>NC_089228.1:31985781-32693512 GCF_963924675.1 Phocoena phocoena | reverse complement strand
TGAAGGAAAGAAGATCTGTATTCATACTAATCTTTGTAAATGTGTTGGCCAGTTGCAGAAAATAGATTCAATAGCCGATTCTTCTTAGTGCTTCAAAGTTGAGTAGGGGAGAGGAGAAGATGGTGAAGGAGAGAGAAAAGGAGGACAGGGGAGCAGAGGAAAAAATGAGAAGGGAAGAGAATTTTAAGGAAAAGAAAAGGAAGGGAAAAAAAGAAAAAACTGCCAAAGTTTTTTGCCAAAAAACTGCCAAAGCCTCTTCTGACGGCTTATGTGGGACTCTAATCTCCCACAGCTTTATATCCCCTCATCTGAATACATCTCTTTCCCCCATCAAACACTCAAAATTCCTTCACTGTGCATTCTGTAATCCAGGGTCTTCAAAAGCAGAGAACCCCTATACCCTCAACCTCTTTAGAGTAATAAGTCCTTTCCTGATTTAATCTATTCATCTTTCTACCCTCCTTAGCAAATACTTCATAACTTCTCCTTCTTCAAAGTTCCACCAACTCCTTCCCCCATCCTCACTTTCAGCTGATGGCCTTCCTACCCATCTCACCCAGAAAACTGAAGCTGCAGAAGAGAACTTCTTTGACCTGTTGCCACCTCAATAACCCATGAACTTGCAACTGTCTCTACCGTCTCTCCTATAACGCTGGATATCATGTCCACATACCTATCTAGGGCAGCCCCTCCTTTTGTGTACCAGATCCCATCCCCTCTCTCCTACTTGAAGACATCACTCCAGTGGTGCCCTCTGTACCAAGTCATATCCATCAGCAAAAATACTGTCATGTCTTTTATCTCAGAAACACCCTCTCTTGATCCCTACTTCCTCCTCCACCTGCTGTCCCATTTCTCTCCATTCTCCCTTTCAGCAGAACTTCTTTAAAAAGTTGTCTAGCGGCTTCCCTGGTGGCACAGTGGTTGGGAGTCCGCCTGCCGATGCAGGGGACGCGGGCTCGTGCCCCGGTCCGAGAGGATTCCGCATGCCGCGGAGCGGCTGGGCCCGTGGGTCATGGCCACTGAGCCTGCGCATCCGGAGCCTGTGCTCCGCAGCGGAAGAGGCCACAGCGGTGAGAGGCCCGCGTACTGCAAAAAAAAAAAAGTTGTCTAAGGTTATGGCCTCCAATTAGAATCAAGCTCTCCCCCTACCACCATTTCTCTAAAAGAGTTCTTAACCATACTGAGGTCATCAGTGACCTTGATAAGACCAATGGTCAATTCTCAGTTCTCATAGTACCCGATCTACCTGAAGCATTTGAAACAACTGATAATGCCCTGCCTGTGAATACTTTTCTTCACTTGACCTCAAGGATACAATATTCTCTTGCTTCATTCTACTTCATCAACTTGACCTCTTACTGTTGGACTGTCACTGGGCTCAGTCCTTGGCCATCCTCTCTTCTCTATTTATACTACGTACTTTATATTATACCCACCCTCTTGACGATCTGATCCATACTTCTGCTGATCAGTCCTAAATTTATATATCTTGTCTGGATATGTCTCCCCTGAATTCTAAACTTACAGAGCCCACTGACTAATCATTTCCACTTGGATGTCTAATAGACATCCCAAGCTTCAGATAGTCAAAACCAAATCCCTGGTTTTACCTTCCAAGCCTGTTCCCCTACAACTTTCTCCTCAGTAAATGGAAACTCCATATCACTGCTACCATCCTGGTCCAAGCACCAACCTCTCTCACCCAGACTAGAGTATTTGCCTCCAGTCTTCCTGCTTCCATTGCCCTCCTATGGTTTGTTCTCAACACAGCAGCCAGAGGAATTCTGTTAAAACATCCCATCACTCTTCTATTCAAGAAATCCTCTAGTGGAATTTCACATAGAGCAAAATTCAAGTCCCTAAAATGGACAACAAAGCCCTCCACAATCTGGCATCTTTCACTCTACCTCTGTTTTATTCTTCTGATACCACTAATCCCCCGTCTCCACATCCCATATATTCTACTTTGTTGTTGCTGTTTATTGTCTGCTCTACTTACACGTAAGCTCCAAGAAGGCAAGAGTTTTGTCTGTTTTTGTTTACTTCTATATTCCTAACATCTAGAACAGTTCCTGGCACATAGTGGATATTCAACAAAATATGCTGAATAAATGGAAGTATGAGAGCAAGAAAAGCAACAAATCACATCTGACGACTAAAAAGTTCATTTCATTTCTGTCATGTCCCTAGTTTCTTTTTATTATTATTATTATAAAATATATATAACATAAAATTTACCATTTTAAGTGTACAGTTCAAAGACACTAAGTACATTCACATTATTCTGTAACCATCACCACCATCCATCTCCAGAACTTTTTTCATCTTCCCCAACTGAAACTCCCTACTCATTAAACAATAATTCCCCATTCCCCCCTCCCCCGCAGCCCATGGCAACCACCATTCTACTCTCCATTTCCATGATTTTGACTACTCTAGATATCTCATATAAGTGGAATCATACAGTATTAGTCGGTTGGTGACTGGCTTATTTCACTTAGTATGCCTTCAAGGTTCATACATGTTATATACAGCATGTGTCAGAATCTCCTTCCTTTTTAAGACTGAATAATATTCCACTATATGTATACACCACATTTTGTTTATCCATTCATCCATCAATGGACATGTGGATTGCTTGCACATTTTGGCTGTTATACTAATGCTGCCATGAACATAAGTGTACAAACATTTGAGTCTCTGCTTTCAATTCTTTCAAAAATAGTAATTCTATTTTTCATTTTTTGAGGAACCATCATTCTGTTTTCCATAGCAGCTGTATCATTTTATATTCCTTCCAGCAATGCACAAGGGTTCCAATTTCTCCATATACTTATGAACACATTATTTTCTGTTGTTGTTTTTTTTTTTAATAATGGTCATCCAAATGGGTCTGAGGTGACAGCTCATTGTGATTTTGATTTGTATTTCCCTAATGAATACTGATGTTTAGCATCTTTTCATATGCTTATTAGCCACCTGTGTATCTTCTTTAGAGAAATGTCTACTCAAGTTGTTTGCCCATTTTTTAGTCAGCTAGCTTGAGTTTTTTGTTGTTGAGTTGTAGGACTTCTTTATATGTTCTAGATATTACCCCTTATCAAATATACAATTTGCAAATAGTTTCTCCCCATTCTGTGGTTGCCTTTTCACTCTGTTGACAGCATCCTATAATGCACAAAAGTTTTTAATTTTGATGTAATCCAGTTTATCTATTTTTCCCTTTGTTGCCTATGCTTTTGGTGTCCTACCCAAGAAACCACTGCCAAGCCCAACATCATCAAGATTTTCCCCTATGTTTTAAGTGTTTTTTAGTTTTAGCTCTTAAGTCTTTGATCCATTTTGAGTTAATTTTTTTATATAGGGTAAGGTAAGGATCCAATTTCATTCTTTTGCATGTGGATATGCAGTTTTTCCAGTACCATTTGTTGCAAAGACTGTCCTTTCCCCCATCAAATGGTCTTAGCACCCTTGCAGAAAATTATTTGACTACATGTGAGGGTTTATTTCTGGACTATCACTTATATCTTTGGGCAAGTCTCCTGACCTCTCCAACTTCAATTCCCCCAAATGTAAAATGAATAGATACCACCAGTAGGATAGTAGATACGTACCACACATGCCACATCCCTGCAAACAAAGACCAAGACAGACATCACTAACCATCATAGCACTCTTTCCCATAAGTTCAGTTATATTATCAGACTCCTTCTCAAAAAGGAAGTTTAGGCAGCCCCTAACAGGCAAAGTTGGATTGCTAGTTGAAATGTGAGGCCATCCTGGATAGAGAATATCTAAGGTCCTTATCAACCATACAGTTATCTGTGACTGCAAACAAAACACAGCCAAAATCCTTCTACACAACACCCTAAGTCCACCCAGCATTGGCAAAGAATAATTTCCCCAACCAACACGTGCATCTAAATGCACCATATTTGAGCAACCAGTGGGGAAAAAAATCAACATAGTGAGTAGTTTATAAAGGCTTTATAGGTCACATGCCAAATCTTTTCTGTAATATTGAAATCTTTACATAAAAATCTCCACATGTTTATTTCATCTACATTGGGACACCTCCTCTATTGATGGGAAACTCACTACTTTCACAAGAATCCCACTGCATTTTTTTAAAGCATTGGCTACTAGGAAAATCCATACACATATATGTTCTTTTAAAATGCTTTGCTCTTTTCACTTTATTATATTCATTTGGGTCCCTTCAAGAAGACTCTCTAAAGACTAGAGAACTACCTACCAAGAATGAGACCACTGAGGCTTCCCTGGTGGCTCAGTGGTTAGGAATCTGGCTGCCAATGCAGGTGACACGGGTTCGAGCCCTGGTCTGGGAGGCTCCCACATGCCGTGGAGCAATTGAGCCCATGAGCCACAACTATTGAGCCTGCACTCTGGAGCCCACGAGCCACAACTACTGAGCCGGAGTGCCACAACTACTGAGCCTGCACTCTAGAGCTCGCGTGTCACAACTACCAAGACTGTGTGCCACAACTACTGAAGCCCGCATGCCTAGAGTCTGTGCGCTGCAACAAAAGAAGCCACTGCAATGAGAAGCCCGCACAAGACCCAATGCAACCAAAAATAAAAATTAAAAATAAATACATTTATTTAAAAAAAAAAAGAATGAGACCTCTGTAAAAGGAATAAGAACTTTATTTACAGCTAAATGTCCTGAGCTGCAGATTAGATAGAGTATGAGATATAACTTGGTTCCTGGGGTATCCAGTGTAAACTTGGATCTTTCCAGAAGGGAAACTATCTTAAATTAATGACAGATATATGGCCTCAAAGTCATCTCAGTTTGGGACAAAGCAAAGAGAGAATGGAAAGTGTTGTTATTATGAATAAAGAGAAGACTTCAAACTCCCTCTCTAGAGTGAACACAGCTCTATAAAAATTAGAAATCCAGTGGAAATGATTATGAAAACACTTAAACAAAGGTTTGTATCTATACCTTGAAACCCCAGATCACTTGGTAGGGAAGTGACTAAAGGTGGAAAGTCAAGAGAGACTCAATACTCAGTAATAGCAAAAAACAAGATGTCAACGTCAAAATACTCTAGATTAAATTAAATATTAACAATAGTTAAGTCAGAGTGAAACACCTCAGCATCCCAGATTTCTCTGACCCTTGTTCGTGATACAATGGTTACAGACATTGGCTCTGATTACACTTTTCTCATAGTTAATTCTGATAGAAAGAACAGGATCATGGAATTATCCCCACAACTTCCCAATCCTGACACTCATCTAAATCTTCTTGAAAAGTATAGCCTCCATCCAGACACGCTAAATCAGAATCTCTACAGTTGGTTTTTGTTATCTGGGCTTTTTTGTTGTTTTCTTAAGTTCCCCCAAGGTGATTCTGATAATAAGTGGAACTGAGGACCTGTTGGTCAAGACCCCACGACTCTACTGGCTTTCTGTGCTGGAGAGACAGCATTAATAATTGGCTCTGCCAATGAACAAGGCACCATGGTCATTGGGAAACAGCTACTGTTACCAAAGACAATGAATTGCTAGACCACATAGAAACTTGGAGAAGTGCAAAAAATAAGATGCTAATTATAAAGCAAACACCAAATATAGCATTATATGTAACTTAAGATTTGGCTAGGCAAAATAATAGATACAACAGAAGCTCTCTCATCGAACATGAATAGCATATAAAGATGATCACAACTGAGCCTGAAGCCTTTTGTTGATAGCAAGGAGTTGCCTGGAACAACCTGTAAGAGGGATTCAGGTGGTTTTTCAAGTGTTCCCCTGTCACAGATATCCCTTAGACGAAGAGAAGATCTGCCAAAGATATTCTCCCCTCACTGTAGCATTTCTACTTCAATTTAAGAGCAACAGAAACCCAACTGCAATGGTCACAACCAATAGGGCTTTGTTTTTCTTCACAAAATAAGAAGGCTGTGCCACTTAATGATGCCATCTAAGACCCATATTCTTTCAGTCTTTCTTTATTCTTATTTTCATACTTGCATCACAATAGCAAAACAGCCACTTCAGCTCCAGGCATCGCATTCACATTCAAAGCAAAAGGAAGGGGAAAAGGAGTCACCGGCTTTCCCAAAGCCCCTCTCCAGCCAAGTTCCTCTATGTCTGAGTAGTCCATGGGTTACATGACCACATGTATATATGAGGGACCCTGGAAAATTAAAAATCTATCAAAGGAAGTAGGATTGTCTTGATCGGTTTTTATTAAATCATGGTTCATCTTCTGGGCCTGGCTATATTGCTGATCCAAACAAAATTAGACTCTGTTATCAAGAAAGAAGGTGAGTAACAGTTGTTGGGTAGAAAACAGTATCTACCACAACTTTCCTGACTCAATTTTGTAAATAAATGTCCCAACAACAAAAGAAATGACATGCTTTGCTTTAATATAATCCCATAGTTTTTGAAGAACTATGATGGGCCAACCATTATGCTAGTCACATCAGGGGCTAGAGTTAGATCAGACAATGACTATATCTGGAACTTACCAATTGAGACAGTCAAGCCAGAAGATAAGGCAACCAGAACTGAGGCCATCAGGATGTAAGAATATATACTATTAAAAGGGTACCAAAAATGTGCTATAGTGAAACAGCATCTACAGAAAATTCACCAATCTAAGAATTTAATAGCTGAAGTATTTTAAAATTTTAGCTACATTATAAATACAGACATTAAGGAATGTCAACTTTGAGAATGCAAAAATGCTATGAATTGAAATCATTTACAGTTACTGTGAAAGTATTTAGCAATGTGTTATTATTATAATAGAGCCCCATAAAAACATACAAGATCTCTGTTACAAAAGTCAACAGTTTGGCCTTTGTCTAATTTTGCCTAAGCCTTAAGCATTCTCATCATATCATGGGTGTTCTTGATTTCTCTTTAACCTGCGCAATGCAAAGTGATTTTTTAAATCCTCTAAAATGAACATGCCAATAAAATGGGCAATGGACCATACTAAAGATAACCTCCCTGCTGTTCCCCCCTTGTTTATTTGACTATTCAGAGTTTCTGCCGTTTTGTGTCTGTGAAACCTGGGATTAGGTCAGGCAGGTGCAGGTAATATTCTTTCACCATGACAACACCATCGTCTCTGCTAATGCATCCAAGCCTTTTAATATGATGAGGAGACTTTATAACGTCTCTAGTTGGGCTCTTCTCACCACCTGAACAGAGGAGAGGCTAACCAAATTCTATTTCAAAGAAGAATATCACTGCCCTTCTGTCACCCTTCTTTTCCAAGAGTGTCCTCGCAAGAAGTATATGACCCAGCCATCAGTGCTAAAGAGGCATGACTGGATAAGGGGATAAAGCAAGTTCCATGTTCCTGTCTCGGACTCTCATTTTCAGCAAAGGCTCTCAGCCTGTGACAATAATAATTTGGTGTGCAGCAAAAGCTGGAATTAACAGGTGAATATCTTCTTGTACGTTTGTAGACAGACATGATTCTTACAGATGATTCCTGTTTTCATCTGCCATTCTATTTCTGTCCATGATCATGCCTTGCTTTTGAGTAAGACTTTTTTAATGTCATATTTACATGTCCAAATTCCAAATCATCATTTTCACAATAAATATTTATGGAGCACCTATTATGGGCTAAGGACTATGCTCAGCATGGAGCATACAATGGTATCCAAGAGAATCCACAGACCCTGCCCTCATGGAGTTTAACGTCTAGACTTCCCAGGCTATTTCAAATGCCACCTCCTCTAGGAGGCCTTCCATAATTCCATTTCCTACTCTACATGCTCACAGTACTCTACTCACACTATACTTTCAGTTCATGCCATTTTCTACTTTGTATGGCAATCATGTATATATCTCATCTATCCTGTCCATTCACAGGAAGCTTAAGCCCACACTCATTTTTGAACCCCAACAGCACCTCATTCACTACCTCGCTTATAGGTGGCACCCCCCCAAAAAAATTATGAATTGAATAAAAAACACAGGGGAGAATAAATTTGTCAACCTTTAAAATCAGCACTAATTACATTTTCAGAACCTAAAGAGAAATTACAGATAGGAAGAGGATTTGTGAAAATTGTGGGGCAGTAGAACACATAGTATTAAGACACAGAGTACAAAAAATTATAATAAACATTTTATAGAATTCTCCTTGTAAGGAGGAACAAAGAATACCTCACTTCTAGTATGACCACATTCTAAATGGGAAAAAGCAAAAAATATAAGCCAGCTAAGCAATAGCTGTTAGGTGGAAAATATTGATCACAGGGGGAATCTATTACATGGGAGGAGGGAAATATATCAAGTTCAGTTAACAAATGCAGGAGAAACTCTGCCAGTCAGCCAGACCTTCAGACCAGACTCAGATTTCACAGAGAAAGAGAGCAAAAGGCAGAGAAAAAACAGGTCTCACCATGGAATGATCTGTAATCTTTTAACTACAAGAGTAAGGGGCACAAAAGAAACTACCAAGCAGGGCTCATGAGCCCCAGAGCTACATGCATAATATTCAGCTACCCAATGGCAGTTCACAGCATGAAAATGAGAAAAGCCATCTCCAAATAAAATAAAACTATCCCACCTATAATGACAGGTGAGGTTCACACGTGGTCTTATTAGTGCCACCTCACGTGTTGTGCCACAATAAGAATGATGTCCTAGGAAGGAAGACCACACATTAGGTCGAGCCTGTGCTCCCAAGGGATCTGGCCTATTGCTTCTGCAGCCAACTTGATTGGAATCAGTGGAGGTAAAATCACTGTCTGGTCCTATTACCTCATTCCATCTACTTTGATTCTGCTGCTTAGAAGGAAATCCCAGAAACAGGAAGTCCAAGCTGAGAACCCATAGATGTCATTCTCCAGGTAAAGAAAGGTTCAGAGCATTCAAGAAAACTGCAGGAATCTGCCATGCTTTGACCTAGGACAGCTAGACCCATCCAGATGGAGGCGAAGAACAGGAAGTTAACAACTAACAACAGCTCTATAAATCCAACTTCACAAAAGTGGCTAAATTTTGGTAGCTAAATCTACAGCTGACTCTGAAAGGAAGCCTAAAATAGAGCTGAAATTTTAACAATGGAAAATCATCTCAGTTAATAATTCCTTTTCCAGTTCTAAACCAGTGACAGTCAATAAAATAAATGATCATGTCGAACTCGGGAATGGAATAATGTGTTCTTACAATGAAAAAAAGAATCCCTTTCTCAAAACCTCTCTCAATAGGATAAAATGCCCTGATTAGTAACTATCTCTTAATTAGCTTTTCCATCAGTTTTTCCATCAAGTATATTTTACTCTCCACAAAAGATATTATCACTCAACTTCTTGGAAATCCTCCCACTGAGTTTCAAGAAAAAATTACAACCACTCAACATTGGTTTTCTAATAATGTTCTTAGTCCTACTCCAAAAATAGAATTTTTTAAAGCTTTTTAAAGCTTCTCATAGCTTGCTTTTCAAATTAATTAACTCTAAGTCATTTTCCTCTGCCTCCACCCCACCTAAGTGAATAAGTAATGGGAATGTTATAAGCTACATTAACAGTGAAAAGCAACAAAGGACAGCATATGGTAGTGACTTGGTTGCCTGGTACATTGGATTTAGAAGGGTTCTAAAGCCAAAACTAGGTTTAGTGGGAAAGTTTCATGATTGATTAGTGATTTCTGCCATTGCAAACAAAATGGAGAGTGGCAGCATGATATTTGTCAATGGGGCAACCTATATACATACTAGTTGAAGTAAGAAGAAAGAATTGAGAAATGTTTTCAGTAGTAGCAAGAAGATTCTTAAGTTGTTTTGTTTTTAAGATTCAGCTAGTTCACACGCAACATAATCAAGAGTTCACTGACCTGGCCTGATGAAGAAGTGGAATTATCATGCCATGGGATGCACTCTAATGCTTTGGGCCTACCTCACATGCAGGATTAGCAGGAAGTACTACTTATTGATATAAGGACCCCTCCCGGGGAGGAGAGGAGACCACCCATTTAAGCTTGGACTCTGACAGTCTAATAGAGCTGTAGGCAAAGTGCTGTGGAGAAAAAGCACTGAACTCAGAGCACCTGCTTCAATTTCTAAATGTGACTCATACTATATCAGACTGACTCCATCAATCGCATGGGAATAATGGCTCTTGCCCTCATCTCAAAGGGTGTTGTGGGGATTAAAATGAGAACCTAAGTGAAGCACTGAGACCTCAACATACCTTGAACACCTTTCAATCTCACGCCTAGGAGACATTCCAAAAATAAATGCTAAATTAGGCTCCCAAATACCAACACTGCAAATTATTCTCCATTGAAAGATTACCATAAGGAGCAGAAAGCTGAGTTCCCCTCCGTCCCCTGGAATAAGCCACCAGTGTCACTCCATTCAAGTTGCTTGGTCACAAATTTCAGTGGGCACCACTGACCACACCTCCTTCACCAGTGAGGGGATAAAAACAAAATAATGTCAGTGATTAACTTCTGTCTAAAACTTTACAGTTTTCAATCATTGACTAAAAGAAGACCCTCACATCAACTAGAAGTATTACCATCAGTCCTGCTTTAGGAATAACAAGACTGAGAAAGAAAAAGATTAAAGCAAGAGGAAGTGGGGGGCAGGGAAAGGCTGCAGCCTTGATTGTAAATACCATGCCATGTCTTCTGCTTAAGGTGAGTCTTATCAACTTAAGCAGGTAGATTGTGACAGCTGAATAATGACCCTGTATTCTCTGTTATCACTTAAAAACAGATAAAAGAAAATGAGCTATAATTATAGAGGTAAAAATTAAGTTTTCATATAAGGGAGAGTGTATTGATAAGTCACCCAGGCACAGGAACGTGTTACTAATGAGATTGTGGAGAACATCTCTCTAGGGGAGAGAAGAATGTGCCTGTAAACAGATACTTTTTTTATTTGCTGAATTAAAGTAGGCCTCTGGGCTTTAGGGAAAATGTTAAAAATAACCTTCTCTGTCCCCTGGGCATCATAATATTCCAAATCATATCTGATGGAAGATTAATTATTCCATTCCATGGATGCTCTTCAATTTTTTTTTTTGCGGTACGCAGGCCTCTCACTGCTGTGGCCTCTCCTGTTGCAGAGCACAGGCTCCAGACGCGCAGGCTCAGCGGCCATGGCTCACGGGCCCAGCCGCTCCGTGGCATGTGGGATCTTCCTGGACCGGGACACGAACCTGTGTCCCCTGCATTGGCAGGCGGACTCTCAACCACTGCGCCACCAGGGAAGCCCGCTATTCAATTTTAAGTTAAAACACTTACCGTGCACCTACCATGTACAAAGTACGGTTTAGCAGATGACATGCTGTGCAAAGTATTCAAGTAAACATATTAGAATCCTGGAGTGAAAATTACAGCAAAGACGCTCTCCTCTGCTAGATAAAGGTGAAGATGACTTCAAAGAGACAAACTATTTTAAAGAAATGTTTCAAATACCAAAATTATCAAGATGCAAGTGGATACATCCAAGCAAAGGTGTGTATGCGTGTAAATAGGAATGCCCGATAACATTTAATGCCACCACAACGGTTTTATTTCCTTTACAATGTTTCCTGGCCCCTGGATGTGGAACTATCTCACCTATATCTTTGGTTCTCAATCCTGAACCAAGTTAACTTCATGGAATGATTATTTCACCATGATACCGGCTACCAACAAAAGCATCCTCTATCTTGTTGGGGCTTATTATAGGACAATTTAAAAAGGAAGTGGTAGGCATGTGCACAGTGACTCAAAAATTCCTGCTGCTCTAGAGAGATGAAAATGATTCACATGGACTCTCTTACTGAGATGCATTTTGCCCAAAGATACTGGTACTCAACTTCTGTCTACCCTCTTTCCTTGACCATTATACTAGAATTCACCATAGCATAAAATCCTCTTTCAGGGCAAATAGGGAAGAGTTAACTAGCTTTCTATGGGGGTAAAATGGAGGGGGAAAGTCCTTGAATGTGTATTTTAAAGTGTCATTTGGACACAAGACTTTTCATCTTTTAAGATTTTTTTTTTTTTTTGATGTGGACCATTTTTAAAGTCTTCATTGAATTTGTTACATTATTCCTTCTGTTTCATGTTTTGGTTTTTTGGCCGGAAGGCATGTGGGATCTTAGCTCCCCGACCAGGGATCAAACCCACATCCCCCGCATTGGAAAGTCTTAACCACTGGATGGCCAGGAAAGTCCCAAGACACAAGACTTTTATATAAAGTTCCATAGAAAATGGCTTCCAATAAAGACCACAATCTCACTGCCCTCCCTTCAGCTCTTTTTGTCCAAAATTCCCTTCCAGTTCCTCCCAGTCACCATTTCCTCCCATGGGTCTTCACAGCTGTCATTCCCTTTGCCTGGAACGTCCAGCACTTATACCATTCCCCAGTCACCCTTCATATTATAGCTAAAATGTCATTCCCTCACGGAAGCATTCTCTGTGTCCTAAACAAGTGAGGCTTCCAGTTATGGCCCCCAGTTATGTGCTCTTTTCATGCCATTTAGCACAACTGTAATTCATTATTTGTGCAACTGTCTATTTAGGAACTATCACACTACACTACTAGTTCTTAAAGCCAAGGATTGAGAGGAGCTTCAAGGTGGCGGAAGAGTAAGACACGGAAATCACCTTCCTCCCCACAAATACATCAGAAATACATCTACATGTGGAACAACTCCTACAGAACACCTACTGAACGCAAGCAGAAGACCTCAGACCTCCCAAAAGGCAAGAAAAGCCCCACGTACCTGGGTAGGACAGAAGAAAAAAGAATAAACAGAGACAAAAAAATAGGGACGGGACCTGCACCAGTGGGAGGGAGCCGTGAAGGAGGAAAGGTTTCCACACGCTAGGAAGCCCCTTCGCGGGCGGAGACTGCAGGTGGCGGAGGGGGGGAAGCTTCGGAGCCCCGGAGGAGAGCGCAGACACAGTGGTGCGGAGGGCAAAGCGGAGAGATTCCCGCACAGAGGATCGGTGCAGACCAGTACTCACCAGCCCGAGAGGCTTGTCTGCTCACCCGCCGGGGCGGGCGGAGCTGGGAGCTGAGGCTCAGGCTTCGGTCAGATCCCAGGGAGAGGACTGGGGTTGGCTGCGTGAACACAGCCTGCAGGGGGCCAGTGCACCACAGCTAGCCAGGAGGGAGTCCGGGAAAAGGTCAGGAACTGCCTAAGAAGCAAGAGACTTTTTCTTGCCTCTGTTTTCTGGTGCGCAAGGAGAGGGGATTAAGAGCACCGCCTAAACAAGCTCCAGAGACAGACGCGAGCCGTGGCTATCAGCGCGGACCCCAGAGACGGGCATGGCACACTAAGGATGCTGCTGCAGCCACCAACAAGCCTGTGAGCAAGCATAGGTCACTATCCACACCTCCCCTCCTGGGAGCCTGTGCAGCCCGCCACTGCCAGGGTCCCGTGATCCAGAGACAACTTCCCCAGGAGAACGCACAGCGCGCCTTAGGCTGGTGCAATGTCACGCTGGCCTCTGCCGCAGCAGGCTCGCCCCGAATCCGTACCCCTCCTTCCCCCCCGGCCTGAGTGAGCCAGAGCCCCTGAATCAGCTGCTCCTTTAACCCCTGTCTGAGCGAAGAACAGACGCCCTAAGGCGACCTACAGGCAGAGGCAGGGCCAAACCCAAAGCTGAACCCTGGGAGCTGTGCGAACAAAGAAGAGAAAGGGAAATTTCTCCCGGAAGCCTCAGGAGCAGCAAATTAAATCTCCATGATCAACTGGATGTATCCTGCATCTGTGGAATACCTGAATGGACAACAAATCATCCCAAATTGAGGTGGTGGGCTTTGGGAGCAACAATATATATATATTTTTCCTTTTTCTCTTTTTGTGAGTGTGTATGTGTATGCTTCTGTGTGTGATTTTGTCTGTATAGCTTTGTTTTTACCATTTGTCGTAGGGTTCTGTCCGTTTTTTGTTTTTAGGATAGTTTTTAGCACTTGTTATCATTGGGGGATTTGTTTTTTGGTTTGGTTGCTCTCTTTCTTTCTTTCTTTTTTTTAATACCTTTTAAATTTTTTATTTTGAATAATTATTTTTTATTTTAATAACTTTATTTTATTTTTTTCTTTCTTTCTTTCTGTTTTTCTCCCTTTTATTCTGAGCCGTGTGGATGACAGGGTCTTCGTGCTCTGGCTGGGTGTCAGGCCTGTGCCTCTGAGGTGGGAGAGCCGAGTTCAGGACACTGGTCCACCGGAGACCTCCCAGCTCCATTCAATGACCAGCAAGCTACAGTGCTGAACACCCTATGCCAAACAACTAGCAAGACAGGAACACAACCCTACGCATTAGCAGAGAGGCTGCCTAAAATCATAATAAGGTCACAGACACCCCAAAACACACCACCAGACGCGGACCTGCCCACCAGAAAGAAAAGATCCAGCCTCATCCACCAGAACACAGACACCAGTTCCCTCCACCAGGAAGCCTACACAACCCACTGAACCAACCTTAGCCACTGGGAGCAGACACCAAAAACAACGGGAACTACAAACCTGCAGCCTTCAAAAAGGAGACCCAAAACACAGTAAGTTAAGCAAAATGAGAAGACAGAGAAACACATGCAGATGAAGGAGCAAGGTAAAAAAACCACCAGACCTAACAAATGAAGAGGAAATAGGCAGTCTACCTGAAAAAGAATCCAGAATAATGATAGTAAAGATGATCCAAAATCTTGGAAATAGAATGGAGAAAATACAAGAAACGTTTAACAAGGACCTAGAAGAACTAAAAAGCAAACAAACAATGATGAACACCACAATAAATGAAATTAAAAATTCTATAGAAGGAATCAATACCAGAATAACTGAGGCAGAAAAACAAGTAAGTGACCTGAAAGATAAAATGGTGGAAATAGCTACTGCAGAGCAAAATAAAGAAAAAAGAATGAAAACAATTGAGGACAGTCTCAGAGACCTCTGGGACAACATTAAATGCACCAACATTCGAATTATAGGGGTCCCAGATGAAGAAGAGAAAACGAAAGGGACTGAGAAAATATTTGAAGAGATTATAGTTGAAAACGTCCCTAATATGGGAAAGGAAATAGTTAATCAAGTCCAGGAAGCACAGAGAGTCCCATACAGGATAAATCCAAGCAGAAACACACCAAGACACATATTAATCAAACTATGACAAATTAAATACAAAGAAAAAATATTAAAAGCAGCAAGGGAAAAACAACATACGAGGGAATCCCCATAAGGTTAACAGCCAATCCTTCAGCAGAAACTCTGCAAGCCAGAAGGGAGTGGAAAGACATGTTAAAAGTGATGAAAGGGATAAACCTACAACCAAGATTACTCTACCCAGCAAGGATCTCATTCAGATTCGACAGAGAAATTAAAACCTTTACAGAGAAGCAAAAGCTAAGAGAATTCAGCACCACCAAACCAGTTTTACAACAAATGCTAAAGGAACTTCTCTAGGCAGGAAACACAAGAGAAGGAAAAGACCTACAATAACAAACCCAAAACAATTAAGAAAATAGTAATAGGAACATACATATCGATAATTACCTTAAATGTGAGTGGATTAAATGCACCAACCAAAAGACACAGGCTTGCTGAATGGATACAAAAACAAGACCCTTATATGCTGTGTACAAGAGACCCACTTCAGACCTAGGGACACATACAGACTGAAAGTGAGAGGATGAAAAAAGATATTCCATGCAAATGGAAATCAAAAGAAAGCTGGAGTAGCAATTCTCATATCAGATAAAATAGACTTTAAAATAAAGACTATTACAAGAGGGCTTCCCTGGTGGCGCAGTGGTTGAGAGTCCGCCTGCTGATGCAGGGGACACAGGTTCGTGTCCCGGTCCGGGAAGATCCCACATGCCACAGACTGGCTGGGCCCGTGAGCCATGGCCGCTGGGCCTGCACATCCAGAGCCTGTGCTCCGCAATGGGAGAGGACACAACAGTGAGAGGCCTGTGAACCACACACACAAGAAAAAGACTATTACAAGAGACAAAGAAGCTACATAATGATCAAGGGATCAATCCAAGAAGAAGACACAACAATTGTAAATATTTATGCACCCAACATAGGAGCACCTCAATATGTAAGGCAAATGCAACAGCCATAAAAGGGAAAATCGACAGTAACACAATCATAGTAGGGGACTTTAACACACCATTTTCACCAATGGACAGATCATCCAAAATGAAAATAAATAAGGAAACACAAGCTTTAAATGATACATTAAACAAGATGGACTTAATTGACGTTTATAGGACATTCCATCCAAAAACAACAAAATACACTTTCTTCTCAAGTGCTCATGGAACATTCTCCAGGATAGATTGTATCTTGGGTCACAAATCAAGCCTTGGTAAATTTAAGAAACTTGAAATCATATCAAATATCTTTTCCAACTGCAACACTATGAGACTAGATATCAATTAAAGGAAAAAAATCTGTAAAAAATACAAACACATGGAGGCTAAACAATACACTACTTAAGAACCAAGAGATCACTGAAGAAATCAAAGAGGAAATCAAAAAATACCTAGAAACAAATGACAATGAAAACATGACTACCCAAAACCTATGGGATGCAGCAAAAGCAGTTCTAAGGGGGAAGTTTATAGCAATACAATTCTACCTTAAGAAACAAGAAACATCTCAAATTAACAACATAACCTTGCACCTAAAGCAATTAGAGAAAGAAGAACAAAAAAAACCCAAAGTTAGAAGAAGGAAAGAAATCATTAAGATCAGATCAGAAATAAATGAAAAAGAAATGAAGGAAATGATAGCAAAGATCAATAAAACTGGTTCTTTGAGAAGACGAACAAAATTGATAAACCATTAGCCAGACTCATCAAGAACAAAAGGGAGAAGACTCAAATCAATAGAATTAGAAATGAAAAAGGAGAAGTAACAACTGACACTGCAGAAATACAAAGGATCATGAGAGATTACTACAAGCAACTATATGCCAATAAGATGGATAACCTGGAAGAAATGGACAAATTCTTAGAAAAGCACAACCTTCTGAGACTGGACCAGGAAGAAACAGAAAATTTAAACAGACCAATCACAAGCACTGAAATTGAGACTGTGATTAAAAATCTTCCAACAAACAAAAGCCCAGGACCAGATGTCTCCACAGGAGAATTCTATCAAACATGTTGAGAAGAGCTAACACCTATCTTTCTCAAACTATTCCAAAATATAGCAGAAGGAGGAACACTCTCAAACTCATTCTATGAGGCCACCATCACCCTGGTACCAAAACCAGACAGAGATGTCACAAAGAAAGAAAACTACAGGCCAATATCACTGATGAACATAGATGCAAAAATCCTCAACAAAATACTAGCAAACAGAATCCAACAGCACATTAAAAGGATCATACACCATGATCAAGTGGGGTTTGTCCAAGGAATGCAAGGATTCTTCAATATATGCAAATCAATCAATGTGATAAACCATATTAACAAATTGAAGAATAAAAACCATATGATCATCTCAATAGATGCAGAGAAAGCTTTCAACAAAATTCAACACCCATTTATGATAAAAACTCTCCAGAAAGTAGGCATAGAGGGAATTTATCTCAACGTAATAAAGGCCATATATGACAAACCCACAGCCAACGTCATCCTCAATGGTGAAAAACTGAAACCATTTCCTCTAAGATCAGGAACAAGACAAGGTTGCCCACTCTCACCACTATTATTCAACATAGTTTTGGAACTTTTAGCCACAGCAATCAGAGAAGCAAAGGAAATAAAAGGAATCCAAATCGGAAAAGAAGTAAAGCTGTCACTGTTTGCAAATGACATGATACTATACATAGAGAATCCTAAAGATGCTACCAGAAAACTACTAGAGCTAATCAATGAATTTGGTAAAGTAGCAGGATACAAAATTAATGCATAGAAATCTCTTGCATTCTGATACACTAATGATGAAAAATCTGAAAGTGAAATTAAGGAAACACTCCCATTTACCATTGCAACAAAAAGAATAAAATACCTAGGAATAAACCCACCTAAGGAGACAAAAGACCTGTATTCAGAAAACTATAAGACACTGATGAAAGAAATTAAAGATGATAAAAATAGATGGAGAGATATACCATGTTCTTGGATTGGAAGAATCAATATTGTGAAAAGGACTATACTACCCAAAGCAATCTACAGATTAAATGCAATCCCTATCAAACTACCACTGGCATTTTTCACAGAACTAGAACAAAAAATTTCACAATTTGTATGGAAACACAAAAGACCCCGAATACCCAAAGCAATCTTGAGAACGAAAAATGGAGCTGGAGGAATCAGACTCCCTGACTTCAGACTATACTACAAAGCTACAGTAATCAAGACAGTATGGTACTGGCACAAAAACAGAAATATAGATCAAAGGAACAGGACAGAAAGCCCAGAGATAAACCCATGCACCTATGGTCACCTTATTTTTGATAAAGGAGGCAAGAATATACAATGGAGAAAACACAGCCTCTTCAATAAGTGGTGCTGGGAAAACTGGACAGCTACATGTAAAAGAATGAAATTAGAACACTCCCTAACACCATACACAAAAATAAACTCAAAATGGATTAAAGACCTAAATGTAAGGCCAGACACTATAAAACTCTTAGAGGAAAACATAGGCAGAACACTTTATGACATAAATCACTGCAAGATCCTTTTTGACCCACCTCCTAGAGAAATGGAAATAAAAAGAAAAATAAACAAATGGGACCTAATGAAACTTAAAAAGCTTTTGCACAGCAAAGGAAACCATAAACAAGATGAAAAGACAACCCTCAGAATGGGAGAAAATATTTGCAAATGAAGCAACTCACAAAGTATTAATCCCCAAAATTCACAAGCAGCTCATGCAGCTCAATATCAAAAAAACAAACAACCCAATCCAAAAATAAGCAGAAGACCTAAATAGACATTTCTCCAAAGAACATATACAGATTACCAACAAACACATGAAACATGCTCAACATCACTAATCATTAGAGAAATGCAAATCAAAACTACAATGAGATATCATCTCACACCAGTCAGAATGGCTATCATCAAAAAGTCTACAGACAATAAATGCTAGAGAGGGTGTGGAGAAAAGGGAACACTCTTGCACTGCTGGTGCGAATGTGAATTGGTACAGTCACTATGGAGAACAGTATGCAGGTTCCTTAAAAAACTAAAAATAGAACTACCATACGACCCAGCAATCCCACTACTGGGCATATACCCTGAGAAAACCATAATTCAAAAAGAGTCATGTACCACAATGTGCACTGCAGCTCTATTTACAATAGCCAGGACATGGAAGCAACCTAAGTGTCCATCGACAGATGAATGGATAAAGATGTGGCACATGTACAATGGAATATTACTCAGCCATAAAAAAAAACGAAATTGAGTTATTTGTAGTGAGGTGGATGGACCTAGAGACAGTCAGAAAGAGAAAAACAAATACCGTATTCTAACACATATATATGGAATCTAGAAACAAAAACAAAAAAAAATGGTCATGAAAAACCCAGGGGCAGGATGGGAATAAAGACAAAGACCTACTAGAGAATGGACTTGGGATGCGGGGTGGGGGAAGGGTAAGCTGGGACAAAGTGAGAGAGTGGCATGGACATATATATACTACCAAATGTAAAACCGATAGCTAGTGGGAAGCAGCCGCATAGCACAGGGAGATCAACTCTGTGCTTTGTGACCACCTAGAGGGGTGGGATAGGGAGGGTGGGAGGGAGGGAGACTCAAGAGGGAAGAGATATGGGGATATATGTATATGTACAGCTGATTCACTTTGTTATACAGCAGAAACTAACAAACCATTGTAAAGCAATTATACGCCAATAAAGATGTTTAAATAAATAAATAAACTATTAAAAAAAAAAAAACACCAAGGATTAAGTCTTTCTTTTTCACCCCTGTTTCCCAAATAGTTAAGACAGTTTCCAGCACACAGTGAGAACTTAATAAATTTATGGAATAAATGAATGAATGAACTGAATCAAATAACTAGAAAGTTCTCTAAGAATCTCTCTCCTTTATTTCCCCAAATCAAACAGGAACCTGTTGACTGAAGCCAGAATCAGCAAACCATCATCTACACTACTGTAATCCTCAATGAAGACCGCAAAAGCATCACAGCACGAAGTTTAGTGAGCCATCAGCCAGAGTTTCTTTTTTGGGTGATGAATTAAAATTTATTGTGGTAATGTTTGCTCAACTATTTGAATATACTAAAAATCACTGAATGTATACTTTAAATGGGTGAATTATATGGTATGTGAATTACATCTCATTAAAGTTGTTATTAAAAAATTTCAGACTCTAAGCTATAAAACCAAAGTACTTTATTTCAAACCTAAAGTTTTTTACGTTGTCTTTGGATTCACTCTTAAATCATTAAAAGGGGAACTGAAATTTTTTGTGGCTTAAATTATCCAACTGGAGACTGCTGTATTTTGAATGAGACGTTCAAGAAAGAATTAGAATCTCTCCTTTCACATAAATGGACAGTTCACCAAAAACGGACTCCAAAAGGGTGCTAAACTATGACATCTACAAGGAATTAAAGAAATGCAAATTAAAATAAGATTAAATTTTTGCTTATAATTCTGATAAAAAGCTGAGGATTGAAAACTTCGTGGTAAAAGAGGAATTCATACTCACTGTTGGTGGGAGTAGAAGTTTGCACAACAATTTGGAGGGCAATGTGGCAACGGCTATTAAAATTTTACATATTCATATCATTTTACCTAGACATTCTCTCCTAGTAGTTCATTCAGAAACACTTGCTCAATTGGAAAATTATCTGTAATACTGAAAAACTAGAAATAAACCGGCTGTCCAATGGTAAGGGACTGGCCAAATAATCTGTCCACTCAATAGAATATTTGACAGTTGTTAAAAAGAATGAGATGTTTTGACATGTACTAACATGGAAAGGTGTCCAAGATGTATTGTTAAACAAAAAAAGTTAGAATATAATATGCATTTATAATTTTAATACACACATAGGAAAAATATGAAGGAAGATACTCTAAATTTTTTTTTTTTTTTTTTTTTTTGCGGTATGCGGGCCTCTCACTCTGCTCCGGACGCGCAGGCTCAGCGGCCATGGCTCACGGACCCAGCCGCTCCACGGCATGTGGGATCTTCCCGGACTGGGGCACGAACCCATGTCCCCTGCATCGGCCGGGAGACTCTCAACCACTGCGCCACCAGGGAAGCCCCAAGACACTATAAATTTAATGAGAGTTATCTTAGAGTGATGGGATTTCCATTTTCTGTGTTAACTATTTCTTTCAAGTTTGAATTTTTTACAATTCAAATTTGAATTGCATCACTTTTCAAGCAAAGGAAGGAAAAAAAATTTTAATTTCCCTTTCCTTTGCTTGGCACACTGGAGAATTGGGGGGGTGAAGGAGCAGACGGAAGGGAGAGAGAGAGCTTGAGGGAGGCAGAAATTGCAACTGTCTCCAGTAACTAGGGAAAATGGCAACTTCCTACCTTCTATTGTAAAAAGTCACACCCCCCTTTTTTTTTAATTTCCCACAGCTCCTCCTTTCTCTACTCTCAAACTTAACCAGTTTCTACTTCAAACCACTGGATGGCAATCAATCAATTCTCATGTCTTTACCCTCTTGTTGGACACAAGCTCCTGAAAGACAAAGGACTCAATTCATTATATCTCTAGGTCTTCCACAACACAAAGGACAATGCCTGTACACACCGTTCTGGAGACCTTCAGCAAGCATATCAGAACTTTAAAAAGAAAACAGTTTTTATTTTTTAAGTTTTTTTTAATGGTTTTGGCTTTAAAATTCAAAGAGTAAAAAAAAGATTAAAATGTCTTCCTCTTATCCTGGATTCTCACCTTGCAATGACTGTTACCTGTGTCTTGTCTCTTCTTTCAGAGACAATCTACGTATATACATGGATGGGGCAGGAGTGGCCACAGGTTGGTGGACTGGGGGAAGGTGATGGGTACACAGGAAGTCACTACACTATTTTCTGTTTATATTTCTGCATGTTTGATATTCTCCATAATTTTTTAAAAATTTCTAGTACATGCCAAAAAATTAGTATATTCCAACAAATTAAAATAAAACCTGAGTAGTATAGTTGTAAATATCTGAAATACGATAATATTCCAACAGAAAAAAAATTCAAACAACCCCACTATTTCACATCCCACTGTGAATAATGTATTAATTCAGATAAAACCGTGTCTTCAATATTTTTCAGAAGGAAGGGTTCGACTTACTTGTCATGAATTTAAATGAGGAAAAATACTACATACTAAGATTATTTCAAACACATTTAATTTTCCTACAAGCCAGCAATATCAAGACCTCTCTCCGAAAAAACAATTACTATTTTCTACTAACAAACTGTAAATAGAGCCCTAATGAATGATTTTGCTAATACCTGTTCTTACTATCTTCATTATTCTGTGATCCAGTTTTTAGTCTGATAGATAATTGGAACATCAATCAAATATCAAAAGAGGATACTTTAGTCTGATTTTAATAGAAGCTAAGAAATCTACGCTCCAAACATTTTTTTTAAGTTGCTAGTGAGAAACCTCAACAGCCATACTGTGAAATAATTTTTATCAGCCTTATTAGCCATAATCGCTGGGGGGGTGGGGGGTGGGGAAGCATCCTCTTTCAGTTTGTTTTCTCCCTCTAGCGATTACCTGATAAGAGGGAAGCAGGCAAGTCCTAAAGTTGAACAATCTAAACAATGCCTGGGGAGACAGCCTGTGAACTCTTCTAGCTCTGTTTAAACCTATCACTAAAGCCCAATAATTTTAAATTAGGCCAGTGCCAACCTGGAAGTATTAAAACACATAGTACCTTTCAGCAAACAAAGCATAGTTCAGTCTAGGCGTTTTGTGAGTAGATTGCTCAGGAGTTACCCCAACTTTACAAATGAAGAAACTAAGACTCTGAATTAACAGATTTGTAAAATGAGAAGAGTCAAGGAGTAGGTGAGTCGAATTTAAATCCTTTAACAACTAGTCCCAGTATTCCCCCATTCCCCCAGGTGTAAACATATGGTCATATGTACAAATCTTTTTCAACATAAATTAGTATTTCTGTAACCTGATCAATATTTATTTATATCAACATCCTTCCACTCATCAATGCCCACCTTATTATGCAAAGTGCAGAATATTCCATGAAGAAATGTACCATAATTTGTTTAGCCAATCCTATAAGGTGGATATTTAAGTTCTTTCTAATCTTTGCCATAATAAAAATATTATAATGAATGTCCAGATATACACACTTATGTGAATCTGTCCCATTATTTCTCCAGGATAAATTCTTAGAAGTAGAATAGCTGGAGGGCAAAGGGTATGCACATTTAAAATATGAATTATAACAACAAACTGCCCCCCGGAGGGATGGGGCAATTTAGAACCCCAGTAACAATGATTAGGGTCCATTTCACCAGTCTGCCCACCACTGTGCATTAGCTTTCTTTTTAAACTTTGGCAATACGATAGCTGAAAATAATCTCATTATTTTAACCTGCACATATTTATTAGTCAGTTAAATATCTTTAACTTACTTAAGTAAGGTTAAATATCTTTCCTTTTTCCTGCCCTGGGAATTGCCTGTCTGTGTTTTTCACTAATTTTTCTACTCCATTGTTACTCTTACTATTGATTTACAGAAGCTCTGTATACGGTAAGGCAAGGTTCCTCCACCTCTGCACTATTCACATTTTGGGCTGGATACTTCTTTGCTGTGGGGGACTGCCCTGAGCCTTGTAGAATATTTAGCAGCATCTCTGGCCCCTACCCAGTAAATGCCAGTAGCACTTCCTTCAATTGTGAAAACCAAAAATGTCTCCAGGGATTGTCACATGTCCTCTGGAGAGCAAAACTGCCCCTAGCTGAGAACCACTGTGCTTAGTGGATTAACCCTCTATTCCAATTACATGCTACTGCCTCTTGGATATTAGTCCCCACCTCCCCAACCAAGGGAAGTGTTCCTTCTTCAATATTTTTTACAGATGGTCAAATTGAATACTAATTTTCCAGGCAGGCTTCTTAATGCTGAACAACTATAGTTGTTCCAAAACTCAGATTAGTAAAATGAAGTCTAAATACCTTTAAGTTCTAATCATTAGTTTTAGTTATACCCTCTAGAACTGTACTGTTCAATACAGTAGCCACTAGTCACAGTTAAATTTAAATTACACGAAGTTAAATAAAATTAAAAATTCAGTTCCTCAGTCACACTAGCCACATTTCAAGTGCTCAATAGCCACATACAGCAGGTGGCTACCACATTGGACAACACAGATATAGAACATTCTCAGCATCACAGACTGTCCCCTTGGACAGAGCTGCTCTGGAACCTTGCCATTCAAAGTGCGGTCCATGGGGCTTCCCTGGTGGCGCAGTGGTTGAGAGTCCGCCTGCCGATGCAGGGGACACGGGTTCATGCCCCGGTCCGGGAAGATCCCACATGCCGCGGAACGGCTGGGCCCGTGAGCCATGGCCGCTGAGCCTGCGCGTCCAGAGCCTGTGCTCCGCAACGGGAGAGGCCACAACAGTGAGAGGCCCGCGTACCACAAAAAAAAAAAACAACAACAACAAAGTGTGGTCCATGGACCAGCAGCACTGGCATTGCCTAACAGCTGGTCAGAAATACAGAATCTCGGGCCCCACCCTGGACCTACTAAATCAGGATCTTCATTTTAACAAGATCCCAGGTTAATTTATGTGCACTCTGAAGTTTGAGAAGCATTGCACTGGGAGACTCAAACATCTAAGGTCGGTTATCAAATGTGCACTCATTCCACAAGTCCATACTTCTCCAGACTAAATGTCCTCAGCTTTTCATCTTATGATCTAGTTTCCAAATCTCCACTGATCCAATTCTTCACTTCCCTCTATCATCTTCCAGTCTACAAAGGACAGACAGAAGGGGAAGCCATGCTTCAAGAGAGGTCTGAAATGGAGACCATCACCTTCTTTGAACTAGACACCAGCTTACTTTTAATGTAGCCTCAATGTGCATTAGTTTTGTCATTTAGTAATTTCCCATCAGCCAGATTACACCAGAGGCATGTAATATACTTGTGGTCAACAGGTTCCTTGGGCCTTCTTCATGGAACTGCAGTAAGGTCACATGTACCGTAGACTTTTATGGGTGATTGTTTGAACCAATGTTCTGAAATGTACAATTATCTATATTAAATTTAACCTTGTTGGCTTCTGCCTTTTGGCTTCATCTACCAAGCTCTTAATGAATCCTAATTCTTTCATCCTACTTTGTCTGAAAACTTGATGCATATGCCTATGTCTTCTTCCAAACACTTGAAAATGTTAAACAGGAGGAAATCCAGAATAGTGACCAAAAGTCCCACAGTGTCTTCTTCCTCCTGCCTATATGAGCCATACTCAGACTCTTGGGTATGGTTCTGACCCAGCTATTAATCCACCTAACTGTACTGATACTTGAAATTACTTCCTAATTCCAAAATGTGTTGTTTCAGAAACCAATATAATTTTTCTAGCAAAAAGTAATTACAAGGTTAGATTTATATTGTCTTAAAGATTGAAGACATCCTCTCTTACTACCAATACTTCATGACAAAAGCATGATACCCTTTCATTTATATCCAGCCCCCAAATTAGGTCTACCAAAATGACTGCATTTTCACTGAAATACATACATTCATCTACATTGAAACAAACAAAAGTATTTTAAGTGATCTGTGCCAACACTTAACCTGTATCTGTGATGAGACCAATTCCCCAATGCAAAGGTGGTCTACTCACAGAATATCTCATTAATTACATCGAATGACTCAGTGATTCAAGCCTTATAACATTCTCCTCCTTTTTCTTACATATTTCACATAAATGAATGAATGATGGATGTGGTGAAGAAAAATATTAGACATAGGATGACACCCATAAGATGGCCTCTAATTTTGCAAATGAGTTGAAATTATTTTTATACTTCCACTAAATTAATTCTGGAGATTTTAATTTTTTTTACAGTCCCTCTTATCCCTTTCTCATTTTGTTTTTTCTTTTCTGGCTAATCCTGAGAAAGTCCCTATTTGTGCTGCCACCACCATGCATATTAATTGAACATATGCACTAGAAAAAAATATATCGAATGACTCTTACAAGGGAGGCAACCTGGGTGATTCAAAGAAATGCAAGATATCTCCTCCTTGAGGGGTTAATAATCCAGTGGAAAAGAGAAGACTTGAACATAAATAATTATGTTAGAAAGCAATATACAGAACATGCTATATAAGTAATCAACAAGCTATAAAATATTCAAACCCAATTTCTGGCTGGGATCATTAGAAAAGGAGGAAAAAAACTTCTCAGAGGGAATATTATTTGTACTGGTTTGAAAGATGGATAGGATTTCAACATGTGGGTGGGGAGAAGATTTGGAGACTAGTCCTGGCCAACCAAGCAAAGGAGCAGAGCAAGGGAGGGCAATATTGAATACAAATGGATCCACTTTGGCCAAATTAAAAGATGCATGGTGGGAAACCAGCCAGAAAAGACCAGAGCACCAGGGGTGGACATGTTTGATGATGATGAGAAAAGAAATGGATGGACCCAGACTAAGGGCAATGGCCCTCAGCAAAGTCAATATTGACACAATATCTAAGCCTATTATCAGAGTTGACTGAAGGGGAAGTATCAAAGACTGTTTATTCATGATATATAGCATAATATACAGCGATTCCCATATCATTAAATAGTCTTGTTTCTAAATATCTGGATGGTACTTAACAATATGATAATATGCATATCCTCCACTAGTGGATATTTAGATTAGTCCCTATACTTTATTTCTTAAAATAGAACCATTATGATGAACATCTTTTTACTTTGTGTACAAATAATTCTTAGAAGAGGAAACAAGGTCCTACTGTATAGCACAGGGAACTATATTCAATATCCGAGAATAAACCATAATCGAAAAGAATATAAAAAATAATGTATATATGTGGGTAAGTGAGTCGCTTTGCTGTACAGCAGAAATTAACACAACATTGTAAATCAACTATACTTCAAGTTTAAAAAAATTTTTTAGGGCTTCCCTGGTGGTGCAGTGGTTGAGAGTCCGCCTGCCAATGCAGGCGACACGGGTTCGTGCCCCGGTCCGGGAAGATCCCACATGCCGCGGAGCGGCTGGGTCCATGAGCCATGGCTGCTGAGCCTGCACATCCGGAGCCTGTGCTCCACAACGGGAGAGGCCACAACAGTGAGAGGCCCGGTACCGCAAAAAAAAAAAAAAATTTTAACTCTTAAAAGAGGAATTACTGGGGCTTCCCTGGGGTCGCAGTGATTGAGTCCGCCTGCCGATGCAGGGTACACAGGATCGTGACCCGGTCCGGGAAGATCCCACACGGAACGGCTGGGCCCGTGAGCCATGGCCGCTGGGCCTGCGCGTCCGGAGCCTGTGCTCCGCCATGGGAGAGGCCACAACACTGAGAGGCCCGCGTACCACAAAAAAAAAAAAAAAGAGGAATTACTGGTCAAAGGATAAAAATATTAAGACTCTTAATACACATTTACTATTTTCGGGTTTAAATCCAAGTCCACATCCTTCTCATATCCTAACTCCCATTCTGACATTCTTGAGAGCATGTTCTCCAATCTGGTCTCAGATTTTGCTTCTGAACTATACAGGGTCTTTCTAAAGAATGCTGATTTCTGGGCCCCACACTGGACCTTCTGAATCAACATATCTGGGAACAGGCCTCAGATATCTATTCTTTTGTCCAAAAGTGGTTGAGTCTATGCACAAACCAGAGCTTCTCACACTTCATTGTGCTACACATCACCTAGGGATCTTGTTAAAATGCAGGCTCTGATTCATTAGGTCTGGGTATGTGATTAAGAGTCTGCATTTCTAACAAGCTGAGAGCCGTAGTTCCTTCCTTGGCTCCATATGAGCAAGTTTTAAAAATCTCAATGCCCAGGCTGTATCCCAATTGAAGCACAATCCCTGTGACAGGGCCCAGGCACCACCCTGGAATATGACTGTGCGTAGATACCCCTTGAGCCTCAGTTTTCGTCTCTATAAAATGAGAATGGTACCAACATCTCACAGATGTCACTCATCACTAATCATCTCCCAAACTCCCTGCACTCCCATCATGCTGCCCTTCCCCTTGTAACCTTTGCATGCACTACTCCTCAACCACCAGCTACCCCCTCACCCTTGGCCTTGTAAGACCTATTCTCTGTCTTCACACTGTAGCTCACAGGGAAGACTTCCTGACCAGGCCCCAGTGCAAAATCAAATGAGGTTCCTGCATTTATACTGTTCATCGTACCCTGAACATCCTTCAAAGTGTCACATATTTTATAATGACGTAATTTTGTGCAGGTAAAGAAATAACATCTGCATGACCCCACTCACTAGCCTTGGTAGGCATGGATCCCCTCAGTCAGAGGGCAGTCCCTGGCTCACCACCACAACCCCTGTTGCTCCCGAGCTTCATAATAATAAATGCTAACGTGTTGAGCTACCTTACTCTATGTTAGGCTCTGCTCTCAGCATTTTATAGGGTTTCACTAATTTAATCCTCACACAATCCTATGAGGCAAGTGTGACTATTATCCCTGTTTTATGGATGAGAAACTGAAGCACAGAGAGGCTAAGTTGCTTGCCCAAGGACTCACAGTTGAAGGTCTTTAATGGACGAAACAGAATCTGAACCCAAGCAATCTGGGTTAAGAAAGGGAAATAGGCACAATGAGGGACTACAGAGGTTCCCTGGGAACTCACCCGTTTCCCAAACACACACACACACATGCTTTATAAGGGTCACAATGCCAGGGGAGCGACAGTTACTCAATTTGCACAGTAGACACCTTAGCTCATATTCATTCGTTCAAAACAAATGTACTGCACAGTCACTGCTCTAATGTGGAGATTCTACAACTACATGAGAAGTAGATATTTACCTATTATTAGACAGAACATAGAGGAATAAGCAAATACAGAAATTGTGGTAAGTGTACGGAAGGAACCAAATGAGGTGGTGAGGTAGGGGCTGGCAGGCTCCCTCAGTCAGCGTCAGGAGGGAAGTCTCTGAGGAGGTGACATTTGGCTGAAACTGAAAGGACTGGAAGCCAACTATTCCACCAGGAGGCCTGGGGCGAGTGGGGGGACGCAATACAGGCAGAGGCAGTGCGTGCAAAGACCCTAAAGCACAAAGAAGAAAGGACGGTTTGAGAGGTGCTGAGGGAAGGCGGGGAAGAGGTAGGAGACAAAGCAGGCGAGCCCGGCAGGGCCCAACTCACACCTCCAGATTCAGGAACTTTTCCATCCATGTTTTCACCAAGTCAGTTACCAAAACGCTTACTAGTGGGTTCACACACTCTCCTCTCGGTTCCTGGACTACGCTTCTGAAGAGAGCAAGAGCTGCAAGCGGCCGGGCTCTGAAGCGAGGCCCCACCCCCTTAACCTCATTGGTCCAGAGGTTGGCACGTGACCCAGAGCATTTCTTGGTTTCCAGTCCAGCAACCTTAGACAGCGCCTTGTACAAGAAGTCTGCTCGCAAAAGGGAGGATATGATTAGATGAGCCAGTCAGATTCTCTGAGGAATTTAACCGGGAATATGAAAAGAATAAACCAGTTGGATATAGGGAGAAAAGTGGATAGGGAGAGGAGTAATTGTGGCTATGTTAATAACAGAACTCTTGAGTAAAGATTGAAAGCTCCTACTCCCCAGCCCCCAGTGTCACCACGCCCCAGCTATACCTCGTTTCTTATTATCAGATTTCTGGAAGATTTCAGCCATCTTAATACCACTTGAATGCTTTTATTAAACGCTTACCTGTGCTCTGCGTTAAGGGCTTTCCATGTTATCTCACATAGTCTTCGCTAGCAAGTGTTGCAAGAAACACTATCTCCATTTTTACAGTTAAAGAAGAAATCTCCAAGAAGTTATGTACTCCAAATCACAAAGCTGTAATGGGCATACCTAGGACCCCAAAGGTCTGTGCTGTTAACCAATATGATTAACCGATTCTCATTTTCTTAAAACAGGGCCTCATTACCGGAGTTGTCCTGAGTGAGGCTCTGTTCCTTATATGGTGTAACGAATATACTTTTCAGTGTATCCATGCAGGTAACTATAGAGAGATGGCTTTTTAAAAAATTATGAAAAGCTGTATCCAAAATGTCAAATTTCAGGATATATGTAGAGCAAACTGATTTTAATTTAGGTCCATGTGATACAGAATATAAATTTAGTAAATGAACTTTGGTGAAAGATTTAAAGACAGGTAATAAAGCATACACTCATTAAATATACCACACAACGTGATACATAAACATCAAGCCATATGAATAAATTAACAAAATTTAACAGCTCTTCTCATGGAACTTTATTTCTATAGTAATAATGACTAACATTTACTGAACACTTATTGTATGCCAGGCATCATGCTAAATAAATGCTCTGTTTATATTATCTCATTTAAACCTCACTATGGGGAAAATAGTAAAATAACTCCAGTTTACAGATGTGAAAATGGAAACTCAGAGACGAAGTAGCTGGTTTTGTTTTTAGAGGCAAGTTTTAAATGCTGGTATATCTAATTCCAGAGGCCTGTACTTAATCATTTCAAGCATCTCAGTTAGAGCAATAATCATATACCACGTTGTGATGGTTTATTTAAAGGCCTGTCCTCCACTATGAAGCCACCTTCAAAGAGTTTATGGACTCTCCTATTCACCTCTATCTCCTCTTTGCCTGAGATAGAGTAGAAATATAATATTAATACAGATAAATTAGCTGGTCTATTTCTAATGCAAGACCTAGGCCAGTAATCACTCCTGCTGAATTTAGGCTATTGGGGGAATTTTGAAAGGTGATGAATTATCACAGAAAAAAATCCGCATCCTGAAAATGAAACACGTTAGTTACAAAACTTGAACTGCCATCAGTCCCCAAACAGCTAAATTCTTAAGCTTCTTATTAACAGATTGATTTGTAACAACTGTGTGCCACTCAGAGGATTTGGAAAAAACTGAGCATCTCTGAAAATCTCTCATAAAAATTATCTGTAAATAACACGCAAGATGTTGAAATATTAATGCCTCCTCCATGAGCACATCAAAATGCTCCCTCAGCCACCTTCCATCTGCTTGCCCGCCTCTTCCAACGTGAGCACAGCCTCACCCTGTTTTCAGCTTACTTGATGTCTAAAAAGATTATGCCAAAAATTGTTTCAGCCCACTGGAAAGTATCAGCCTCACATTTCAGACACATTTGGACATCCTAATTTAAAATTTGATGGAAAAATAGCATACTTGTGGGCTGTTCCTTGCCATATTTCAAATGCATCCCTCGCAAAATTCATTTCTCTATCAAAATCATAGGCATGCACTTACCTTCTAAGTGGAAGTAACAACAGCAATAACAGCAATAATAGCAGCTGACACTAATAGCCGCTGGCTCCATTTTACAGAGTAGAAAACTGAGGCCCAGAGGCATTCAATGACTTTTTCCAGGTCACAGGGCTGATGGTAGCAGAGCCAATGATTGAAACCAGGGCTCTGGACTCTAGATTCTATGTTCTTGCCCACTGCACCAAACTGCCCAGGAAGCTTTAGCCACTACCTAGCTTTAATCCTTTCTTTTCCAATATCTGTGGTCATTGTCATGTTGCAGCACAAAAAAAAAAAAAGGCTGGAGGGTGAGTGTAGCTGGTTGAGCAGTGCCCTCAAATAAGATATGTCTAAGTCCTAACCCCCTTAACCTGTGAATGTGACCTTATTTGGAAAAAAGAGTCTTTGCAGATATAATTAATTAAAGATTTCAAGATAAGATCATCCTCGATTTAGGGGAGACCTAAGTCCAATGACAAGTATCCTCATAAGAGAAAGGCAGAGGGAGATTTGAGACACAGAGACACACAGAGAAGGTGACATGAAGACAGAGGCAGAGATTGGATTGATGTCTCTACAAGTCAAGGAATGCCAAGGGCTGCTGGCAGTCACCAGAAACTCTGAGAAAGGAATGGAATGTATTCTCCCTCAGAGCCTCCAGAATGAACCAACTCTGCAGCCACCTTGATTTCAGATCTCTGGCTTCCACAACTGTGAGAGAATAAATGTCTGCTGTTTTAAACCACCAAGTTAGTGGTAATTTATTATGGTGTCCCCAGAAAGCTAATACATTGAGCTATGGACCCAAAACCCTTGAACAGAAATCAGATCCTCACTTTGCAGGAGGAAAGGAAACTGAGGTTTAGAGCAAATAATTCATTAGCATGCTATCAATCACACAATGGGTTCATGACAAAGCCAAGACAGGCTCTAGGCTACACTCTGGTCTCCCAATTCCTGGGTCAGCGTCTTCTTCAGTATCTCTTACCCACTTCATTGAGAGACAGAATCATACATGCACTTTAGAACATGACCACCTACATCAGTGTCCTTGTTCCACCATTTGCTAACTGTGCACCTCCGTTTCCCATCTGTAAAATGGGAACAGAAGTGACAACTACTTCACAGTGTTATTTTGGAGAACAAATGAGTCAATGTATATGCCTGGTATGTAGTAGCTCTCAATAAATGTTAGCTATTACTATTATTTTATTCCAATATCTATTGAGTTATTGATAAAGGGCAAATTATAAAATCAGGAATATGGCAGTGCCTAGAAAAATAGTGGTAGACACATTAGCAGGGTTTATCATTATGTGTGGAAATTTGTGACAAATTTTATTTCCCAATTTCTTACGAGGGGAGTTGGACATCAAGAGGTCACAACCACCACCCTTGATTTGCATCTCTCTGACAGTCTTCACTGTCCCAAGCCCCCCAAAAGAAGTGCCTAATATGGTTGGCCAGTGACCAGGACATCAACTGGAACGTGTTGTGCTAGTGGACAGAGTCACTGTAGAGCAAAAAGAACACAGCCCTGCCTCACATCCTCTCTCCACTTGTGCAGCCCCAGTAGGGCAAGCTGGCCCCAAGCCTCCCATCTGCTTCCTGCTCTCCCATTCCTGATCACTCCTGGAAACACTGTTTTCTCAGGCATCTGCCATTCACACAGCTCTCCAGGCATGGGACCAGGAAGGCAGGTGGTGCCTTTCCCTGCCGTGCAGGACAGGGCCCTGTCCACCCTCCTTTACCTTTTCACTTCTGGGTATTCATGTGGTAAGCACACCAGAGCCTCCTCTTCTTTCTAACCTTGATGTCCCGCTGGCCATGGTGGCTACCTGGGGTCAGCCTGAAGCAGGTGTGGCCATCTTGGGTCTGGTGGGGAGGGAACAGCAAGCTCACTCACCTAATCAAAAAATCCCTGCATGGAGATATTGAGCCTATCCTCAGCAATTAATAAAGCCATACTCTGTTTCCCTTTTGACTGCTAGTCTTTAGGTGATCAGACTCCTTGATCAGACTCTGGAGACAGGCAGAAAGAGCAGTAGCATTCAGACACCAAAACCCTACCCAAACTCCTAACAAAATCATATTACTTCCTGGGCTTCCCTGGTGGCGCAGTGGTTAAGAACCCGCCTGCCAATGCAGGGGACACAGGTTCAAGCCCTGGTCCGGGAAGATCCCACATGCCACGGAGCAACTAAGCCCGTGCGTCACAACTACTGAGCCTGCGATCTAGAGCCCACAAGCCACAACTACTGATCCCGCGTGCCACAACTACTGAAGCCCGCGCACCTAGAGCCCGTGCTCCACAACAAGAGAAGCCACCACAATGAGAAGACCACGCACCGCAACGAAGAGTAGCCCCCGCTCACCGCAACTAGAGAAAGTCCGCGCACAGCAACAAAGACCCAATGCAACCAAAAATAAATAATAAATAAATAAGTTTTTAAAAAAATCATATTACTTCCTGATGGAAAATGTATATAATAAGTTATGTTTTTTCAAAGAATAATGTTCATTATAAAGTGTCCTCTGATGTATTGAACTTCCTATTAGTCATCTGAATGATAATTAACACTTGAAAAATACAAAGAAAATGAAACACTTGGGGAAATTAAAGTCATATCTCCCCAAACCAAATACATCAATCTGTTGTAATGGTTAGCCTACTCTAATTATAGCACTGGATCTACATACACACACACACACACACACACACATGCATACACACCACAAGCCTTGGCATATATATCCCAATATAAAATCCAAGCCAGCTGCTGGAATTAAGCTAAATACTATTGAAATTAACAGTGTCCTTAGGAAATATAGCACGGGGATGCTGATTTCATCAGAATTCTATCTGCCTGTACTTTTTCCAGGAAGTTCAAGAACCATGAGCAGCTGTAGAAATCCAAGTCATCAGAAAAGCAAACGAAGGCAGCTCCTCTCCTGCAAAGCAAATTCCTTAAAAGAGCTTCAGCATCTGCCTTCTTAGCATAAGGGGGCAACACCTTAATCTACTGTGAATTTTTAATAGTTCTCTCTTCCCTTTTACTCCATTCATTTGGGAAACATGATCCATTTTACTCCAGGCCAGACACCAGACTTCTACCATCACTCTTTTTTTTTTAATTGGAGTATAGTTGCTTTACAATATTGTGTTAGTTTACTGTACAGCAAAGTGAATCAGCTATATGTATACATATATCCCCTCTTTTTAGGATTTCTTTCCCACTTAGGTCACCACAGAGCACTGAGTATAGTTCCTTGTGCTACATAATAAGTTCTCATTAGTTATCTATTTTATACATAGTATCGATAGTGTATATATGTCAATCCCAATCTCCCAATTCATCCCACCCCCACCCCTTTCCCCCTTGGTATCCATACGTTTGTTTGTTCTCTACGTCTGTGTCTCTATTTCTGCTTTGTAAATAAAATCATCTATACCAATTTTTTCAGATTCCACATATATGCGTTAATATACGATATTTGTTTTTCTCTTTCTGACTTACTTCACTCCGTATGACAGTCTCTAGGTCTCTCCCTGTCTCTACAAATGACCCAACTTCATTACTTTTTATGGCTGAGTAATATTCCATTGTATATATGTGCCACATCTTCTTTATCCATTCCTCTGTTGATGGACATTAGGTTGCTTCCATGCCCTGGCTATTGTAAATAGTGCTGCAATGAACACTGGGGTGCCGCCATCACTCTTTTTTTTTTATATATCTTTATTGGAGTATAACTGCTTCACAATGCTGTGTTAGTTTCTGTTGTACAAAGAAGTGAATCAGCCATATGCCTACATATATCCCCATATCCCCATATCCCCTCCCGCTTAAGCCTCCCTCCCACCCTCACTATCCCATGCCTCTAGGTCATCGCAAAGCACCGAGCTGATCTCCCTGTGCTATGCAGCTGCTTCCACTAGCTATCTATTTTACATTTGGTAGCATATAGATGTCGATGCTTCTCTCACTTCGCCCCAGCTTCCCCCTCCCCCCACCCCATGTCCTCAAGTCCATTCTCTATGTCTGCATATTTATTCCTCCTCTGGCACTAGTTTCATCAGTACCATTCTTTTTTAGATTCCATATGTATGTGTTAGCATATGGTATTTGTTCTTCTCTTTCTGACTTACTTTGCTCTGTATGACAGACTCTAGGTCCATCCACCTCACTACAAATAACTCAATTTCGTTTCTTTTTACAGCTGAGTAATATTCTATTGTATATATGTGCCACATCTTCTTTATCCACTCATCTGTTGATGGACACTTAGGTTGCTTCCATGTCCTGGCTATTGTAAATAGTGCTGCAATGAACATTGTGGTACATGACTCTTTTTGAATTATGGTTTTCTCAGGGTATGTGCCCAATAGTGGCATTGTCTTTGACTTTCAAGAATTAATCAATGCCTGATATACCTTACCTATTTCTCTTTCCCCAAATATCCAAAAGCAGATCTTTTCCCATTTCCAATCCTGTGCAGGTAGCTCTCAAACTCCTTGAACCCAAGAACATGATTAAGATGACGCCACCACCCACTCCCACTGCTAGAGTCAGGATTTTCAGCTAAGACGCTGAGGCCAAAAGATGCTCATATTTGACTAACATCCTGAATGTGAAAACGTTCTTCATTTCATCTTCAAACTAAGAATGTACATCTGTCAACCAAGGGGTAGACTAGAGCAACGTGGAGAGACACGTCCCACCTAAGACAAGCAACAATCCAAGTGAGGCAGCTCCCTGGGTTCAGAGATACTGGATCTGCTCGGTGTCCGAGAAAATTCAGAAATCCAGGTTCTTCATAGTCTCCCAGTTTACTGACGTTGACAACTAATTTCCAAGGTCACACAGCCAACTTGTGGCAGAGTGAGAATTATACCCAGCCCTCCTAGCCTCATGAAACCCAAGAGGCCTTAGCTCTGTGTGTGTGTGTGTGTGTGTGTGTGTGTGTGTGTGTGTATAACTGTATTTTATTCAACAGCTATTTACTAAACAACTGCCATATTCAGGGATATCATTTTAATAAGCAGATGGATGGATGGACAGCCAGATATTTATTTAAAAAGCAAGTGAAAAAGCAAAACATAGTTCCTAAATTTACAAAATACCTTTAAAAAACTGAGACACAACATTCAGTCCACAACTACCATTTCTGTCCTAAAATACTTTTATCTGCAATTGATATTGAATAGGGAATAGATTGCATAGTCTTAAAACAAAAAGGCAAACAAAATTTTATTTAAACCAGAGCATCTTCCACTAAGAAAGCCATGACTAAGGAAGCACTGTAGCTTTGTAATCCACAGGTAAAACCTCTTCTTGGATTATTTAAGAACCACTGTGCACTCTTGGGAGCATGGGGTATATTTCTGCAGCGTCTCTATCAGGATAGTAATTAGTATAGCTGAGAAATGCCATCAACAGCACAAGTAAAATTAGCCTTTACTTGTAAAATTTCTCCTGGGAAGTGCCGGTGGCTCCTGTCTCCACCAAGCAGAGTAATGGGCTTGCTGGGTCATCCCACAGCAAGCAAATCGCCCCATCGGCAGCACCTGCATAAAACCACCAGCACATCAAGCTGGACTGCCAGAACATCCACCTTTGTCTGCTTCAGTCACACCTGCCTCATCCTGGCCCCATCCCCTCATCAAATCTCACTTATGAGTCGTAAAACAGCACTTTTTTTTCTTTGGCCACCAGGGAACTCTTAATTTCCCTGAAAATTTTTGAGTAGCCTTAGAGTTATGGCATGTTTCAACCAAACATTTTTGTCTCAGTGCAGTGATACCTCAGGGCAGCAGTCCCCAACCTTTTTGGCACCAGGGACCAGTTTCGTGGAAGACAATTTTTCCACGGGCAGGGGCAAGGGCGGAGGGGGGGGTGCAGAAAGTTCAGGCGGTAATGCGAGCGATGGGGGGCGGCAGATGAAGCTTGGCTCCCTCGCCCGCCTCTCACCTCCTGCTGTGCGGCCCTAACAGGCCTCGGACCCGTACCGTCCGCGGCCCAGGGGTTGCGGACCCCTGCCTCAGGGGAAATGAAGGTCCAAGGAGAGGAGGCGACTGGGCCAACATCACATCCTGTCTGGCATCAAAGTCAAGTCTAAGTTAAGTCTAAAGCTCCGTAGTCTGGAGCTTTCTCTTTTTGTTAAACAAAGCAATCTCCTTAGGATAAAAGTTACTGCTTTTACTCCACACCTACTAATATCTCTTTATCTGGACCTTTCCTGACCACCTTCTCCCTGGGTTTGAGGAAGAGAAACACCACCGGCCCAAAACATCTCATGTTCTCCCTCCTCTTTCAGACCTTGTTCAACCAATAACCCCTCTTTCTAGTGGCCCATTCCCTAAAAGTTAAAAATATGGCCAAGTGTGTCACACATTGGTGGAGGAAGACTCCCCAGACTCTGCATCCCCTCCAGTTATCTCTTCAAAGCCAAGCTCCTTGCAGGAAAAGTATAAAAATCTATATTACCACTTGCAACTCACTGCAGTTTAACATCCATTCTCACCACCGCCATGATGTTAAAAAAAAAAAAAAAAAAGCCAGTTCCACTAAACCCACATCCCTATTCAGCATCACCACCTGGATGAGTGAGACTTTGCAACAAAACATGATCAAAAAACATGATCTCACAGCATCCTGATCCTGTTTTGCCCTCAGGCTTCCCAAGTGGATCAAGCCCCAAACCTTTGACTCCTTTTGTTTCCTCCACTAGAATGGAACCTCCATAGAGGCAGGAATTTTTTACTATTACTATACCCTCAGCACCTAGTCCAGAAAATGGTGGCAATTCCATATTTGTTGACTTGATCCATTTCAGCCGTTCAGTCATCACTTTGTTTGATCCCCTTGGGGGACAGCAGTGATATCTCCAGTGGAAAGTATGTAGACACATCTAAAGACCAGTGGAGAGATTAGGGTTAGAGAACTTGATATGAGAGACCATTCCTTTGGTACAAACTATTAAAGTGTCATCATAAGAGTTTTAGCTGGACATAGATTATGCAGCAGATGGATTCAGTAGACAGAGATTAATAAAACAGGCCAAAGTTTTTAAAAAATCAATCAATCAAACACCTCCTCTGAGTCCTCAGGAGTCTAGCTTGGTTGGATTAATGTGTGGAGCTATCTAGACCTGGAAGCCATGTGATCTTCTTTGGACAACTTGAGAGTTTGCCTTTCCTGAGAGTTTAGACAACAGCATTTATTGGGAAATCATCCTCATCTTTTTTGTCTATTGCTCCCTATAGTGATACAAAAATTTATAGTTTCCGCCTTATGCTGCAGAAAATATTTCAATGCAGCCTACCAGAAAAATGTAATATGAGTCTCCCTTTTTTTAGCAATAGAAAAGTCTGACTATGGCCCAAAATTCTCCAGAGGAGCCATCTGTAAAACAACATGAACTGCCTTAGATTCAGCTAAGGGGGTCAATATCTCAGGCAAGAAAACTCTCCTACCCATCCCTAAGAAACTCATCTGAACTGCTTTCAAGAGCAGGGTATTCTAATTCCACTGAATCTATAAAGGAGAAAGAATAACAGGACAATAAGGAAAAAACATTCCCAAGACTGTAATATGGCATCTCCTTGGCATATAACAATACCTATGCATCCAGGGATGACGTTTTAGAGATGGCATTTCCCCCTCCATCTCTCTCCCTCCCTCACTCCTTTCCTCTCTCTCTGTCTCTCTCTCTATCTCTCTCTCTGTCTCTTTGTCTCTGTGCCTCTGTCTGTCTCCCTCACACACACACATATTAATAACAGAAAAGGCATGTCAAAGAACTGAGCCAAGGAAAACTGGGCTGTTCTCAACTCAAAAGACGCAGAGCTTCTGCTGGGTCTGTAAGCACCCTTCCCTTTTGACCATCAGCATATTGACAGAGGAGGTCTTAAACTCATCCTTCTGCTGTACCATGGCAGAGGAGTTCACAGAGCCAGGAACATACAGGAAAAATCATGGAAGCAAAATACAGTGCCTCCATGTAATATTAAGTACCATACTTACTTCTCTTGAATCAGAAAAAAGTTTTAAGGTGATCTCCAAGGTCCAATTTCTCTTTCTCCTCTTTAAACATAAGTGCCATAATTGGACAAGTACTTTTGCCCTACCTTCATCCCAATGTTTTATGAAATAAATCTCTAATCATCTAGTTTCTCTTGTCCATTCTCTCCATTGAAAGTCTGGACTCCCCACCACCCACCCCTGCTCCCACCTTCCACCATTTTGAATATTAGTCCATTCTCAAGGACTGACTCCAATGCCACTTTCCCTATATGAAGTCTTCCCTCATCCCTTCCTTCTCTGGGTTTCTAAAGCATTTTAGTTGTATATTTTAGTGGCAGGTACAACTTTCTTCCCTTTTTTTAGTGGGTCTTTTTTTTATAGGTTTTTATGAGTACAGCATTTTCCCTGCTAGACTACATTCTCCTGGCAGGAGCTAGGACCTACTCATTTTTGTAACCACAAAGCTTCTAAACAGAGGGCCCTGTCTACCAATCAAGATGCTCTGGGCTATTAGTAAACCTCAACTCAAATTGGCTTATACAAATTGCAGGAAATCCAGAGGTGGGACAGTCTTCAGGTATGGCTCTGGTTCCATTTCTCTGCCATTCCCTCAGCTCTCTAACTCCCTTATGTGTTGCCTTTGTCCCCAAATTGGTTTCCCTCATGGTTATCATCATAATCTATTATTTGAATGTTTACTCGTGCTAGCATGGTGCTAAATATTTTTACATTAACCCCCTCATTTAATCCAATTAAACTTAAATCCTATTAAATTTACCCTTATAGCAGTAAATTTACACCTAAAGCAGGTACTATTATTATACCTACATTACAGGTGAGGAAACAGGTTCAGCCAGATAAACTAAATTGCCCAAAGTCCCACAACTGGAAATGGAACCCAGGAACTTAATCTCCAGAGCTGGTGCTCTCAACCACCAGCTGTCAAAGACAACCCAACAAGAACCAAGAAGGCAGGCCCCACTAATGCCACATTACCAGTCAGCTCACAGAAACTCTGAACGGGCAACATATCAGATGCAGAGGGTAAAAGTGTGGCTGCCAGAATTACAATATAAGCATCATGTATGAATGCCGCTACACATCCTACAACAAGGTTAGGAAACACCTAATAGGTGTTAAGAAGGCATTCAAGACTGGCACCAAGTTGAGACTTTCTCATAGAAGCTAATCAGAAATACTGGATGGGATTTGGAAAGGCAATGACTTTTTCAACATGGGCTTCCAAGTTGTTGTATTCAGACTCCATGCCGGCCCTAAGATTACCTTGTGTACACAGGGCTGGCCACTAGATAGTTCAGCCGACCCTGATTTTGGCAACCAACTTTGGAGTTAGTCTCTCTGGGCTCAACCTCAGCTCTGACATTTGCTAACTGTAACCGTGGACAAGTAACCTCCCCTCCGAGCCTTGCCTTGCTTGCATATAAAATGGGGATAATACTAATAGGACCTACTTCACAGGGTCCTCATGGGGATTAAATGAGACTCCATAGGTGAACCCTTTGGCACAGAGTTTGAAATATCATTATTCCATTTAGAATACACGTAGGAAGTGCTTTATGAGCTACACTGATAATTTTTATTCTTATCAAGGGAACATACTGCAGTCGGGTGGGTGTGCTAAATGGGAAAGTGATTCATAGACCTCACCCTCCTGCCTGAGAAAGGCAGGAGCCCACACCTTCCCCACAACTCCCCCTCCCCAACCCCTTCCAGAGGTCCCACATTGGCTGAGTGTTGGGAGGCTGCTATGCCCATTCTCCTGGACTCTGCCTCGGCTTCTAGAGAAGAGAGAAAATGCTCACATCAAGGACTCTTCTGAGAAAGGTTAAAAAACATGAGCAAGAAATTTCCTTCCCTAGCTAAAACTTCGTGTTCAAGCTCCAAGGTAGAGTCCAAAACAAGGTATATCACTGCTATGTTCCTTATTCACATTCTACATAGAAAAAAAAATGGCTCTCAAATAATTTTCATGAGATGGTAAAGGGACCGAAAGTGTGTCTCACACTACTTTAGAGTATTCTTCAGCCCTGAGCATGTAACTGGGAACACAGTAGTTACCCAATTAACCTTTACTTTCTAACTCACCAAAATCTTTTGTTTCTTGCTCTATCACAAATGCCTATGGCATAATTTAATTTGCAGTTTTAGATTTATTTGCAATTACAAAGAAATGAAATAGAATTCTCTCAGGTGAACTGGGAATTTCGGCACCCCAAGGCAAACATAATGACCTAAAAGTCCTCAATGAAATATTTAAACGTATACTTTACTATGACACCCAACACTATGCAGACTCTTTCAAGGTAACATTCCTGAGGGTAGAAGAAAATCTACCACCTCTAGTATATTGTACCTGAATACATTTAGTGAATGTGGTACAGTCTATCTACAACCTTCCACCTTACCAAATACACTCTTTAACCATCACCAAAATCCTGGTACGTGTCCCCACTTCTCAGCACAAACTGAATAGCAGTGAGCCAAAGACATGTCTCATACCACCAAGAGCTCATTCATTTCATTAACTACTAGGAACTACTTACTCCTAATACATGTACTTAATATTAAATGGCAATATCTAGACAAAGTTTTACCTAAATGCCCTTGGGGCTCAGAGCAGGGGTAGGGAGGAGAAATGTGCACAATTCAGATTTTGCACATTGTCCTAGGGAAAACTACAAAGTTTAATGAAAGCTTCGCAGCAAGTACCTTGTCCCCAAAGTTTAAAATCACAGACAGAAGTTTTAAAAATTTCAGAAGGCAAATTTTATTTATTATTTGCTGCATTTCTAAATTTGAGCAGTTTCTAAATTTGGTCATCGTGTGCATTATCCAACTTTCCATCGCATATATTTACTTATTTCTACTGGTTTCAGGATTCATTGGGAACTTTTATATTATTTTACATGGGTATTTCAGAAAGCTCCTCCAAGGGACAAATCAGTGAATCTTAATTTTTTTCAACCTTTTTAGATAATATGTGCTCAGAAGCCAGTATTTTTTAGAACTCAAGCTAACTGTTACACCTTAGAATAGAAGACGTCAGATTATAACATGCCTAGTTCTAAAAGTCTACAGATACTATCACCAAAATTTCAACCAGTTTGGAGACCCAAGTGTCAATGAGACTAAGGAAGTTTACAAACAGTGGAGAATTTTTTAAAGTTCCATACAGGATGCAATCTGACATTATGTAAAGGAGCCATATGGGTTCCATTAAGATAAGATAGCATGAACCTGGTATCAGTCAATACTACTTCTGGAATTTCTGCAGTGGGCAAAATCACAGCCAGGGATCGACAAGATGGGTGTGATGGTCAAGAGATTCCAGAGGGCTTACTGAAATAGCTAGTTATAGAGGTAACAGTAGTTAACTTTCTTTGATTGGTCTTGGTCTTCCTAATAACTGAAAGAAGGCAATCTCCCAATTATATGTTGCACAAACATATTTCCCAGAAATAGCTGCCCATTCCTCCTTACCACCTTACCCACAGGCTCCCTTGATAGAGAATCTACCCAACATGCCCTTTCTCAAAGAGACTCTCCATGGTTCTTCTGGGGGTGGGGCATGGGAAGGGGGCCACAGAGCTCATGACTCCTTTGGCCACAGCTGACTGGATCTAGAGCAGACTCTGATTCAAGTTGGGCCAATCCGATTATTGTTTCTCTGAATTCAAAACTGAAATAGAGAAACTATGCAGTATCTATTGAGCACTTGAATGGAGAAGACATGTATGCTTTCCTTTAGTGGCCACTTTTTCACAAGTGACATGTAAAACCAGATACTGAGAGAGAAATGAGACAGTGAGAGACTTTGTCCCTATTCCTGATCATTTTCCAACTAGCTCAATTCCAGCCCCCCAAGACACCTGGCTATCCTACTTACCCTTAGAGTCTGGGAGGAACTCTTATGTGTTCCTAGTAAATCCCCCATTTTTTTCCTTCAGCATGCTTGAATGTGTTTCTGCTACTTGGAACTACATTCTCCCTTAACCAAGAAGTGACGGAATGAATCAGTAAATAAATGAGCTGGATTCTCAAAGAAGACAAAGAAGAGGTTTCATAGGGCAAAGTTGCTAAGAAAGGCAGAAATCGGGAATGCTGGGACCCAAGAGGTGAAGATCTGACTTTCAGAGACAAGATTTGGAACAATACAAAAGATAATTCCTGAATAGGTGTGAGCATCCCAGTGAGGTCAGAAATTACTTGAAGAGGAAGCTGAGAGATGCCAGTTGAGGGACTCCTGGGTCAGGAGGCCATCTATATACCCTGAAGTTCTTGAAGATGGAGACAAGGTCAGGAAAATTCTAACTGGGTTAACGAGACCATCCTCATTGGGGTCCAATAATCCATAAAAAAGAGCTTCCCCATCCCTGAAGCTCTGCTCTTGTGGACCCAGCAAATTTGACAAAATCATAACCACCTTAAAGGATCTAATGGGCCTTTAATGAGCATCGTAAGAGATAATCTCTCTCTGCCACCTGTGGTTTTAATTTTCCAGCCAGTCCTGGAGTGGCTTCCTCTCAGCCTTCTAGATGGCTTTCCAAGATAGGAGTGTTCCTTTGGCATTCTCCCCTGTTCGTTCACTTGACAAGAACGTATTTGCTCCTTCCTGCTTGCTCTCTATCCTCTGTTGCTCCCAGCAACACACTCCCTTCCTCATTCTTGCTTTCCATCCTTTCTGTATACCTCCTTGACAACATCCTTATACTGTCAGGGAGCACACTACTACTTACACTCTATATTAGGTCTTCCACTTCAGCACCAAATTCCCTGGTTTTTAAGCAAATCTGTTGTTTTCCCTTTCAAGACAGTGGAAAGAAAACAATTTTGGAGCTAGGCATACCTGAGATTCAAATCCCAGCTCTCTTTAATGGTGAGACCTCAGGCAGACCACTTAATCTCTCTATGCCTTGTTTCTCATCTGTAAAATGGGGATGCCACATGTCTTGCAGGGCTGTTGAGCTCATGCACGTGGAAAGCAACTAGTAAGTTCCTGGTACATAGCAGGAGCTCAAAAATGCTTATCAGGGCTTCCCTGGTGGCACAGTGGTTGAGAGGTCGCCTGCCGATGCACGGGACACGGATTCGTGCCCCGGTCCGGGAGGATCCCGCATGCCACGGAGCGGCTGGGCCCGTGAGCCATGGCCGCTGAGCCTGTGTGTCTGGAGCCTGTGCTCCGCAACGGGAGAAGCCACAGCAGTGAGAGGCCCGCAGACCGCAAAAAAAAAAAAAAAAAATGCTTATCCACCCTCCCTTTCAAGATCAATGTGAGACAGAAACAAAAAACACCATAAAAGGTCAGTTTAAAAAATGTTTCATTTTCTTTATAGGTTGTCCATCTCCTTATAAGACTGATCTCTATTTACCAAATGTCTACATCTAAAAGAATTCAAGGTATTTGAAAAGTCATGGTTACTAGTCCAGGTCAAGATTTTTTTTAAGACATCTTTCACAATTCTTTCCCACACAATGATGAGTCGTTTTGCCTTTTAAATCATTATTTTTACATAAATATATAAATTCTGATCATCACTTCACAAAGTGAATAAATTGAGTATAGGCAAAGAATCAAGAAGATATAGTAACCATCCAATTAACTCAGGGTTTCTCAACCTTGCATCTATTGACATTGTTGGACAGATAATATGGCGGGGGTGGGAGGAGTCTAAACATGCATTATAGGACGTTTAGCAGCATGCCTGGCGCCTACCCACTAGATTCCAGCAGCATACCCCACCCAGCTGCAACAACCAAATGTCCCCAGACGTGGTCAAATGTGCCCTGGGGGGCAAAATTGCCCCCAGTTGAGAACCACTAAGTTAATTTGATCAATGTATATTGCAGTCAGACAGTACAAGCCCAGCTATGGGTTTATAAGACAGGAAGTAGCTGCTTAAGTCATTACTTCTTCTCTCCAGAATATTCCTACTGAAAAAACAAAATGGCTGCATGTCACTTCCAAGATACAATCAAATGCTGGCTTCACAGAAAAATAGAGAAGAAATTGCACGTGCCAGAATTCTGTTTGTCAGGCTGCTCTAGCTCTTGGCTGCATGCCCACATTCTGCCTAAAACCTACTTCCCAAACTTTTGAGAATGCTTTCCACAGCTTTCAGAACCTGACCTTTAGAGCAGCTTTATCTATGTGTGTGTGAAATAGATTTACAATTTTCTCTACTCCTGCAAAGCCAAACCACTTATTGAGTCCAAATGCCAACTGAGGATGGTGGGAATTTGCACACAGATGTCAGTGGACTCCAAAATAACAACACAGGAGCTCCACCTGCAACTAATTATAGAAACTGAAATTGCACTCTGGCCAGAAGAGGCCAGGTTCAGAACCCACCCCACCTGCTTTGGCCGATAAAATCACTCTGTTACTTCTTCTCCTGTCAATATAGACTTGCTTCTTAAATTCCTCTGAGGATGTTGTCTATAGGGAATTTTATTAGGCAGTGAATGCTTTGGGGGTGACCAATTCCCTCTGCCTTCCCCTCCCAGAGCTTGGTTTCAATAAGTGCCTTCAGCACAAGTGAGACTAAAATAATCTATTCACTGAAATATTCCAAAATGTTTTCTTTGGTTGATTGTGTGCTGTTGCTATCCCATAGCCAAAATAAAGTGATCCAGAGAGAAAATGGAAGATGGAAGTCATTTAGTTCTCCCAAGGTCTGGCATGCAAGAATGTTTATTTTCTTCCCATTAGCCAAGTCTTTCATAAGAAAACCTGGGAATAAAAATCTGTAAGGCTACAAATGCAGTGCACATGGCTGATCCTAGGGCTGACTGCAAGAGATTACTGAGGCAAAAATCAGCTGACATCTGTGACAAAGATGTATCGCTCACTTCAAATCATTCTCCTACATTCTGGCAAACAAAGAAATCAACTGTTGGATCCGTGCCATCTCATCTATCTTCAGAACCAAAGGAAGTTTTCACCTACCGACAAAAGGCATTTAAAATTGTGGTTTCAGTCTAAGTAGGTCATTGCCTAAGTCTGGACCAAAGTTTTTCCACCTTTCTGGAAAGGTGGACAAAAGCTACTATTCTCTGAAGAGCTGAGGAAGACTATTTCAAGATGAAGAAGATGATTTTTTTTTTCTTCTAAGATTCAGCATTCCAAGTTATGTTGTGGTACCAAACTAGTTCATATTCCCTAGTTCTAAATCCATGTGCCTATGTAACATTGGGCAAAACACACACAGGCACTCGCTCTTTAAATCAAAGTTAAAGTGAAAAAACTTACAGATATGACATATGATTGACTTCTTAATTTCTCACATCTCTTGATATGACTTACAAGGACATTTGGAGAAAGAGGGTGACTAAGGACAGCTCAAGTCAGTGCAGTGGACACCTGCTTTTGTCCTAGAGCATCCCTTCGCCCTTCATGTCAGTTTCTTTAGAGAATTGCTCCTCTCCCAATGCCTGCAGTTCTAATAGGTCACCAGTCATGGTAACCCCTTCTCACATACCTGTCCCCTGCCACCACACACACTCACTAAGTCCTGGAGAAAGAATATAACCAAGGCAGGACCAAAGTCCTTCCATAAATTTTCTAAATGATAAATGAAGATACAGGGATCTCTTACAGCTTCAATTATGACCTACCACATGAAGGAGAAAATGAGGCTCACACGTACAGGCAGATATTGAGAACCAGAAATGAAGAAATGGGGAGAGACAAAGTCCTGCTACAGTTTGAGGCCCTGGATCCAGTCAACCCCAAGCTCCATACCTGAGCCTTTCTGCAATTTCATTGCAGGAACTAATAAATTTCCATTTTCGCTTATACAGGCTAGCAGTAGCATTCGTGTCACTACTTAAGAGTATTGTCCAATACCATTAGTAAGTAGGTTTCTTCATTCTCATGTGTAAGGTCCTTTAAGGTCTCATTTCACCTCACTGAAATGCACCTATTTTTATGGTTTGATGACTGGTGATAATTAGAATAATAATTATCAGTTCATGATTTTCTATGTTTTATCAGTTAGGAAGGTACTAAGCTGCAAGTAATAGGATACCCAACCAGCAGTGACTTAAACAACTAGGGGTTTATTTTCTCACATGACTAGAAGTCTGGAGGCAGGCCATTGCTGGGGCTGGTGCAACTGCTCAGAGATGGTAAGACATATGTCTCTATGCTTTTCTTGTCCTTCCTTCCATGGTTACTAACAGGCAACATATTGACACTAAAGACAGAAAGAAGGAGGAAGGAGCACTGCTGGTGACATTTATTCCTTTATCAGGAAAATAAAAGTTTGCCTAGAATCTCCCAGATTTCCACTTGAGTTTCATTGGTCAGTCACCTCAGGAAGGGGAGGAGGAGCCTGAAGGTGAGCCACTAATCAGGCATCATTAGGATATTAGAAGGCCCAGGCACTGAAGGAAACTTTGACCACACTGAAAAGGTTCATCCACTTTAGAAGTCTCAAACTTAATGTCACAATTCCAGAGCTGCTCTTAAAGAAGTCTTTCCCAAAGTATGGCCTTTATACCCTTAGTTCTAGGAATATTTATAGTTTGTGACAGATAGGATTTGTGTGTATATATATATATATATATATGTGTGTGTGTGTGTGTGTGTGTGTGTGTGTGTGTGTGTGTATGTATATATTCACTTCACTCCCTTTCTGCTTCACAGGGAGTAGATTTCCCTGACCCCACTGACTTTGGACTTGGCCACATAACATGCTTTAGTCAACAGGATGTTAGTGGACAAAATGCAAGCAGAGGCGTTAAATGCATCTATGTGGTTTGGTTGGATCACTTGGTGTCTGTGATCCACCATCAGAAGATAAAGCCCTGAATAGCTGCTGTTCCAAAGAGAATGTGCAAACACGTGGAACGTACCTGAATCCCACTTTCAGCCTAGAGCCTGGTACTCAGAGCCCAGACCTGCCCAACTAAGTTGCAGCCAACCTGTAAATATGTAAGGGAGAGGTAAATGCTTATCTTCTTAAGCTAGCAAGTTTTAGTATGGCTTGTTAGACAGCATTACTGCAGCAATAGCTGCCTAATACATAAATGTTCAGTTTAAGATAAAGTTTCATGGTCAAGTAAGTTTGGGAAATTGCTGGATTAAGCAAGTTTAATAAATATTTTTAACTGCAAGAGTTAGAGCATTTCACATGCTGATATATTAGTCTGCTAGTACTGCCAAAACAAAGTACCACCAACTGGGTGGTTTAAACAATAGAAATTTATTGTCTCGCAGTTCTGGAGGCCAGAAGTTCAAGATCAAGGTGTCAGGGCTTCCCTGGTGGCGCAGTGGTTGAGAGTCCACCTGCCGACGCAGGGGACACGGGTTCGTGCCCCGGTCCGGGAGGATCCCACATGCCGCGGAGCGACTAGGCCTGTGAGCCATGGCCGCTGAGCCTGCATGTCCGGAGCCTGTGCTCCGCAATGGGAGAGGCCACAACAGTGAGACGCCCGTGTACCACAAAAAAAAAAAACAAAAAAAAAAACATCAAGGTGCCAGCAGGGTTCTTCCTTCTCAGGACTGTGAGGGAAGGATCCGTTCCAGGCGTATCTCTTTGGCTTATACATGGCCATCTTCACCCTGTCTCTTCCACTGGTCTTCTCTCTGTGCATGTCTATGCCTGTGTCCAAATTTCTCCTTTTAATAAGGACACCAGTCATATTGGATTAGGCCCACCCTAAGGACCTCATTTTACCTTGATTACACCTTATTTCCAAATAAAGTCACATTCTGAAGTACTGAGGGTTAAGACCCCAACATATCTTTTTTTAGGGGGGACAGAATTCAACCCAAAATATAGTGTTTGAATTTCTAGGAGAGGAGTATCTAATATGTAGTGTCTTAAGCTTATTTGACCAGAAGATCCCCTTTGGAAAGTATCATTTCCCTGGACACACTTTGGAAACCTGGCTTTGAGGGATCCATGGATCTCAGAGTAGTAGAAGGAATGGTGCCCAAAAGAAGATATAGGGATAAGACAGATCTGAGTAGTGAATATATTTAAGTACCACCCACAAACCTGATGGGACCCGACTCTCCAGGGATAAGCCCTTGATCTCATAAACACTCAGTACTCAAGGTTACTGCAGCTGCATTTAACTGTCAATGGACACCACTTCACAATGCAGCTGCCTCACCACCTTTTCAGCAGGAGATAGAATTAATTTTGTCACCCACTTCCAACTGGTACAACTCTTCATATCTGGACACTCACAGTGAAATGAATATTTTAGAACAGAGTTGAATGACCTCTGTTGAAATGGCCCTGCAGTTATATAAATAAAAGAAAAAATAATAATAAAGGAAACACGGAAATGTGATCCACCTCGACCTTTTCAAGTTACAGGCTCAAAATGAGAATCAATAAATCATATATGAAACTAGCTCTAAAACTCATCAAAAACCCTTATTAATATTGATTTAGAGTAGATTATTTTCTATTGTGTTAAGCCAGAAATAGAAATTATCACATAACCATTGCTTAAAAGCCATAACATTCCCCAGACAGGTTTACTTACACTTCTTAGGTTACGTTTCCCAGTGACCTTGTCCCACTTCTGCACACACGAGATGGGTAAATATTAGATCTAGTACAAACTTCCAGAGTATGATGCTATTTATATTCATGAAGATCCTTGACTAGCCATGCATGAATTAGGAAAATGTCTAAAAACTGCTTTATGTACACCTAATTTGGAAAAAATAATCCAATAAAAATACAAAGTTTGGGACTTCCCTCATGGCGCAGTGGTTAAGAATCTGCCTGCCAATGCAGGGGACACGGGTTCGAGTCCTGGTCCAGGAAGATCCCACATGCCACGGAACAACGAAGCCCGTGCACCACAACTACTGAGCCTGTGCTCTAGAGCCAGTGAGCCACAACTACTGAGCCCACGTACCACAACTACGGAAGCCCGCGCGCCTAGAGCCTGTGCTCCGCAATGAGAAGCCACCGCAATGAGAAGCCTGTGCACCACAACGAAGAGTAGCCCCCGCTCGCCACAACTAGAGAAAGCCCGCACTCAGCAATGCAGACCCAACACAGCCAAATATAAATAAATAAATAATAATAATTTTAAAAATACAAAGTTAATAATTGCATTAAAAATCCAGGGATATGAAAAGTTAATAACCTATATGCACAAAACTGCAAGATGTAAGTCCTTATGAACTTTCTGAAAATGTATTTTCTACCATGTTTTCTCTCTCTGATCTCCACTGTATGGGTAAATAGAATGGGGTTGTAAAGAAAAGACCACCATATCATCTTTTAGAGAAAAACGGGTCCACTTTCTCCCATACACAGTTGCATTCTCTTGCCCCCAACATCCACTCTTACCCCACAGGCCATTAAAAATAAAAAAAGGACTACCTCAAGTGGCAGCCTAACATCTATTCTAAATCTTTTCTCCTCATCTCTCCCCAAATCAGTCTACAGGTGTGACACTGACAGCACGAGACTCCACCTCACTCTTCCTCCATCAAGAAAATACATCGTGAAGCAAAAAGCTCAAGTGCTGGAATACAGATAACTCTGCATCCATGCACTCTGGTTTCTACAAACAAACCAAAAATTCCACACATCAGTACTGTAACTTAGTATCCCAAATGTATTTCTATACATGCAGATCTTTGTGGCTGAGAAGTAGGGCCTTGGAGAGAACCCAGGAAGTGTGAATGGGAAGGGGGTCTGGGGTGGAATATCCATCCAGGAACCTGGGCATCTACCCTTCACACATAAGAAATTTGGTCATAGCCACCTACCCATTGGCTCCAAGGTCTGTACTTCGTTTAACACAGGACGGGTGTTCAACATCCTCCCTTAGATCTGGAGTTGGGTTCAGCTTCCTCTGACAGAACCACAAGGACTTCAAAATATACTGCAAAGGAATTGATGAATGGGAGACCTCTGTAACACTGCACGTAAGGGTGAAAGGTCTGTGCCTGTGATCATTAAATTCACAGAACTATGAATTTCATATACAAGAGCATTCAAATATCCTCATCTCCACACTATAATGGACCTGCTTCCCATTTCTATTCACATAGCACAATTCAAATCATTTTAGATCACCTGAATTTAGTTAGTGAAATTCTAATTATCCAAATACCCCCTGGTAGAACTACATTTGTTGTTGTGGTTGTTAAGAAACCACAATCAAGTGTTGTTTCTCTCTTTTACATTCTTTTCTTCCATACAGAAAAGTTTAAGAAGAAATAAATTTCTAATTAAGAACAAAAATCGTAATTAAACTAAATTACATTCTTAATCATTCTATCAAAACTAGTCATGTTTTTCACCTAACATATGAAGTGTGATCTTCCTATCATACTAAGATTCTATTCATAGCTCAGTGATCCTATAAGGAGGTAGTAAGCATAAAGTTAAGATCTTACATGTTGGCATAAAATAGACCAAAGCCTTAAAGCCCAGCTCCGTCACTTACCAGCTGTGTGAACTTGGGCAAGCTGCTTATTCTCTCTACATTTATTTTTAATCTGTACAATGAGAAAAAATCTAGCACCTACCTCAGATGATTGATGCAAACACTAAATAAGATGATGTACACAAAGCTCTAAGCACAATGCCTAGTACATAGTAAGCCCCCAACTGATGTCTACTGATTGCAGTAGCAGTAATAATAGAAACAGCAGCAACAGCAGAACTCTGGATTCTTCCCCAAACTTTATTTCATCTCGCTCCACTTTCTGACAAATATAAAAACTCCACTGGTACAAATTTTTAGTGCTCCTTCATATCTGACTCTCCTCTCCTTCCTGGAAAGAAGAGAGGACTACACCTCACACCCCCTTGCATTTGTGTCACTTCCAGTCCAAGGAACTGAGAAGCCAATGTGCCACCACAGGCACTCTTTTCCTCTGCTGTAGCAACCCTTGAAGCCACGTGCCAAGATGAGGAAAGCCTGGATCCTGAGTCACTGCCTGGAGGAGAGCTGCCCTGGCGAGTCACTTGACCTGCTTCATAACTTCAGGTGAATAAGAAATAAATCTCTGATGGGTTAAGCCACTGAGATTTGAGGTCTGTTGATTACTGCGGCAGGATCGACCCTATTCTGACCAACAGGTATTCATATACCCCTGAAAGGGATCCTGATATACTTCTGGGGGGGGGCACTTCAATTTTTTTAAATATCTTGCTTTTTGTCAATTTTTATATTCTTTACTTTGTAATACTACTTCATATTGCAAGTAAATTGACTTTTCAAAATCTCCATGCCTCTTCCTCCTTTTATATTTTTAACCTAAAAAAGAAAATAATTATAGTTTACTTATATTTAATATACAGATTAAGACTAGGGCTTTCACTGGGTCATATGTTGCATAGTCATATGTCACCCACAGTAACCAAGGTAGCCTGTGATCATAGTAGGTTCCAGAAAAAGGAAGAGGTTCCCTCAAATATTCACTTCCTTCTGGCTAAGGTAACATGGGACAGTTAAGTGGAATTGTGGATATTACCTGCTTTAAACTGAACTATGTCTTACAAAATAGACAGGGGGCTTAAAATGTTTTTAGTCAAAGCAAAAAGGTTTTGTGTGTCGTTAAAATGTACCTCAATAAATTATTTATTTTATTTTTTCTTTTCCATATTAATTCTTTGTGAATGTCAAAGAAGAAACATAATATATTGGCACAGTAGCACATTGTGTAATTTATGAATAAATATACATGTATAAGTAGGGATCTGTGCTCAAAAAATTTTTTAATGATAAAACCATAAGAAACAAGTAATTTTGCAGCTGACAGTTTTAAAAATGGCTTCCAAACTTTTTGTCATTACTTGCATCATTCCTAAACTGCTTTAACCATTTTCCAAAACAACTAAAAAAGGAAGAAAACCAGTACAGAACTGGGGAAATGGACTTCATAAACCAGCAAAGTCAGAAAAAAGCAGAAATGATAGTGAAGGGCATTGATTTGACTTAGGAATGAAGAACAAAGCTTTCTGTTCCAACCAAAAATCATATTTCCACATCTGAAAACCAGCAAAGTCTCTGTCAGATAATCAAAGGGATAAGGTGATTGCTTTCTGCACATAGAAGGAAAACGAAGAGCAATTCTCAGATTATCAAAGGGATAAGGTGATTGCTTTCCACACATAGAAGGAAAACGAAGAGCAGATTCTCATACAGATCAGAAATGCTTCTACAAATGCTTGGACTCCAAAGGGGTGGCAGCCAGGGAAACAGATAGAAGCCAGCAGATGACCCCAAGAAAGGCAGAGAGCTTCCTTAGGACAGCATCAGGACCAACTATCAGAGAATGACTAGTTCAGCCAAGTTAAAATTACCTCCAGCTTCTACAGAAAGTTAAACGACATCTGGGAATTTTTTCCAGCCAAATGGCACAACAGCCTCTACTTCCCATCTCTTAGCATTTATCTCACTGCTAATAAGAGGTGAAGCTGGGATATAAACCCAGGCATGTCTTACTCCAAAGCCCCTATGAACAGCAGCATATAAATGAGCCTCACAGTATAGGTAGGATTTGAAAATGAAGACTAGCTGGGACTGAACAAAAAGAGGCAGGGAGAGGGGATGCTGAGAAGGCCACGAATGGAAAGGAACAGAGGGAAAGGAGGTGGGAAACTTTGAGTATGTGCAAGAATTACCAAGTGGTAGTGCAGGTAGCACAGAAGATGTGGAAGGAGGTGGTATGAGATAGAAGGTACTGTAGGCTCAGCCAGAGGTACACTTCATTCTGGAGGCAACGAGTAATTATTGAGAGCTTTAAAGCAGGGGAATGGCATAACTGCAGGTACACAATGGGAAAACTAATCTTGCTATGACATGGAAGATGGATCAAAAAAGAGTAAGCACATAGTAGGTGCTTAATTAATATTGAATGAATAAAGGTAGAAAGACCACGTTAAAATTTATTGTGTTTCTCTAACATGACATCAAACCCATCCTATCCAATCCCATTTAATATTGTTCAGTTTGCTATTTAGTGAACCAACTTCCCTCATTCTAGAAGGAAATGTTGCTGGTGCATTAAAAAAAAAAAATCAATTCACCAGTCAAATGTGGCCCTCTAAATGTTGCTGTTAAAGTGTCTACTCTTGGGCTTCCCTGGTGGCGCAGTGGTTGAGAGTCCACCTGCCGATGCAGGGGACGCAGGTTCGTGCCCCGGTCCGGGAGGATCCCACATGCCACGGAGTGGCTGGGCCCGTGAGCCATGGCTGCTGAGCCTGCACGTCCAGAGCCTGTGCTCCACAATGGGAGAGGCCACAGCAGTGAGAGGCCCGTGTACCGCAAAAAAAAAAAAAAAAAAAAAAAAGTGTCTACTCTTGCAAAAATCAACATTTTCCTCTTCTATTCAGAAGGAAGTACATCTGAGCTGCTCTTGTGACTACTGAAAAAGAAAACAAAAATAACCAAGTATAAAGTTAGCCAATGAGGACTGATCCCCCCTCTTCTGCAGCAATGTGAAAAGGTTATTGGAAAACAAGGAGATCACAAGCTGTAACCTTATATTTCCTATGCCCTCTGCTAGTCTCCAAGTCAAACACATACTAAGCCATAGCTATCTTGATGATGCCAAACTTTCTTCTGCACAGGCCGTGGTACCATCTGCAAACCGTCAACTACTCCGTGAGAAGCCAAGGCTGAAAAACACTGAGATGAGTCATAACCTACCTGATTTTCTTCATGGGAAACCCTCATCTGCTCCTTGAGGACAGACATCCGGGCTGCCTCTTCTTTCCTCAAGACTCTCTCCTTCTTGAGCTCAGGACTCCAGAAAGTCTTAATACTGTTCATGGAAGACCCCAACTTGCTGTCCTTGATGTCTAGCTCTTTCCGGAGGAGGTCATTCTCTCTCTGAAGTTCCTTGAGCTGGGCTTGAAGGTCTAACATTGTGCTATCCCTTACCTGCCTCAACATGGAGGGGACCTGGTGGTGGTGATGATGGGATGAGCTGGTCAGACCGCCATGTTGATCCGTGTATGAAAGGACATCTGTGTGGGAAAGTCCAGCAGAGGCAATATTGGGACTACTCCCCATAGCTGTGACTCGGCCTCCATATACAGCTCGATTTGTGGCCCTTCCCAGAGTCATGGTGCCCTTTGGGTAAGTTGTTGAAGCCACCCCCTCATGATCACTCAGATACATGGGTCCAGACGTAGCATAGGCTGCATTAAGGGACTGGATATTCTCCATGGACAGAGTCTTGCCTGTTCCTCCACCTCCCCCACTACTTGTTCTTCGGTGGCCCAAACGAGGAGACCTTGGCAAACGAGGAGATCTGGAAGGGCTACCTTCCAGATTGGTGATTGTTCTTGCACTTCCATACATTTTTCTTCTATTATGAGGTGCTATAGAAGAGAAGGAATGCTATACTAGGTTGGAGATTAAGCCAATATTTCCACTGTTGGCCAGAATTTTCACTGCATTCTTTTCATAGTCTGTACCAGAAAATGCATCCAATCAGAGATCTGAAAAATGAGAAAAAAAGATAATCAAAAACAAATTTCTTTAGAACTCTGTTAATTGCATTATATTTTTAAAATATGTACATAGATGATAGATTGATGATAATAGATGATAGAGTCACACCTATGCTTATTTAAAAATAATAGTGATCCCAAACTTTTACTTACTACACGTAAACATTTTGTAAACTCCCCCCAACCCTGCTCCCAAGCAAGGTGAAAAGTTCTCAGAGCAAAAAAGAAGCTCATTTTTCCTTAAGAAAATGAAGCTCTGCATTTCAGTCTGTGCTAAGTGACAGTTGGGACCTCCAGAAAAATTCACCATAGGATTCCTTATCATAGAGACCCTAGCGATAAAATACTCCATCCTAGGGACAAGACCCCCATACACAAGTGGCTTGACAGTGACTCTGAGAAGTTGTTGCTTCTTAGGATGTCAAATAATAGTCAAGCAGGCTGTTACCTCCCTCTCCTGTAACCATTACAGACAATACTAATCCATCACAGTTCTCTTTCCCACAAAATCCAGAACTCTTCTCAACACAACACTCTAGATGGTTTACCAATCAACTGGTATTGACACATGAGTCGGAACCTATTGGCCATCTTGGAGCTAGAAGAAAAAGGTGGCTCAACCAACAAGTCTCCTATACATATAGCCAGATCCTAAATGCTATCACCAAGGAACATGGCAGTCCTGTCTCTTTCCCCCTTCATACACATCTTTCAGGCTAGTGTTTTGAGAATTTTTTCCAGTTTGGTTGACATAAATATTCATATTAACCACTCTACAACTGTACAGAAAAGGCACAGGGAAACAGTCCCCCATGTCAGAGTTCCTGGTCCCACAACACCTAGAGAAAAGCTCCCTGTCATAGTTACTCAAGTACTTTGGTGCAGATTTACGTAGCTAGGGCTACAGGATTGTGATTATCCCTTCAGTGTTAGGATCCAAATGGCCTTAATGGGGTGCATCATGGCTTCCTGCTCTTCCTCTTAGGGTATGTTTAGTGTTCTTTCTTTTGCTTCAGCTTTTAAACACTAAGACCACAGATTTTGGAGAGGGGCCAACCGAGGTTCAAATATCCATTCTAACACTGACAAGCTGAGGGACCTTAGGCAAATTATTTAACTGTCACATCCTTCCCTTCTCTAATCAATAAAATGTGGGTAAAATCACCTTACTCAGTATTGTGAGAAATAGGTAAGATGATGCTTTTAAAACACCCAGTTTGGTGCCTAGCACAGAATAGTCAATAAATAGTTTTTGTTGGTAGTATCAATAAGTACATTAATAGCATTATATATCTTTTTTTACCTGCCTATCTTTCATTCTCCCTCAGCTCTCCCACCCCGCCCCACCTTTCTGGTAATACTCCCTATTTCTCTTAGAGAAATTGTTCCCAACTCTCTACCCACAGTTCATCAGGTTTAGGTGAGGCTGACTCCCTCCATTCTATCCTGGAGGGTGCCAGCGGTGAGAACATGACCCAGTCCTAGCCAATCATCATATTCCATCCACCAGACATGATAGCTGGTTTAGGGATAGGCATGTGACCCACATTGGTCCAAAAACACTCCCTATCATGACTTTAGCTGGAATAATTGGGAAAGATAAGCTCTTTTTTGGCTAGAATTACTTGCTTTCAAGATAGAGCTTCTGAGTACTACCATGTGGAAAGTGCTTCTCTGATAATGAAGCTAACGCAAAGGAAAGCAGAGCCAGACTTTGAATAGTGTGAAATCAAACTGGGTGACATCACTTGAAACCCTGGATCCAGCAGTCACTGACGCTACATCTATCCCTAGGCCATTTTAGCTACATATGCCACGTAGACTGACTACATTAATGGTCTCAATTCTTTACCCCTTCCTGTATCTGGGTCCTTGGCTGTGCCCTCCCAATCTGACTCTGGGTTCAGTCATGTGACTTGCTTTGGCCAATAATGTGATAGCAAATGGGAAGCAAGCAGAGGCCTGAAATAGCACTTGTGTGTTTACCCTCTTGCTCATTTTCCTCTGCCATGGCAGTTAGAACATGCCTAGTCTAGCCTGCTAAAAGATGAGAAACATAAAATAAGAGTCAAGGTATCCTAGCCAATAGCCAGCCAACCCCAAGACATTTGAGTAAGCCCAGCCAAGATCAGCAGAGCTGCCTAGCAAACAAGCAGCCGACCACAGATGCATGAGTAAGTCCAGCTGAGATCCAGTGAGCCCCATACATACATAGACTAAATAAATACTTCTGAGTATGTCACTGATGTTTTGTGGTTGGTTGTTTTGCAGCATTACTGCGGCAACAGAAAACTGATACATTCACCCATAAATTTTCTTTTTTGCTATGTTCAATTTGAATTAGGGTATCTGTCATTTATGCCCTAGAGAGTCCTCTACATAGTATGAAGAAATATTTTGCATACAGCTTTCTCCTAAAAAGTCTCTCCAAAGAATTATACACCTGTTCTTAACTAAGGAACTTAGTTTCAAACGTTTATGTTTCTCAAAGCTTAATTTTGTTTTCCTTGAAAATATACAAAAATCATTTTGTATCTAAAATTTTTGCATGAATAATCTGTTCTCTAAAAAAAGTGAGTCAACGGTTCCAACAGTAGGAATTCAGTTACAAAAATGATGAGGCAGACAGACAGAAAGTGGAATAATGTGACCATTACATGAATATTTAATGTTATGTAATACATATTACATATGTAATGTGTAATGAATATTAATCATGAGATGGAAAGATGCTCATGACATACTAGTAGTGGGGGGAAAAGTAGACTCAAAAACATTTTTATGGTCAATTCACATTGTAAAACACATATACATACACACTAGCTTGCAGAGAAGACTGGAACAACACACGTCAAAATGTTAACAGTGATGGGGTTCAAAATGGTTTTCATTTTCTTCCTTTTGTTTATTTGCATGTTCTAAATTTTCTATAATAAAGATCTTTTCCATTGTCTTTTTAGTCTTTATTTATTTCTACTCTGATCTTTGTTATTTTCTTCCTCCTACTAACTTGGGGATTACTTTGTTCTTTTTCTAGTTCCTTGAGGTGTAAAGTTAGGCTATTTTCTGAGACCTTTCTTTTCTCTTAATGTACCTGTTCATCATTATCAACTTAAGAAAATAATTTTTTCCTTCTATAATTCCAATAGTTAAATTAATTGTTATTTTTGCTATGTTTAGAATCTAGGTCCTAGCTAAGCCACCACTTACAGATGTATCTTCCAAGAAGTGATAAAATCTAACTTGTCCTTCTCTCTCTTCTCTTGTGTCTAGAGGCAGACATTTCTGAGGTCCCTAGCCAGGTTTGAAGTCCCAATCCAAATTCAGTAAAATTTACACCCACACAGATTTAATCTGCAGTGATATTACCAGCCCAGCTGGCCAATGCTTTGGAGAATTACAACAACCAACAAACAAAAGTGGATTTGCTCCTTCTGGAAATACACACACACACAACACACACGTGACATAACATGCACAGATATATTAACTAGCTTGAAATAACGTTTCTTTAAATATCTGCATTCTCCTTTTCTAGGTTTAGTATCGGTAGTTTAGTGTCATAGAATGGATTGAGAAGCTTTCCATTTTTCATATGTTCTGGAACAGTTAGCATAATAAAGACTCTCTATTCCTGAAATGTTCGGTAGAACATACCCATAAAATTAAATGGGCTTAGTTGTTGATTATCTTTTCACTTTTTACTATGTTTACTGATCTATTCAGATTTGCTGCCTATTTGGTGTCAATGATCATTAAAATGTTTCTTGAGAAACAGTCTGTTCCATCGAGATTTTTCAGTCTTCCTGGTATTGCTCTGTCTAACTTTTCCTTCAAATTTTTAAAATCTCTTCAAGTTATGTCTCCATCTCATTCCTAATGTTGTTTGTATTTTTCTGTTTCTCTTGATGACAATATGACAAATTCTTGTCTATTTTTTAGTGTTTTAAAGATACATTTTTTTCTGTTTTACTGACACATTTTACTACAGTTTGTCTTCCATTTCATCAATATCTCTTTATCCTTAATAATTTCTATTTCCTTTGTGTTTACATTTGCCGTTTTGCACTAAATGTTCATTTATCATCAATCATATTTTCTGATGAATGCATGTAAGATTACACACACTGGCTGCATATGTTTTATGTATAGAACTCTTCTTTAAACAGCTTTTCTTTTGAAATTTTTTCTACCCCAGGGAATATTCAGGATATATTTAAATGTCAAAGTAGATAGAAGTTTTTGGCTAAAACTTTGTAGTCCTCATGTTATGGCACTGGGATCATAGAACTTAATACATATATCTTCTAATCTTTGAAATTTGTCAAGACTTTCTCAATGGCCCAATAAGTGATTAAAACAACTAATAGGGGCTTCCCTGGTAGCGCAGTGGTTGAGAGTCGGCCTGCCAATGCAGGGGACGCGGGTTCACGCCCCGGTCTGGGAAGATGCCACATGCCACATGCCGCGGAGCGGCTGGGCCCGTGAGCCATGGCCGCTGAGCCTGTGCGTCCGCAGCCTGTGCTCCGCAACAGGAGAGGTCACAACAGTGAGAGGCCCGCGTACCGCAAAAAAAAAAAAAAAAACAACTAATAGATGATACAGAAAATTTTTAAATTCATATATGTGTACAGAAGAAAATGAAAACACTCTCAATTTTGTCACTCATAGACAACCTCTGTTAACAAGTTGATGTCGTTGCTTCCATTTCCTTTTAACTGCGTGTGTATAATTTTAGACAAAATCCTTATTATATTCCATATAAAGTCTTGTACTATCTTTTTCCTCAATGTTTTATTCTTAACATCTTTTTCCACTTAACATTAATGCCATAAGATATTTTGATAGAACATGATTTTTAATGGCCATCATAAGTCTCCAAAGGTGGCCACCAAAATTCCTCCCCTTCCTGTACAGATTTGTCTCTCCTTCCACTAAGAAATGGATGATATTTCCCTTCTTGAATCTGAGCTGGCTTCATGACAGCTTTGACCAACAGATGCTACAGAAGTGACACTGTTCCAGCTCTGGGCCTATCCTTGAAGAGGCCTAGCAGCTTCTGTTTCTGCTCTCTTAAAAACCAGAGATGTAAGGTTCAAGCTATCCTACTGGAAAGAGAAACCACACAGAAAGGCCCTGGAAGATGAGATACTACATGGAGATAGAGAGACCATGAGAAGGAGAACCGAAGTATCCTAGCCAACAGCCAGCACTAAGATGCCAGACTAGTAAGACAAGCCATCTTGGACCTCAGACCAGCCCAGCCCAGCTGCCATCTGAAATCAGCTGCATGAGTGACAGTCAACATTATGTGTAACATGAAGGACCACCCAATCAACCCACGTAGTGATGGAAAATAATAAATTGTAGTTTAAAGCCTCCTGAGTTTGGAGGATTTGGGTTGTTGTTTTTACATAGCAAAAGAACTGAAACAGTCACTTAATGTTTCATTGAATGGCTATCTAATCATTTCCTCAACCAATCACCTATTACGTGACACTTATGTAATTTCTTTTTAAAATAAAATTAACATAGTTAATATTCTGATTGATAAAGCTTTGTATACATCTCTTATTACTTCCCTAGGATTAAGTTCTAGAAGTAAAATTTTGAAATTTAAAGGCTCTTGATACCCACTATCAAAATTCCCCTCAGAAATGTTGACACTCACACCCTCACCCTTGGCTGTTTTTCCTCCACAGCCTCTAGTCTTTTCTCTCAACATAGCCAAGAATCCACCATCTTCTCCTGAAGCTACTAAAAATCTCTGAATTAACCAACTCAGGATCACAGCATATTCAGTAAACACACCTTAAGAAGTATTTATTAAATACCAATAGTGTGCTACACCAGCTCTGCTTTAGGCCACCGCTTCCTCAACAGTTCGTAAATGTTCAAATAAACAAGGCTTAACGGGATTTTGATTTTACACCTAGATATCTCAGAGACTTTAGGACACTAAGGTGTATTGTGACTGTTCCAAAATTCAGTATATAAGATAGCTTTTCCCAAATTTATTTGACAAGAGAACCCCTTTTCCCTTTGGAATACCTGAAAACTTTTCACTGAACACTCAACTTTATTCATGTAATAATTATATTTTAAGCATCAGCTTAATTCCCAGTCTTGAAAGTTGGGGATAAAGCAGTGATTAAGATAGACACAACTTCTGTCTATGGGAAGTTTACCCACTAGAATAGACTTTCTCAGAGTTTTCTTCATCTCAGATCTAACACAGTTTGAGGGGAAGATGGTTATGGGAACTACAATCTGCTTTAAGGGCAGAGACGTGAAACTGACCCAGAAGACTCAGAAATGAGTCTTTCAAGAAATACAGAAGATCAAACTAATGACTGTTTGGAGTTCTGACCCTCTAAGACAAGAAATAAATATAATTCTGTATTTATTTTTTCAAACACTCAACAAAGAAGCTAGAATGTCAAAAGGAACACAAGTCAATCATCAGCAGGCTGTTAATCTAAGAAGTGAGGAAACAGGTTGACGTTTCTTACTCCAAGGTCACAACAGACAAGAGGTATTATGCATAATTCCACATAACATCAAACCAAATAGGAACTCCAGAGAACATCAAAACAGTAACAATAATTTCTTTACCCCCATACATCTGCTTCTTAACAGTAAATTTTAATTAGCAACCTAGGCCCAACCCTTTATTTTGGAATTAGTCTCTTCCACCAAATTTACAATGAGCAGGGATGGTTTCCTGGAACAATTTCACCCCTAAAGCTGAAGCACATAGAGTGATGTCGATTTCACAAGTGAAAAGGCTCAGTTGACAAGGTAAAGCAAAGGCGAGTTCCCATGGTTAACAAGTCCTCCTAAGTCATATGATTCCTTCCTGTTCTACTGAGTCACTCCCAAATGCACCCCCCAGATGTGTTTAAGTCTCCTGAGATAGATAGATAGATAGATAGATTTTTTTTTTTTTTGCGGTACACGGGCCTCTCACTGTTGTGGCCTCTCCCATTGCGGAGCACAGGCTCCGGACGCCCAGGCTCAGTGGCCATGGCTCACGGGCCCAGCCGCCCTGCGGCATGTGGGATCCTCCTGGACCGGGGCATGAATCCGTGTTCCCTGCATCGACAGGCGGACTCTCAACCACTGCACCACCAGGGAAGCCCCCTGATATATTTTTGGGTACTTGTTTTGACACTCAGGCTTTCTTTAGTTGTTGTCTCCTAATTCTCATCCATCCTGATTTGGTTTTAGTTCTTAGTGCTATAAAATGAATCTCTGAGAAAGAACAAGAAGATCAACTTTATTCACCAATCAATAATGCAATGACGCTTATTTCCCATTACTGACTTCATGAAAACCATTTCTATGCTTCTCCACCCACCTATAAATACATTATAGGAAATGAGGTAGCAGTTAAGATCTTATTGTTTTAATTATTATTATGAAGCCAAGATAGGCTCAATCATTGAGCTTTCTTATAAACCCTTAAAAAGGGTTTATATATTTGTGAGGTACAGTCTTAAGAAAGATAATTTATTAATTAGGTTAAGCTGTGCACAGAAACAGACAAATATGGCTGAATATAACACCAAAGAAATTAACTACACATCTTTAAACCACCTTGTAAATAAAATTCGAAGTCCAAGGGTAGGTTCCATTTAAGGTTCAAACGCAAAATAAAATTTAAAATCTTATAGGTTTTATGAACCTATATGAATACTTTCTCTAATTACATATGGATTCATAAGTAAAATAAACACTCATTCACTCACTCTCTTAAAAGGTCTCTCAAAAGGGACTCGAGGGCTTCCCTGGTGGCGCAGTGGTTGAGAGTGCACCTGCCGATGCAAGGCACACGGGTTCGTGCCCTGGTCCAGGAAGATCCCACATGCCACGGAGCGGCTGGGCCCGTGAGCCATGGCCGCTGAGCCTGCACATCCGGAGCCTGTGCTCCGCAACGGGAGAGGCCACAACAGTGAGAGGCCTGCGTACCGCATTAAAAAAAAAAAAAAAAAAAAAAAGGGGGACTCGAACTGTAGCTCAAGGGGAAAAAAGGTAGAAAGAGCCTTGATTCCTGTCTACCTCAAGTATCTCAGACTATCATGGTCTAGAATGGTCTATTTTAAGAAAAAAGCACTTCTTGCTCTCTGCTCTAAAGTAGGTTAAGTTTATTTCCACAGATCTCAACCTCAGCCCATCACCTGAGCCCTGCTGACAGACTGTGTGAGCTGAGATCATCGCTATCTCCCAAGATTTAGCCCAACTTAACATACCTTTTCTTTTCCTATTGGCATCCCTAACTTTTAAAATATTTTGTGTCACAGATTACAGTTAATTCTAAAGCCTTTCTAGAGGAAGACATGGTGTAGAATAGATCTTAAGCAAGAAGTGGCCAGGAGCCAGATGCTGCCTACAGATGTGTGGTATCATGGCTAGCACAGTGTTCTTTAGAATTTTGATCTAGTTGCCAACATAGAGACAGCCATTTCACTTAAAAATCCAGACTCTGGCTTCTCCTGAAACATCTGAAAATCTGACAATGTCAAGCCCACTTCCCTACATGGCAACGACTGGTCAGAACCAACCAGCAGCTGCCCCTTAGAGAAAGGGCATGCATCCTCCACATTGGCCACAGCCCCCTCCATTCCCTCTTACCTTTTAACAGTCTGATTCCCTCTTTTCATGTTTGTCCCTAAAGGCATTTAAATGTTACTACTTCTACTCATATAAAAGATCTTAAATAAAAATTTGCTCTCCTTTACCACCTACTTCAAGTCCGTCACCAAATCCTATCAATTCTACCTCCAAAATCTCTCTCGATCTGTTTGTTCCTTGTTTCCACTTCTACTATCACCACCCTATTGCACCAGCAAGACTTGCCTAAGCTATCCCATATCCTCCTAAGGTATCTCCACTTTCTAATCCTCCTCCATTCTATTTCTCACACACCAGCCAAACTAAATATTTTAAGGAACAACTCTGATCACAGAATGTCTCTCCCCTTACCCACTTAAAACCCTTCAAAGTTTCCCAGTGCTCTTTGGACAAAGACCAAAATCCTTCCCATGGTCTGAGGCCACACAAGCTCTTGTTCCAGCATCCTCTCCTGCTGCTTTCTTCACTGACTGCCTGGGTCTTCTTTCTGTTGCTCAAGCACATCAAGTCTCTTCCTGTCTCAGAGCCTTCCTATGTGCTGTTCTCTTTGCAAGGCTAATTCCTCTTCATCTTTTAGATCACAGCATCTGACAGCATATCCTTCACAAGGTCTATCCCATCCAAATCAAGTCTTTCAGCTATGCTTACTCAAAGCATAATGCTTTTTCTTATAATATGAAAGACACGGTATTTTTTGTTTTATAAGAGAAGCTGCGCATGCCGCAACTAAAGATCCTGCATGAGGCAACGAAGATCCCACGTGCCACAACTAAGACCTGGAGCAGCCAAATAAATAAATAATTTTTTTTTTAAAAAAAAGAGAACCTGACTTTATCGCCTTGCAAGGGTTGTCTAAGTGTCTCTCTTGTTTAGGCTAAATAGGGTGACCAAGTAGCCTGGATCCACTACGTAAGGTGTAAGAAAGCCTTTTGTAACCCAATCAAGGCTGCCCCTCCTCAGATTCTTGGTTTGGAAAAAAAAAAAAAAAAGGAAACCATGAAGAAGAGGAATGGATACGCACAAAAGATTCTGGAGCCTTCAGGGAAGAAAGTCATTGACACCCCAGTCATGATGTCCCGGATTCAGAGTAAATGAGATCTGTGGGAGGAGATGAATATGGTTGCAAACAAGACTAGAGTTTCCAGAAATAATTACTTCAAGATAAGAGGGAGTCCAGGTTGGTGACTGGGACTCAAGACAAGTGACCCAGGAGCCGTGGAGAAGCTTGTATGGACAAAGCATGCAGGTGAGGCAGGAAGCTCCTAGAGGCCCTGCCATGCCAAGTGGAGCCTGTGCAGTGGGGCACAACGCTGTGCATGGGGTGGGGCTGTAACTCATGAGGAGGTCCACGTATCCTAGTAGGGTTCCCCGCAGAAGACAATGTGACAAGGATTGGGGTGCAGGTGGTTCATTTAGAAGGTAATCCCAGGAAGTACTGAAGGGAGAGTTTGGTACTAAGGCAAGGAAGTGAAGGAAGTGAATATAGGGTGCATTTTCAAGGAAATTTCTGCTGTGGACAACTGGGTTCAGTGTTGCTGAAGGAGTTCTGGGAGGCGGTATAGAACCTGCCTCGTAGGTGCACCTCTGTAAAGGCAAGGGACCCGTTCATCATTGGCAGAGGGCTGCTCCCCTGGCACTTCCAGCCTGTGCTACATGGAGACCAAGAAAAAGTCCTCATATTCCAATACAGGCCATAAGTGCTGATACAGTATCTGCTGCACCACGCATGGCACACCAGTGGCTGAGCTTGGCCACTTGGAGACTGGATTGGCCTTCCCTGTGGGACCATATACTGGGGACCACAGAGGGACCCACAGCATCTTTCATCTGAGGAAGACCAGCCTCAACAGAAACACCTTGTGGCACAAAGATGAAATCATGTGGTGTAACTGTTGGACAGAACATCTCTGGGCTTGGGTGTGGGATCTATACCCATATCCCCCTCACTTTAGGACAGTGAAATCCTGGGGTAGGGGTCAGGAAGGGAGACGGGGAGAAGTGGAGAAAGACGGGAGGAGCCCTAGTGGAAAGACCTAGAACTTCCAGCTAAGTTGGCAGGTGGGTTCCAGCATTTTTGGTTTAATTTGGACAAGTGAAACTTGAAGCAAGGTTTCTGAGTCATCCATATATGACCCAAAAGCACTTCCACACATTATAATTCCATATTAATTTGTGTGATTATTTGTTGGGGTCTCTCTTCCTTCCTACTTTAAACCCTTACACTGTACCCCAGGGCTTAACTTTTGTTCTAACATATATGGGGCCCAGGTCTAGAGTACAAATAGAGGCCCAAGTACCACATGTCTATATATTTTACAGTTATAAATCGAGGTAACAAACTGGTAAATAAAATGCATTTTATCTTCCTACCTTGACAAATATAAAGATGTAGAAGGTGAGGTGTGAATTTTGAACTTAGAATTCCTGGGCTCTTCAGAGCTCTGGCCAAAACATGGTGGCAAGAGGTAGGCCTTCCCCCAGCCAACATCCTTCTCTCCCGGCTCCTGGCTCAACCACACCCCAGGGGCCTCACATATGTGAATTCTGCACCCTGCACACTAAGCTAGCTCTGTCTACACCAGGGGCCGGCAAACTTTTTCTTAAAAAGACCAGATAGTAAATATTTTAGGCTTTGTGGGCTATTTGGTATCTGTAACAACTACTCACTCTGCCACTTCAGCACAAAGCAGTCATAGACAATTTATAACCAAATGAGTGTGGGTGTGTTCCAATAAAACTTTATTTATAAAAACAGGTGTTAGGCAGACTTAGCCCAAAGGCAGTAGTTTCCTGACACCTGCTCTATACTTTCACAAATAAGTACCCCTCAACAACTCTAGGCCTAACGGTGTGCACAGTGGTAGCATGGTTTGTCCTCAGGAGGACAGACCTGGCAAAGAAGCCCAAGCACACCTTGGAAGACCACTCAGGGTCACTTAAGCAGGGAGATCCCAGGCCTGTTGGTCCCGCAGACTCCCCCTCCCCCATGGGGAAGGTGCAGGCAGATGAGGGCCAGAGTGGGCCCTCTAAAGCCTCAGGCCCTGTGCAGGTGCTCTTCCTGCCCAGAGCTAAGGGTACACAGGAGATACATAAAACAGTTTTTGAATATTTGAAAGAATATATGTAATATTATGACATTTTCATCATATGATTGAAATTACTTCCATGGCATTTAATGCAATAATTTTGTAATTGTAGCCAGAGAGGTGATACATAGTGTTTTATAAAAGGAAAGAGGGGAGCTCAATATCAGACCTGGTTGGAGTCATATCTTTAATTTCTTAATGTGTAGCCTTAAGCAAATTACTTCACTTCTCCAATCCTCACTTTTCTCATTTGTAAAATGAGTATAATTGTGGTACTTTCCATAGTGATTTGGAAAAGATTAAATAAGACAATAGAAGAAAAGTAATTAGTACAATGCCCAGCACACAGCTAATGCTCAGTAAAAGCTGACTTTAATACGCCCAAGGCTACCAGAACAGGGCACAGTCGTTTTAAACCTGAAAGTTGTCTTAGAATTCTCTCAGTCCACTAAGCTTGCTTTGTCAGACTCCTGAGTCAAACTCAGCCCTCTATTCAAAAATGCTCAAGACATCAACCATTTTTTAAAACTGGAAAGAAAAATAGACATTTTCTCATTGTCTGCAGGCTACAATATCATACATATGTAGGTATTGAAGTCCTAATAATAAGCTATTTCCTCTTTAAATACCACAATGATATGAATCAGGGGGAAAAAAGTCCAGCTTCAGGTAGCAGAGATTTTCAAAAATGCTTTTCCATCATTCTCCAAGAAGCTCTCTGCAACTTAAACATACTCATCCACATATCACTACTCTCTCCTTTAGTCCTCCCAAACTCATTTTATAATTACTGTTTTCCATGTGCAGATTTAGCATGATTACATGTTCAGCTGCCTTGGCTATATTTTATGGTAAGGTGCTTAAGTGAAGAGATTGACTATATCTTATACTGCAAGGTAAGGACTCTGTACACCAAGTATTAGTTAATTGTACTTTCCATTGACACCTTCTGTTTTAATTTCAAACACTATCAGTTTATTCTAAGGGATTAAATTTAAAATCTGAAGCACCTAAAAACTTTTGTTAAAGGAATAGACCACTAGCTACTACACAGCTAAATCCACACGTTTAAAATACAACAAAATGCCAAACAACAACCAGTAAAAGTAAAAAAATAATTTGAGATGCTAAATCAAATTTTTTTTAAATTATGGTTAATATAATAAGCTGATTATAACAACATTATTCACTGCCTCATAAAGTTTCATAAATTAAGCTAGTTGCAACGAACAGATAAATAAGGTTTCTGATTCGTTTTTGAAACATCTGTGCATTTCCTTTAATCTGCAAAGGTAAAATGTCAATTGGCAAAGCTCTAGCTATAGTGTACTTACAAAAAAAATTCAGGAATTATTGGGTCTTACACTAAAAAAATCCTCAATCTGTCAACTAACAGATGTTTCAGAGAAAATGATAGAAAGGTAGAAGAATAACAACTCTACCCCTTTGCCCCTAAAACTCCAATCACACAAAAATTTTCTACATTTAAAATCAACACGTACAGATTACGTTTAAATAGCCCTTTACTAGAAAAGAATATACACATAATCATATACACAAGGAAAAATTTTAGCAAAGATTGTAAGCTGGGGCTTCCCTGGTGGCGCAGTGGTTAAGAATCCGCCTGCCAACGCAGCGGACACAGGTTCGAGCCCTGGTCCGGGAAGATCCCACATGCCACGGAGCAACTAAGCCCGTGCGCCAAAACTACTGAGCCTGTGCTCTAGAGCCCACAAGCCACAACTACTGAAGCCCGTGCACCTAGAGCCCGTGCTCCACAACAAGAGAAGCCACCACAATGAGAAGCCCGCACACCACAACCAAGAGTAGGCCCTGCTCACTGCAACTAGAGAAAGCCCACATGCAGCAACGAAGACCCAATGTAGCCAAAAATAAATAAATTTATTTTTAAAAAAAGATTGTAAGCTATTCCAAACACACACACACACACATACACACACACACACACAATCAATAATAAGAGAAGGGAAATGGCTTAAATGTGCAAATGAGACAAGCATTCATCTATGCATTCTGGAAAGAAGATAAAGAATAAATGTTATATCCTAACTCTGGGGTCTCTGAAAAATATGACTGATCATCATGGAGGAGTCACATGAGACTTTAGCAAAGGCCAGGTTCAGGGCGCTGAATAGTATTCAGTAACCACTATAACAACTGAAATTATAGTGAATAAGAGTCAATAACTACATTAAGTCATCAAGTGACTGAATTAAATCTCTTAGTGCATGGATAAGTGTAGGCTTATCCAGCAAAATATATTAAAAGAGAAATTACGGGACATGGTTTCAATCTATTTAACAAATATTTCGAGAACAAATCTGTAGTATTGTTTCTGACCTTCCAGGGACTCAAGTTCCTCCATTTCAAAGGAAAACAATAGCCCCTTTATTCAGGTTTACACAAGCAACTCCAGTTATTGTGCATGGCTACCAGGTATTGTGAACATTGGAAATAGATGAGACCCTTTCTGGTAGTAATAGGGTGTGGTCTCAGATGGAGAGAGTCCTATAAAAGAAAGACAGAGTAGTACCAGAGAGAAAAAATCCAGTTTTTTAACCTGAGCAAAAACTAAGGAGGAGGGGGGGCAGATCTGCAGTCGCATATATTAAAGAATTTACAAGCCTCGTGAGAAATTAAGGTTGTTTTTATTTCAAGAATCTGAAAACAAATAGTGTAAGGATATTTTTGATCATCACGGCAGCCATGCCCGTTGAGTTTGAGCAACAAGCTGTACCCTAAGGAATCACTATGTGCCAAAGAGAAAGGAAAAAAGATGGACCTGGGAATCTAAATGATGTGTTCTCACCCAGTGAAAGGTAAGGGACGTCAAGCTCCTCAGCATGAAGCCAAGTTTCGCACAAGTTGAATATTGTGAATACGGTGGGAGAATTGAGTCATCACCCAGCACACAGCAGGGTAGACCAGCTGACTGCCAAAGAACCGGCCCGGAATAGTTGGCATCATATTCCAGTTACAAGCAGCAATTTAGTTAATCTGGTTAAATTAATGTTGTTAATTTGAATTAGTAATATGACGTGTACTTAATTTCTAAATTGATTTAAGTTTTATAAAGGCGTAGGAGCTTAGAAAAAAAAAAACCTCACCAGCTTTATGTTTATACAGTTAAAAGTATCATTACAATAACAGTAATTTAAGCATACCTGGGGTTCTATGAGAAGTATCTTCTTTTAAAGGGATCTCATCTAACTGGGAGAAACCTTGGTTAAGTGATTAAACGTATACTAGGTTTGAGTCCTGAAACTCACATTTTTTTATCTGTTTAACCTTGAGCTAGCTAACAAACCTCTCTGAGCCTTAGTAAGTACCTCAGTAAGTTAACAATGGCCTCAGGAGTAACAACAGCTACTTCGCGAAAACAAGGCGAGTCATGACTAAATCAAAGAAAGTGTAAGTGCTCAGCACAGTGCCTGAGGCGTGATAAACACTCAGTTCAACAACCCTCATCATCAATATTAACTACAGACACACTGCATTATTTTCTTAAAGGATGATCATCATGTTGTTAATAATGAGTCCTTTGTTCCCTATTAATTTCACATGACTATAAAAGGCATTCAAATTTTGAGTCTCAATGTTTCCTTCAAACTCTATGATTAGTTCTTGAAAGACAGTAACGACTGAATTATTAGGAATAATAATACTAGCTACATGGGTGGTTTTACATGGATCCCAGGAAGAGAACTAGTCCCTTACGTACAATATGTGTCTTCCTCATGAGAAAAAGGAGAAAAACAATATTAAACATGTTGCGATGAACCTAAAAAGATTAGATGGTTAAAAAGGTTGCTAAGCAATTTGCACATGAGAGCACAATTTTAGCCAGTGCAGTAAATTGCCTCATTTGTTCGAAATATTCACTGTCCCTCTGTAGTCAGCTCATCCCTATAGTCTCTCCCTCCCATGAGAGGAGAATCCTTCCTGCCCCACTGTCATAAGGCTTGGCCATGTGACTTGTTTTGCAGAATGCAATGTGAGTTGAAGCAACACATGCCATATCCAAACAGAAGCTATAAGAGCCATCTTGTGAGTAAACCATAGTTGTTTTCTTCTCTACCATGAGAATGGCTCATCCAAGGAAGGGACGACTCCTTCAGCCTGAGTGCCAGAATAAAGACAAGGTGGAATAGAACCATGCACAACCCATGAGAGAGAAGGAGGCCACTGAGCTTTGGAGTTGTTATCTCAGCATACCCTAGCAATATCTGACTAACACACCCAGCTCCCACAAATGTAGTACTAAAACAAAATATTTAACATTTAGGTTAAAATATAGGGCAGCATTTTCTCACTGACGGACCTCTCATTTTTTTCTTCTTTTGCCACAACACCAGTCTAGGTAATGTCATCCTTTCGGGGACAAAATATCTCGTGTTAGGTTTCTAGATAAATGCAAACCACTTGTAAATGATGTCTTTTCAAACACAGATACACATAACCAACCATTTTAACTGCCTCCAAATGTATTCTCTTTATAATTCCTGGGCCCTAATTTCTTTCCTAACAAATAGCTGCTTCTGATGCTTGGACATCAAGATGAAGACAATCGTCAGAAAAGCTCATAGAAGGATAACCCCTGTTGAGGTGACATATCAATAGTTGCACAAACAGCTCAAGTGAACGCCAGGAAGCATCAATGGGTGTGGGCTGGAACTCATGACTCCAGTGGTCAGCACGTGTGTGAGTGCCTATCCTGGAGCACAGCCCCATGAGGAGTCCAGTCGTGCCCGGCCCAAGCATGCCTCACCACAGGGTGTCAGGAGAAAGGGAACCCGTACGTCTGCTACGTGTGATTCCATCTTACAGTGGCCCTGTGAGTTCCAGATTGCTCCATGTGATGCCACTGTCTTCCCTGGAGCCTTTTGCAGAACAGATGATTCAACCCTGATAGGTCCTTGAAGGCAATAACCACGGCTCATTCATCTTCAAATCTCCATACTGTAGTACTCAGTGTAGAGCAGTTAAAAGCATGGGCTTTGAGGCAAGAGTCCAAGATTCAAATCCTAGCTTCTCTATTTACTTGGGTAAAGACCATGTGAGGAAATGCTCTTAAGCGCCCTACTGATGTCCCTCTGACTTGAACATTTTAGAGTGCCCCAAAGGACTTCACACTGCCAATATCAGCATCTCTGCTGAGGATTTCTTTTGAACCTTGGAAAACTACTCTGCTTTTGCAAGGCGGGGGATGGAACTGCCAGGGAATTAACCATTCTCAGAAACAACTGACAGAAATATGGATACACCAATGTTCATAGATGCATTATTCACAATAGCAAAAATGTAGAAACAAACCAAATGTCCATCAGCGGATGAACGGATAAACAAAATGTGGTATATAAATACAATGGAATATCATTCATCCGTAAAAAGGAAGGAAACTCTGATGCATGCTACATCATGGACGAATCTTGAAACCATTATGCTAAGAGATGTAAGCCAGACACAAAAGGACAAATATTGTATGATTCCACTCGTATAATGTACCTAGAATAATCAAATTCATAGAGACGGAAAGTAGAATAGCGGTTGTCAAGGGCTGGGGGCAGGAGGGAATGGGAGTCATTGTTTAATGGGCACAGAGCTTCAGTCTGAGATGATGCAAAAATTCTGGAGATGGAGAGTGATTATGATTGCACAATATTGTGAGTGAACTTAATACCACAGAACTGTACACTTAAAAATGGCTTAACTGATAAATGTTATATATATTTTACCACAATAAAAAATAATAAAAATAAATTTTCAAAAAGAAAACAAAAAACAACTGACAGGAGCTGGTGGTTACATACCCCTGCTTCCTCACCCCTCACATGAGACCATCCAGAGGCAGGTGTGTTACACTATCTCCAGAGTTTCCTTGTGCGATTAAACTCCAGTCGCCACTGAAGTAACTTACTGAATAATGTCCTATGTATTGGCTGCCTTCTCCCCGCTGTCTCATATCCTTGTTCACCTACTGGCATTCCCTGTATGTCCCAAACAATTCCTTGTACTAGAATACTTGTCTCAGGTTCTAATTCTGGGAGAAGCTAAACTAAGACACCCAGGCAAGTTTCTTAACTTCTCTAAATGTTAATTTCCTCATCATGAGAAATAATATTTGGATCATGGGGTTACTGTCAAGATTAAATGAGATCATTCTTGCACGTTCTTAGCACAGTGTCTGACATATAGTAGGTACTTAATATGAGTTTCTTGAACTTCTGGTCCAAGAGTTATTTGCCCTTTTGATAAACTGTGTCTCAGTTTCAGGAAGAGGTTAGAAACCCAAGAGCTATTCTTTCCCATCTCCTACCTGATTAACACCTCCCATGTTATTTTTATTGAAATATAGTTGATTTACAAAGTTGTGTTAGTTTCAGGTGTACAGTAAAGTGTTTCAGTTATACATATATTTAAAAACATACATATTCTTTTCTTTTACATCAACATCTCCCATGATTTAACATTCACCATTTAACCACAAGAGGCATGAAAAGGAACCGAAAGTTTGCATCCAACTCAATCCTCTGCTTAGAAGTGGGCAGAGCCCACAAAGTTAAACAAGCTCCCAAATAACAGTTAGATCCTCCAAGGCAGACAGATCACCATCATACCCTCCTGACCAGGGGAATTAGAGGGCTGTGGGGTTAATTGTACACAAATCTTAATTCTTACCCTTCTTTCTCTTTGGCTCCAAATGTACCATCATAGCATCACTAAGGCATATGATGAGGACTAAGATGCATTTAGTCTTTTTCTACCAAATGAAACCATGGAATCATGAAAATCCATTGAGGTGCATCCTTTGCTAAGTACCATTTTATTTTCTTTGGTTTCTCTTTACTGGTTCACCAAAATACACAGAGAATTTTGCTAAGCACAATGACCACCTATGCCACTTAGCCTATCAAAGGAATATGCTACTGACGGTGGCAGACTCTCCTAAATAAGACTGGTGAGAAGTTCAATTTCTATCCACTACTTTTGCAGAAAATGCCTTTCTTAATATACGTTTTTTTAAAGCTGAACAAACAAAAGTTTACTACACTTATATGTTAAAAAGGGAAGCTCTGTACCCCAAGACAAATAAGTGACAAAATCCAAATTACATCTTGATCTTTATCATAATCCACAAAGCTTTTTTTTTTTAATTTCATATGTCCATAGCCTTTAACTTCATTCTTATCCCTCACAACTATATAGAGTTGGCCACCTTAAGTCCAAAGCATCTGACTGAGTAAACACCATCTATATTGGGCATGTTTAAATGGTTTCCATCTTTGCCTCAATTACATTATGTTTCTGAGGCTCATGTTTCTCCTTTATTACTGCCTATATTTTTTTCATTTTCCACTTACTTTTTATAAAATAATGAGAAGATTAAAGAACTACTCAAATGATTACACGAACTCTGCTATACAAATATGGTGATGTTGCTGAAATAAAACTACTTGTTATCAGGTAAGGCCATAATATAGTAGCTCAAAATGTTGGCTCACAAGCTGAAGCACAGAAGTCAAGATTAAGGTATGAAAGGCAGTTTAGCAGTGTTACCATCTAGAGTACAAAAATCATACAAAAGTAAAGCCATAGGCAGCTGGTATACATGGGGCACTGAAGGCAGTTTCAGCGCATAACTCTCAATCGTGTACGCTTCACAGAATAATTAAACCATTTTCATTCATGAGCATTCTCACGCCACTCTCAGAAATTGTACACTATGAATTACTTTAACTATTGCTTTCTATTGGTCTAACAAAGTCAGTTTAATTGCACCCGTTAACTGCAAACATTTGCAAACATTTTAAAACAAGATCCATACTCTGTGCTTTGCTCAAAACTCACTGAAAAGGACCTGGTCCCAGACGACATTCAGAGAGATGCTCAAAACCAACAAACAGCGTGGAGTCTCACTACAGATCTTTTATCAGGAGCATCTTCACCTGGAAAATGGTCTTTTAAAGTTATTAAGGCTGCATAAAGTGTGTTTGGTCAATGAAATCAGAATGGGCACTGCTAGGATTCCCAAGACCATATTCATAATCTTTCTATTGTTTTCCAGGTCATCCTGCTACTCCCTTACCCCAATTTCAAACTCCATACTCCCACAAACACCAAAAGCAGGTAGTTATTGCCACGAAAGTGGAATGAAAGAAGAATAAAGAGAATTCAGCATCTCTGGTTGTGTCAGTCCCCTACTGAAACCCTTTGACGGTTAAGCTTGAACTTCATCTCCTTAGTGGATCACAGGGTCTTCATGCCTGTTACTCTCCCTGGCCTCTCTCACAAACCCCCACCCCCAGCCAAGCTAAACTCCATCTCCTCAGGTCTACTTTCATCTCCCCAAACCCCCAACCTTCCATTCTCTTGCTCATCTTTGGACCTGGACTGTTCCCCCTGTTATTTGTACCATCAAAACCAAGGCCAGGGACTTCCCTCGTGGTCCAGTGGTTGAACTCGCTTTCCAATGCAGGGGCTGTGGTCGGAGAGCTAAGATCCCACATGCCTCGCAGCCAAAAACCCAAAACATAGAAAAGAAGCCATATTGTAACAAATTCAATAAAGACTCAAAAAAATGTGATAGGGGAAGGATGTTTTAAAAAACAAAACAAAAAACCAAGCTTACCCCAGCCAGGTCCTCTTAGTGTTCTACCTCCCCTTAGGTGTTGCCTTCTTCTAGAAGCCTGTCTCCATCCTTCATCCATGAATCTCCCACGTCCTCCTAGAGGAGGACAGCCTGGGTGTTCTGCCATAAGAGCTTCCATTACAGTAGCCTGCTTACTTGTTTGGTGCCCCCCCTAGAGGCTACAATCCCTGAGCCCCCCAAAATCACCTATTTACAACTCTGCTCTGTTTACAACTGCACCCCCAGTGCCAGCAGAGAGCTGCCATGAAGTAAGCACACATATATATAGCGAAAATATAATATAATGGCTTAACTCTTTGTTAATAAAGTCCATCATGAAAGCACACTGGACATTCTTGTTTTCCAGGATAAAATAGCTTATAAAATGACAGTTACTTAGCTGATCCTTTGCATGAAAAACCTGCTGTAAAAAAAAAAAAATCATTTTAGACCTGGAAAAGAGCCAGATGGTTTTGATATATATTAAGAAACGGAGAAATAAGTAGAAAGCTAGTGGTAAAGCCAGAAATGGAATTTAGGTCTCTTGACTTGCAGGTCAGTGCTCACATCTCTATATCCAAAAGAATCTGCTTGGGGCGGTGGGGGGGAATTCCCTGGTGGCAGAGTGGTTGAGAGTCCGCCTGCCGATGCAGGGGACACGGGTTCGTGCCCCAGTCCAGGAAGATCCCACATGCCGCGGAGCGGCTGGGCCCGTGAGCCATGGCCGCTGAGCCTGCGCGTCCGGAGCCTGTGCTCCGCAACGGGAGAGGTCACGGCAGTGAGAGGCCCGCGTACCACCAAAAAAAAAAAAAGCTGCTCGGAAGTTATTCTAAGCAGCTATTCATGTTGCTGATTTTAAGGATGTCCCCTCAATGTATTTGAAGGCTCTGTATGAAAAGATAGTACTTTCTCAGACTTAACAAAAAAGGTAAAGAATTTCCCTTATGTACCCCTACTAACTGCTCTGTGCTTGCAAGCCTGATGAACAGCAGTCACTGAAACTCCAGTGCCTTTATATCCACCCAGCATCAAACAGGACCTATTTTCAATGAACTCCTAAGAATACCAAGCTATCATCCAATTCACTATGTAACCTCCTGCTTCCCCCCATGGAGAGGTTTCAGAAACAAGATGGCTAGAGAACCAAAGCGGGTGGGGGGAAGGAAGCAGGGAGAATTTTACCCAGAAGGAACAAAAAGCACACATCACCAGACAGAAAGAAAACACATCTGAAGCCCTCTCCTGAGAGCCAAATGTGGAAAAGGATCAACAACGCTGCTCCACTAGGATCCTGATCTTTGAACCACAGTCTTGCTCCTCCAGGGATGGCAGTTAGCTTGCAGCCAGCTGGCAGGAATGCAGCATGGCTAATCTGCCTTAAACCAGGAATAAGAAAGTCATCTCGGTAGGAGTTTGGTGCCTATCGGTGTCACTAAGAAAATAACCATGGATCAGACCAACCTCACATCTTACAGAGCCACTCAACCTTCCGCCTTCAGAGTGTTGTTCTCCACCCTCAGAGCAGCTCCCAGACCCCAAATCACCTTGGGCCCCTACCTTCAATCACCTTGGGCCCACAGAAGATGAACTTCCCACCCTGCCCACACCCATCTTGTTTTAGAGAAATCTGCTACAAAAGAACTGGTAACTACAGTGCACAACTCAGTATAATTCCTTACATAAAACCCTGCCCTTTCTTGCTATAATTAGCCATACTGTTTTAGGGGAAAGCCTCTCACAGTTTGCATAAGGATCTGAGCATATTCTTAAAGAACACATTGCTCAATTCCCATTCAAGCTCTTGTCTTCTGAGCCACTAAGAAATTGCCTTGAATTAATAGTTTGCTCTTAACACACTTACAGAGAATGCACTTTGCTGCCTGTAATTCATTCACATCCTGAAATCACAGAATGACAACTACCTTTAGGGGTGGAAAGCTGTAAGGCAGGAAGAAAGAATTAGACTCCCCCCATGCATACACACACACGTGCGTGCACATACTGCACACATACAAGAGAATTAAGTGAGCGAAATGTAGAATTTGAAGAACAAACCACAGCAAAGTAAAGCTGCTGGTATAAGGCATCTATGAACATTGCCACTGGCCTTCCATCTATAGGTGTACCCCAGGGATGCCCTCCAACCTAACCCATACTCCTCATCTGCTGGGGCTGCAATCTCACGATTGACTCCCAGGAAAAAGTAATCACAGTTCTTTCCTGAAAGTGCTGGCTGCCTTCCTTTCCTTCTCTCTCTCTCTCTCCCTTTTTTTTTTTTTTTTAATTTTGTTGAGTGCCCACTAGGTGCCAGCAACTAGAGATTTCCTGGAACTTCAAAGCAACAAATCTGGAAAATGAAAGTGGAGAAGGAATGCACAAAATGCTAAAAGCAGAACTTGAGGCACAGACCTGGGAAACAGGGCCAGCCAAGTGCTAAGGAAATCCGGATAGAGCAGAAGTTGAACTGGCCCAAGAGAGGGGTGACCAATTACATCAGCAATTAAGTCAGTGAGGTAGTGGCCTCGAGTTTCCCCAGCTGAGACACAGTGAGTAGCAAATCATGCAGAGAACTCGGCCCTAGCCATAAAAGAGAGACAATCTGGCTCTTGCTGGTGCCTTTGGCATTGACACTGGTGGGGCTCAGTTGTTGCTTCTGTTGTAACTGTGTGTAAACACACTGCTCCTGCTATGCCCACTGATAATTTAACAGCCTGAGAGTCAAGCAGATGTGGGTTCACCCAACCAAGTTCCGGTTCTACCATGGCATTAATTTTAAGCAAGTTCCTCTGCTCATTTATTCAATCAACAAATATTTATTCAGCAGCCACTATGTGTCAAAGATTCTTCTAAGCACTGGAGGATACAGCAAAAGGCAAAAGCTCTTGCCTTCATAGAGTTTATCAAATTCTTTGAGCCTCAGTTTCCTCATCTATAAAATGGGGATAATATACCTACCTTTATGGGTATTATGAAATGAGGGATATAAAGCACCTAGCACATAGTAAATGTTCATAACTGGTGTCCTTCATAGAACAGAGCAAACTTTTCCACAACCCCCAATTAGGGTGTAAGCTCCAAGTGAGGAACTATCTATGGTTCACCCCTATACCACCAGTACCTATCACATAGTAGATGCTCAATAAATATTACACAAATCAATGAATGAGTCCTCAAGCTATAGTAGCCATTATTATGGTAACTGATAATAATTATTCTTCCCCAAACCACTGAGGTTCTACTACCTTAAAAAGCAACAGGACATTAAATTAAAGGCTTTTTTTTTAAAGTAAGGTGCACTACACAATATATCTTTGGACTTTTTTTTAACATGACAGCAAATGTAATTAAGCGTAAGTATTCCAATTCATCGAATCTATGAGTACAGAGACCTACATGGACAGCTAATGTAGATGCTACCTCCTACTTTCCTAAGCACAAAGTAAGGACAAGTTGGCCAGACCTCAGGTTGATCCAGAAGACACTTAAAAAGTAAGTTAAAGTTTAGCAGATGTGCCAAAAGATGATCAGTAAAGATAAGCTTTTTAAAAAGTGCTGCATAAACAATCACAAAATCTCAATGGCTTAAAACAACAAAGGTATTTCTCGGTCACATTGTATGTCCAATGCCAGTTGACTGGAAGCTTTGCTCATTTAGTGACTCAGGGACCCTGGCGGATGGAGGCTCCATCTCAACAGGTGCTTGCATGATCATCACAGCAGAAAAGAGTACTGGATGGTCTCACACTGGAAATTAAATGCTCTAGCATAGAGGTAACACAACATACACCTGGAGAAAAAGTAGCTGTGGCGAACATTAACAACCTCTATCCTGGACGATACTAAAACACAGCAAGCTGTGAAATAACAAAGGGATTTGTTAAAGAGGATGCTCCAATAAAACATCTGAACAGCTCTAAGATTCACATAATCCTGGACCTGGGAGAATGTGTAGGGATCATTTCAGATCAGTGGCCTCAACATAAAGACATACCAGACTACACAAACCTGGACCCTGAATTTTCAGAGCAGCTTTGCTTTTTTCTGTAAATATACTCAGGGTCCAGACAAGTTTTTTTTCAGGAAACAAAAGTTTCTACAGCTGAAAAACATTTGAAAACCACTAATGTAAACCAAATCCTTTATTTTACAGATTAAAAAAGTAGAGAGACAGGAGAAAAAAAGGAGGCCCAGGAAGTTAAATTGACCCTGCCCCACCCCTAAGAAAGCTCCAGAATGATTAGCAGATGTGGAAATAAGTCCACTGACAGAATTTGTTGTAATGTTCACCACTCTCTGGCCATACCCTTCATCTCTGCTACCTTTGGCACAATGGAGCCAGACCCAGACCAAAATCATGTCATACGAGGTCATCAAGGGTTCAGTAAATGATACAGACAAGAAGTAGAAGTCCCCACCTATTGCACTAAATAATGATTCACATCCCATTAACAATTCTCTACATTACTCATTCCCTACTTCCTGGTAAATGTGAAGCCATTAGTAGAAATTAATACTAACCTTCAGGAGACTTTCAGTTTTGTTCTCAGAAGATTACAGGTAAGCAGCCAACTATGATTTGTGTTCCCTCAGTTCCATTCTCTTCTCACGTTCCCAGCTCACCTTTGTGCCCAGCTTCTCCTCCACTTTCATTCACACTAAAGCACTGGTGTCACGTATTTAAGCCTCAATGATCTTCCAACCTCCAGTCTCATCTTACGCAGTTGTCCCTCAGTATCTGCAGGGGATTGGCTCCCAAAATGACCATGGATAGCAAAATCCAAGGATGCTCAAGTCCCTTACAGTCAACCCTCCAGACGCAGAACCCGTATACACTGAGGGCCAACTGTACTCGTTAGCCCAGAACTAAAACTCAGACTTTTCAGCCTGGAATCCAGTTGCCTCCTCAATTTTACCCCAAACTACTTTTCCAACACTATCTCTTCTGTGGCTATATTTGCCCAGCCAAAGGCAGGATGATGGCCCTGAAAGTCAAAATGACATAGTGATGAATCCTAGATCTTGTGCAAATGCCTTAATCTGATTTTTGATGTTCTCACCTTTAAAATAGGTATGATGGCATCTACTTTGAAAGGTTCTTGAGAAGGTATGTATCAGCGAGGATTATGTTTGATTACAAGTAACAAATAGTGGCTTACAAGTAAGGAGGTTATTTGTTTTAAGCAACAAGAAGTACAGGGGAAGGCAGTCTAGGCTGTTACTATGGCTCAACAATGTCAATCAAGACCAACAGCCTTCCAGGTGCCAGCTTTGTCGTTTTTAATACATGGTCTTATCTTTGTTGTTGTAGTTCGAGGCTGCGCCTCAAGGCATTGTGCCCATTTTCCCAGCGGCAAGAAGCAAAAAGCGGTCAAATGCTGCTGGGGTATACCAGCCAAGTGTGTCCTCCTCACTAAGCTTTAAGGAAGGCCCCCATCCAACAACATCCACTTGCATCATTAAGACCTGAATTTCGTGGCCATTCACGTAACGGAGTTTGGGAGCGTGAGATGCGCATATCCCCATCCCAAACAAAATTGGAGTTCTTTTAGTTAGAAAGGGGAGAATGAATACTGGATAGGCAATCAGCAATGTCTACCCCAATATTAAATTATATACTTTACGTAAAGTGCTAAGCGGAGTACACAGCACGTAGTTAACCGCTCGACGAAAGTTAAGCTATAATTATTGCTATTATTATAATTATTGTTATTATTATTCACGTGTCTTACCCTCTAGCCAAATGGAATAACTCATTATAACCAGATGTGCTCCTTACACTTCTACTATATCCACTGCTCTATCTGTACCTCTAAAACTGTCACTGCTTCAAGGTCCAGGAAAATGCCATTTCATCCAAGAATTCTTTCCTGACACCTACTCCTAATAAGTTCTATGGTAACAGGACTCACGTCAGACAAAAATTCTTGAGCTCCTCACTCCATTGAGCACAGTCCCTCAAACACAGTAGGTTCTAATAAATAGTGCCTTGATCATTTAAGTAATTCGCGTATACACTCATGTATATATTCATACCTGCTTTTACAGTCAGTCCTCTAGAATCAAACATGGTATATTCCTGAAATGCACAAGTAAAACACTAGGTTTATATGTCATAAAGCCAGGGATAGGAGTGAGGGGATGAAGACTGCATTCCCCAAGAATGAGAAGAAAAATTACAAAATTCTATAAAAACACCATACTTCTTACACATTGTAGGAGTTCAGATTATAGTTCATCAAATATTCCCTCCCCAACTATGGGCAGAGTCTACTTTTACCCATGGATGTTGGGCTTCCCCATGTGACTTGGTATATCCAAAAACACTGTTAGTGGAAATGACATTAGCTTGTGCAGCTTGGCAAGGCTCTTGAATACAGTGATATCCCACGATAAGAGCATGCTCCAAGTAGCTGCTATCCCTTCAGCCCTGGCCCCAAACACAGGTGGAGCAGATCAAAATCCAACTTACAGCTTATAGCAGAGCCACCACAAGGAGCCCAACCTAGATGAGCCAAATAACAGTCAACCGACAGACTCATGAGGGTGAGAATAAATACCTGTTTTTTTGTTTGTTTGTTTTTTAAGAAGATCCCTCTTTTCTTTTTTAAAAATATTTATTTATTTATTTATCTGGCTGCGTCGCGTCTTAGTTGCAGCACACGGGATCTTCATTGCAGCATGTGGGCTCTTTGTTGTGGCGCGTGGGCTTTTCTCTAGTTGTGGTGCGGTTTTCTCTAGTTGTGGTGCGCTTTTCTCTAGTTGTGGTGCACAGGCTCCAGAATATGAGGGCTCAGTAGGTAGCTGCCCCATGGCATATGGGATCTTAGTTCCCCGACCAGGGATCGAACCCGCGTCCCCTGCATTGGAAGGTGGATTCTTAACCACTGGACCACCAAGAATAAATACCTGTTGCTGTAAGTCCGGGAGTTTTGTTATGCAGCAAATGTTGACTAATTTATTTTTTACCATTTGATATAATTTCACATTTATTACATAATCATTCATTTTGTTCTTTTTCTTCTGGTAAGAAAGAACCAGTTAAAGCATCTCTGCCTTTGGTACACCTAATGATTTCTATCTTTTGATCAACTGTTTTAAATTTATGAGACCTACATTATCATTAATATCAATGCTTTTCTATTTCCCTTTTGTTTTACTATCTTCCTAAAATAAGGAAAATCACAATAAAGTATCAAGGAATAACATAAACATTGCTAAAACTGAACTGCTGGCTGGCAGGTAGGTCTCCCATGTGACAGCCAAAATGTTAACTTCTGAGCTGATAAAAGGGGTTAAAGCAAGTCCCAGTAAAACAAACAAAAATGTTGATTGTACAAAGTCAACGCCACCAAAATCAAAGACTATCTGTTGAGGTGAATTTCTGGACTCCAACACCATTCATCTAAACTCACTTTTCAGGATACCTGTTTTGGCCAACCATGACCACTGAGTTTCTTCAATGGGAAGAAGACACTGATAGGCTTAAGTCTGTGGGTTTTGCAGCATAATAAAGCAAGAGAGCAATATTGTTTTAATAGAATCATTTTAAATATAATTATATTTAATCACTAATGGAAAAGAACCTCTTTGTAAGTGGAAGAGAAAATAAAATTCCTATCCTTTAGCAAAAACAAAACAAGAAAACAAGCCAATTGGATGAAAAGAGCATGTATTCAACTAAGAACTATTCAGAACTCCAGTGGAAATTTAAGATATCAAGAAAAATGGAAGAGTGTGCATTCTATTCTGTTTTACCTTTTTTTAAGTCACCGTTAAGTTTGAAACCAAATTTCCTTTGGGCCAAAACTGACATACTGGAAATATATAATACACAAAATTACTTAAATTGCCTGTTGGTGGAGGCAACAGCTTTCAAAGTGGCAAGGCAAATAGGACAGTGCAAAGACCATCAATATGGCAGGGAACTCTTAACAGAATAGACCCTATGTAAGCCGGAAGAGCCCACACTGCAGACTGGACACATGCAGACTGCACAACCAAAATTTGAATTCAAGGCCATGTCCAAGGTCATGGGCTCTGGGTCAGAGAAACCTGGGCTCAAGTTCTCACTCTCACACTAAACTGTGGCAAGATACTTAATTCCTTTTAGTTTCCTTATCTATAATTTGAGGATAATAATAGTCCTACCTACCTCATAGGGGCTTTGCAGGGTTTAAAAAAGAAAATACATGTAAAGTACTCCCCAAAGTGCTAGCATATGCAATAACAATAATAATGATAATAGTAATAATACTACCTTGACAAACCTGTCTCCTACATGAAGACCATCCTAATCAGTATACGCTGGCTCACAATCTGTTCATGAAATACTGAATGCACAGCTTTATATTCACATCCAGGTACAACTTCCATAAGGTGACAGCTCTCTGGTTCAACCAGTAATTTTTCCACTGAATTCAGTGACAAGAGTATTGAAAAATTAGCCTTTCACTAATAGAGAATTGAGAAGGATCTGCTCCTTCCGCCCACAATCCATCCACCCTTGAAGATCTTGCTGGTGAAAGCCATGCTTCCATCACAATCCACACACCACCACCCCCAAACTGTACAAAGCTTTCATTAAAGCACAGAAGCAGACCGACAAGATGGCTCACCTTAAAAGCAAATTCACCTTAAACGCAAACTCTTCTACCCTCCAGAAAGGATCTGGCTTGACCCCACTGCCACCTCCAAACTGGCATCCAAACTGGAAGTGAAGAAGGCAGCCTTCACTTCAGAAGTTGGGTTATACTGTCAAAAACTAAAAGAATCTATTCGTGGTAATCCAAATAAAGCATGCTTGCCTGCTTCAAAAATATCTTAAAAATCCACCCAATAGAGCCAAGAGCCAAGTACTGTATACTGAGAAACAATGTGACTTTACAAGGACAAGAGTGACCATAGGAGACAAAGCGCCACACCCTTTTCCAGATACCTCAAGAGTAAATGGTATCTCTTATCAAGGAGCCTGCAATTCTAGAGAAATAGGTGGACAATTCAAACCCCCAACACCTTCTCCCATTTCATTCTTTACACAGATTCATTTCATTTTCATTTTTAAGCCAACGGCCTGAGCATCCCCAACTACTACAACTAAAAAAAGGGTTGGGGGTGACAAATACAAGTCAAGCATACTTGCTTCTAAGCCCATTTTCGAAGAGTTTTCTTCTCGCTTGTCTGCCTCTCACAGCTGGAGCCTCATACCTGGTATAAACCAATGGTTAAGTAAAACCACTGATTTAAAAAGCCAACCAGGAAACTAACCCTGACAGTGGGAACTGCCCTCCTCTCTCGAGCATTGATTGGCTCCTGAGATTCCAGCGGTCCCCATTCTGCCCACCTAAGTGGTAGGTGTGGCTGTCAATCACAGAAGGAGCTGACAATTCACCGCTCCGGGAGTAAACTGCCTTTCATCCAGCAAAGGCAGGTAGCCGCCTAAAATCGATCCTCTCGTAACAGAGCGGACCCTCCCTCTCGCGCAAGGAGAACAGAGACCCTTAAGTACAAAATAAATAAGGCAGGGCCGATCGTAGTTCACGAGCGCTGTTTTATTATCCCGCACCAAAGCAGCCCTTAATCTTCACTGTCCTAAGATGATCTTTCAAAGGCTCCGACAGTAATAAAAAAAATAAATAAAATGAATAGGTACAATCCTATAAGTATCGCTTTTCTTGTATAATTCGGAGATGGGAAAGGCGAGGGAAGGAATGTCGTTCAGTTTAATTTCACATCGTATTCGTTTGCATATACCACCACCCTCTACCCCTCCCCAATAAATCCGCTTCATGTTCTCTGACACGGTTTTTTTGTTTGTTTGTTTGTTTTAAACCGCTGCCCTCGGAGCCCACCGAAGCAGCTAGGTACCCCACCCCCTAGTCTGAGGCTCCACCTTTCTCTACTTTGTTCTGCTTGGGAATTCCCTGAGACCCTTGCCCCTGCCAACACCCCACCCTTCAAGGCAAGAGGGGGAAAGCCAGGCGAAAGAGGGGGAGATGGAAAGAAGAAAGGCAATAGCAATGAGAGTGGCTGCAGGAGAGGGACTGCGGGAGGTGGCCCGGGCCGCCGGGGCGAGCGAGCGGCCCCCGCGCGCCGGAGGAAGCCGTGCACTTGTTCCAATCCGGGGGTTTCTACATCGAGACAAATCCGCCCTTAGGCCGCCCCATCCTTTCCCCCGCCCCGGCAAGCCCTGGTGGAGGCAGGTGGTTCACCCCTCGGCTCCCCCCGATAACGCATTGCAGCTCCCCACGAGTGAGGGGGACCCGGCACGAGGGATGCCCGGGCACGGGCGCCCCGAGGGAGCCGGGCGCCCAGCGGCCCCGGCGTCGACGTCTCACCTTTCCGATGCTCGCCCCGGGGCCGTCCCACATGGATTTTTACAACCTCTTGTCGCCTTGGCCCCGGGCGGCGGGGAAGAGCCGGAGCCGGCACCGGAGCCGAAGCCCGAGAGAGCAGGAGCGGGAGGAGGAGGAGGAGCAGGGAGGGGAGCGGGGGGAGGGAAGGAGGAAAGGCGCCGTTCCGAGGGCCGAGGCCGGGCGCCGGGCCGGGCGGGGCCGACGGCCGAGGGGGCGGCACCCGCCGCAGTCTCGAGACTCGCGCTCTCTCGGGCGCTGCCAGAAATGCGCTCCGCCGGGCCCCCCGCCCGGCCGCTCGGCGCGCTCGCTCGCTTGCTCGCCGCTGCCCTGACTCACATTCCCAGCATTCCCGAGGAGCTGCTGGGGGGGTGGGGGGGGGGCCGGGGCTGGGACGCGGCCACCTCCGCGGGGGGCAGCAGAGAGCGCCCGGCCGGGGCGGGATTCAGGCGCGGGGGTCTTCGTAACGCTTCCTCCCAGGAGGCCGCTGTCTCGGAGCATCTCGTCTCCATCCCCTGTCCCCGACGCCCCTTCCCGGCTACCCTCCTCCAAAAGCTGCCAGGCACTCGGGGGATTAGTTAGGTGGCTTCAGCGACAGGGACAGGGATGACACTTGGTGGAGGGGGTGCAACTATCTTTCAAGTTAAGCTTTAGAGCGGGGGGGTCGAGGTTCCCTTACCCTGGCACCCTCCCATTAGTTTTATCTTCTTTAGGAGGGTGAAGGGATTTCAAAAGACTTACTTTCTTGTTCCTCCGAAGGAAAAAGAGAATGTAAATGAAGAAGGGAGCAAGAAAATAATACCATCATCATCATCATAGTTGCCATCATTCATTGAGTGCCTCATCTGTGCCCAGCAAAGTGTGTGCATCGTCCTATTTAAGGTAGAAAGATGGTGTCAGTTCATTCACACACATACAAATACACCTGAAGATAAAGTGCATGAGGAGTTGGACAGGTTTTGCATTGGAAAAAGCTCCCACCCAGCAAGTCTGGAGCCCCAGCTGCTGCTATTGTCTATTAGGGGACTCCAAACGTCAAGGGAATCTCCAGATTTGGTCTCTTTCACTTGAGTAGAAAGTTTGCAGGACTAGAGCAGTGATTTCCTTCCTGTCCTGATGAGTCTTATAGGGAGCTTAGACAAATGAAGCAAATCCAACCATGGGATGTCTGGGTAAGCAGAGGTAAATGGAATCATCCAAGACCAGGGATGACTCCTTTTTTCCTCTCCTGGTTGGAATTCAAATATTAAATGAAGGAAGTTGCCCCTGAAAGAGGAGGATGCCTTCCTTTTCCAGCCCAAATGCCCTATTTCTTACACCTTCCTTTTACACCTCTGGTATTTAAGGTTTTTCACAGACCCATAGACCCTGAGGCCTCTTTGCCCTCATCCTCTTCTTTCTCTCAGTCACAAGGAAATCAGCACTCATTCTGTTGACCTGGATGCTCTGTGGGCAAAAGCAAACTACACCTGTTGTGTTTAGTTTCCCATGTACCTTTTCCTCAACTGAAAAGGCTTGTTATATATATAAAAAGCCTTGTCGAGAGTCCTTTGAGAAGTCCTATAATGCCATGTCTTTTGAAATGTTACCAACGTTTTGTGGAGTACCTTCTAAGTGCAGCACTTACATTTTCTCAACTACTCTCACAAAAACTCTGTAAGGTGTTTCTATCTTTCAGAAAAGTCAGGTAACATACCCAGCTAAAAATGTATTTAAATTTATACCTAAGGCTCACTATTCTTGGGCACCCTATCTCTTTTCCTTTGATCCTTGGGTTCTAAATAGGAATCCTTGGACTCCATGGGAACAATTTCTTACTTATATGCCTATGTACGTTTTTCCTCCAGAGAGAAGATCTATGATTCTCAACAGAATTCTTTCACACTGGGTCCTTGAAAAAGTAAAGAATAATTGTATTAAATAGAAAGCAACTTTATATAGTAGAACAAGGACTGGAAGCTTTAGGGATCTTAAATAAGTCATCTTTACCCTCTTGAGACTTAGTTTTCTTATCTGAAAAATTAAAAAGCTGAACTAAAGGATCTTAAGATTCCTTCTAGAGCCAACATTCTCTAACTTTATGTTTAAATATGTATATAAACGCATACAGTGTTCAAAATGCTTAAAAGTAGCCCTTGAGGGCTAGGGATAGAAAATTATAAGATGTGTTATGTTTTATAAAACCTGTTAAGTGGCTCCAAGTTTTTTGTTGGTTTTTGTTTTGTTTTGCTTTGCTTTGCTTTGTTGTTTTTTTACATATTTCTTCATCATGGTGATCCCTTCCAGCAAGTCAGAGAAAACACTTTGTGCAGGTATTTTTTTCTCACATATTCATGCATTCATTCCCTCAACAAATACTTACTGAGTATCCACGCTGTACTAATTCCTGCAGGTTCAGAGCCTCTGCCCTCAAGGATTGCACGGTGTAGTAAGGGAGACAGGAAAACAGGCCATTACAATACCACTTAGAAGGGACAAAGCTCTGGGAACTGTAGGAGCATGAAGGAAGGACAGCCAACTTTTTACCTTGGGGTTCAGAAAATACTTCCCATGGGAATGTCATAAAATTTGCTTGCCACATCCAGCTTTCCTGCTCTATCCTGTGCTCAGTCCAGAGCAGCAGCCTGCATACTCTGTGAGCCCCACCAGAGATCAGATCTTTGATGGACACTTGCCTCTGGGTGGGCTATCACAGCATATCTCCACAGTATTTGAAACTGTGCCATGAGAATGAGTCAGCCAGCTGGTACTGAATGGTGAGCTGGTAGACCATGGTGGCCCAAATCAGAACCATGGCACCCAAAACAATGAAGCCAAAGATCATGGAGAAGTGAGCTCTAAGACCTTTGCCAAGGAAGCTGGTCTGCGGAGAGGAGAATAGGAAGCCATATAGACAGAAACCGAGATTCCTAAAGGCCTAAAAGACTTAGATAGCTAGCTGTTTACTTGATATCCCCAGTGTGGGTATCTAACTAGCATCCCAAACTTGATTTGTCCTAAACAAGACTCTGCATTTTAAGGTACCAAGCCGCTTCTCTCCCAAGGTTGCCCATCAGATTAATGGCACCACCATTTAACCAGCTACTCAGGTCCAAACCTAGGAGCAGCTCTGATTTCTCCTTTTGCTGATTTCATAGCCACCCCATCAGCCAGTTTTGTCATCTCTACCCAGGGCCATATCAGAATCTGAAGCAAAAGGAAAACTCTGTATATGTAACCCAGAATAGTCGTTCACCACATGAAGAATCTAGTTAGATGAGAAACAAAATCCCTAAACAACTCAACAATTATCTGTCCTTCTTAGGCAGGAAGTAATTTGTACATATCCCTTAACAAGGTAGATTTTAGTTGAAGAGAAACATCATTGGGCTGCCACAAAAGAAAAAAAAGGCCCAATCACCTGACCCTTAGGAAGTCAACCTATTGGCTCAGCTAAGCCAATATGAGTCAATTCTCTTTGCCAAAAGTGTTTTAAATTCTCGGTAGCCCTAAGCATCGTAGCAAACATATCAAAGCCCAGCACCATCAAAATATGTATCCTTTTTCCTGTAGAAATTTTTGAAAGTTTCTTTAACTTTGCTTTTAAATTTATTTGACTAATTCGTTTTATCCACTTGTGGCTATGCTTTGTCTGTAATCATCAAGCATACTCAAGAATTATTGAGATGAGAAGAAAATCTAACCTACAATTGTTTTCAAATGAAATGAAATGTTTGTAAATATGAAAAGCCATAAAGCTACATTGTGTAGGTATTTATAACTAAACAACTATTAATTCCCCATTTACAGTTTTCTGTATATCTGTAATGTCAAGGCATGTAAGTCTTTCAGGGGCTTGTAAAAAATGTTGATTAAATGTCCAAATTACATCCATTTACTTAGTTCCTTGGTTTCCAGTAACTTTCCATTTCTATGATTCTGGCTAGTCATGAAGTCTGGCCACCTTTGCTGTCCTTGTTTCCATGAGAGGCCCCCATGTCCTTCCAATAGATACATACCTTTCTTTTTTCTGTCTCAGGTAGCCTGAGCGAGTTTCTTTTCTTTGCAGACACAAATTCTCCCTGAATTGGAAAACCACCTTCCTAGTGCTTAGACAAAGCGCTTCACTCCAGTCCACTAGAATCCAGTGGCCAAATCTGGCCCAGTGACCGAATCTGGCCCAGTAACCAGATTCCCCAAAGAAAACAAACCTTGGGGAAACCTCATAAGTAGACATTATTACAGTCTTTGGGGATTCCTCACTCTGCTTCTGAGAAGATGTGGCAGATGGCCATGCTAAGGCCTAAGCCTGGGCTATGTCTGTTTCTATGTGGTATTTTCCATGAGCTACTGCCCATCCCTTAGGCCTCCTCTTCCTGCAGTGTTCCCTGACTTGGCTATTTAAAGGTAGTTCATTAGCACATTTTAAATTATGCTAAAAGCTGTAAAATTAAAAGGACTTTTAACCGTGCCCATTTTTCAAGAACAATTTCAGGGTGGAAAAGGCCCCTTAGAAGCCCCTAAGGAGAGGAATAACTACAGATGCAGGTTTTAAATATTTCAGAATGCTACAGGCTTATATATTCTTTTGGCCTTACCCAAACCGTGGTTCCTTAGACTTGTGCTTTTTGCTACTAAAGCAGTTACTTTCAAATACCACTGTGTTTTTCCTTCTAAAAAGCTAAAGGCATTCTGGAGAGTTAAGCTATTCTAGAACCCATGAACAGTTCTTACCTTGAATCCTGTCTGCACTTCCATCCATGCAGATGCTGAAAGGATGCAACAAAAATTTTAAGCAAGCTAATGATGGGATCCATTAAGTGAGAGAAAAATAACAAAATTGGGTGGAGGGTGTTGCAACATGAAAGGTATTTGAAATATCCATAACATGACAAAACCAACCTTTTTTCTGTTTACCCCCTTAGTGGCAAAAATTCAGCATTCAATAGTTGTAACATTGTCAGGAGTTTTAAATAAACCTGTGAAACTCCATGCTAAATGGGCAGGACTAGGGTGAGGCAGGTGAGACTCTAGCCTTAGGTGCAAATTTTAAGGAGACACCAAAATCTCAGTAATCAATATAATATATAATATTTTTGAAATGGAAATCAGCAAACTACAGCCCATGGGCTGGCTGATTGTTTCTGTAAGTAAAGTTTTATTGGAACTTCTGAGGAACAAAGAAAACAAAGAGGAAAAAAGGGTCTGGAGCTTCAGTTATAGGAATTTTATACCCTAGGGTTCCAAACAAGAATTTCTTATACTAGAGCTTCTAACTAACACCCAACTTCCTGGTGTTCCAGCGCTGCTGAAAATGCCTGCATTCATCTTTACAGTCCAGAGTCTCTCTGAGCAGGAGAAAAACATTTGCCCAAGGGGTGGATTCTTGTGAGAGAAAGGGTAACAAGCCACTGGAAATGTTTCTTGCAGCAAAAACAGTCTTGTTTACCCAACTTAACCAAGAGTCTTGAAGGTCTATAAAATACCTGCTTTAGGCTACATATTTGAAAAGTCACTGAGATAAATGTCTGAATAAACACACTCAGTACTCCATAAATATGAGCCATTTTTTAGTAATAGGAGAATTGTTAATGTAAATTTGAAGAGTGGAATCACAGTTGTACTGCAAAGATAAAAGTGATTGGCCCATTAATCATCCTGCCTCAGGACAGAGGCCAATGCTAGATAAAGGTAGAACAGGGCCAGGACCCAGAAAACAGGAGAGGGTGTTGGCTTTCCTTCCAAGCATTAAGTATATACCCTACCACCTACAAAAGTGGCTCAGACTACTGAATGTTCTACCACCAAGCAACTCTTATAGACTGTACAAAGGTTCATAACTTATGTTGCCAAAAATTCATCCATTTCTTGAAACAGGCTTTGGATCAGCTCTGAGAAAGAGTTCTTTTCTAAACAAAAGGCTTAACTACACAATTATATGAAAGGGAACTAATTTGCTTGGAGGAGAATAATGAAAGAAAACAAGTTATTTTAAATGATAAAAATATATACCAAATTGACAACAGCTTTAGAATGATGCTCTTGGGTTTGATTAATGAGATACATTATCAGCTGAATAAACAAGAGCTTACTAGTTTAGGACCTTCTTTTACTTAACCTTCTAATGAAAAAAAAATTTAATTTTAACTTACAAAAGTAAGAGGAACGGGTTATAAGATAAAATTCAAACATTCCAGAAGAGGTTAAAATCTGCTCTAAAAACAGCCAACCACTTTTAACAACCTGGTGTATATTCCCTTAGATTTTTTGAATGCATATTTTAACAAAAATTGGGCCCAATTATGTTTTCTGACTTTCAGTATCCTTTATCTCCTCCTTCTAGCTTTAGACCTCGTTCTTCTGGCTTCAGAAATTGTCACATCATCTTCCCTCCTTGGCCACAGTGGTTGCTCCAAGGGCTAGACATGTGGCCACAGTCAGACCAATCAGAATCCTTTCCTGGGATTTTTTTCAACTGGAGCTCTGTTCTTCTCTAGTCATGGAACTATAAGGACGTAATAACAGAGTTAGCAACACCCATGGCTCCACTGCCATGGAAAAGCTTCTCCGTGGTTGTCTACCACTTGTAACCAAGTGAGTCCTAATATACATACTCTCCTGCAATTTGATTTTGTTCAGCTAAAATTGTTTACATTGTGGACAGTTTCCGTGTCAGTGCACATCTCCCTCTTCCCTTTCAATAGCTGAATAATAGTCCATTGTATGGATGAATGTTTATGACCTTTTTCTAGAGCCAGGAACATAAGAAGTTTTTAAAAGTGATAAACACAGAAAATTATATTCAGATGGAAGAGCTGCAGCCACATCACAAGTGATGATGATTGTTATATAAATAAGAGACCAGCACTAATAAAGTTTAAGTAGAACTTAGTCCCCAACCACCCATGCAGACCTGCGGTAGCAAGAATACTTTGTGGCATTTAATATCACCTCTGCCTGTGCATTTAATATCACCTCTGCCAGGGACTTCTCTGGTGACCCAGTGGTTAAGAATATGCCTTTCAATGCAGGGGACACAGGTTTGATCCCTGGTTAGGGAACTAAGATCCCACATGCCGCAGGGCAACTAACTGAGCCTGCACACTTTGGAGCCTGCGTGCCACAACTAGAGAGAAGCCTATGCACCACAGTGAAAGATCCCGAGTGCCACAACTAAGACCTGACAAAGCCAAAAAATAAATTAATTAAATTAAATTAGATTAATAAATAACAATAATAATATCACCTCTGCTAGATGACTAAAGACTATGCCTCATGCATCCTGGTTTCTCCACTACACCTAGTAGTAAACTTGAACTCACCATTCATTTAAAGGGTCTTTAAACCTCTGTTAGAGAAACATTTTAAGGGAAGTTGAGAGGAGGCTATGTTTGCATTAGTTGTTGAGGCCTGGAACCATAAGTACAATTACTATTCAGTTTGAGTGTCTAAAAATCTGATAACCAACGTTTCCATCGTGCAGTTTCCAAGACATGGAACAATTGTAATAAAGAGTTAGACTTGGGCTTTGTGGCCCCACAATGATAGAGTCAAGCCAGTCCCTCCCTTTATGACCCTGTGTGGTCTTGAGCAATTTATCTAACCCCATTCAGCCTGTTTCCCCAAGAGAAAAAAAAAGGGTGGGTTGATTAACTGTACTTGCCTCACAAGTAATTTGAGAATATTAAATAAGAAATTGTATGGAAAGTTCCTAGGACTGTGCTGGGCCCATAGTAAATGCTCAATAAATAGAAACTAACATCATTTTCTTCATGAGATACAGTAAATTCAGTTGTCTGGGCTGTATGCTGTTTCCACTTTCCAAGTTTCTCAACTGCCAGTGTAACTTTAAAAAACTGTTCTTTTTAAAGTTTCAGAACACACATAGAAAGCTGGGTGCTAGCCAGGATACAGTTGGAATCAAAACAATCCTAAAAATAAGAAAAAGATGCATGACTTTTTAAATGTTGGATTTCTTTTTAAAAGCAAATTTATACTGTGAGTAAAGATCAGAATTCATTCTCTCTGTGACCTAAGTCAAAAACGAAGTTTATTGAGACATGATGCATGTCAGATGTTGTTTAGGGTGGCACGTGCCCTTCTCATGACATGTGAACATACGCAGCACATCTGGGGTTTTTTCTAGCAGGTGTTTCAGGCTGAAGAAGGAAGACGAGTCCTACATTTGACTACAACGCCCATAGCACTCAGGCTTTCCCTGGGTTATGTTCTGCAAAGTACAAACAGGTACAAAAAGGATAATTTTCTAGAGCCTTAAAGCAAATAGTTTGTGAAATAGAATTCAAAAGGCTTTCCCTTAATGGTTTTGAAGTCTCAGGAATTCAGACTAATATTCACAGAAAATCCACAGTGGGAAATACTGCAACCTGATTTGGGATCCAATTTAATACATTCCAAGAAATGGGCTCCTTCTTGCCATTTCTACTACTTAACACCCTCCTTTCCCACCACTCCACTTAATTAACTTCTATTCCACTTTCAGCCTCGACTCAAATGGCACTTCTTCCAGAAGGTCTCCCTGAGCCCTCTGTGAGGTGCCCTTGCTATCAAATCTCACTGCCCCCTGCACTTCTTTTTTATGGCTCTCATCATGACTATAATGGAATAACTGACGATTGATTCATGGTGTCGGTGCTGTCCACTCAACAGTATGTTTCAGTTCTATCAGGAATAAGACCACTTCTAGTGTGTTGACCCCAATGTCAGGACCACTGTCATGATATAATAGATACCTGTTGAAAGTATGAGAAAAAAAATCTTTTATTCTATGAATTTCAACTCAGAGTGGAAACTCAAAGAGTAGATAATTTTCTAAGATGATTTCCTTATGAAGATCAGAAGAATGCCTTTATTCCATGTAACAAAAACCCCCCACAAAACTATAGCATTTGATGTCATATCATCCATAGTCTATGAAATTAATTAGTTATCAGTTTCAGGAAAGAAAGTGATAATTATAACAATCTGCACTAATTGCATGTGTAACTGACTAGGTCCAAAAAGGGACTGAAAGAGACTTAGATAAGAGGGGTTCAGAAGCCATAGCTTACCTCCCTGCACAGACACACTTGAAAGTGAGGGTTCGAGACACAAGCCAAAGCGCTAGCAGGTCACTGATGCTGCTGTCCACCTTCTCAAAGCACCTGCTACGTTAGGTTTTAGCACAGCGTAGAATAGAAAAGAAATCTGAGACAGCTTCTCCTTCCCAGAGCCAGCTAGCCTCTGCTTGGATCCTTTCTGTGAGAGAGGACTCACTTATACCACAGGACTGTCCATTTCATTATCAAATGGTTCAAAGGGTTAGGTCATTTCTTCCTATATTAAGACCAAAGCATGTCTAACTCTAATTCTACCCATCAAAACCAGAATAAGTAGATGTGTGAATAAATTAATATTTACTAATTCTGCAACCCAAATGAGGCTTACTGCTCTATTTTAAAATACAGTAAACTTCTAGTTTTCTTCATTCTGTGTGTGAATTGTGAGCAAGCATGCGTAAGTGTATATGTGAGTGTATGCATGTGTGTGCATGTATATGTGTTTAATATAACTATTTTGCCACATCAACATAAATGGTAGTGGGTTTATAAGATTCTGGAGGCTTACTCCACTGTAGTTATTTTTATAACCATCTTTGTTAATTCTCAAAGCCATTAAAAATCAAAATGCTTAAATAAAGTAAACTTAATTATGGACTAAACTCTAGATCTGCCTCATCTTTAATATAAGACAAAGGATGGAAAAGAATCAAATGTTTTCTCTGTTTTGCCAAAGCCCAAAACCCTTCTTCTTTGGGCAAGGAAATACACACCATAAGGAGTAATTCTTTTATTGCTTCTAATTAGAATAAATGCCCAATATATCCTGGGTCTCCAGGAACATGACTAACACTTGCCTCACCTTGCAATGACTGCAGATGAAGCGTGGGCGAGGGTGTGAAAATGGTGGGTATCGCCTCAACACTGCTTCCTCCTCTAACCTTACAGTTGAAATCAGGCATCCACTAATATCTGGGCCTAGAGGCTCTTTCCAACAAATGTGTGAGAATATTAGGGGAGCTCAGATATTGAATCATTCCCGAAACAGATTTTGGGGGAAAGTAGCTTAGTAGTTAGGAAACCATGGCTTTGGAGACCAAGAGACCCCCAAATTCCACCCAGGTTCCACCTCTAGCTAAGCCAGGTAACCCTGGCCAACTTACTTAACCACTCAGTAGAATGAGGGTAACACCTCACATGGTTGTGATGAGGATTCCATGAGCTGCTCTTATGCACAGCCTGGCATAAAGTAAATAAATACTCAGAAGTGTTAGCTTCACAGATACCCAGGATGATCCCCACACATTGATTTAATCATCGACAGTGGGGCACCTACATGTTCAAGAAGCCCCCCACCAGATACATCAAATGTATAGCCAGGATTGAGAACCCTTGGTACAGTTTTGAACTAAACACTGACCAAGACTGGGAGAGGGACACCTACTATACATGACTGAGCTCTGGTGGCAAGTCAATTACATGCTTCAGAAGGAGGAAGAATGAAACTTACCTAAGGAACTTCAGGATTTGCTTGAGAATTTGGAGGCATTTGATGGGGGGTTACTGAGACAGAGAGGAAGAGGATTATACAAGTCTTGGTCAAAGACTGAGCTAGATGAGGATGGCTTGGAGTCTGTTTCAGATATTGGTGATGATGTCCACCCACTGCCTCAGGAAGTCCTGTCTGAGTTCTGTGCAGAGGGAGCCTCTAACCAGAAGTGATGGAGTCACTTCCACTGGGTACGTTTCTGAGAGACCCGGGGGGCTGAGAAACTTATTCAAGGTCCAGATGACAAAGGACAACACTAACAATAACAATGGTAACAGCAACCACCCTTAATATACACACTTGTGGGGCTTCCCTGGTGGCACAGTGGTTAAGAATCCACCTGCCAATGCAGGGGACACGGGTTCAAGCCGTGGTCCGGGAAGATACCACATGCCGTGGAGCAACTAAGCCCGTGAGCCACAGCTACTGAGCCTGCGCTCTAGAGCCCTCGAGCTACAACTACTGAAGCCTGTGCTCTGCAGCAAGAGAAGCTACCGCAAGGAGAAGCCCCCGCGCACAGCAATGAACACCCAAGACAGCCTAAAATAAATAATTAAAAAAATATATATATACACACTTGTGCCAAGCACGTTACATGCTTGTAACAATAACAATAGCTGATATCCATTGAGTGCTTACTGCCTATCAGGCACTAGTCTAACAGCTTTATAGGCTTAGTTTCATTTAACCTTCAAAACAACCCTCTGAAACAGCTACCATTCCACTATAAGAGAAAAGGGAAGCTCAGAGAGGTCAAGGGACTCACCCAACCTCCCACAGCTAGTAAGGTCAGGCTCTAACTGTGTCGTCTGCCTCCCAAGTCCAAGCTCCTAACCAACTGCTAGACAATGAAGACTCCCACTGTCTGACACATTCTCTACAGCTCCATGCTCATCCTAGCCTTCAAATAAGCAACTGCCTCTCAGAAGGTGCTGCCCACACAGCTGCAGGACATAAATTTGTACCAACTTCCTGGGAGTGGGCTGTGGTTGGGAGTCCCAATTTTAATTGTCAACAGCGGTGCCCAAGCAGTTCTGGCCATTCAATCTACTTTGTCTGAGAAGAGGCAACTGGTGGTCTGTCAAAGCAAATGCTACAAAACACTTTTTGTAGGCCGGGGGTGGGGAGCAGAAGTAGTCTCAGGTGGGAACAAAGGTTAAAGGACACATCTCTTCATGAGACCAGCTTCTAAAACATAAAGTGACATTCAAACCTCAGCTTCTGGACAGTGGAAACTTTTCCCAGGTTATCAACAATAAGTGTGATATGTTTTTGAGTATCTCATGATACTCAATGTATTTGAGTCTCAATACATTGTTCTGAGAAAGTGCATAATGAAAAGTAGCCCTATTCACAGCACCTTCACCTCAAGGGGCCGAAGCACTTAGATGTCAGAAGTAAACCGGAGAGGACAATGAAATTTCTGACTTGTCTCTGCCTTCAAGACTTGCCTTTTGACATTAGGTAAGGAACTCCACCACAAGGAGTTCATTAGAGGAAGCAGAAAATGGGATGGCTGACCCTTTCACATTGGCCATCCATAGAGGAAGACCCAAAGACAAACAAATAAGGCTTTATTCTATCGCTGGGTTTCATTATAGTCTGAGGCTGTCCCCTGTTGTAGAACATGTCCCTTGTGGCATTTACAAGCCACTACAAGTTGACATTAATGATAGCTGGTAATACATTTTAGCTTTCCATTTATTTCACTTATCATCCTCCTTACAGCCCTTTGAGAAACAGAGTGCTGCTTTTATCCCCATTGACATATAAGGAAACTGAGGCACAGGGTTTGCCTAGTTTTACATGGATAGGAGTAGAATTATGACCTCTGACCTCTCCAGTAAATTCATAGCCAACCATGCTTATACAGAGATTAACTTAGAGCTCCTTCTTGAACACTCTTTGAAAGCAGGTGGAATGTGAGCCTTAAGTAAATAAAGATGCTTGAGAAAGCTATAGAGTCAGGGAAGGGGAGTATTAAACAAGGGAGGACTCTTGGGCTGCACTTGGAGGACTCGCCGTTCATTGACCACTTGCTGTGCACCAGGCCCTGGGCCAAAAGCTTTACATACATACATGTCCTCATTTAGCACTCACCACCATCCTGGGAGGTGGGATGTAGTAGTCCCCATTTGCAAGATGAGGGATCATATCCCACACAGTAACTCTCCCCACACCTGGGCATTCTTCACACCAAAGCCATTATTGCTCCCCAAAACACCATGCTGCCACCTGTAACTAATGGATTGGGGAAAGGAAAGGCGCTTCTTAAAAGTAATTCAGTGATGTAAACCTTAAAAGTACATTATTTTAAGATTCTGCATGCCAAAAAGAAAAATCAGGCAAATGTTTTTAAGGAACATTTAAATTATTTCTACATTTCCCATTGCTATATATAGCACAGTGGAGGGGTTAAGCAATCTGGCTGACTTTGAAGCAGAAGAACCTTTCTAAGCCTTGGTTTCCCCATCAGTAAAATAGAGATAATATTAAACACCTCATAATGCTGTGAGAATTCAATGATATAATATATAAAGCATTTAGCACAGCTCTTGCTAGGTAGTGGGTACTCAATGAAAGACAGCTGCTATCACATCACAGTAGTATAATGATATTGCTAATAATAAGTAGGAGAGAAGTAACTGTAATAAGTAAAATATTCTGAATTTCAGATTGGAACCTTTTGTTTTCTTCTTTGCAAGTAACCATTTCTCATTGATGGGTGTCTTGTTGGCAGTTTTTCCTAGAAGCTTAGATTTGTGACTTTGGTGGGGAGGGTTCAGGAGTCATTGTACGGTGATATCAGGCTGCTTCTGCTTGGAAAACAGAAAGCCATGATAGCACCAACAGCAATGTAGAAAGACATGACTTACTAGCTCCTTTCTTATTGCAAGACCAGCAATGCAGATGCACCAAGAGAGGACCATGCAGGAGACACCAGGTTTTCTTCATTTAAGAAAATGATGTTGGAGCATCCATCAACTGGAATACAAAGTTGCAGTGGGGATGGCCTTTCTTGTTTAAGTGAGAAACAACGGTGGGCAGTGCCAGGAGCATCCCAAGTGTCTGAGCACCCTCACTACGTGGGAAGAAACAGCAGCAGCTCCAGCTGGCTGGCTCCCTGTTAAGGCTCAGTGCTGTTGGAAATGTCCTGAATCCCCAGGACTTGCTGATATCCTTCAAGAAACAAGACAGAAAAGCTCTGCAAGCCTACGTCCAGGTACATCAATGTTTGTAAATGTTAACTTCTCTGTGGACATATGTCTTGTACAGGTTTGAGATCTCATTTTCATACTTATTATCTTCATGACCTCAGGGAAGTTCTTGCCCTATCTGAGCCTTGGTCTTCTTATCTGTAAATTGGTTATAATAATAGTAAACCCTTAGTTTTAGTAAATAGTAAATTCCTTAGTTTTCCTGTGAACTTGGAGCAAACTAAAAATAAGAAGTCAATCCTTATGTGATTATAGTTCAATTGATAGCATATTAACATTGATGGTAAGTTGGAATCTACATGAAAGAATAGAAATAAAAATACAAGCAAGTATTATGAGAGATAACCTAATAAAATAAATCATGTGAGGGCTTCCCTGGTGGCGCAGTGGTTGAGAGTCTGCCTGCCAATGCGGGGGACACGGGTTCATGCCCCAATCCGGGAGGGTCCCACATGCCACGGAGCGGCTGGGCCCGTGAGCCATGGCCACTGAGCCTGCGCGTCTGGAGCCTGTGCTCCGCAATGGGAGAGGCCACAACAGTGAGAGGCCGGCGTACCGCAAAAAAACAAAAACAAGAAATCATGTGTTAAATAACACATCAGAGAACTTGAGTTGCCCTGGTACAGATATTTATAAAGTTGGATTATGAGTACAGTATATGTTGGAAAACAGGACAAATTACCACATAGTCTCAAGTTGGGAAACAGAACTAATTATTGCATAGGCTCAAGTTACTGAGAAGAATCAGCCACTGAAAACAGCAATAGTTGAATGTGTAGTTCGGCTTATAAAACAGTCACACTGAAATCTCCTTCTCAAGTGCCTATCAAGCAGGAACTCTGTTTCTCACTGTGTGGAAATCAGTGAAGACCACCCAAATGAAAACAAGCAGAAGCTGTTTATTCAGAGTTTTCTACAGCAAGGGAATCAGCCGCCATCACCTGTGTTTGGCAGAGTCTCTAAGGCAGACATTAGAGAAGGAAAGGCTTATGATGTTAAAATAAAAAAGGCTTTAGGTGCCCTAATTGGAGCTAATTCTGAATATTAAAGCTGTGATCATTAAAAAAAAAAAAGAGGTGTGTTTAGAAGTAACACAACTTTGAAAATAACACTGAGATAAGGTTCTGCCAATGAACTAATTGACACAACGTCACACAACATAGCGACTTAGACCTAAAAGTTATTTGGGACTGGATCAGCTGTAAAATTCCTTTTCAATAGATGATTCTCAATTGTAATTTGTTTTTTGCGGGGAGGGGGTTGTTTTTTGGTTTTTGTTTTCACTAATTTATGCATTGCTTCTAATTTAGAGCAGCATTTCCCCCCAAGAGTCAAAATGAGTTCCGTGGAACACTAGTCCCATGAGACGCTCCTGGAAGAGGAGCTGGACGCCATGAATCTCTCTCAGAGAATCCTGGTGCTCATTAGCAAATGAAATTTTGCAGTATAGAAATCTGTCTGTATTTAACTCAGTGTTTCCCAGTTATTGGCCCATGGAATCCTTTTGCCTTTTAACACTCATTTAAATCCCATGAAACTCATGTTCTAAAGAACATACTTCGGGACAGTGGTTCTCAAATTTTCAGGTTTGTCAGAATCACCTGGAGAGCTTGATGAGACAGATTTCTCAGGCTGCCCCTGGAATTTCTGATCCAATAGGTCTGCGGTGGGGCCCAAGAATTTGCATTTCTATGAGTTTCTAGGTGATGCTGATGCTACTGATCCAGGGACTATACTCTGAGAACCACCGCTTTGAGATATGTAGAATTAGACTCATCTCTACTGTTCATTTTTTACTAACTTCTAGGCTGTCAAAATCCAGAGCATGTTAGATCTGAGATGGAACTTGCATTTATTTATTCAACCAGTATTTATTGAGCACCAACTATTTGTGAGGCACTGGACGAGGCAGTTGGGATAAGTGAAGAAACACTGACATGATATTCATCCTCTCAGAGCTCAGAGTATAGTAGAGAAAAACTAAAACAAATAAACATGATTGCAAATTGTGAAAAAAAGAACTACAAAGGAAAAGCAGAGCGTGGATGAGGAGAGATTCACGTGGGTACTTAGTTTATGTTGGTCTGATAGATTAAATATGGCCACAGAGTCATTGTAGCTCTTCCCAACAGAGGGGATTTTCCTACCTTTTGAATCTGGACGGCCCTTGTAACCCACTTTGACCAACAGAATGTGGCAGAAGTGGTGTTATGGAGGTTACAGAGCGGAGGCATCAATAGCTTTCATTCTCACCCTCTTGGAAGCCATACTCTAAAGAAGCTGGGATGGAAGACCCTGTGGAGAGAGAGACCGGCTGTCCCAGCTAAGCCCAGCCCCAAGTCAACCTGCCAGCTGACTACCACCACATGAGTGAGCTCAGGCTAGACCAGCAGAAGAACCATTCAGCCACTCCACAGAATCATGAGAAATGGTAAACACGTGTTGTTTTAAGCAACTAAGTTTAGCAGCGCTTTGATATGAAGCAGTGAAAGCAATTGAGGAGCACGCAAGAGCTCTGGGAGAAAGGTCATTTAGGCCGAAAACTGAGTAGAAGTTGGGAAGGCAAAGAGCAGAGTAGGGAGAGCATTCCCGGTTGAGAATGGTAGAGTCCTGGCTCAGGGTGGGCAGCTCTCAGCTTTTCCAAGAGCTGAAGGGAGAGCTCCACAGGAGGGGATAGATTGGAGGAGTGGTGGATGCTGTCCAGATACTTTCGCCTCCTCAAGACTGAAGCACTCAATTCCCTGGCTTCTGCTGGCAGTGATGACTGACAGCACTCAACTGATCTCTCTCTGGGAATTTACTTTGGCTGAAGAGAGCTGCCTGGCCTAAGGTCACGACCCTCCCAGGGTGGGGGGTGTGCATCTTGCACCCAGTGACAAGTCTAAACATGTATGTGGGAGGGGGACAGATTTTGGTATAAAGGCCTGACCCCTTACCATAGCAGTTTGGAACAACTTCAAGATTTCCTGTGGGATCAGCTAAGGCCTTTGTTGTGACTGCATCACAGTTCATTCTCTCCATCTGCCCAGTACTGCTTGCCTCACTTGCCCTCTGTATCGATGCCATGCACACCCCAATAAACTTCCTGCATGCAAACCTCCATCTCAGAGTCTGCTTCCTGGGGAAGACAGACCGTAAGTGGGAAGGACATCTGTGAGAACTATTTCAGTAAAACAAGAGAAAGAAGAAGTTAATGTAAACTAAACATAGTAGCTTTGGGGATGGAGATAAGCAGACACATTAGAGATGAGGAGGTAGACCTTGGAAAATATGTGGTTATTTGAGAGATGGGGAAACTGAAAGCAAGACAGGATTACTAACAGTGCCGTGATGAGCCATACTCAAGCCTGAGGCAAAAGGAAAAGTCAGTAATACTAATCTTGTCTTTATCTAAAATGTTGGTATTTTGGGCTTCCCTGGTGGTGCAGTGGTTGAGAGTCCGCCTGCCGATGCAGGGGAAGCAGGTTCGTGTCCCAGTCCGGGAAGATCCCACATGCCGCAGAGCGGCTGGGCCCGTGAGCCGTGGCCATTGAGCCTGTGCTCCGCAACAGGAGAGGCCACAGCAGTGAGAGGCCCACGTACCGCAAAAAGGAAAAAAGAAAAATCTTGGTATTTTGTTCATCATGGATGTTTTTGCATTAATTTTGATTTTTAAAAATGTTACTTATCTTTGTTGCTGAATTTTTTGGCACCCCCTTAACTCTTGCACTAAAGACCTATACCTTAATCACCTCACCCTGGTCTCAGTCCTGGAAATGTTTGTTGTTTTAAGACCCTAAGTTTTGGAATAATTTGTTATACAGCAACAGGTAACTAGTATGCCAGCTGTCAGGGTTTTAGACATTTACTTAACCTCTCAAAGCCTCAGTTTCTTAATCTTTGAAATAGGGATAATATCATATTTCACATGGTTATTTTGAAAGTTATATGAAATATTTCAGGCAAAACCCTTAGTGTACTGAAATACATAGTGTTTCAATGTGTCCACAATTATCCTCAATAGAATCATAAGAGTTAGATTCTGATTTTAAGATCCCGGAGTAATATTGATCACTTTTTTCAGAATCCTGATGAGAATTTCTTCTTCTGTTTCTGAAATAAGTTTTCTAATTTTCTCTGTATATTTACTTTTTTTTCCAGTAATCTTTATGGGCATAAGTCTAGAAATTTAAATATGAGGGTTAATGTCTCGTTGCTTCAAAGCAACTGGTAAGGCTTGCTGTTCCAAATGGGAACAAGGCACCATGAGGTACTGTCTTGATTACTATTAACATTTATTGAGGGCTCATGAAGTGTTAGGGCACTGGGGCAACCACGTCACATACATTATGTCATTTAATCTTCCAGGCCACCTGTGAAGCAAGCATTCCCCATTCTCCAAATTATTCCCCATTTTACAGATAAAGAAACTGAGGAGGGCATAGAGAAAGTAAGCCCTTTGCCCAAGGGTACAGCTAGATGGCAATTAGCTCCATGCCAGTGCTCTCAAGGGCTCCACAGCTTGTGGACAATTTACAAGTGGAAGTATTTCTCTCAATTCCAGCTGTGCCTTTGATTGGGCAAATCACCTTTCCACTGCGCAGAGCAAAAGTCACACCTGGGTGTGTTCAACCAAAGTATTACGGGTGTTTCATCCCTTAAGAGTTAGCCCTTTCAAGGATTTCTCCATTCATAATACGAATTGTAGGCTAATGCTGAGTCAGCATGTTGAGTCTTACTGGTATCCCTGCTTCTGCATGAATAACAGCATGTGCTGAATAAGAGGTTTGGAGTTGCTTTAATTCCTTCCCTGTGGCTTTCGCCTCAAGAATTGGCTCACTCTGTTGCTGTGGCCTGATATGTCAGCACAATACAGCAGCCTTCTTGGGTTGCAGAACTCCAATTTTGTCAGTACCTTATGGTCTCTTTTGCCCTTGAACTTCAGATAGCAACTTTTCACTTTAATGCACATTACCTCGAGAAATTCAAGGCCAAAGAAAAACATTCCACAAGGCCTGCCTCTGTAGCAATCAGAGTCAAGTAGGTAATGGAAGAGATTGTGTGAGGGCCATATTTGTTCCCATGAGTCCAGATTGCCTGGGCATCACTGAACAACTCCCTGCACAGTTGGACGGCTTATCCTGGGGAGACTCAACATGCCCAGGAACACCTGGGTTTTTTACTTGAAAAAAAAAATCTGATGTTTGACATCCAGAAGACATAGTATTACATTTTTACTCTTCATATTTACTAAAGTAAGAAACCTTTGGGAGAAGACATCAGTGTATTGGTATAGGTTATTAAGTATTTGCTAAGCCCATGTTAGGTTGCTAAGCACCTATCATTTATCTTGTGTTCCAAAGTTTCAAGAAGTTTGAAATCAGATCCAACTGAAAATGAATGTCCCTCTAAAGAGGATATACATATCCTAATCCAAGAAAACAAACCCTTGACTTTCTGATTTATAGAAGTCCTAGAAAGTATTAGATTCTTATGTACTATACTGTCTGCATAAAAGGGGGAAAAGGAATTATTCATTTATGCACATTTAGGATCAATTTAGCTTCATCAGTTCATTCCACATTGTCAAGAGCGTATATCAAGCACTCTTCCCGAAAGGTCTCTGCCAGCTGGAGAATTCTCTGACCTAATATGCACAGAATCTTATACTTGGACAGGCTTTTTGAGGTCACCTCATCAAATGCTTTCCTAGTGCAGAGCTTCCTCCTTGACATTCCTGACAGATGGTTTGCAGATGCAGGCACGACTCTAGCACCATCTCCCCTATCAAGCTTCCCCTGGTCTCTGTCAGAATTTGCTGCTACCCGCACTGAGTCTCTGTAACACTTTATACACCACAAATGCTATCATTGTAATGATCATAAAAGTAGTTGCAACTTACTGAGCACCTACTATGCATGAGGCACTGAAGTATCTAATATTATAAGATAATCCTGTATAATAGGTATGATCACATAGGAAATGGGATAAACTTGATCTCCTGTAATTTGTCCAAGGTCACAAAGCTAGGAAATGGCAGAGACATGTCAAGTATGAGGGGTCTCAATCCTATATTCCCACTTCCCTCTCCATGCTGCCTCTCTTACACAGCAGTTAACATGTCATATTGGAATTACTCTGTACTCATCTGTTTCCTCCCTATTGATAGCAAATCTCTTGACGAATAATGTGCTGTTACTGTTCTTCCAATCTCCGGTCCCTACCGCTGTTCCCTGCACATAGTGGGGTCTCAATAAGCATTACTTGCTGAGTAGGCCACTTCCCTGTACCTCTGCTTCTCCAAAGCCTTAAACTCTGATTCTAGATCGCTTCCTTTGTCCCCCTTGAATCACACTGATAGGGACTATAATCAGGAAGCAAAATATATCATATTGATGCAAATTAAAATTCTTCAATCAAATGATATTGATGAGAACTCAGACTTGAAAGAGGTTCTATATGCAAAAAGGTATAACTATGTGGACATGGGTATTTAGAACCATTTTGCTTTTTATGATTGTTGGCAGAAATAGAATACATTAAATCAGTGAAAGTAAATAAGTATGAGAACTCAGCCCAGCCAAGGAAGAGGCATGATGAAAAAATAGTCTATATATTCTTTATGATCTTGAGTCTGCAGGAGAGGGGAGGTACTGATACGGAGTTTGGGAGCAATCCAAGCAGAGGGTGTATGGAAAATATTTTGGGTTAGTAATAAAAGAGGGAAAAGATGTGCCCTAAAAGAAGTTTGGGGCACATCTCATGTATCCTTGGCATTAACATCTCTGCATGAAGATCCCTTCATATGACTGTGAAGAAACAGAGTTTCCTTTCCTGTGTTATCAACTATTGAACCAACCTGTTGCCTTGATTGTTCTCTTCTCTCTTGCCTCCCACAAAGGTCTTGAGTCCACTCAATGTAGGCGGGAAGGGGATTAACTTTCACCCCAAAAGGAAGCTACTACTATTTCACTATGGAAAATTTCTTCCTCTCTTCTAGTCCATGTTTCTTTCTCTCCCTGTGTCTCTGTCTCTGTACCTGTCTCTCTCACTAGCCCTTTGCTTGTTCTAGCACCCATTCCTTAAATGCCTTCCTCATTATTTTCTCTCTTTGTCCATACCTTATTTATCTTTCATAGCCCTCCTCTGCTGTGAAGCCTTTACTGACTGCACCAGCTCACACTGACTTGGTTATGAACTGAATTATGTCCCCTACCCCCAAATTCATATATTGAAGCTCTAACCTCCAGTGTGACTGTATTTGGAGACTGGGCCTTTACAGAGATATTTAAGGTTAAATGAGGTCATAAGGATGGGTCCCTAATCCAATACGACTGGTGTCCTTGTAAGAAGAGGAAGAGACACCAGGAGTGCAGGGCACAAAGGAAAGGGCATGTAAAAACACAGGGAGAAGGCAGCTGTCTACAAGCCAAGGAGAGTGAGCTTAGGAGAATCCTATCCTGCCAACACCATGACCTTGGACTTCCAGCCTCCAGAACTGTGAGAAAATTAAATGTCTGTTGTTTAAACTACTCAATCTTTAGTATTTTGTTATGGCTGCCTGAGCCGATGACAACACTTCCTCTAGATCTTTTTATGTGTACCTGGCCTGCCTCTGTTGTAGCTTACATTGTCCAGTTCTCAGTCATTATAGATTTAAGTCTATTCTATTTAATGCTCCCTTGTTCACACATTACTTCATCAATACGTGTCTTATCTCCCAAAGCACAACATTAACTAACAGGAGAAAAATCATGTTATACAAACCTCTTTTATTCTAAAATGCCTAAAAGGAAGATGTAAACTCTGGGCACTCAATGAATCTAAATTTCTTAAATAAATGATAATTAAGCTGTTCCTGCTGGCTACCAGTTTTGTAACCTTGGATAAATCAATCCTCAGTTTTCACATCTGTAAAAAGGGAATAAATTCTATCTCTTAAATAGAATTAACCTGAGATTATAGTGAGGATAAAATGAGACAAAATTGTTTCACACATAGTAAGTGCTCCATTAAAAGAGAATTATTATCATTATCATTATTTTGTTCTGAAGCCACATATGAGAAAAGGAAAATGACCTCACCCAGAAGACACAGAATTGCTACAGATTTAATCTCCCCTCACCCAGAAGACACAGAATTTCTACAGATTTAACCTCCCTTAGACAAAGAAATCCTTCTCTAAATGATTGCAGCAGTTTAAACTCTCAGGAACAGCGTATACTGTTTCCATACTTATTTCCTCAATCCTTTACCAACTTTGAGCACTGTAGACAGTTTTCATTTTTTACAAAGTTCTTATTTCCACACTTTCATTTACAATCTCTTATAAAACTGTAAAATGAAGGACCTGGCCATTGTTTATAAACTATATAACAAGGGAGTTTAAAGTTTGGGTTCTTTAAGTTAATTCAAAGCAATAAAATCTTTTTTAAAAAACCTTATTTTCCTAGGCCATATTCTCTCCCAATTATTTGAGAACTAGGCAGGAATTCCTGTTCTCTATTGCTAGCTGAAGCTTCTACCCTGAGTTTCTGGACTGCCACTCTCACTGGAATTCCTGATGGCAGAGTCATCTCTTTTCTTTGACAAGGAGCATATTGAAATACTATCATTTGCCTACCCTTCCCTGACGCGCTAGAGCTGATCGATGCTGGAATGACACAGGATGAAAGGATTTAACGTATTCCCATAGTCCAACCAATTCTTAGCCACGGAGCTTGGCAGTGGAAGCTCCAAGAGTCTATCTAGATCCCCCAGTGTCACTCTTGTGAGCTTACCCACCTTACATATTTCAGCACCTGGACAGCTCTCTGGGTAACACCTCTAGAGGGAAATCTTGGTAAGCAGCTTACTGAGCCCTCTCGTGGTAGCTTTGGTTGTTGCACGATTTTTTTTTTTTTTTTTTGAATTGGAGTACAGTTGATTAACACTGTTGTGTTAGTTTCAGGTGTTCAGCAAAGTGATTCAGTTATACATATATATGTATTCATCCTTTTTCTAATTCTTTTCCCATTAGGTTATTACAGAGTATTAGCAGAGTTCCCTGTGCTATGCAATAGGTCCTTGTTGGTTCTCTATTTTAAATATAGCAGTGTGTATATGTCAATCCCAAACTCCCAGTCTATCCCTCCCCCGCCACCACCTTCCCCCCTGGTAACCATAAGTTCGTTCTCTAAGTCTGTGAGTCTGTTTCTGTTTTGTAAATAAGTTCATTTGCATCATTTTGTTTTTAGATTCTGCACATAAGCACTATCATATGATATTTGTCTTTCTCTGTCTGACTTCACTTAGTATGATAATCTCCAGGTCCATCCATGTTGCTGCAAGTGGCATTATTTCATTCTTTTTAATGGCTGGGTAATACTCCCATGGTATATATGTACCACATCTTCTTTATCCATTCATCTGTCAATGGACATTTAGGTTGCTTCCATGTCTTGGCTATTGCAAACAACGCTGCAATGGACATTGGGGTGCATGTATCCTTTCAAACCATTTTTTTCTTTAGATATATGCCCAGGAGTGGGATTGCTGGATCATATGGTAGCTCTATTTTTAGTTTCTTAAAGAACCTCCATACTGTTCTCCATAGTGGCTGTACCAATTTACATTCCCACCAACTGTGTAGGAGGGTTCCCTTTTCTCCAAACCCTCTTCTGCATTTATTGTTTGTAGACTTTTTGATGATGGCCTTTCTGACTGGTATGAGGTGATATCTCATTGTAGTTTCGATTTGCATTTCTCTAATAATTAGCGATGTTGACCATCATTTCACATGACTATTGGCCATCTGTATGTCTTCTTTGGATAAATGTCTGTTTAGGTTTTCTGCCCATATTTTGATTGAGTTGTTTGTTTTTTTGATATTGAGCTGCATGAGCTGTTTGTAAATTTTGGAGATTAATTCCTTTTAGGTCACATTGTTTGCAAATATTTTCTCCCATTCTGTGGGTTGTCTTTTCATTTTGTTTATGATTTCCTTTGATGTGCAAAAGTTTATGACTTTAATTAGGTCCCATTTGTATATTTTTGTTTTTATTTCCATTACTCTAGGAGATGGATCCAAAAAAGATATTGCTGAGATTTATGTTAAAGAGTGTCCTGCCTATGGTTTTCTCTAAGAGTTTTATAGTGTCTGGTCTTACATTTAGGTCTTTAATCCATTTTGAGTTTATTTTTGTGTATAGAGTTAAAGAATGTTCTAATTTCATTTTTTTACATGTAGTTGTCCAGTTTTCCCAGCACCGTTTATTGAAGAGACTCTTTTCTCCATTGTATAGTCTTGCCTACCTTGTCATAGATTAATAGGTACATGGGTTTATTTCTGTGCTTTCTATCCTGTTCTATTCATCTATATTTCTGTTTTTGTGCCAGTGTTATACTGTTTTGATGACTGTAGGTTTGTAGTATAGTATGAAGTCGGGGAGCCTGATTCCTCCAGCTCCATTTTTCTTTCTGAAGATTGCTTTGACTATTCAGGGTTTTTGTGTTTCCATACAAATTTTAATATTTATTTGCTCAAGTTCTGAGAAAAATATCATTGGTAATTTGATAGGGATTGCAGTGAATCTATAGATTGCTTTGGGTAGTATAGTCATTTTGACAATATTGATTCTTCCATTCCAAGAACATGGTATATCTTTCCATCTGTTTGTGTCATCCTCAATTTCTTTCATCAGCATCTTATAGTTTTTGAAGTACAGGTCTTTTGCCTCCTTAGATAGGTTTATTCCTAAGATGGTAAAAGGAATTGTTTCTTTAAATTCTCTTTCTGATTTTTCATTATTAGCATATAGAAATGCAAGAGATTTCTATGTATTTAATTTGTATCCTGCAGCTTTACCAAATTCATTGATGAGCTCAAGCAGTTTTCTGGTAGCATCTTCAGGATTTTCTATGTATAGTATCATGTCACCTGCAAACAGTGACAGCTTTACTTCTTCTTTTCAAATTTGGATTCCCTTTATTTCTTCTCTGATTTCTGTGGCTCGGACTTCCAAAACTATGTTGAATAAAAGTGGCGAGAGTGGACATCCTTGTCTTGACCCTGATCTTAGAGGAAATGCTTTCAGCTTTTCACCATTGAGTATGATGTTATCTGTAGGTTTGTCATATATGGCCTTTATTATGTTGAGGTAGGTTCCCTCTGTACCCACTTTCTGGAGAGTTTTTACCATAAATGAGTGTTGAATTTTGTCAAAAGCTTTTTCTGCATCTATTGAGATGAACATATGGTTTTTATTCTTTAATTTGTTGATGTGGTGTATCACATTGATTGATTTGCAGATATCGAAAAATCATTGCACCCCTGGGATAAATCCCACTTGATCATGGTGTATGACCCTTTTAATGCATTGTTGGATTCGGTTTGCTAGTATTTTTGCATCTATGTTCATCAGTAATATTGGCCTGTAATTTTCTTTTTTAGTGGTATCTTTGTCTGGTTTTGGTATCAGGGTGATTGTGGCCTCATAGAATGAGCTTGGGAGTATTCTTTCCTCTGAAATTTTTGGAAGAGTTTCAGAAGGATAGGTGTTAACTCTTCTCTACATGTTTGATAGAATTCTCCAGTGAAGCCATCTGGTCTGGATTCATGCCAACGAGTACTCCCCAGAACTACCACCACCAGTGTCCTTGTCCCCGCCGTGAGCCACAACCGCCCCCTGCCTGCACAGGAGACCCTCCAGTAGTAGCAGGTAAGTTTGGCCCAGTCTTTTATGAGGTCGTCGCTTTTTTTCCCTGGGTGCTGGTGCGCACAAGACCTTGTGTGCACCCTCCAAGAGTGGAGTTTCTGTTTCCCCCAGTCCTGTAGAATTCCCGTGATCAAACCCCGCTGGCCTTCAAAGCCAGATTCTCTGGGGCCTCCTCCTTCCATTGCCAGACCCCCAGGCTGGGGAGCCTGATGTGGGACTCAGAACTTTCACTCCTGTGGGAGAACTTCTGTCGTATAATTATTTTCCAACTTGTGGGTGGCCCACCCGGCGTATATGGGATTTGATTTTATTGTGATTGCACCCGTCCTATTGTCTCTTTGTGGCTTATTCTTTGTCTTTGGATGTAGGGTATCTTTTTTCGCAGGTTCCAGCATTTTTTTGTCAATGGTTATTCAGCAGTTAGTTGTGATTTTGGTGTTTCTGTAAGAAGAGGTGAGCTCACATCCTTCTACTTTGCCGTCTCGTCTCCTTCTCCACACAACTGTTTTTTAATTACTCTGGTAATAATGAAAGACCCAAGCATCTTAAGAATATAGAGAATAGGGCTTCCCTGATGGCGCAGTGGTTAAGAGTCTGCCTGCCAATGCAGGGGACACGGGTTCGAGCCCTGGTCCGGGGGGATCCCACATGCCGCAGAGCAACTGAGCCTGTGTGCCACAACTACTGAGCCCGTGAGCCTGGAGCCCATGCTCCGCAACAAGAGAAGCCACCGCGGTGAGAAGCCCACTTGCCGCAACTAGAGAAAGCCCGCACGCAGCAACGAAGACCCAATTCAGCCAAAAAAAAAAAGAATATAGAGAATAAATTTGCTAGTTTCCATTACCCACCCCACTCTCCCCTCCTCAGAGGTAAGCACTGATAATACACAACACACACATATATACTTACCCACCAACATCTTTTGTGTTTTGAACAGATTCATTCTAGACCCATTTGCTTTTATTTTCAGCTAATAGAATTTCTAGGATTTTTTAATCTAAGCACACATATCTTCTCATATTCCTTGAAGACAGTATGGAGGAGTGGTTGAAAGTGTGTGTGCTAGGGACAGATTGGTCACGAATCCTAACTCTGTCACTGCCTAATTGACCTTGGCCAAATCACTTAAATTTTGTGTGTCTCAGTTCACTCATCTGTAAAGTAGGGATAATAAAAGTTCATACCACAGAGGAGTTTTAGGGGAAATAAATGATAAAATATATGTAAGCATTCAAAAACTCTCAGCTGCTACTACTATTATTATTATTACTATTAATTACTCATTAACTGCTATGCAGAATTACAGAGTGTGGCTGTATCATAAATTATGTAATGGCTCCCTTATTGATGGACATTTCCATTGTTTTCTATTTTTCCTCTATTGCAAACAATACTGTAATGAACACCCTAGTATATATGTCTCCATGCCTGTGTGTAAGTGATTCTTTAAGATCTGTTCCCGGTAGGAGCGTGAAAACTTTTCAGTTAACTTCCAAAGTTTCCTAGAATCCACAAAACTGGTTGATTTGCACAGTGATGTTGAGAGGAAGAGAGAGATTAAGAGACAATCTCCCCTAGAAAGATGCAAGTCAGTGTAGCTCTAAGCGCTGTGAAGAAAAACAAAGCAGTGAGAGCACATGGAAGAGAGACTTGGGGGAATGACAGGTGGGGTACCCTACTTTAGATGGGTACTTAAAAAGGGCTTCTCCATGGAGATGAAATTAGCAAAGGGACCTGAATGGAATAAAAGACTAATAGCAAATGACTTACAAATATGTGGGACCAGGGCTTCCCTGGTGGCGCAGTGGTTGAGAGTCCGCCTGCCGATGCAGGGGACACGGGTTCGTGCCCCGGTCCAGGAAGATCCCACATGCCGCGGAGCGGCTGGGCCCGTGAGCCATGGCCGCTGAGCCTGCGCATCCGGAGCCTGTGCTCCGTAACGGGAGAGGCCACAACAGTGAGAGGCCTGTGTACTGCAAAAAAAAAAAAAAAAAAAAAAAAAATGTGGGACCAGAAAACAGTCTTGACTTTCTCGTTCTTTTCTCCTCTCCTCCAATGAAAGCAAACACTGGATTCACCCTTTTACCCCTTCTACTTAGCCATACATGGTCTTTATTTATCTTGGGATTCTCCACCCATCTGTCTTACCGTTCCTTGAGCATAACCACTTTGCAGGCAGGACTTAATTCCTTATGCTTCATAGTCCCCCAGCTTCTTACCAGAATAGGATCCTGGGATATGCATTCCATAGGTACTCAAAGGTGACTGGCTGGGATGTGACTGCTGTTCCAACTAAATAATCCCTGAAGTTACTATGCAACACGGCCCTTGGCCACGGGTATTCATTCTATTCAGTGACACGGAAACATGAAAGGGGAGGCATGTGTGTTCTACGGGTGTCAATTTTCAGAAAAAGTGAGTCCTTCACTAAGACCTTGGGCTTTAGTCAAAAGAAAGCTATTTTATGCTGGAGTGGTTTATTAGATGTGGGAGTTTATGCTTTTAGGTACAGGCCTGAAGGTATTCAGGGGTTTATAGAACCTATTTTGCTTTAATGTGTTTTGTTCTGGGTTTCAATTGTACCAATTAGAATGCTTTTGGCTGCAAGTAAGAGAAAACCAAACTTCAACTGGCTTGAAAATAAAGAAACTGTATAACCTCATTAAACAAATCTGGAGGCGGTTGACCCCAGGAGGATTTATTTGGGGGTTAGAAGGCATTATCAAGGATCCAAGATCTATTTTTCTGCTTTTCTGTCCTCAGCAAAGCAAGGTGGCTCGCACAGCTTGTTTGTGGGAGGGTCAGGGCTGTCCCCACATTCACCTGATTCTGAAGCCCATCCACTGAACCACCAGATGTCAATGCCTCCAAAGGCTAAAGTCATCAAGAAACATTATAGGAAGGAATGAGACTTGAGTCTGACCTTGAAGGGCAAACAAGAGTTGAACAGGCAGAAAGTAACAGATAAGACATATTAAGATGTGGGAAAGCATGCACAAAAGTCCAGAGGTGAAAATTACCTTAACACAAGAGGGCAGGGGAACAAGAAGGTAGGTCTACCTGACTGATGGGAAGAAGTGAGAAATGAGTGAAAGTGAGGGCAGATTGTGACTGGCCTTGAAATCAGCTGGGGGTGGGAGGAGGTGAAGGGAGAATGTGAAGATGTCGTGATAGGCAAATGGGAGACTATTTGGGCATGGACGTGATATCAAAAGTCATAGTTAGGACAGTGGTTCTCAACCAGGATGACTTTGTCCTCCAGGGGACATGTGGCAATGTGTAGATACATTTTTTGTTATCACAACTGGGAAAGGCGGTACTGGCATCAAGTAGGTAGAGGACTGGGATGCTGTTAAACATCATACAATGCAAAGGACAGCCCCCCACAACAAAGAATTACCCACCCCAAATGTCAATAGTGCTGTAGTTGAGAAACCTTGGTTTAGCAAGGTAGTCTGGCAGTAGTTGTCCGGATGGAACAGAGGGAAGAGGATGGAAGCAAAGAGCCGGGGGAAGATGCTCGGTCAAGGAGATAGGATTAAGACCAAGGTCGGAGGTGGCAGGGGATGAACAGGAGATGGAAACCCCTCCAAGTAGTCCAAAAGAAGAAGATGCAATTTGTAATCACTCTTAAAGGCAATCTTTTACAAAATGTGGGAAAACTAAGCTTAAAACTTTTCTTTTACATCATTTAAGGGCACCTTATTTTATGATAAAAGATTGTAAATGATGTACAACTTCAAGAAAATTGACACCATGGGGGTAGGGCACAGAGCTTTAACTATAGCAGTAACATTTTCATTCTTTTTTTAAAGCAAAATCTGAAGCAAATTTGGCAAAATGTTAACATCTGTTAAATTGGGATGGTGGGTACAGGAATATCTGTTATATTATTTTCTGTGCCTTATGTATACTTGAAATTTTTTATGATTAACGAAAAACAGGGTGGGGGAAGAAAGAAAAAGAAGGTCTTGGAGTGGTTGTGATAGCTTACATTAGAATTTTTATTGATATTTATTGAAAACTGTCATTTTTCAATTACAGAAGTTATATGTGAATATGTGTGAAAACTGTCCAACGATACAGGAAATATAATAAGAATTAGAAATCCCTTTCTCCTTGTTAACTACACTAAATGTTAATGTGTATACATCCAGATCTTTTTTTTTTTTTTTACATCCAGATCTTCATCTATGCATTTGTAGAAAGGAAGAGAGGGAGGGAGGAAGGGGTTGAGGAAGAGGGATTTGTGGTATCTAGATATATATCCATAGATCTATCTTTTCCATCTATCTTATGTGGAACTGCACCACTCATGTAACATGATTTTCTTATTAACACATCTAAGAGGGCTGCCTTTCCATGTCAATTCATAAAGATCTATCTCTCTCCTTTTTTAACCTCTCCATAATATTCCACGGTATGGATGTACCATAATTTGTTTACTAAGATTGCTGTATATTTAAGTTGATTCCAGTGTTTTGTCATTTTAAAGAACGCTGGAACCTATAACTTTGTGCTCCTTTGTAAGAATTTCTGTACGGGAGATTCCAAGAAATAGAACTTCTGGGTTAAAGTGTATGCATATTTCTAATTTTGATATACAGCAAGGTTACACCCCAAAAGCAGAGTGTGAGCTATCCATTTCCCTGAACTGTCACTGATGAAATCAACCTTTAAAAGTTTTGCTGTATTTATCAAAACTACATCTATGGATCTACTCCTCAGATGTACTCACACATAAGTGAAGTGATGAATGTCCAGAGCAGTGTTCATGGAAAAATACAGAAAAAAATCTTTCCACCAGCAGGGAAACATTTAAATAGACTGTGGTATATCTGCATAACGAAATTCTACACACTATAAAAAAAATAATGAGGGAGCTCTCTAGGTACTCATAGGGAAAGCTCTTGAAGGAACAAAGTAAGGTAAAGAGCAGTTTATACGGGGCCTGATCATTGTGCATAAGGTGGCAGTGGTAAATGTACATATTTTCCTGTATGTACATTAACAATCTCTGAAAAATTACACGAGATACTGTTGTGTTGGGGAAAAAGTGAAACTAGAGATTGAGGAGAAATAGATGGAAAGGGAACTTTCCCTGTGCATTTCTACACCCTTTTTCATTTTTATCTTTGAACTCTTTAAATGTATTACCTACTCAAATAATTTATATAATTTGAATTAAAATTTTAAAATTTACCAAATGATAGGTTAAAAGTGCTCTTGGTGCTCCTGGCAGTGCAGTTAGGCTGGTAATATCGAGCTTATTTTTACCCTTATTAACCATCCACATTTACTTTCCTGTGAACCTCCTGCTTACATCTCTTTCACGTTTTGCTGTTGACTTTTTTTCCCCAATTGTTTTGTAGTTTCAAGTATATCAAGGACTTTATTTTTACAGTTTTATTGAGATATATTTTTACATACCATAAAATTCACCCACTGTAAGTGTATACTTCAATGATTTTTAGCAAATTTATAAAGTTGTGTTACCATCACCATATAGCCAGGATATTAATCCATTCTTCCAGAGTTCTTTGATGCCTCTTGATTACATAATGCCTTGCAAGCATAAGTAGAGGAAATGTTTTCTCCCAATCTGATGTTTGTCTTTTAGTTTAGACTCTGATATGGACATTTAAAAATTTATCTAGTTAAATTTGGAAACAGGAGGACAGAAGAGACAAAAACAAGAGGCAAACAGTATTCCCTTGCTGAATCTCAAGAAGATTTTTAAAGAGGCCACACTATCCAAGCAGACCATATGAAATATTATTTAACTTGGTCATTAATTTCATTTATAAAAAGTAAATATGAGCTGTGGGTGTTTGAGACTATGTAGCACTATCAAAGCAATTAATGTAGTAAAATTTAGTACATGAAAAGAGTTACTTTTGCAAAGTTATAAAATATACATACAAGGGTATATGTAACTTATACAGTTTAAGAAGAATAAAATTAAACCCATATTCCTAAACAAGTACCTTGAAGCTACCTGTGAAAAAGAAACTTTTCAATCAGAAGGACAACAACCTGCCCCCGCACCCCACCTCCAATGCAGGAACCCCCTGGGAAGTGTTGATTTCTTCTGCTCAGGGACAGTTCTGAGCCTCCTGTCAATTACACCAGCCTCAGAATTTCAAAAATGACCAAAGCTAACATTACTGACTACTCTTTTTAGTATCAAGCTTCATAGTGAGCACTTTGCAAATGGTGTCTCAATTCTCACGGCAGCTGTAAAGTGGTAGCAGTGTTACTGTGAATTTACAGACGCTGAACCTGAAACACAGAGTGAAATACCCTCTCCAAGGTCACAGAGCTGGGAGGGTGCCAGGGCTTGAACCCACTTGTCTGTTAGTTCAATTTGGTAACCTCGGAATTCTATGCCTCCCAAGACTGCAAATGCTATTAAATCGTTCTGGAAATTTTTAAATCTCATATTTCTAAGTAAGTTTCTTTACTCAGGTGTACATGTACACCATTTCTCAGCAATCAGCACTGTGTGTGTGTGTGTGTGTGTGTGTTTTCTTTCTACTGTCTCCATAATAAATGTTTTCAGGTTGTCTAAATAACTGTCTTGTTCTGTCCTGTTCTGTTTTTTAGATCTTCCTATATCCAAATGCTTTTTCAAAGCTGCTTTTACCTTTGGGGCCCAGCTGGAATTTTTTTAATATTTTAAAATGATGGGCAAATGATAAAAGTTTCATCTGCTGCCCAACCTTCTCTCCCTGTGGAGTCACAGGAAGATATTTAGACTGCTTTCCCACAGGCAGGTAAATACAGATAAAATCTCTTTGTAGACATACCATTTTGATAATGATCATTTCCTACCCGAATTTTCATCTTTAAAATTCTAAAGGGAGCTGGGAAACAGTTCCATTCAATAAACAATGTTTGCATAGTTCTCCTTGTTAAGACTCCTCTGGAAATAAGTCTAAGCCTAAATTGAATTTAAAAAGCAACTTCCACTTAAAGAGATCAGTTTCTAAGAGCAGCCAAAATTTCAAGAGTCGTGTGAGAGTGCCGAAAACACCATCTTTCCCTGAACCCAGAGTTTGTCTATTTTCTGAGCTATTCATCTGTTCTGAATAATTTCTTCTGATCTGTGTACTTTACTGCTGCAGCAGTTAAAGAGGTAATAGAGTTCATATGAACTGGGCAGTGCGAGCATCAATGGGCAGCTTGTATCAAGTCTAGAGGGTAAAAATGAGTAGATTCAGATTCACTGGTAATTTACCTTAACTCCAGATTCCCCTTTTACATAGGGTTGCCAGATACAGTGTATGCCTGCAGCTATTGCAGGGAGTTATGTTGTTTTATTTAAATATTCACAAAGCAATCAATAGCTGAAGCACTCATTGATCTTTGAGAGTAGAAACTTTCCCCTAAGCATGCATAGACATGTTAACACTCTAATTTAAAGAATAATTTTCAAAGAAATCCATCAATTTACACTCTGAGGCCAAAATGGCTATTATTTGAGTTGTTCTCTGTGTCAGGGCCTTTTTTTTTTTTTTTTTTTTTTTAGGGCCTTTTTATATATACGTGTTTTTATCAAACACAGAGCAGTGTTATTATCCTTAGCTTAGAGATGAGGACATAGTCCCAAGGAGAGAGGCTGTGGTGCCCAAAGTCACACAGTTGATGAATAGCCACTGACCCATGGTTATTTGGCACCAATTCCCGGGCTGTTTTTGCACTCACCAGGTTTATTAACCTTTTTTTCCAGGTTCAGCAGACTCCTCAGACTTCACAACTTTGTGTTCATTTAGGTCTTCATCTTTCTATTAAGGAACCAGACTCCCTCAGTAATTTCATTTCAGGCCGTTTGCCATTAAGGTAACAAATGATGCTCCTTCAGGATGGAGCTATGCTGATGTATTTACTAATCACTCCCCTGGCTTGCAGACGTTGGCTGCGTTCAGTCTCTAGTCACAGAAGAAGTACTTCTTATCTTGCATTATAGTTTATAGAACAAGGAGGATAATTACGTAGTATATGTGCTACCCCCTGCCTCTATCAGCCAAGGAAGACATTGATAATCTGTTACGTGTGGTAGTTTCTCTACAGGATTCAGGGTTGGCCTCAGAATCCTCTCCATCTGCCACTCCAGGCAAACCAGTCAATTAAAATTGGCAAGTGAGGTGAAATTCATTTGCCATCTCCAATATAAGAAAAGCTTCCTTAAGTTTATTACATGCAGAAACTTTTGTTACTTAATAAAATGTTTGAAATACCAAAAAATTATCCCAAAATAGTAACTTCCAGGTATACACATCTGGAATTCAAACTGTCTTATCTAAGTCAAAATATAACTCATAATAAAGAAGAATTTGTAATTAAGTCAGAGCACTGGCCAAATAAGCATTGATTTTGACTTTAAATATAATCACAGAAGCACCTGGTGCTACTTGTCTTCTTTTATTGGGCCTTAGGTCTCTGGTATATCAAATGCAATTTTGAATCAACCAATCAAAGGAGCTGTAAAAATAATCCGATTAGAAGTCTAGAGGGATTAAAATTTCTCTTCTCTTTCTCTAAGAATCTTTTTTGTGTTTACTCATTCATGTAACAAATATTTACCGAGTGTCAACTCTGCCCGCTGGTGCTCAATGCTGGGGATGCCAACAAGACCGTGTTAGAGGGAATCTCTGTCCTCCCAGAGTTGTGCTCCCCGGGCAGCAGCCCCACCTGTGGGCAGTTCAGTAAGGGACCAAGGGAGAAGGAGGCTTACAAATCTCTAGTCTTGCTTGTTATAGATACTGCTCCAAATAGCTCCAAAAGCTTCCTGATGCTTCCTTTTGAACCCCATGGAGCATTTAACAGCCAATTTAATATATCTCCAGAAAAAACAAAACACAACCCTAAACACAAATATGGTCTGTCAAATACTGGGAAAATCTGCTTTGTTTCATGGAGGGCACAAAGTCATTCCTTGAAAGAATTATGCATCACAAATTGAGGGCAACAGACCCATATCCAAATGTTTGGAGAATCCTTCTCTAATTTCTCCATTTTATTTTAAAGAGAGAGAAATGAAATTAGGAGAAATGGGCAAATATGTTAAATGTAGGATGAAGTTAGAGAAATAAATACTATATGTTAATTCCCTAATGTGAAATGTGAATTCTTCTTTTGGACTCTCCAGTGAATTCTGGCATAGTTCTATGCCTTGGATATGTGAAATATTTGAATCCTCAAACTATAAGTTTTCTTCTAAATTAACATAGCACTAGAATGCCATCCCCATTAGAGTGCAAACTCCACGAAGGCAGGGATTGTCCCCATCTCCAGCACCCAGCAAGAGTAGACACTTGATGACTAATTAGGGAATGAATAAGTGAATAAGCAGAAAACTGATCTTGAGACCAGGGAATTATAATGAATAGATTCTAGTTTCCGTATTTATCATGTCCATTTTACCTTTGTATCTGATTTAAAATTGCATTGCTCCAGTGCTATCTCTAATACATCGTGTGCATAACCGTTTCTCTGGACATTCCTGAGCCTAGGAAGTTTTCTTTCTAACATACTCTAGTGCTTCAATCTGGTGGGAAAAAAAAAACTTACCTGCAGCTCTGAAGGGTGCTATTACCCTGAAAATAAATGTCAACATATTAGTTTTACATTTCAGACCTACAATAGATAAAGGACTGAGTTTACAAAGTGTAGTCTAATCTAGAAGAACTTGATGGAACAGCATATTTTGACCAAACCCTGGGCTCCAGCCCTAAAGGCAGATGGATTCTGGCTACCCCTCTCCCAACACACTGATTCTTAGAGAAAAAGCTGCTGAGGAGGGAATTGTACCTAACTTCCAGGCCTGCTCATCCCTTTGCACTCATAGCCACCTGGGAAGAAAGGGACCATGTGGATATCTGGTGTCTTGCCTGGTGAGCATTCTTGCTCTCTTAGGTAACAGCACCCTGACTTTCCTTTGAATTTGCAGAACCCATTGAAAGCAGTCTCAGTAGAGTGTCGATTACAGCCCCACCTAGCCCAGACACAGTTGTGACTCAAACATGACCAATTAGATGATCTATTTAGAATCTGAATCATGAACTGAAAAACACAAGGACAGAAATAAGTTGAAGTGTAATCATTCCAATAGCACCCCCTCACATTCACTTGTTCCTGATCCCGAGATTCCAGGACCTGTCTAGATATCTGTCTTTCAAACTATCTATCTTTCCATTAAATCCTAGTTTGTTTTTGTTTTATATTTTGCTTAGATTAGCCAGAATTGCTTGCTTTGTTGCTTGCAACCAGAAAATCCTGCTCAGGCTGGAACTAAGCCCCCTACTCCTTTGAGTTCAGAGTTGTTGAAATTTACCTGGTAGCCTAGGGTTAAAATAGGGCATGGTTAGACCTACTGTGGGCCCAATGGCACAATAAGAAATAGATTAGGTACATATGTAACTGATATAGAGGAATTTCCTTACATGGTAAGGGTGGACATTTCAGAGCTGAAATGGCCCCACTCTGAGCCAAGTGATAAAAGATAGTGAACTCAAAGATTAGCGTTCTTCCCAATGCAGACTTCTCACTCCATGCAAAATGCTTAGATCTTCACTTTTAAGGGGGAATCTCTGAGATGAAGGAGGCATTGGGAAGCTATGTCCACTCACTGGGTCCTACATGTGTGTTCTTTGCACTGAGTACTTGCTGGCTCAGTGGTACAACAAAGACAGGACAGTTTTAAACCAAATCTGATCATCCTTCGCTCCAAGATCCAAGTTCAGTCCACTTTTTATGGCCTGGCCCAGCTCAGGGATGGTCCTGATCAAGGCAACAGGGATGAGAATATGGGACAATGAGGTCCTAAGGAGGAAATATAATGAAGATGGGAAGAGACATGTGTGCTGACCTCTGCACCAGGAATTAGGTGGAAGGAAGTCTTCAATATAGGTCCAAAATGCAGCCAAAACCAGAACCTGCCCCATGTATTCATCTTTCCTTGTGGTGGATTAGCAGTACGAGAGGATCTAGAAAGCTATAACCCTGGGACCCAACAATCCAGCAAAGAGCACTCCTCCCTAAAAGTAAATCAGAGGGAAAGCATGACCTCCCTTTAGGAGCCTTTGAGGCCTAGGTTGGGGTCTGCAGGAGCAGCAGCTGCAACAACAACAAAAGTCAATAGGGCCGGGAGCTCAGCTCAAGCCATATCTCTTCCAACTGCAGATAGATATACCAAATTTTGGTTTGGTGGCAGAAGCATGAGTAAGAGTGTCATAAAAAGCAAGTGCATGTGGCCATTTGGGTGTATCTTTTCAACTGCACAGCTTTCATTAGAAGATGATGCCAGGCCTCTGGCTCTGAAAGGAGCAGCAACTTCTGGAGCAGACAGCATCCTGAGCAGTGGCTTGGGTGCCCTCAAGCCTCCAAGGGGCACACCTGAATTCCACACACGAATGTGAGAGCCCTCACAACCAACCCTGGAGAGCTTGGAGCTACTAGGAGAAGAAATCTGAGACGGAGGAAAAGGAATAATAAGAGATGTGAAAGGAAGATGATCAGTTTGTTTGATGACCTCCGAGGAAGATCTTTTGAGATCCCTCAAGCCCTGATTTGCTGGTGGCTGTCCATATTTTTTAACATGTAAAACCAGTCATGTCTCTGCTTGCCCTGCTCATGTCACATGAAATAAAAATCCAAGGGACTATCAGTTGCTATGTGGTCTAAACCCAGTGCATGATGAAAACTAAAATATGGTTTTCTTTATGTTATCACATAACCAACAGTTAAGCAATAAAGACTTGCCAGGCTTTAAATGCAGTTGTGGTTTAGAGAGAGGCTGAGTTTATAAGCGAATCTGAGGGCGTCAAGTTTAAGATTGGTCTGAGAAGAAAGGAGTGGGGTTGAAGTCACCCAGTGCCTGCTGGAAGCATTTGTGCATCATTCACCCATTCCAGACTTCATCCCAGGAACTGGCTCAGATGAGGCGAGTCCTACCCGCAGATCAAACCAGTGAGGGCCGGCTGCCTTGAGAGCGCTGTGGGAAGACCAGCCCACAAGGTAAATAGCCTACACAATTGCCAATACTATTCCCTGGTTTTTGAACAATCAAAATGTGAGTAAAAAAGGAAATTAAAAGCAAAGGTCAGGTTTTCCAACTAAAAAAGATAGCATAGCAGAATTTTTTTAAATGCTTAATTGAGAAATAAGAAAAAATAAGAGTTTTAAACCTGGTTTAGTTACTAACAAAAGGTGAGTCACTTCCCTTCTCTGCACTCAGTTTCCACACCTGTAAAGTAGGGGGTTTGAACTCAATGGTAAGCAACATGCCTTCTGCTTCTCTAGTGGAGTAGAGGGTTTGTGGCGTGTGATTCCACTGTTGAGGTTCTTGTTACACTTTATAGTCAATAACATGATTGTTTAATTGGCTGTCCTCCCACAAGACTATCAGTTTCTCCAGAGCAGGCACCAAGCCTCTCTTGTCCACCACTGAGACCCTAACAGCCTGTAGTGCTTGATAAGTATCTGTTGGAGGAGTGAATACCAAATGCCATCTCCAAATGCCTCTAAGAGGCAGCTCTTAGAGCTTTACCAAAAGGCGACTAGAGCCCTTAGTCCACTTAGGAAAAGGCGAGTTGGTATAAATCTTTAAAAAGTGGGCCAAAAATCACTCCTTTCATTTTGCTTCTTTAAGTTTTTATAAAAGCCCAATAATGATGTATATAAGTGGCAACATCCAAAAATATTTCCCACACCTCTGATATGGATACCACTACCATCCTGTCTTATGACTTCCATAAAAACCAAAATTGGAAAACTACATCCCAAGTCAGCTATCCCACCTGTGCATCAAAGGACATTACATATTTAAAAAGTGAGAAGACAACCTATAGAATAGGATAAAATATTTGAAAATCATACGTCTAATAAAGGTTTCATATCAAGAATATATAAAGAACTCTTGCAAGCTCAAAAACAAATAGACAAGCAACCCAATTTTAAAATGGGCAAAGGATTTGAACAGACATTTCTCCAAAGAAGGCATACAAATGACCAATAAGCATATGAAAAGATACTCAATATCAGTAGTCATTAGAGAAATGCAAATCTAAACCATAATTTGCATTTGGTTGGCTATAATTTTTTTTAAATGGAAAGTAACAAGGTTTGGTTGTGGAGGATATGGAGAAATTGGAACATTCATGCATTGCTGGTGGAAATGTAAAATGGTGCAGTCAAGTGTTTGGTAATGAGCAGTTATTTGGAGCCATTTTTCCAAAATAGAGGATGCTATTCGTAAAATGATTTATGTAAAACAGTTTAGTGGTTCCTCAAAAAGTTAAACATAGAATGCCATTTGACAGAGCAATTTCACTCCTAGGTAAGAATTGAAAAGAGCCATTCAAGCAAGTACATGTACACATGTTTTTTGTTTGTTTGTTGTTACTCATTTATTTATTTTTGGCTGTGTTGTGTCTTCATTGCTGTGCACAGGCCCTCTCCAGTTGTGGCGAGCGGGGCTACTCTTTGTTGAGGTGCTCAGGTCTCTCACTGCAGTGCCTCTCTTGTTGCGGAGCATGGGCTCTAGGCGCACGGGCTTCAGTAGTTGTGGCACATGGGCTCAGTAGTTGTGGCTCACGGGCTCCAGAGCGCAGGCTCAGTAGTTGTGGTGCACAGGCTTAGTCGCTCTGCGGCATGTGGGATCTTCCCGGACCAGGGCTCAAACCCGTGTCCCCTGCATTGACAGGTGGACTCCCAACCACCGCACCACCAGGGAAGCCCTGTACACGTTTTTAGCAGCACTATTTACAATAGCAAAATGGTGAAAACAGTCCAAATGCCTATCAACAAATGAATGGATAAACCAAATTTGGTATATACAATGGAATATTATTCAGCCATAAAAAGGAATGAAGTACTGGCACAGGCTGCAACATGGATGAACATTGAAAACGTTATGCTAAGTGAAGGAAGCCAGACACAAAAAGACAAATACTGTATGATTCCTTTTATATGAAATATCCAGAATAGATAAATCCATAGAGACAGAACACAGACTGGGGAAAGATGGCTCTGGGGAGAAATTCCTTAATGGTTAAAGAGTTTTACTATGGAATGATAGAAGTGGCTTGTAAGTAGATAGAGATGCTGGTTGCACAACACTGTGAGTGTAATTAATGCCACTGAATCTGGTTAATTTTATATTACGTGAACTTCACCTCAATAAATTATTTTTTAAAATAGATAGCACCTAAAATATATTTTTCCTGTGAATGTGTTATTTCAAAAAAAATACTTTATTAAACATTTATTTGAATACAAAAATTAATTCCAAATTAAATAACTCCTTCAGGAGAAACACCCAGAAAAAGAATATAGAGCTATTTATAACTCATTGTTAACTTGAAATGCTGCTGAATCCTTGCCATGCTTTTGCACAATGTGGTTCAGTCAAGTGTTTGGTAATGAGCAGTTATTTGGGGCCATTTTTCCAAAATAGAGGATGCTATTCATAAAATGATTCTTGGAGTGTTTATAGTTAAATGCCAATCTTTGTTTTTTAGTTTATGGGGAGACTCCTTTTGAAAGTCCCAGTTTGTGACTTGAGTAACTGAAGGAGCCTGAGGATGCTTCTCATTGATGACTGATCCTTCCTCCTCCTCAGAGCCAAGGTTTTTAGGCCAATGTAATAGTTTGCTAGGGCTGCCATAAGAGAATACCACAAGCTGGGTGACCTAAACAACAGAAATTAATTTTCTCACAGTTCTGGAGGCTGGAAGTCCAAACTCAAGGTGTCAGCATTTGGTTTCCCCTGAGGCCTCTCTCCCTGGCTTGCAGATGGTGCCTTCTTGCTGTGCCCTCGTATGGTCTTTTCTCTGTGCACGCACATCCCTAATGTTCCTTTGTGTCCAAATTTCCTCTTCTTATAAGGACATCAGTCACACTGGCTTAGGACCCACCCTAACAGCCTCATTTTAACTTGTTCACTTCACTAAAGGCTCTTTCTCCAAATATAGTCATATTCAGAGGTATTAGAGGTTAGGGCTTCAACATATGAATTTGGGAGGAACACAATTCAGCCTGTAACAGGCAGTATCAAAACTATACTATACAACAGATTATAAGAGTTTCAAATAATAGTGCAACATTAAAGTAGACTCAACCTCACCACTGGCAAAGATAGACAGTTTCATGATGTTATTCCCATCTTGCCCCTGTAGCCAAGAGGAAAAAAAAAAAAATTAAATAGCATAAAGATGCTTTTGCTTTCCAAAGGTCTAATATTTTCCTTTTTCTAGTAAGGCCTAGTTATCAATGGAGTAATCTTAATCAGGTTCTCAGTAATTTTAATGCCCTTTTTAAGTACATGGTGCCTTGTAGATTTAACTAGGTGAAAATTAGGTGACCTACAGACTTAATCCTATTGGGAAATACATGACTATTCAGAGCGTGATTCACCGTTTGTAAAATAGGAATGATACCTATCTGGTCTATATCACTAGATAGTATTGGGAAGACATAGAAATACTATATAACAATAGTAGTTCTAATCTATGAAATGCAACATTAATACAAGGTGAAACGATTACTAATGCCATCCAGTTCAACAAATGAAGAGTGATGCAATTACATAAGAAAATAGTGACAGAAAACTTCTCAATTAATTTTTATGTGGCCTTTACTTTTACAGCTTAGTTTTATTTTAAGAATTACTGAATGAATTTAGAAAGAGTAGCAAAATGTATATGTATATGCCATTAAGCAAGCTGCTCTTTCCATTAACTAAGAAAAGAATCTGGATCTGTGGTTTTAGGAAGGGAAGAAACTCAGTCAGATTCTAATTTTGTTTCCTTTCTATGTATGCTTTTTTGGGGGAATAAATTTGTTTGAACTCAATCAGCACTCTTTTTGTGAAGGAAATATGTGAAATGAAGGGGATTTGAGAATTGGGCCAGTGTCTATGGCAACACAACATTCTAAGTAAAGACAGGATGCATCAATCTGTACTATCTGATGGCAAAAGAGAAGAACTAAATGTATATCTGGAGAAAGGTGCCAATCAGCTTCAATTTGTCTTCTGTAAATTAGGATTCACTTTCGTTCAATGGAACTTTAAAGCTTTTCATTTTTGTCTTTCCTGTCTACATAAATGCTCACCAAGGAAGCATTAGGCTTAGAGAAGATTCTCGCAATTCATAATTACTTTCTCTTTTCTCTCCTGTTGATTACGTGTTGCGAGTACTGTAGTAAGGCTGAGTTGTTAACACTAATTATTTCAATCCTGATTTATTATTCCGCTTTGCAAATGTCGGTCCCCCCATGTCTCTGTTTCCACACCTAACTTTGAAGGTTATAGGTAAGATAAAGATACATATATTAAAGTTAAATAATTAACTAATAAATAATTAATAATTATTTAATTAAAGTTAAATAATTCCAATCTTACACAAACTCTTCCAGAGAATAAAAAAATGAAGAATGAGTCCCACGTCTTGTATAAGCTTAATATAACCTTGGTATCAAAGTAAAATAAGGAATATATAAGAACAGGAAGTCCCAGGCCTACTACACTCATGTATACTAAAACAAGAATCCTGAACAAAATACTGTTTATTTTTTATCAAAATAAACTAAATTATACACTATCATCATGACCAAGTTGGGTTTATCCAAGAATGTAAGATTGGTCTAACATTAGAAAAATGTGTTGGTGTACTTAATGACATTTATAGATTAAAGGAGAAAAAAAATCATATAATCAACTCAATAGGTTCAGAAAAAGTGTTTGATAAAATGTAACACACACAGCAAAAATTCTCATCAACCTCAGAATGAAAGTGAGCTTCCTTAATCTGCAAAAGGATAATTACAAAATACCCTTCATAATGGCAAAATCTTAAACATTCTTGTTACAAACAACAGCAAGACAAGTCTACCCACAATCACCACTCCTATTTAGCATTATACCAGAGCTCCTAACCAGAAGAGTAAGAGATGAAAAAGAAACAAGTTATTGAGATCGAATAGGGAAAAAACAAACTGTTTATTTGAAAATGATATAAGGGGGAAGTGGGGGGAGGGGTAGATTAGGAGTTTGGGATTGACATGTACACACTGTTATATTTAAAATAGATAACCAACAAGGACCTACTATATAGCACAGGGAACTCTGCTCAATATTCTATAATAACCTAAATGGGAAAAGAATTTGAAAAAGAATAGCTACGTGAATATATTAAATATATAACTGAATCACTTTACTGTACACCTGAAGCTAACGTAACATTGTTAATCAACTATATTCCAATATAAAATAAAATTTAAAAAAAGAAAGAAAACTATATAATTGTTTACATAGAAAAGCTGAAGGGATCTACAAATTACTAAAATTAATAAAGTTACAAGATACAACTTATAAGATTAATAAACAGATATGAGTAAGAAACATTCACCATTGTTTTTAAAAGGATACTATTTACAGAAGCAAAAGCAACTATAAGATAGATTATTTATTAAAATAAATCTGAGAAAAAATGTCCAAGACTTCTATTTTACTTAGTTATTTTTTTCTGGTACGCGGGCCTCTCACTGTTGTGGCCTCTTCCGTTGCGGAGCACAGGCTCCGGACGCGCAGGCTCAGTGGCCATGGCTCACGGGCCCAGCTGCTCCGCGGCACAGTGGGATCCTCCCGGACCGGGACACGAACCCGCGTCCCCTGCATCGGCAGGCGGACTCTCAACCACTGCGCCACCAGGGAAGCCCCAAGACTTCTATTTTAAAAATTGCAAAAAATTTTGAAAGGCATTTAGAAATAACTCAAATGAAGGTATATGCCCTGTTCATGGATAGGATGCCTCTGTATCATAAAGATTTCAGTTCTTTCTAAACTGACCTATAGACTCAGTGCAATTCTAATCAAGAAACTTGACAAGCTAATATTAAGTATATACAAAAGAGGAAAGACCTTCCAAGATGAAAATCAAATTGGAAAGCCTTGTCATACTGGAAATCAAGACTTAAAGCCTTAGTCATTAAGACAATGAGGTATTAGCACAGGATAAGCAAATATACTGATGGTAAAAAAAAAAAAAAAGGCCCCCAAACATACAGAACCTTGGTATGTGAGTAAAGTGGCATTGTAAAGCAGTCGAAGGATCTCAAACTCACACTACACACACACACAGAATCAATTACAGGTGGATTAAAGACTTGAATTGTGAAAAACACAACTTGCGGGGCAAGGAGAAATGAATAGGTGGAGTAGAGAGGATTTTTAGGGCAGTGAAAATACTCTGTATGATATTATAATAACGGTTACACGTTACATTTGACTAAACCCATAGAATGTATAACACCAAGAGTGAACCCTGATGTAAACTATGGGCTTTGGGTGATTATGGTGTGTCAATGTAGGTTCATCAATTGTAAAAAATGTACCATTTCAGTGGAGGTTAATAATAGTGAGGGAGGCTATGCATGTGTGGGGAGAGAGTATATCTGGGAAATCTCTATTCCTTCCTTTCAGTTTTGCTGTAAACCTAAAACTGCTCTTAAAAAGTCTTTAAATTAAAAAAAATACAACTTGGGAACTTTCTTGGGTAGGGAAATTTTTCTTAAATTAAGACACAATGTATACAAATAATAAAGAACAATATTTACTTATTTTAGTACATTCAGATTGAGAATTTCTATTAAAAAACACCATAAAGAAAGTGAAAAGATAGGTCACAAACTGAGAGCAGATATGTGCAATGCATGTAAGCCACAAAGAATTAGTATTCAGAACATATATAAAAATGTCTAAGAAAAAGACATCCCCAAATAAAACCAAGCAAATAAGAGAATACACAATCTAGTATAGAAAGGAACACAATATAAATGACTTTTCACAGAAGAGGATATACAAATAATTAATAAATATATTAAAAATGAAAATCCTCACGGGTAATCAGGAAAATGAGGATTAAAACTAATGAGACACCATTATATATCTTCCAGATTGGCAAAAGTTAACATATCTAAAATACCAAATGTTGGTAAGGATTTGGAACAACAGGAATGCCTGGGCGAATGCTAGTAGACGTATAATTGGAAACAATTTTTAAAAGTTTTTCCCTGGCTGGTAAAGTTGAGGCCGCATGACCAGAAATAGGTATAAAATTATTAATAGCAGCATTGTTTATGAGAGAAAAAATAAAAACTAACAAACACAAAAAGTCATGTAAGCAACCTATTGTCCATTAATAGGTAAATGAATTTTTTAATGTGGCATATTCAAATAATTTAGTTCTATACAACGATAAAAAAGTGAACTACTGTTCACATATCAACATGGATGAACCTTAGAAACATGACACTGAGTGAGGAAAGCAAGTCACAGAAGACTACTTAGAATATGAATCCATTTATACAAAGTTGAAGAACAAACTAACAAGTACACTGTTAAGAACACTATATTAGTTTGCTCAGGCTGCCATAACAAAGTACCACAGACTGGGTGGATTAAACAATAGACATTAATTGTCTCACAATTCGGGAGGCTAGAAGTCTAAGATCAATGTGTGAGTAGGACTGATGTCTTCTGAGGCGTCTCTCCTTGACTTGTAGATGGCTGTCTTCTTCTTATGTCTTCACATGGTCTTTCCTCTGTACATGGTTGTGTCCAAATTTCCTCTTCTTATAGGGATACCAGTCATACTGGACTAAGGCCCACCCTAATGACTTTGCTTTAACTTTATTTCTTTAAGGACTATCTCCAAATATTGTCATATTCTGAAGTACTAGAGGTTAGGACTTCAACATATGGATCTTGGGGGAACACAATTCACCCAATAATAGGTACATACATATGGGTAAAGCTATAATGAAAAGCAAAAAAATAAAATAAATAACTAAAATCAAAATAGTTGGTCTTCTTGGGTGCTGGGAGAGGGATGAACCCGGAAAGGAGCACACGGGAGACTCCAATGGTCTTTATGAAGCTCTATTTCTTAGGTGAATACCCTGGTGTTCATTTATTGTATCCCTTACATACGTTCTTTTGTGTGCTTGAAAATTTTGCAATAATAAACTTCTTTTAAAAAAGAAAAATAGGAGATACATATATCAGGAGAGTTTGGGTTGCATGCAACAGAAATCCAACCAAGTAGCTGAAGTGCAAGGGGAATCTATTGGCTCAATATCTGAGAATATAGAAGTCAAGATGGCTTAAACATGGATGGTTCCTAGGGCTCAAATGTTGTCATCAGACTCCTCCCTTGTTCACTCTCTCCTCTCATGCATGCTTCCTTCCTTCCATCCACAGAAAGAGAAGCTAAAGAAATTCCTTTGGGTTTAAGCATAAAATGTGCTAGGTTCTGGGACATCCCTGGTGTTACAGTGGTTAAGAATCCACCTGCCAGTGCAGGGGACATGGGTTTGGTCCTTAGTCCAGGAAGATCCCACATGTCACGGAACAACTAAGCCCACGCGCCACAACTACTGAGCCTGCGCTCTAGAGCCCGTGAGCCACAACTACTGATGCCCGTGCACCTAGAGCCCATGCTCCGCAACAAGAGAAGTCACTGCAATGAGAAGGCCGTGCACAGCAACGAAGAGTAGGCCCCGCTCACTGCAACTAGAGAAAGCCCACATGCAGCAACGAAGAGCCAACACAGTCAAAAATAAAAATTAAAATAATAAATTAATAAAATAAAATAATTTTTTAAAAGTGCTTGGTTCCCCTGAAGATTTTTCATTGTTAAATTATCATTCCCCTTTAAATTATTTTAATTGCTTTAAAATGAAATAGTAAATTTGTGTCCTGGATTAATTCTTATACCTCACCAATGCTTTTAAGTCTATAAATAGAGAATATTTCAGGTTCAATTTATGGTTCTCCTATTTCCATAGTTAATTCATTTCAGATGATATTTCTGAAAAGAAAATAGTGAATAATGGTAGGGTCCTCAAGTTCATACTCTTGTCATTTTGTAATATGTAGCTAAACTTATAAAAGATTCAGAGAGTGAATTCCTGAACATGTGTTAATTGTGAAACTTCCATATTAGCTCATCTTCTAAGAATTAGTACTTTACCACAATTAGATAACAAATTCTAAAATTTACATTTGTTTCTTTTTTGAGAACTCGCTAACCTGAAAAAAAGTAATTATGTGTAAATGATGATAAAATGTTTACTCGAATTGGCAATCTAATCAGTCTCAAAAGAAGTGCATCAAATTCTTATACTCGGGGGAAAAAAACAAATTTATGAAGAAAAGAGAAGTAAAGACTTTTGTATAATGAAATGAAACTACTTTTGTTTGCTATTGCAATAATATTAAATCAAATGGGCTCATGCAAACTTGAAGAGAGATAACCACAAGGCTTTCCTTCTTTATTAGCTGGTAGTATTTATACCTCCAGAAAGGAACAGTAGATGAGGTAACAGATACAGAGAGCTCTCATTGACAATGGAAACGTTATTTGAGAGGATTTGAACACAGCATCTAGAAGGATAGACTCGGGCTGTATTTCTCCCCTTCGTAACTCTTGAGGATATAGTACTTTGCACACTGGTATAAGAAGGAAAGAAATATTTAAAAGTAATTTCAATATGTACATCTAGCAGACATTTATACATGGTATATACCAAGGACCCCATTTATTGAGCACCTACTATGTGCCATGGACTACATGTTAAACCACAGTATTTGCAATTTCTTCCACATTTTTCTCTGGTTCAGTTGAATTTAACTAGGTCAAAAATTTCTCCATAGAGACAAAAAGTAGATCAGTGGTTGCCTGGGGGTGGGGAAGAGAGTGTGGATTGGATGTCATTTATTTTTGAAACTGGATTTTTGAGATTGATTGGCTTGTCTAATCAGCAGCAAACATTTTACAGTCTAGTCATTTACATACAATTACTCTTCCTTTCAGGTTATAGTTGTTTCAAAAGAAAAACACATAAATTTTAGGGCTAAATTTTTCGAGTAATGGTAGTGTTCTAAAACTGAAAGGTGGTGATAAATGATTTTTCAAAGGTTTCCCCCGAATTCTATAAATTTAAAAATAAGGCCCAAGGAGGGCTTCTCTGGTGGCGCAGTGGTTGAGAGTCCACCTGCCGATGCAGGGGACACGGGTTCGTGCCCCAGTCTGGGAAGATCCCACATGCCACGGAGCAACTAGGCCTGTAAGCCATGGCCGCTGAGCCTGCGCATCCGGAGCCTTTTGCTCCGCAACGGGAGAGGCCACAACAGTGAGAGGCCCGCATACCGCAAAAAAAAAAATAAAATAAAATAAAATAAATAAGGCCCAAGGACTTCCCTGGCAGTCCAGTGGTTAAGACTCCACCCTTCTAAGGCAGGGGGCATGGGTTCGATCCCTGGTCAGGGAACTAAGATCCCGCATACCAAAAATAAATAAATAAATAAGTAAATAACTAAGGCCCAACGTGATATTAAAACTTTGTTCTAATATTAAAAATACGTGTACCAACTTTTATGTGAAATAAGTTTTTTTGCATGACAAATGCCTCTAAAGAACAATTACAGAATTTGATCTGTGTTTTCACGACTGTTTTATCTTACAGTTAGTAATATAGTATTGCTAGAATTTTTAAAGCACAAGGCAAATAATTATGTCTGTGGTAAACATTTAATTCTATTTAGTAGACATGTTTTAAGGTGTCATATTTAATGAATGACTACATGCACAGATATGAAAACATCTATCTTGGCTCTTGCAGTTTATGCAAATTTTACATAATAATTCTCCACAGAGAATAGTCCCTTTAAAATAAAATTCTTTTTTTTTAAATAAATTTATTTATTTATTTTTGGCTGCATTTGGGCTGCGTGCAGGCTTTCTCTGGTTGCGGCGAGCAGGGGCTTCTCCTGTTGCGGAGCACGGGCTCTGGCCCACAGGCTTCAGTAGTTGCATGTGGGCTCAGTAGTTGTGGCTTGTGGGCTCTAGAGCGCAGGCTTAGGAGTTGTGGCGCACGGGCTTAGTTGCTCGGTGGCATGTGGGATCTTCCTGGACCAGGGCTCGAACCCGTGTCCCCTGCATTGGGAGGCAGACTCTTAAGCACTGCACCACCAGGGAAGTCCTAAAATAAAATTCTTAAACTTGCTTTAAATTGTGTGTTTTATTGTGAGTTGTATAACATGATCCTTATTATCATACCATAGAAAGCTACAGCTTGATAAAATTTGACTTAATTTTTATTCAACCTCTAGATATGTATTACTGAAATATAAAAAATTGTAATCATTTGTGTCCTCACAAAAGTAGGCGACTTCATTAACCTACATTAAAATTTTTTTTTCATTAATTGAAGTGTACCAAGGTCACAAATAGGAACAAGTGGAGTCATCTATAAACCTGTGCTTATGTCAAACTTGCCAAGTGCTGAGAGAAAAGTCCTATTTTCAGAATGAATGGCTACTAGGATATAACACAGGCTCCCTGCAGTCACAGACCCTTTGCACATGCTGTTTACACTGTTGGCCATACTCTTCATTCATTCTTCAGATCTCTGTTCTGGGATCTCTTTCTGAAGTTTGTTGTTATTGTTCAGGTAGGAGAATAAATCCAGGCCTGTTATTCCATATTGACCAGAAGAAGAAGTCTTGTAACTGAATCTTAATGGATCACGTTATCTCAGACTTTTGCAATCCATTTTCTCACATCACCAGAGTTTAGTTTTTTCCTAAAATATTAATCTCTTGTTATTCCCCTGCTTCAAGCTCTTTTGCAGCACCCCTATTATTTATAGAATAAAATTTGAACAGCTTAGAATGGCATATTTCATGTCTTCACGATGAGGCCCCTTCCCATCCCTCTACCTTCATCCCCTACCATTCACGCATATGGACCATTGCACATTTGGCTTTGTACAAATTGTACCATTGTACGTTGTACCACTGTACATTGCTCATTGTACATTGTACCATTGGCTCCAACCATATCAAGTTATTTCTAATTATCCTCTCCAACCCACTAACCAGCACTTACCAATACCTACCTCCCTGTCTTTGCACACACTGTTTCTTCTTCCTATAATATTCTTTCTTCTCTTCCACCCAGTAAACTCTTCTTTAACCTAGAAGATCTTTTTAAGCATCTGTAAACTTTCCCCAGATCTTCCCATCCCCTCCAAGTAGAATTGCTCCCCTGCCTTTTTGGACCACTATGAACTAAATCTTGTGTATGCCCCTTTTATAACATTTATCACACTGCCTTATGTACTATTTATGTGTCTGTTTCCACTAATATATAGTATACTCCACGAGGGTACAGACCGTGCTTTTCTTCATCTTTGCATGCCCAGTGTTAAATTCCAACCAATAAATATTTACTGAGCTCTTCACCATGTGCCGGGCATGTTTTATGTCCTGGGGATACAGCTTTGACCAAGACACAGTCCTGCTCCTCTTGTGGAGTTTACGTGGAGGTGAAAGAGGCAGCAATAAACATATAAGAGTATAGCATATTTATAGATCAGAAGAGAGCCCAGTTAGAAGGCTGTTATACAGGGAACAGAGATGATATTAGTATAGGCTGAGGGAGGAGAAGAGGAAGAGAACCAGACCACTTGAGATAAAGTCAGCAGGGTTTGTAGATCGATTTCTTGGGAGTGGGAACGGAAGAAGAGAAATTAAGGATGTATTTCAGATGATAGGTGCCTAATAAATTCACGTATGGATAAGTTCCTTAGCAACTGAAAACTAGTCACTTTTTGTTTTTTGGCTGCACCGTGCAGGTATGCAGGATCTTAGTTCTCCGACCAGGATTCGAACCTGTGCCCTCTGCAGTGGGAGCACGGAGCCTTAACCACTGGACTGCCAGGGAAGTCCCCCAAAACTAGTTTTAAAAAGATGAAGCTGTGGATTTTATTCAGAATTTAACTGGCCAATATCACCAGGAATATTTGCCTTGTACTGACTAATTACCATAGAATAGTGATAGTGAGCAAAAAAAGATAGTGACGGTGGTCAAAAAGTACAAACTTCCAGTGATAAAATAAATACATCCTGGAAATAAAACATACAGCATGGTGACTATAGTTAATTATACTGTACTGTATATTTGAAAGTTGCTAAGAGAGTAGATCTTAAAAGTTCTCATCACAAGAAAAAGAATTCTATGTGTGGTGATAGATGTTAATGAGACTTTTTGTGGCGATCATTTTGCAATAAATACATATACAGAATCATTACGTTGTGCACCCAAAACTAATATAATGTTATATGTCAATAATTTAGAAAATGAATAGTAGGGGCTTCCCTGTTGGCGCAGTGGTTGAGAGTCCGCCTGCCGATGCAGGGGACATGGGTTTGTGCCCCGGTCCAGGAAGATCCCACATGCCGCAGAGCAGCTGGGCCCGTGAGCCATGGCCGCTGTGCCTGCGCGTCTGGAGCCTGTGCTCCGCAATGGGAGAGGCCTTGACAGTGAGAGGCCCACGTATCGCAAAAAATAAAAATATAAAAAATAAAAATAAAAAAAGAATAAACTGAGATAATGCTATTAAGGTACTTATTACTATACCTAATATATAGTAAATATTAAATAAATTGGAGCTTATTTCAACATATGACTGGTAAAACAATTAATTGGTTGTTTTGTTCTGTGTTCAAGAAGAATGTCATGATTAAAATTTTTGTTCATATTCAGTGATTCTCTATAGAAATAAAGTTAGGTAATTCTTGCTCTGATATATTCTGTGCTCTAGAAAAATCCATGAAGGTCTCAAAAATATCAAATTTTTGAATATCAAAATAATTTAACAAAGTTAAATTATCACAGAAATCTCTCCTACAACATGAAAACAATGGTTTAACACTTTCAAGTGTCTTTCTAACATGGCGCCTTATCAAATATTTCTAGTATTGGGAGAAAAGCCCATCTGGTGAATCTTCTAGCTGAAGCAAGGAATTCTCAGTTCTCCTGAGCCTTTCCTGGGGAAAGGTGGGAGGACTTGACGAGAAGATGGCTGTGTCCCCAGCAGGGAAGGAGCAAACAAGGTCTGTCACTACATTCTTTGGAAATTAGAAGTAATTGAAGAAGAACTCTGGTGAGCAAGATGAGAGAGAAGTGGAGTTTCCAAATGGAAGAGAGAATGAGAAGAAGGAAAGAAAAGAATCAGGGCCTAATGATGGGCAGCATATTGGAGACACATCACTCCAAAGGCTGGGAAGGAAAGATGTCCGTGATGGGGGTTTCTACACATCCTGTTGAAGGGGAGAAAGAGAGAGAATATATACAAGAGGGTAACGTAGAGAGTAGAGCCTGGCAATCCTCAAGAACAGACATCTGTGCTAATACTGTGAACATATTATCACAGTAACCCTAAATGCTAAATTCTATTATTACCTCCATCTTACAGGGAAAGAAACTGAGTCTCAGAGATGCCAATGAACTTCCACTATATCACACAGGCAATCAGCAGCAAAGCAGGAATTTGAATCTGGTTCTGTTTAATTAGAGCTTGGACTCTCCTCCAGCTCGCTCTCCTGCCCTTATAGTTCTCGCTAAGGGAAGGGAAGCAGCAGATTCAAAAGAATCTGGAAAACTGGGGGATGGGGGGGAGGGGGGAATGCAAAGAAATGTACTTGCAATTATCTCATATCTGCAGTTATTAAATAAAAATTGATTTAATTTAAATCTCTTTGGGTTTGATATTTTTTAAACTCTTGCCAAAAGTGTAATCCTATACCATGGTAACAAAACATGAAGATTCATAAATAGTTTTATGAAGGGGTTTACTTGCCAAAGTCAAACTTGAAGTACTAGCTCAGACAATCATTCAAATCCTTGTGAGAATGAGTGTTGCTTAGTATTCTTTGGAGGCAATGATTCCTATTTCTGCTTAAGAATTAGCTTTTACTTTATTAATGAAGTATTTTTAATGAGTTTAATATAATTAGAAAATATGTCTCTAAATCCCCAGGAAGAGAGTCATAAGTTTCTATAATTTTACATTTTCTATATTAACCATTTAAAACCAAATTTTCTAGCTAAAATAAGTTTCATCTATGAACATGTCCATGTTATTATGGTATAGGAAACTGGACCTACACTGCCATCTGCTGTGTCAAGATTAGGTGAAAACAGCAAGATCCTTTTTGACCCACCTCCTAAAGTAATGGAAGTAAAAACAAAAATAAAGAAATGGGACCTAATGAAACTTAAAAGCTTTTACACAGCAAAGGAAAACATAAACAAGATGAAAAGACAACCCTCAGAATGGGAGAAAATATTTGCAAACAAAGCAACTGACAAAGGATTAATCTCCAAAATTCACAAGCAGCTCATGTAGCTCAATATCATAAAAGCAAAGAACCCAATCCAAAAATGGGCAGAAGACCTGAATAGACATTTCTCCAAAGAAGATATACAGATTGCCAACAAACACATGAAAGGATACTCAACATCACTAATCATTAGAGAAATGCAAATCAAAACTACAATGAGATATCATCTCACACCAGTCAGAATGGCCATCATCAAAAAGTCTACAGACAATAAATGCTGGAGAGGGTGTGGAGAAAAGGGAACCCTCTTGCACTGTTGAATGTAAATTGATGCAGCCACTGTGGAGAACAGTATGGAGTTTCCTTAAAAAGCTAAAAATAGAACTACCATATGACCCAGCAATCCCACTACTGGGCATATACCCTGAGAAAACCATAATTCAAAAAGAGGCGTGTACTACAATGTTCATTGCAGCACTATTTACAGTAGCCAGGACATGGATGTGGCACATATATACAATGGAATATTACGCAGCCAGAAAAAAACCGAAATTGAGTTATTTGTAGTGAGGTGGATGGACCTGGAGTCTGTCATACAGAGTGAATAAGTCAGAAAGAGAAAAGCAAATACTGCATGCTAACACATATATATGGAATCTAAATTTTTAAAAATGGTACTGATGAACCAAGTGGCAGGGCAGGAATAAAGACGTAGACATATAGAATGGACTTGAGGACATGGGGTGGGGGGAGGGGGAAGCTGGGGTAAAGTGAGAGTAGCATCAACATGTATACACTACCGAATGTAAAATAGTTGGCTAGTGGGAAACAGCAGCATAGCACAAGGAGATCAGCTCAGTGCTTTGTGACCACCTAGCGGGGTGGGATAGGGAGGGTGGGAGGGAAGCTCAAGAGGGCAGGGATATGGGGATATATGTATATGTATAGCTGACTCATTTTGTTATAAAGTAGAAACTAACACAACATTATAAAGCAATTATACTCCAATAAAGATGTAAAAAAAAAGGATTAGGTGAAAAATCACCCACATAAATTGGACTTGAGTAATGTAAAATATACATATGAAAAGCTTACATCACTTTGCTTTATGGAAATGAGTGCAAGGGAAACTACATGCTTGCAGTTATATATTTCAAATTGTACTGGCAGTGTGGGGAAGAACTTTACGTGTATGTGTATTTTCAATATGACATAAAAAAATGGAGAATAATAAAACAAAACCTGTGTCCCCACCACCTATATTTAAAATTGAATATTACCAATGCTATTGACGTTCCCTTTTTGTCTTCCTGGTCCCGTTCTCCACCACTCCCATGCCCACTCCAAAGAAATCACTCTCCAATATCATGTTTGTCACTGGGAAAAGTTTCAAAAGGCAAAGTTAAAAGGTAAGTATGTTCATTTTTTACTTTTGTAAACCTTTATCAAGGTTTACCAGTGAAGAAGTCTCTGTTCTAGCAGCACTTCATCCTGGGAAGTTAGTGGAGAGCACTCTATTCTGATACCCTTGTTCCCAAGAGTATTTTCCTCAAATTTAAGACTTTGTGCTGCCTAGCTAACTTCTTGGTTGTCACTAAGTCTTATACCATTCATAGAGCTTCGCTTTTTTGGTATATCTAAGGTATTACATCAGTTATGAGCTTCTGCTTTCCCATCACAAGTTCATGTGGGGAGAAAGGCAATCTAGGTAGGGGGAGTACAAAAGAAAAAACACAGGAATGAGAGAGAATAAAAAGTATATTTGGGGAAGAATAAATAGACTGTCACAGCTAGAGCATTAGGAGACTGGGGAAAGAGGACACGTCCTACTACTGGCACACCAACTACCAGGGGCTGGGAGAGCCACTGTGCCCTTAATGAGAGAAGGGAAACTCACGTACTTCTCTGGTGGTCCAGTGGTTAAGAATGTGCCTTCCAAAGCAGGGGTCGTGAATTCGATCCCTGGTCGGGGTACTAAGTTCCCACATGCTGTGGGGCAACTAAGCTCATGCGCTGCAACTACTAAGCACCCAAGCCACAACTTGAGAGAACCGGTGTGCTGCAATGAAGAGCCTGCATGCCTAAACTAAGATCCAACACAGCCAAAAATAAAATAAATAAATTTTTTTTTTAAAAAGAGAAACTCAGATGACAAGAGTCATGTTGGGGAAAGGATGGGACATCTGACATGGCTTCTACTGTATTTGAAGCGGTTCCACACAGCCAGAAAAGAACTGGCAGCCTGCAACTGGGGATTTTGTAGGTAAGGAGAGAAGTAGAGACTGGCGATTTCAGAGCCACCTTTATAGAGGTGAGACTGTGAATGAGGTGAGAGAGAGGTGAGTCAAGAGTCTGAGAAGAGCAGGGGCCACGGGGGCTAGAAAATAAAACTGGAGGAGTCAGTAATGAGATGCTGCAAAACACCACACTTTGAATGAAAAAAACACTCCTCTATGATTCTCCCCAGCACCTGATGGCTGTCATGGGCTATAACTGAAGACTCTTTCTTTTGGTTTTCTCTCTTAAGTGTCCTTCTCTTCTAACGGACCCAAATGGAGGCAATCCCAGGAGGAAAGACACAGAGCCTGAGACATCACACCGTCTGCAACCCTTTCTCCACCTCCTTCAATACTTTTATGTAAGAATAAACTGGTTTAGATGAATATCAGGCCAACTAGAAGGAAAACAGAAGACACGACCAAAGAGGAGCCAGTAGAATCTGGGTTACAGGGAGGAGAAAGCCATCTCTTTGGAGGCTATTGCTAAAGAGGACCTTAGACACTTGCAGCAGGCCACATCTTCCCGAGTCACGTGGGTGTTTGTGCTTTTACGTTTGCGTGCATGTGGAGGACCTGCAGGACAAGTTACTTAATGAAGGGGTGACGTGAGGAAGAGCATTCCAGCAAGAAGAAACAGCTCTGGAGGGCAGGGATTCTGTCTGTTTGGGTTACTGCTTTATCCCTTGTGCTAAAACAATTCTTGGGACACAGTAGGTACTCAATGAAATCTGTGATATGAATGACTACGTAAAGGTGGGAGATAGGAGTGAATGTGGCTACACTGAAGAAGTGAAAGAAGGTCAGTGGAAGGAGGCTTAAAGTTTGAGGGGCCAAGGTAAGGGGTGAAATTTAAAAGATCAAAATGGAGCTGGTGAACACAATTAAGTCCTTTGGACTTTATATTGGGGCAACAGAGTTTTTAAATTAGTGAGAGATTTTAAGCAGCATAGTGACTTAAGCAGACTCACATTTTAGAAATCATTCTGGCTAGAGAATAGAGACTGCTTAGGAGGCTGTTGGAATACCCTTGGGGAGAGATGGGAGGGGCCCTAACTCTGGTGGAGGAGCAGGCATGGAGAGAGATTGAGGATAATTTAGAATCAACCATTTACAAACTGAAAGAAACCTTAGACAGCTTGTCTAATCTTTTACATGAAGAGGTCAGAGAGGTTTAATTGACTTACTCCTGTAGTGGTTTTCTTTTTCTTCTTCCTCTGCTCTTTTGGTATTTCTTAAGACATTTCTCAGAATCGCCCAATTGAGACCTTCATCCCATCACACCTGAACAATTTACTTAATTTTGCCTTTGTCTAACGTATTGGTCCTATGGTTTGTATCATCTGCCCCTAGAGCCAGAGAAGACTGCTAATTAACTTGCTCTGTAGAGTAGCACTTACAAATGGATAGCCAACACTGCTTCACAGTGGTGGTCTGTAAGGCGGAAAAATTAAACCCATAAAGGGAGGATGCAGGAAGGCCTTCCCAGTTATGTACTCCTGAAGAAGTCTTTGAATATTTGCAGGCAAAGCTTCAGAGATCAGCAAACTAAGGGTTCAGGATGCAACCTTCCAAGAGGAATTGCTGAATCATAGGCAGATGTTTAAAAGTTTCTATTAAAAATTATCACACTGTTTTCCAATGAGATTGGACCATTTTACACTCCCAGTGTAAGAAGATGAAGGTTCCAGTAGTGTCACATTTTCCCCAACATTTGGTATTGTCAGCTTTCCATTTTAGCTGTTCTAGTGGATGTGAAATGGTATCTCATTATGTTTTCAACTTTCACTCTTGAAATTACTGGGTGGCTGGCATCTCTCTCCTGATTGGACCCAGACTGATACAAGGTCTTAGAAGCAAAATGAAAATGAAACACCTTTTTAACTTAAAGATACTTTATCAGGTACTTGATAAAAGTAGCAGTTTCCCATGACAAAAAGTGTTTACTCATACAGAAATGAGGTACCGTATTTAGAGAAATGGAAATGATTTACACATTTGGGATTGAGCTCGCTAAGAAAAATAAAGCACATATAGAGATTTTTTTCTTATGCTTTTCTACTTAATAATAATCATAACCATGTTTGTTTACTTTAGGATGAGCAAGATGTATAAATTTTATGATCTTAGGAGAGTCCCTGCAGTACTTAGATACTCAAAATTGGCTTAATCTAAAGTAAATTCAGGGGAGTCATAGACAACGAAAGGACTTACAAGCTCTCTTCTTTCTTCAGTAAAAAATTTCAAAACCTACTGTCATCTGTAGGGAAACATTTGTTAATTGTTTAAGTAGAATTCAAGGAGAACAGTTCTATAAAAGAAAGAAGCACAGAACAGTAGTTAAGATCATGGGTAATTTACATCTCTGTGATTCAGTTTCCTCATCTGTGAAAGGAGGCTGTCTGCAATTTTTACCTTAATTTTTTAAAAAGGAAAAAGAATCAAGTGATCTAAAACTCTGTAAATTATTGGACTCAAATAGCACTTCTCCTGTAACAATATTGATCATTGCTAATACTTACATGGCGTTTATGTGCCAGCACTATTCTAAGTACTTCGCATGTGATTAAACTCATTTAATTCTCACAACAACCCTATGAGGTGGAATACTAGTATTCATCCTCATTGTATCAAAGAAGAAACTGAAGCAGGTTAAGTTAATAACGTCCCATGATCACACAGCTAGAAAGCAATAAAGCTGGGATCTGACCCCAGGCAGCCTTGATCCAAAGCTCTGGAAAACTATTCTATGCACTGGAACAGAAGAGAACACAAAAGGCATGCATTTCTCTTTCCTTACAGATGACTTGCAGCCTGGATACCTCAAGAGCTCCAGTGCACTCGGAGTGGGTTCCAGAAGTGCTTACTTAGCATGAGCCAAGATCCCACAGGTGCAGCTTGGAGCAAGATTATTGTCAAGGTGACACTCTTTGCACCCACAGGGTAATAAGATCTGAGGAAACTACACTGCATATAAATGAAGGATATGCTTGTAGTACCTCCAACCTTCACATACCTTTAAACAATCAATTCAAAGCATTTAACTAAACTCTCTTTTCCAGGGGAATGGACCTCAGGCAGACCATAAAGAAGCATGGAGTGTTAAGGGCGCGACAGGCCGTGCTTACAACGTGTAGCTTACAATGCTACAACTGGAAACTTGACCTTCGATTCCTACCTCACAATACGCTTGGGAAGTGGAATAGTTTTGCACCAATTTCTTGCACCTGGTAAACAAGTAGGCAGAGAAGAGTGGTATGTAAAGGATGTAAAACCATGCAAAAGATGACTTATTGAAAAATACAGAAAACACAAAATAAAAATCGTTCCTCATTATTAGGTGAAATGTTGTTGGGGAACAGAATATTTTGCACAGTGCTAAACCATCAGCCCTCAGATTACTTACTGACTGCAAAGGGGAAAATAGATATTTACAATAGAGAGATAGGACTGCCACCAAGTCTTCAAACCTGACCACAGTAACTGTAGGACAATCTGATGTGATGCACGGTCGACCACATAATAACATCTTAAAAGTATTCACTTTTTATTGAAATATAATTGGTATACAACATTCTGTAACCTTCAGGTGTACTACATAGTGATTTTATATTTGCATACATTATGAAATGAACATAAGTCCAGTAACCATCTGTTCCCATAAAAAGTTATTAAAATATTATGGACCATACTCCTTATGCTGTATACTATATCCCTGTGGCTTATTTATTTTGTAACTGGAGGTTTGTACTTCCTTTTTCTTTTTCTTTTTTTTTTTGTGGTACTTGGGCCTCTCACTGCTGTGGCCCCTCCCGTTGCGGAGCACAGGCTCCGGACGCGCAGGCTCAGCGGCCATGGCTCACGGGCCCAGCCGCTCCGCGGCATTTGCGATCTTCCCGGACCGGGGCACAAACCCGTGTCCCCTGCATCGGCAGGCGGACTCTCAACCACCACGCCACCAGGGAAGCCCCGGTTTGTACTTCTTAATCCCCTTCATCTATATAGAATATATTCCTAGAACAAGTGGGGAAAATTAAATAGGAATGGAACACTCGATATTATCAGAAAATTGCTAATTTTCTTAAGTGTAATAATAGTGCTGTGGTTATATAGGAGAATGTCTTATTCTTAGGAGATCCATGCTTTAATGTTTAAAGGCAAAGTGTTGTAATGTCTGTAACTTACTTGCAAATAGTGATGCAAAAAAAGGTGGGTGTGTGCATGGCCGTGGGTATGAGTGTATGGATGTGGATGTATGCGTGTGCCTGCCCACCTATGTGTAGAGAGAGAGAAAGTAAATGTAGCAAAACATTAACCATTGTCAAATCTAGGTAGAGGGTATATAGGCGTTCATTGAACTATTCTTATTTTTGTTTATTTAAACATTTTCATAATAATAAAAGCTAGAAACAAAATAAAATTTTAAAAGTCACACTACTCCCAGAAATACTCCTGCTAACATGTTGGTTTAAATCCTTTTAGCCTTTTTTTTTTACATGCACAGATGACTTTTCCTTAAAACGAAAACAAAAAACAACACAGGATCAAATATACATTGGTACCTGTTCATTTATTCAGTCAAATAAATTAACAAATGTTTATTTAAATATATCTTCCACAGGCCAGGTACATAAATAAAAAGATATCTTTGAGTTTTCACTGAATGTACCATAAGAATTCAGTGTGCCTCATTTATTACAGCTATAGTTTGTAAAAATCATTTAAGAGTAAATAGATGAAAATTTGTAAAGTTTTAGTAACTGCATTATATCTACGGGCATCCTCATCATGAAACATCATTGCCAAATTTAATAAGATTTTTGTTGGCATTAAAAACTTTTGCTGTTTATTCGTTTAACAAATATTCAGTCTGTACTGTTGTTCAGTTCCAGGTGCTGTGGGTATATAGGTGTCAAAAACCAACTCTGCCCCTCTGAAGCTCACTCTGACACAGGATCTGAAATGTATTAGTACCCTGATTGAAAGGGCAGGGAGTAGGAAGTCCAGAAAATGGGTTCCTAATTTACCCACTAGTGGATTCCAGAGGAGCTTCATGGAGGAAGTGACGTTTAAATTGAGATTTGAAGGATGAATAGGAGTTAGATTCATGTATCGCTAAATTGGAACATGGGCTCTGGGGTTACATAGCTTGATACAGACCTCAGGCAAATTGCTTAACCAGCCACCTCCACTTGAGCTGAGGCACTTCTCTGAGAACTCCCTGTGAACTCTAAGGGCTACAATTCCGAGGAACGAAGATTCCCCCCAGCATTCCAGAGTCAGGACCAGGTGGGGCGAACCAACAGGGTCTCCCCGACAGCCCCGCCCCGCTGAGCGCAAGCGCCAGCACGCTCAACCCTGATTGGCCCGCTCTCCCAGCTCGCCGGCATCACTGTGTCCAATCGGCGTGGCGCTTGTTGAACGGCTGCGGCGACCGACGTATACAAGGGGCTTGAGCGGCTCGTGGAGAGCGCGGCTGGTTGCGCCATGAACTTAGGGTAAGCTGTGGAGAGAAAGGTGGTAGTCCGTGGAGAGCGGGTGAGGCTGGGTTGGCTCTTGGAGTCCTTCGCGGGGAGCCTTCCAGGCCTGCGGCGCCCCAAGCAGCAGTGCCCGGCTTCCTGAGGTTGAGGGGGCGAGGGGCTGGGTCGGCCTTTACAGCCTCCGCAGACTTCCGTTTTCCTGTTAATAACTCGCGAAACTGTCCGTGCCTCCTTTCCGCCTCCTCATTTACTTCAGGAGGGAGAGGGAGGAGAGACGAGAGAGGAGATAAAAGGTGAGGGCAGGTGGAGAGATAAAGCGTAGCGGCTTCCTGGGGAGAAATCCTGGCCCAGGCCCTGGTGCTTTACGACCCTGTGTGGGGGTTCTTTGCAGAGTGTGGGAGCGCCCAGAGGAGCTTAGCGGCCTACGTACGTGCCGGGAGCCGAGGCTTCTCGAGGAGTCGTGTATCACCGGTGCCTGGCACCTCATAGGCCCTCATTAAGTAGTGGTTGAGTAAATAAAAAGGACTGTTGCGTGGTTTATCACCACTGGGAAGTTTGATATTTCAAGAAGATGAAAAGTCATCAAACTTACACGTGTGCACCTCGTTTAGCAAATGGTTTCTGTGTTCTAGAATCTAGGGATAAGAAACAAGACAGTCTGACCCTGAAGGCGTTTGCAACGCGGTAGTGCTGAATAGACGGTTTCATTCAAGGTCTTTCTTTTGCTTAAGTTTCACCGACATAAACATGAACTGTTTGTAACCGTGCTACCGGGAAACCCTTAAAACCCATTCTTTATGGTGTTTTTATCTTAGTAAGTTGAAATTGTTTGATTTCCCCAACCTTAGCATCACCGCAAATTTCGTGTTCCCTTTCTTTGGCCCGCGAGATTTAATTTTGTCGCTTGGACGTCATTTTTGTCCCTGTTGATATGTATTGACGTACGTCTATTCTCTCTCTCTCACTAAAACAATAAAATAACTGTGTGTACTGCTGTTTTTGTTTTCAGTGGAATTTTTATTGGGACCTTAACAGACGTACAAGTTTCGTTGGTAGTATCTACTGTTACTTTGTGCTCTTGGCGTTTGACAGGCACAGATAAAGTATAGCGGGCAAAGTTTATTATAGATGTATTGCTGTGATAGTTACAAAAGTGTCACTAAGTGTGAATATGTATTAGTTGAAATACTCGGAATAGAGTAAAACTCCATGCTCAAGCAGTTAATAACCCTGGTGGCAGTCTTATAGCTTCATTTTCAAATACTGCTCTAACAGGCCATAGAATGTGTTAGTCATGAGACCATTATGAAGCTAATAAATGGTAGCTAGATGTGTTTTGCTCCATTAACATAGGTGAGGAGTTTTGTAACAGCATTATTTTTTCCAGTCTAGAGTTAGAATAACTAAATGATGTTACGATAACCAGATTAATTTATTCCTTGTCAGTAACCAAATGAAGTTTCAGATTAAAGATGAGAAATTGTTTGTATTGTTGGAAAGTTTCAGTAATTTTCTCCATGAAGTTTTTGATTTTATGTTGAATTGAAAAGTGTTTTAAATTAAAAGAATGGTTTCAACTATACATCAATTTTTAAAAGAAAAATGAACATCTATAGAAATTTTTTTAAAAAACGTTTTAATATTTACAAGATTCCTTTATAAATTCAGGAGAACAAATTTACTTTCAAGGTTCAACTGAGCATTTCTGTCTATTTAAAATGTTGCTGTTTCTTAAAAATGACAGACAACTTTCTTTTATTTTGCAGAGATGGTTTAAAGCTTGAAACTGAATTATTGGATGGAAAAACCAAGCTAATACTGTCTCCATATGGTATGCTATATTACTAGAAATCTAAAATACTAACTTTTAAATTCCTACGAAAAATGTGTAGCTGTTTAACAGATTTTTTGCTTGTAGTGGAATATTTAAATGACACTGAAAAAAAGCTGGTTTCCCTAACTTCCTCAAATTTATTTTTAGCCAAGTAAAGTCACATTACATCATTGCTTACCACTGTCAGTATTTATTCATGGAATTTAATGTTCCAGTATATTTCATTTGTAATGTTTCTTTATTATATTTGTATACAGCACATATGCTTATTGTCTAATGAATAATCTAGGTAAAACTTATGCAGTTATGTTCTGTGCATGTAAAGAATGTATTGTTTGAGAAAATTTATAATAAGACCATAGTTTTAAAGTCATTTTTAGTTTTAGTTTTAAAGCGCAGAGTATGCTTTGGTACTCTTTTCATTCACATTATTTTCTTTTTCTCTGATCTGTTTATAATTTTACCTTGGAAAATAAAAATGAAATATAAATACTTGAACCACACTGTAAAAGAACACTCAGGCAGGACCTAAAGTTAATGCTTTGAGGGTTAATATTTTTATTTAATATCTTCTTAAAATAATGTTAATTAAAATTTTCTTTTGTGACTGCCTTAATATGTTTTCGGTTGATAGTTTAGTAATTTTTTTTTTTCTTTTGTAGAACATAAATCAAAAATTTCTGTAAAGGTAAGCCAAATGACTTTGACCTGACTTGTTTTCAAATGTAAAATGCAGTTTACTTTACAGTGGTTTGAAAATAATTCCTGTCAAACTGTTACACAGGGTTTGGAATGATGGTGAAAAGTTATTATACCCTTGCTTTCAGGCTGGTCCTTTTACAGAAATGGATTCATAATTTTTCAGTTTAAAAAGCCTCGTAGAACTCACTTCTCTAGATCAGTTCTGTCCAGTAACACTTTCTGCAGTGATGGAAATGTTCTAAAATCAGTGCTGTCCAATGTGATAGTCAGCCACTAGCCATGTGTAGTTATTAAGCACTTGAATGTGGCCAGTGTGACTAAGGAAGTGAATTTTTAATTCACTTGTTTGATTTTTAATTTAATGGCTACTGTACTGGACAGTGCAACTCGTGACATCTTTAAAAATAGTCAAACTTTAAAGCAAAATTTTTTTTTTCATACTCAAATTGCATTTTCCCACACCAAAAAGATGTATTTGATTGACAAAATCTTACATGCATTTAGCTTCCTCCTCTAAGAGGTTACACTTGAGCTAAATAATAGTTTTCCTTTTAAATTATTTTTCTTTATCAGGAGCCCACAGAGCCTTTTTCTACAAAATACATTACTGCTTCAAAATTTTGATACCACTACTTTTCTTGTTTCCCATTTCTTTTTCCATTAAGCAGCAGAAATTTCTACTGTCCCCCTCTATAACTTACTGTAGCCCATTTTATTTTGCAGTATCTTAAAGTCTGTCTTTCCATATCTTGACTAGAGACTGCTTTGGGTGATGTGGCCCTTTTCTCTTCAACTCTGAACCCCTGATGGCTTTGCTGTTTCTTCCTGGTTTAATCAAGGTGGAAAAGTTGCTTGAGAACCCAAGATATCAATTACTTCATAAATGGGTAATGCTGATCAGAGTAATTCCACAAGCTACCTATAAAAATTATTACATGCACACACACACATACACAGTATATACATACCCTGTGTGTTCCCTTAATCACAGAATATAGATTGTATAGTTTTTTCCTAACCCTGCGCTATTAAAATTTTGCAACTAACTGTTCTTATTTGAGTCACATTAACAAATACAGTGCTCCTTTTCATGCTCCTAGATAGAAATCAACTATTACACATAGTTTTTTTTATCTTCACCTGACCTCAATTCTGTCGCACACGTTCCCTCTTCTATTGTGTCCTTAATGGATGTGCTATGGTCACTACATTTGTGAAGATATTTCATTATCTTTTTAACCAACTTCGAACATCTGGAGATCCCCTTTTATGCCTGTAATAAACAAAGTTACTAGTCTTGGACTTTTTGTAGAAACATTACAAAATTCTTTTAGCAGTTTAGGGATTTTTTTATTCTAGGATTCTTCTTTCCAGAGTAACTAATAAGTCTCTGCTGATATTGATCTTAAATTATTTATTGTCTTAAAGCAGATTATTTGAGTTTATTTCTCTTGCTTTTGGGACTCCAAAATACTGATGCATGGTAACTGTGTGAAGTGATGGGTATGTTAATTAGCTTGATTGTGGTGATTATTTCACAATGTATACATATATCAAATCATCAAATTTTACACCTTAAATATATATGATTTTTAATGGTCAATTAAATCTCAGTAAAGCTGGAAGAAAATACTGATGCAACCTAAATCTCCTTTTTATATTGACTTTATTTCAAGGAGCTTCTCTTCCCTTATTTACAGAGGTTCCTGAGATGCTTATTTCTTTCTTTGCTCTTCACAGAAGACAAAAACCAAAAACAGTAGTGCTGTCTTCCTTTTTTTGTTTTAATCAGTTTTTTAGTTTCCAGTATCTCACAGTTCTGTAGATATATGTTGGATTCTCTTTTCTGTGAGTTATTCATGCATTCACTCAGCATAGTGCTTTTCTTCTACTGGGGTAAGCTAAGTGACTATACTACCTACATTTCTGTTTTTCCTCTTCCTCACAGGCTGAATTACTGTCGTGTACATAGTGTGTTTTTTAAACACTGAACTCTATCTCATCATCATGAAGTTTAACAAACTGTGGTCAGAGTACTTTAATTCTTTCAAAATCTTTCCTGTACTTTTCTTTAATCTGTGGTAGTAAATATGAAGTAAAGATGGTTACCAGTCTAATTTCTTAAGCTTTTATAGGAAGATAAATGAGAGAAATATTAATGATTCAGTGTCATGGGTAATTTATACATTCTGACCTCAAAATTATCTCACAATTAGTTGAAATATAAAACATCTTAAAATTTTCGCAGGTATTTCTATGTGTGAGAGTCAATAGTAACACACTAAAAGATGTATACAATATTAGTGCTAGGTAGCACATTTTATATTTTAAAATGTTAATCTTCTCTGATTCTTTCTGGCGTTGGGATCCTGGCCCCATATAAATTGTGAAGTCGGCCAGCGTTAAATGCATTGGACGCTGTCTTTATATATTTTTTTAATATTAGGAAAAGTACTGGTACAATCAAAACTAGGTAAGAGAGCAGCATGCTACCTAAAAATGTTTATGATGTGAAGACCTATTTGATGTATTAAAATTCATCTAATCCAATAAACACTTGGGAACTGATTTGGGCTAGAGATTGCTTTTTCCTGTTAATTAACCTGAACATAATTGAATATTTATTTGGTAGTTCATGGATTTTTTTGCTGCCTCCACTCATTGCTCTTCTCTGGCATTAAGCTACAAACGTATTCAGGATTGAGCTGCATGTATATTGATCTCAAGCCAGACATTGCTACCCCCCTTTTTATTACATAATTTTTAGATGACTTTTTCTGTATGTTACTTCTGATTTAAGTGGAATGTGGCAAAATAGTTCTAGTTAAATTGGAGCTCCAATTAATAGGTTTCTGTTTAACAAGGATATACTGCAGCTGTAAAACTCCATATGTGTGTACAGCTCCATTCTTGGCTTTATTTGTTCTGTGACTGAGAGAAAAATGGAGTAAAACCTAGTCCATGTTTCCTAGAAGCAGGGGTGTCAGTCAGGTAAATAACTATATAATACAAGTACAATAAAATGTGTGCCATACTAGGGTTATAAAAAGAAGAAAACTGTGGAAAGCAGGTCTTTGTGGTTCAGGGAGACAGGGAATGCTTCATAAATGAGGTGACACTTTAATTAGAACTTAAAAGGTGAAGGAGATTTTCATAGTGAAAGAAGTAGGGTGGTATATTCTAAACTCAGAGAAAATAGTGGGCAAAAATACCAAGGTACAAAACATAATTTGCATTTGGGGGATAGTGTGTATATCAGCGGGGAGTGTAGAACATAAAACTTAGGGAGGGTGGTTACAATCACAAGGAGTTTAAATATACACAGAGGGTTTGAACTTATTTGATTTTCATGTAGGGAGCATTAAAGAATTTTTGAAAAGTAGACTAGATATGATTTGTGTTGTAGGAACGGGCTTCAGGCAATTCTGTGAAGGACAGATTATCATAACAGGGACACTACTTAAGAGACAATTATATTAGTCCAGGGAGAGTCTTATGAGACCCTGAAGCATGGTGGCTAGCAGAATGGAAAGAAGGGGACAAAAGTGAGAGACTTTTAAGATACGTTTAGGGAATACACTACACTTCTTAGCAGTTTGAGTGAGAAACTGATTAGAGAACTGAAATACTCAGCTGTTAATGATCCCAAAAATGTCAATATGAGTCAAAGAACGGTAGGATTAGTAATAGCTGTAGTCGTTGGAGACTGGGGTGGAGCTTAGCTCTGTAACCTACGTGCAGTCGGCTGATAATTTGCCTAATCCACACAGTGGTTTTCAAAAACTAGAATGAATTGTGAGTGTCTAAAAAATGGAACTTTTAAGGTAAAATATGGCATTCTTGGTTCTCTTGAAATACTGGATGATCTAGCAAGTAGACTCAGATTCCTCTTTGGCCATGTAGGCTGCTTCTGAGGGGTGGCTGCCTCCTTTAGACAGAAAAGTGCTCTTCAGTTATCCTAGTGGGATCCCACCCAGGCTAATTTACACTACGTATTTAAATTTGCCACCTCTCATTTAGAGTTAGTTATATAAAAATAGCCACAGAGATGGGAGGGTAAAAGGGCATTTTAGATTGTGGTATTGGTATTATCAAAAGTCTAAAGCCTGGAATAAAAGGGTGTAGGTGAGGTGAAGAGGGTAAGAAAGAGATTTTTACTACTGATAATACAGGTACATTTTGAAAAGAAAGGTAAAATGGGGTTGATTCATTGGTCAAAGTGTGGTTGTGTATTATGTCATTTTTGAAAGACAAGGACATTGGGATATGATAAGCCAGATGAAAGCCATGTGGCATCTACCCCACTCCTTGATAACAAGAATCTTGTCTTACTCATTTTATACCTCCAACGTCTTTCCCATAGTGTTGATCACCTAAAAAGCAACACTTAGCATTTATTGAATGACTGTTGAATTATTTTATGTTAGATGGGTTTGCAGAAATGTACGGTGGGATAGATTTGAGATAAGCTGTAATCAGTAGTGTGGTAATGAAAACCTGAATTTAGGTGTATTGTCATGTAAAAGGGGAGAAAAAGATATTTGGAAGGAAGAAATGACCAGTACTTGCTGGTAAGCTAAAGAAGACCTTGAAGGAGGAAATAGAGTCAAAGATGACTCTATGGTTGCTGGTCTGAAAGACTAGAACAACAGTGCTACAGAAATGAGATATTTTGGAAAGGGGAGCTAATTTGTGGGAGAGAGATAAAGAATTCAATCTTTAAAATGGTATGGTTGAAGATAGTAATTCAACAAAAATTTACTGAAACCTACCCTGTTCCACTGACCAGATACTGGGGACACAGCAGTAGACAAAGCAAACAAAAATCTCTGCCCTGGGCTTCCCTGGTGGCACAGTGGTTAAGAATCTGCCTGCTAATGCAGGGGACACGGGTTCGGGGCCTGGTCCGGGGAGATCCCACATGCCGCGGAGCAACTAAGCCTGTGTGCCACGACTACTGAAGCCCGCGCGCCTAGAGCCCGTGCTCCACAACAAGAGAAGCCACGGCAATGAGAAGTCCGCACACTGCAACAAAGAGTAGCCCCCGTTTGCTGCAGCTAGACAAAGCCGCGGGCAGCAATGAAGACCCAGTGCAGCTAAAAATAAATAAAATAAATAAATTAAAAAAAAAATCTCTTCCCTATAGTGTTTACGTTAGAAAAAGGTGGGAACTTCCCTGGTGGCGCAGTGATTAAGAATCTGCCTGCCAGTGCAGGGGACACGGGATCCATCCCTGGTCTTGGAAGAGCCCACATGCTGCGGAGCAACTAAGTCCGTGCGTCACAACTACTGAGCCTGCGCTCTAGAGCCCACGAGCCACAACTACTGAAGCCCGCACGCCTAGAGCCCACGCTCCGCAACGAGAGAAGCCACTGCAATGAGAAGCCCACGCTCCGCAACGAGAGAAGCCACTGCAATGAGAAGCCCACACACCTCAAAGAAGAGTATCCCAGCTTGCCACAACTAGAGAGAGCTCGTGCACAGCAACGAAGACCCGATGCAGCCAAAAATAATAAATTTTAAAAAAGGTGGAATGGGCAGAAAATAATCAAAATAAATATAGAATATTACAGGACAAAAGTGCTATAGAGAAACATGAGAGAAAGGGAAGGGGCATGGTCATTTCAGGGGCATGGTAGCCTTGGGAAAGTGGGGAGTGCTAGGGAGGTGGGAGTGAAGTTAGAGCAGGAAGCCTGCAATTTTTAATAGGGTGTTCAGAGAAGACCTCACTGAGCCAGTGATGTTGAGCCAAGATTTGAACATGGTGAGTGAATGAGCCATGTGACTAGTGCTAAGGCCTATGACTGGAGGTTCTTATTGAAATTGAGATTATTACCGTTATGGGTAGTTACAAGGTCAGTATAAGATATCACTGTGGCAATGAGTAACTGAGGTAGCATGGAAGACAAGAGTATAGGAACAGAGGTCAAGGAAATGAGGCCAGGGTATTGAAAGAACATGAAAGCACCAATAATTAAGACAGGAGTTAGGTTAGAGAGAGGGATGGTGACCCACAAGCTAAGTTATTCAAGGAATAAGGGCTGGTAACCTACCAGTGTATAAATGCCTGTAAAGAAAGATAGTGTGGGTGTTAGAATCATGACATGAGATTCAAAGCTGAAGCAGAATGGACTGTAAACACCTAGAATAAAAGTTGTTTTGTAATCTTCATTATCCTGAAATAAAATAATAATTTCCAGTTGTTAATGAAGCTTTCAAGTGGAGATTTGCAAAGGTTGAGTGTTAGTTTCTTATGGGTATATTATCTAACTAGCAAAATGAGAAAAAAAAGTTTCGAAGCCTGACTTATCACTGATTATATAAAGATAATTGTTGATTTTTCGTGGGCTCTTGTAAAGAATAAATTTCTGGTGTTTTAGCAGATGGGAAATAAGACCAAGATTGCAAAATGTCCTTTAAGAAATAAACAAACTGGATACATTCTGAAATCACAAAATACTTGTGTCAGGAGTGAAAAACTTTCGCAAAAGAAGAGAATTGGTTCAGAAACTTCATTGGCAAAAAGTGAAAAAAATAGTATGACTTTTTCACCCACTAAGGATTTATGCAAGCAGTATGCAGATAAAGACCATCTTCATATCCAGAAAGAAATTTCACCTGCAACCCCTGATATACAGAAGACTAGAAACAGCATAAATGCATTTGTAGTAGCTAAACAGAAGCCTTGCAAAAAGCACATCACAGCTGAAAATGTGAAGAGCAGTTTGGTGTGTCTAACACAAGGCCAACTACAACAGATTTTGATGACTGTAAACCAAGGAAATAAATCAGTTTCCCTGACTGAGAATGGAAAGAAGGAGGAAACAAGTAAGATTTTTCTGAAGTTTTAATATTGTTTATCAATATATAAGTTTTAGAATTTGAGTTTCATTGGATTTTACATAACTGTGCCTTTTAAATTCTAGTTTAATGTAACAATGTTTTAAAATAAATATTCATTTAGAAAACATTCTCATAGGCAGAATTACTTTTGTAGTTAAAATATGCCATGTTTTAAGGTTAATGCTCAGAATATTATTCTCATGTACCATGGCCTTAAGAAACCTAGTTTCTGTGGATTCTAGATTTTAGTTCAGAAAGCTATTGTACTAATTTTGGAAGGTAGGAGGCTTTACTTACATGAAAACTAATTATGTAAAATGTTCTAAAAAAATTGCTATTGTATTTCTAATGAAAAACGAGGGAATTTTGCTATGAAGATTTGACATGAGTTGCTGAAAAGGATTATTTTCCTGGCCCCGGCTTTTGCTCTTCCTGACTTGCAATCCTTGCTAAGAATTGGCAGCACTGTCTTTTTAACCAGCGTAAAACACTGACTTGGAAGTAGTGGTGTATTATATGCCTTCTATTTTAGTAGTCAGGGTATTGTATTATGTTTTTAAAAGCCTTCTAGTTTTAGCTTTGAGCTAAGGAATTGTGACTATGAATAGAGATATTATTAAAATTTTGTTAAGCAACCGTGAAATAAATAAAAATAAAATTAACAGTCACCAGGAAGAGGCCCCACAACTGGTCTGGGGACTAGGTAGCTCCTTAGCACTCCCAAGGGGCTCAAAATGGAGTCATTTTCCTTCTCTTGGTATAGATTATTCTTTGTAAAGTCAGGGAGCTAACTTTTATCTTTAAGGCTAGAATTCTAGTTCAAAGAACAAAAAATAAAAACTTACTAGGCCTAATGGGAGATGATATCAACAAAGTTAAAAGCAGAATTTGCCTAATCATATAATGACCTGCATATTAGATATGCTTTCTCTCCATTGGGAGAACTATCACATTGGGGGATTTTTGAGCCAAGCATATGAGCCCTGTGTAAAACATTTGGAATAGATACAGCTGGGATATAGAGACAGTGGTCCATGGAAAAGATCATCACTGATTGCTTTCCCAGCTAAATGAGAAAAATAAGGGCAAGGTAATGAGTTTTTTATAAAGCTGTTTGCATTTATTCTCCTTTAAGTTGTGATTTGTATTATCATTTATATTATTTGTAAAAGTGTTGTTGGCAAGAGTAAATGGAGGTTTTTCTGGTTGCTTGTTTTCTTACTTGAAACAGAAGTTTGTATGGCTGTGGCCATACCTCTGGGCCATTTAACTTCTGAGGCTCAGTTTCCTCTTTTGACAAAAAGGGAATCGTAATACGCACTGCGAGGACTGCTGTGAGAGGTGATTAATTAGATGATGTGTAAAGCCGTGTTTTTTAAAACTGCGTAACTGTATCAAGATAAGGTATTATAATAGATGTAATTTTAGTATTAATTTTAAAACATGCGTTTTACCTTCTAGGTCAGTATAGTCTAAATTTAAACAATATTCCTGATCAGCCAAAGGATGAGAACATCATGGGACTTCCGCAGAAAACTGAGGCCATTTCATCTGTTCAGGATGAAAAAAAGTCTGTTTTAAATGAAAATCAGGTGACATCTAATCAGTATGAGCAGAAAATTGCCACGTATGTAACTCACATCTGTTGTTGTGGGGTCATCTTGGGAATATGGTTTTACTTTTCCTTGACTTGTATGTGAAATATTTACTCTGAAGACTAGAGCTATTTAAAAGTTTATTACTTAATATTTATGGAGTAAGTTGTAGAGAAACATATGATAAGGTTTCTGTTATTTTTTGTGTCTTGTCTTAGAGAGAATATATGGAAACCAGCTGACATATTCAGTACTCTGGGAGAAAGAGAACGTGATAGAGGTTTGTTGGAAGCAAAAAAAGCCCAGTGGAGGAAAGAGCTTGGTAGGTAATTAATTGCACATTTTATTATAGTTTTGTTGGCTTAAGGAATGTATATTGAGGATGAAGTACATCTTGCAGTATGATATTATCAAAAACCTTGTTTTATAACATTCACCATCTAGAGTAGTTTTCTGCAAGTGGCATAAGAAACTTTGTGATTTCACATTCCCTTATGTTATACCTTTTTGTTTTCTGCTCTGTGGTGTGCACCAAAAGCCACAGATGAACATTAATATCATCAGTACCCTTCTGGAGCTCAAAGATTCCTAAACATTTCTCATTTCCTGAGAATCCATTTTAATATTTTTCCATTACAGAAATTCTGTGGGTTAAAGATGGTTTTATTTAAAAATAATTCATTTAAAAAATTAAAGCATTCTAATCAAGAATCATCAATATGATATCAATCAGTATATCCCATACAAAAATAAGCTTATTTCTTTTCTTCAGTCTGTAGACATCATAACAGAAAAAGTTATAATTTCTGTTAAGTAGGGTCTTAAGGTAAGTAAGGTAATAACTAAGAAACTCCTGTTACTTCTTGCAATAGACTTAGGGTCCAGGTATCAGAGTTTGGAAAATACACGAGGTAATAGTTGTACTTGGGAATAGTTGTACTAAAAACATGAAGATGGGATTCACTGTCCACTGAACTGGAAAATCCTACCAGTTAGTCACAACCCTTCCAGGACAGGTGATCTAGAAAAAGATAAGCAAAGAAATAGGGAATGAATTGATGTTGGAAGTCAAAGTAATAGAATAATAAAGAAATTAAATGTATGGTAGCAGTATCAGAAGGTTTGGAGATCTGATGTGTTTTATATCATAATTGCAGCTTTAAATGTTTGTTCAGTACAAATTTGGACACATGATTTTATGTACCTTACTTTTCAGCAGTTACAAATAATAATGGCTGACATTTATTAAATATTTACTTTGTGTGAGGCCCTATACTGAAAATAGACATCATTATTGCTCTGATTTCACAGAATAAAAAATGGGGTTTAGAGGGATGAACATCATTTTGCCTTCAGTCACACAGCTGGGAAGTGGTTGAACCTGAATTTGACCCCAGGGTTCTCTGACTCCAGAGTTCTAGCTTTTAAGTCTTTTAGTAATAATTAAATGAACATTACTGTAGAGTAGAACCTCACAATAATTAGCATAATATAAAATATGTTCTGAAAAATTTGCTCCTTATTTATAATTGTAGTAAAACAAACATTTTTACATCCATTTATGCCACACTTAAATTTGGTTCCGATTAAACATTTTCTTTTATTCCATATCCTTAAAATTCTTCTCTGTCTTGTGAGTTAATCTCCTTCCTAAAAAACAGTTTTGATCTGTGTTGGAATCTGCACTCTTTAAGAAGGTCATGATTTGTTTACGTCATTTTTTTTTTACAGTTTTTGTATATTTTTTTAAAAAGGACATTATTTACAGATGAACAGGTTGCTTTAAAGAAGAAAGAAAAAGAAGCGTCTGAAAAATGGAATAATCCATGGAAAAAATCTGAAGGTGATAAAATAGCGTGGGAAAAACTTCAAATTCTCGATCAGGCTAAGGTAAAAGTATCAAAATCAGGCACTTATGGAATATAAGATACCTTAACTGCACTTTTTTAATGCTAAGCCTTGTTTATATCATACAGCTTTTTTTTTTTTTTAATAAATTTTTTTATTTATGGCTGCATTGGGTCTTTGTTGCTGCACGCGGGCTTTTCTCTAGTTGTGGTGAGCGGGGGCTACTCTTCGTTGCGGTGCACGGACAGCTAATTGCAATGGCTTCTTTTGTTGCGGAGCATGGGTTCTAGGCGCACGGGCTTCAGTAGTTGTGGCTCACTGGCTCTAGAGCGCAGGCTCCGTAGTTGTGGTGCACGAGCTTAGTTGCTGCATGGCATGTGGGATCTTTCCCGACCAGGGCTCAAACCTGTGTCTCCTGCATTGGCAGGCAAATTCTTAACCACTGTGCCACCAGGGAAGTCCCTCATAAAGCTTATTTTTGAAGCCTATTCATTTTTTTAAAACTCACTTTTCATATGGTATTTTAAAACAACGTTATTTTGAATTAAATTATGACCTTAGCTACTCTGTTTGCATTCTGTAAATAGTCTTACTATGTTAGTAGGTGAGTGTAAAGGCCCCTGGCACCTCCTTTAGGCTCCTATAAAAGAGCTCCACGATGTTATAGATGACCACAAAACTCTACCACTGACCATGTGGTATCCACTGCAAGGTTATCAGACATAAGTGATTGCTTATCAAACATAAGTATATACCATGTGTCCCTCGGGTAGTGCTTTGGGGACCTTTAAATTTTGCATGTATTTAATACTAGACAAAAAAGTGCCCTTGTTTATCGTTTTGTTGTTAGACTTCTGCTAGCTATTCTAGCATTCTGTCACAGTCTCCCAGTCAGGTAATGGTGATCCAGGCTGACAGGCATTCACTGCCTAGAGCTAGTCAGATTTTAGAGGTAAGTTCTAAATGTCATTACTTTGAATATATAAGCTCTTTAGTACATGATGACTGTATAACTTATTTTCCTTGAAGAAGTGAATCTAAATACTCTTTTAAATCACCAGTTAATTTTTATTGAGTGCAGTATGCTCCTTAAATTTTTTTTAATTTATTTATTTTAATTTTGGCTGCGTTGGGCCTTCATTGCTGCGCGCGAGCTTTCTCTAGTTGCAGTGAGCGGGGGCTACTCTTCGTTGCGGTGCTTGGGCTTCTTGTTGTGGTGGCTTCTCACGTTGCAGAGCACGGGCTCTAGGCACGTGGGCTTCAGTAGTTGTGGCGCATGGGCTCAGTAGTTGTGGCTTGCAGGCTCTGGAGCACAGGCTCAGTAGTTGTGCACGGGCTTAGTTGCTCCGCGGCATGTGGGATCTTCCTGGACCAGGGTTCAAACCCGTGTCCCCTGCATTGGCAGGCAGATTCTTTTTTTTTTTTTTTAACATCTTTATTGGAGTATACTTGCTTTACAATGTTGTGTTAGTTTCTGCTGTATAACAGAGTGAGTCAGCTATATGTATACACATATCCCCATATCCCCTCCCTCTTGCGTCTCCCTCCTACCCTCCCTATCCCACCCCTCTAGGTGGTCACAAAGCACCGAGCTGATCTCCCTGTGCTATGCAGCTGCTTCCCCCTACCTATCTATTTTACATTTGGCGGTGTATATATGTCAGTGCTACTCTCTCACTTCGTCCCAGCATCCCCTTCCCCTTCCCCGTGTCCTCAAGTCCATCCTCTACATCTGCATCTTTATTCCTGTCCTGCCCCTAGGTTCTTCAGAACGATATTTTCTTTTTTTTCTGTTTTTTAGATTCCATATACATGTGTTAGCATATGGTATTTGTTTTTCTCTTTCTGACTTGCTTCACTCTGTATGACAGACTCTAGGTCCATCCACCTCACTACAAATAACTCAATTTCATTTCTTTTTATGGCTGAGTAATATTCCATTGTATGTATGTGTCGCATCTTTATCCATTCATCTGTCGATGGACACTTAGGTTGCTTCCATGTCCTGGATATTGTAAATACTGGACAGGCGGATTCTTAACCACTGTGCCACCGGGGAAGCCCTGCTCCTTAAATTTTAAAAAAGTTATTAACTATTTCTTTTTTTCCTTCCTAATGAACATTTACATTTTAACAAATGTATTCTGAAAGTAAGGCAGTAACCTAAAGATATGATTCTGGTGGTAGACATTTTCAGTACTGGTAGAGTTCTTATAGAACCCTGCCAGTTAGATTGTTTGCATGGCAGCTTGTTCTGCTCCATATAGGACTGACTAGCCTACATCAGTTTATAGTCTGTCGATAATTTTACGTTAACAAAAGGAATGAAATATGAATTACGTTTTTCTGTGTTCCCAAAAGCACTTTGACCAAATGTTAAAAGGCAATAAATTAGTCTTTCTAGAAGTTATTTTGGAAAACTCTATAGTTCTGGATGATAATTATAAGTTTTTAAAGTTTAGAAATTGATGCATGCACATACTACTAAAAACTGCAAATAAAACTACTCATGACGTCATTGAGAATCAGTTGTAAGCTTATTTACTTTTCAACATGAGGATTAAAAAAACTTTAATGCTAAAAGTATTAGGTATTTCTGTTACTGAAATGTCAGTTGAAGTGTTAGCATGTCATTTATTATTGCTTATTTTGCATGGCTTTTTAGGTCATTTATTATCTGGGAGTAATCTATACTATGATTGTTAATGAGATAAAGAACCATTTAAGGTGACTTTTAGTTTTTTTGCTTTTTTTTTTTGGATGATAGCATGTGTCATTTTTTTTTTAATAATCTAGAAAACCAGTAAAGTTACTTATATTTTAGAGTCAGAGATAGGGTTTGGGGATGGGAGAAAGACTAGAAAGGAAATCATATACTAAATCCAGAGTTGGATAACCAAGGATTAGAGTATGATTACCTATGCATATTTTTACTGTTTAAATGTAGTTTTTGTGTATTTATGTGTGAATGCTGTAAGATAATGGAGAGGTGCTACTGGGGGGACATGAACTGCAACAAAAAAATCCCCCTTTAAATACCTGAAAGCAGTTGGTTTCATAAATCCCAGCCATAGCCACAACCATTTATATTATTTGAATATTAAGTTAACCTCTTCATGTAATTGAGAGGAGGAGAAACTTAGTTGCAAGCAGAATCATCAAGGCCAATTTTGTTAAAACATGAGGTAATGCGAGGCTTCCCTGGTGGCGCAGTGGTTGAGAGTCCACCTGCCGATGCAGGGGACACGGGTTCGTGCCCCAGTCTGGGAAGATCCCACATGCCGCGGAACGGCTAGGCCTGTGAGCCATGGCCGCCGAGCCTGCGCATCCGGAGCCTGTGGTCCGCAATGGGAGATGCCACAACAGTGAGAGGCCCGCGTACCGCAAAAAATAAAAATTAAAAAAACATGAGGTAATGCATATTAAGTGCATAAGACAGTGGCTGACATATAACAAGTGTTTAATGAAAGTTTGCTCTAGTTATAATTTACAAAGCACAGGTCCATTCTGAACCCTGAGGCTGCTAAGAGTCAATCCTCTCACCATCTTCCTTTCCTCTCTCCTCTTCTTGATTCTCAGTCTTACTCCTCCTCCCCCAGTTGAATGGTCATGTATTCTCTTTCCTGTATTGTTCAGCCCAAACATTTTTTTACACTGTGCAGCTTAAAATTTCTTTTTGTGTTTCTAAGAAATTTACTTACAGCCTCAGCCTTTGTGAGAATACGTCACCTCCATGAAACCTTGGCTTTCCCTAATGACTACCCCTTCCTGGGAAGCCTCTTAAGTGAAGGGAGTATATTCTAGCATACTAACATGGGATAGAAAGTGAGGTTATCATTCTGCTAGCTTCTTACTGCTACCACCAGACCATAGTTCTGCAGTTAGCCAACAAAAGATTCCTCTTAATTTTCGGTGGTAAAAATTTGGTGGTAAAATATACATAACATCAAATTTACCCTTTTGTGGTGGTAAAATATACATAACATAAAATTTACCATTTTAATCATTTTTAAGTGTACAGTTAAGCGGCATTAAGTGCATTCACACTGTGTTGCAACCATCACCACTATCCATCTCCAGAATTTTTTAATCATTCCAAACTGAAACTATACCCATTAAATAGTAACTCCCCATTTCTCCCTCCCCTTAGCCCCTGGCAACCACCATTCTACTTTCTGTCTCTATGAATTTGATTATTCTCAGTACGTTTAAGTGGACTAACACAATATTTGTCCTTTTGTGTCTGACAGATTTCACTTAATGTTTTCAGGGTTCATCCATGTTGTAAACATGTATCAGAATTCCATTCCTTTTTAAGACTGAAAATATTCCATTTTATGTATGATACTACATTTTGTTTATCCATTCATCCAAATGTTGATGGACATTTGAGTTGTTACCACCTTTTGGCTATTGGGAATAATGCTGTTATGAACCTTGATGTACAGATAATCTCTCCAAGTCTGTATTTGCAAGTCTTCTGGGTATATACCTGTAAGTGAAATTGCTGGATCATATGGTAATTTTATGTTTTATCTTTTTATGTTAAATTTTTACCAGTTTTAATTTGATAACTTTATTTTTAATTGTTATACCGTTTCCACAGCTCCTGCACCATTGTGCATTCCCATCAGCAGTGCACAAGGGTTCTGATTTCTCTACATCTTCACTAACACTTGTTCTTTTCTTTTTTTCTTTTTTTTTTGGTTGATAGCCATCCTAATGGATGTGGAGTGGTGTCTCATTGTAGTTCTGATTTACATTTCCCTAATGATTCTTGATGTTGAGCATGTTTTCATGTGCTTATTGGCCATCTGTATATCTTCTTTGGAGAGATGTCTATAAGTCCTTTGTGCATTTTTTTTAAACATCTTTATTGGAGTATAATTGCTTTACAACGGTGTGTTAGTTTCTGCTTTATAACAAAGTGAATCAACTGTACATATACATACACCCTCATATCTCCTCCCTCTTGCGTCTCCCTCCCACCCTCCCTATTCCACCCCTCTAGGTGGTCCCAAAACACTGAGGTGATCTCCCTGTGCTATGCAACTGATTCCCACTAGCTATCTATTTTACATTTGGTAGTATATATAAGTCCATGCCACTCTCTCACTTCGTCCCAGCTTACCCTTCCCCCTCCCTGTGTCCTCAAGTCCATTCTCTACATCTGTGTCTTTATTCCTGTTCTGCCCCTAGGTTCTTCAGAAGCTTTTTTTTTTTTTTTAAGATTCCACATATATATGTTAGTTATACGGTATTTATTTTTCTCTTTCTGACTTTTTCACTCTGTATGACAGACTCTGGGTCCATCTACCTCACTACAAATAGCTCAATTTCATTTCTTTTTATGGCTGAGTAATATTCCATTGTATGTATGTGCCTCATCTTATTTATCCATTCATCTGTTGATGGACATTTAGGTTGCTTCCATGTCCTGGCTATTGTAAATAGAGCTGCAGTGAACATTGTGGTACATGACTCTTTTTGAATTATGGTTTTCTCAGGGTATATGCCCAGTAGTGGGATTGCTGGGTCATATGGTAGTTGAATTTGTAGTTTTTTAAGGAACCTCCATACTGTTCTCCACAGTGGCTGTATCAATTTACATTCCCACCAGCAGTGCAAGAGGGTTCACTTTTCTCCACACCCTCTGCAGCATTTATTGTGTGTAGGTTTTTTGATGATGGCCATTCTGACTGGTGTGAGGTGATACCTAATTGTAGTTTTGATTTGCATTTCTCTAATGATTTGGGATGCTGAGCATCCTTTCATGTGTTTGTTGGCAATCTGTATATCTCCTTTGGAGAAATGTCTATTTAGGTCTTCTGTCCATTTTTGGATTGGGTTGTTTGTTTTTTTGATATTGAGCTGCATGAGTTGCTTGTGAATTTTGGAGATTAATACTTTGTCAGTTGCTTCATTTGCAAATATTTTCTCCCATTTTGAGGGTTGTCTTTTCGTCTTGTTTATGTTTTCCTTTGCTGTGCAAAAGCTTTTTAAGTTTCATTAGGTCCCATTTGTCTATTTTTCTTTTTATTTCCATTACTGTAGGTGGTGGGTCAAAAAGGATCTTGCTGTGGTTTATGTCATAGAGTGTTCTGCCTATGTTTTCCTCTAAGAGTTTTATAGTGTCTGGCCTTACATTTAGGTCTTTAATCCATTTTGAATTTATTTTTGTGTATGGTGTTAGGGAGTGTTCTAATTTCATACTTTTACATGTACCTGTCCAGTTTTCCCAGCACCACTCATTAAGGAGACTGTCTTTTATCCATTGTATATTCTTGCTTCCTTTATCAAAAATAAGGTGACCATATGTGTGTGGGTTTATCTCTGGGCTTTCTATCCTGTTGTTCCATTTATCTGTATTTCTGTTTTTGTGCCAGTACAGTACTGTTTTGATTACTGTAGCTGTGTAGTATAGTCTGAAGTCAGGGAGCCTGATTCCTCCAGCTCCGTTTTTCTTTCTCAAGATTGCTTTGACTATTTGGGTTCTTTTGTGTTTCCATACAAATTGTGAAATTTTTTGTTCTAGTTCTGTGAAAAATGCCAGTGGTAGTTTGATAGGGATTGCATGGAATCTGTAGATTGCTTTGAGTAGTATAGTCATTTTCACAATGTTGATTCTTCCAATCCAAGAACATGGTATATCTCTCCATCTGTTTGTATCATCTTTAATTTCTTTCATCAGTGTCTTATAGTTTTCTGCATATAGATCTTTTGTCTCCTTAGGTAGGTTTATTCCTAGGTATTTTATTCTTTTAGTTGCAATGGTAAATGGGGGTGTTTCCTTAATTTCTCTTTCAGATTTTCACCATTAGTGTATAGGAATGCAAGAGATTTCTGTGCATTAATTTTGTATCCTGAAACTGTACCAAATTCATTGATTAGCTCTAGTAGTTTTCTGGTAGCATCTTTAGGATTCTCTCTGTATAGTATCATGTCATTTGCAAACAGTGACAACTTTACTTCCTCTTTTCCAATTTGGATTCCTTTTAATTTCTTTTTCTTCTCTGATTGCTGTGGTTAAAACTTCCAAACTATTTGAATAACAGTGGTGCAAGTGGACAACCTTGTCTTATTCCTGATCTTAGAGGAAATGGTTTCAGTTTTTCACCATTGAGGATGATGTTGGCTGTGGGTTTGTCATATATGGCCTTTATTATGTTAAGGTAAGTTCCCTGTATGCCTACTTTCTGAAGGGTTTTTATCATAAATGGGTGTTGAATTTTGTCGAAAGCTTTTTCTGCCTCCATTGAGATGATCATATGGTTTTTCTCCTTCAGTTTGTTAATATGGTGCATCACATGGACTGATTTACGTATATTGAAGAATCCTTGCATTCCTGGGATAAAAATATGGAATGCTTCACGAATTTGCATGTCATCCTATGTAGGGGCCAAGCTAATCTTCTCTGTATGTGCTGCCGAAGCAAGCACCTTTGTCCATTTTTGAATTGGATTTTTTTCTTTCTTTCAAAAAAGAAAGTAGTAGTTCTTTACATATTCTGGTTATTAACTCCTTATCAGGTATATAATTTACAGGTATTTTCTTCCATGAGTTGACTTTTCACTCACTTCATAGTGTCCTTTCTTGTACAAAAGTTTTTAATTTTGATGAAGTCCATTTTACCTATTTTTTGTTTTTGTTGCCTGTGCTGTTGGTGTCATATCTAAGAAATCATTGCCAAATCTAACGTTGTGGAGCTTCCCCCTATGTTTTCTTCTAAAGGAGTTTTACAGTTTAGATCTTTGATCCATTTTGAGTTAATTTTTATATATGGTGTACGGTAATGGTCCAGCTTCATTCTTTCGCATGTGGATATCCAGTTTTCCCGGCGCCAGACTGTTCTTTCGCCATCAAATCATCTTGGCACTCTTGTCGAAAATCATTTGACTGTATATGAAAGGGTGTATTTCTGGGCTCTCCATTCAGTTCACTTGTTCTGTATGTCTGTCTGTATGCCACTGTTTCACTGTTTTGATTACCCTACCGGGGGCAGAGGTCGGTGGGACATTGCACCAGCCTGAGGCGCGCCGTGCGTTCTCCCGCGGAAGTTGTCCCTGGATCCCAGGACCCTGGCAGTGGCGGGCTGCACAGGCTTCCGGGAGGGGAGGTGTGGATATTGAGCTGTGCTCGCACACAGGCTTCCTGGTGGCGGCAGCAGCAGCCTTAGCGTCTCATGCCCGTCTCTGGGGTTCGCGCTGTTAGCCGCGGCTCGCGCCCGTCTCTGGAGCTCCTTTAAGTAGGGCTCTTAATCCCCTCTCCTCAAGCACCAGGAAACAAAGAGGGAAGAAAAAGTCTCTTGCCTCTTTGGTGGGTCTAGACTTTTCCCCGGGCTCCCTCCCGGCTAGCCGTGGTACACTAACCCCTTCAGGCTGTGTTCACGCCGCCAACCCCAGTCCTCTCCCTGGGATCGGTCCGAAGCCTGAGCCTCACCTCCCAGTCCCAATCTAACCCGGAGGGTGAGCAGACAAGCCTCTCGGGCTGGTGAGTGCCGGTCGGCACCAATCCTCTGTGCGGGAATCTCTCCGCTTTGCCCTCCACACCCCTGTTGCTGTGCTCTCCTCCGCGGCTCCGAAGCTTCCCCCCTCCACCACCCGCAGTCTCCCCGTGAAGGGGCGTCCTAGTGTGTGGAAACCTTTCCTCCTTCACAGCTCCCTCCCACTGGTGCAGGTCCCATCCCTATTCTTTTGTCTCTGTTTATTCTTTTTTCTTTTGCCCTACCCAGGTACGTGGGGAGTTTCTTGCCTTTTGGGAGGTCTGAGGTCTTCTGCCAGCGTTCAGTGGGTGTTCCGTAGGAGTTGTTCCACGTTTAGATGTATTTCTGATGTATCTGTGGGGAGGAAGGTGATCTCCGCGTCTTACTCTTCCACCATCTTCCCCCTCTCTGTAGTAAGGTTTGAAATCAGAAAGTGGTTAAGTCCTCCAATTTTCTTTTTCAATATTGTTTCACCTATTCAGGGTTCCTTGAGATTCCATATGAATTTTAGGATGCATTTTTCCATTTCTGCAAAAAACATCAAGATTTTCAGAGGGTTTGCTTTGAATCTGTAGCTTGCTTTAGGTAATCCTGACAGTACGAAGTCTTCCTATTCATGAAGGTAGGATCTTTCCATTTATTGATATTTGTGTCTTTAATTTCTATCAGCAATGTTTTGTAGTTTTCAGTGTACATTTCTTTGGCCTACTTATTCCTAAGTATTTTATTCTTAGTATTTGGTGCTGTTGTACATGGAATAGTTTTCTTAATTTTATTTTCCCAGATTGTTCATTGTTAGTGTATAGAGATGCAACTGATTTTTTTCTCCTGGTTTTGTATCCTGCAGCTTCGCTGAATTTGTTTTATTTTAACAGTTGTGTGTGTGTGTGTATAGACTCTTGAAGGTGGTGGTTATTGTGCAGGATATGAGTTTGATGTGGATCCTTTTGGTATTATATTTTCTTAATGAGTAGATACACAAACACCAGTCTGCATTAATGCCCAAGATATTCATATAAAATAATCATCACTATATTATGTATATTTTATCTTTTCCATTGTTTGGCATTTCAACTTTCTGACTTTTAAAAATATTACGTATTATTTCTGACACACAGAAGGATATGTTGACCTTAAAAAACAAAAGAGCAAGTTATTTTACCAGCAACATGAGTTTATTTGGGTATAGTAGACAGTTGTAATTCAGGACAAGCAAACTGTGACAAACCTTAGGCAAGTTTGGAGAACAGAGGAGAGGAACTTGATTTTGTAGAGGAAAGGAGGAAATTGGGGAGGGCTGTGGTAGCTGCAGGTGGTGGGAAGCTTGTTGCTAGTGAGAAGGAAATCTTGGTGGGGTCTGTAAGCTGTGGTGAGTCATATATGGGTGACAGCTCCACCTTCAGGGCTTTCTGACTCCATTTTAAATGAGGTTTCCTTTATTCTTTTTCACAGGTATAAAGGATAATCCATAAAACATTTCTATCCATGTCATGTACCAAAAAGAGCTCATTATAGCATGGTTCAGAGTTCAACAAGAATTCCTCTAGATTTATAGCACTTACAGGACAGGATTTTTTTTTTTTAATAGTTGGTCACAACCCTGTAGAATAAAAATTGAATGCCTAGAAGCTTTATATTCCATTTGTTGTCAAGTTACTTTAGAATTCTGAGAAGAGTGTTTGTGAATTATGAAGTCCTTTCCACAACAGAAATGGGTTGTGACTAAGTTATAAACTAGTACCAGTCCACTGATGGCCTAATTTCAGAAGAAAGAAGTACAATAGCTTGACTAAAATGAATCAGTCTTAGCTAAAGATTCCCGTTGCCCATCTATACTGGCAGTCTTGGAATCAGAGGAACCCTATCTCAGTCCTCCCAAAGTTAAACTTTATGGAAGGAAATCCTCTTCCTTATTCAAAACTGGGGTGGGGGGGATCCCCTGGCGGTCCAGTGGTTAGGACTCCGTGCTTCCACTGCACAGGTTTGATCCTTGGTCAGGGAACTAAGATCCCACATGCTGCATGGCGGGGCCAAAAAAAGAAAAGAAAAAAAAAGCAAACAACTGAGTGGGTCTCTTTGCCTTATCAGAAAGATTTAATAATTAAATAAAATAAGGAAATTGATTTGTTTGAGGACCTGTTAGGATCCAAGAAGTGTACTAAGTACTTCATATACCTGTGAATCCCCTTTTAGAATAAGAAGCAGAACTTACTAACAACTAAACAGGTGGAGGAGAACACTGAGAGTAAGTTGTGTACGCCAATTACCCATAACACTAAACCTAGATAAATCTCTCTTAAGTTAGGAAAAGAACAAAATAAACCTAAATTAGAAGAAATAGATCATGAAAATAAGGAATTTTCCCACCAGCTGTTGGTGGGAATGTAAATTAGTATAGCCATTATGGAAAACAGGTTGGAGTTTCCTCCAAAAATTAAAAACAGAACTACCATACAATCCAGCAGTTCTACTTCTGGGTATTCTTCCAAAGGAAAAAAAACACTAAATTGAAAAGATACATGCATCCCATGTTGATTGCAGTTTATAATAGGGGACATAAAGAAGCAACCTAAGGTCTATCGATAGATGAATGGATAAAGATGTGGTGTATGTATATAATGGCATGTTACTCAGCCATAAAAACAAATGAAACCTTGCTGTTTATAAAAACATGGACGGACCTAGAAGTCTATCTAATTACTTCACTTATGCTAAGTGAAGTAAGAGAAAGACAAAGAGTACTATATGATTTCACTTATATGTAGAATCTAGGAAACAAAACAAATGAACAGAACATAATGAAGCAAACGGACTCATAGATACAGAGAATAAAGAAGTGGTTTTGCTAGAGGGGAGGGGGGTGGGGGGATAAGTGAAATAGGTGACAGAAATTAAGAGGTATGAGCTTGTAGTTAAAAAATATGAGTCATGGAGATAAATGTACAGCATGGGGAATATAGTCAATAATACTGTAATAACTTTGTATGGTGACAGATGGTAACTAGACTTGTGATCATTTTGTAATGTATAGAAATATTGAATCACTATGTTGTGCACCTAGAACTAGCATAGTGTTGCAGGTCAGTTTTACTTAAATTTAAAAATTAAAAAAAAAGGAAAGAAAATAGGGCACCAGTCGGTAAAATATATAATGAGTGAAAATGGCATTGCAGGTAGAGAGTGAATCATTAGTAAGTTAATATATTATGCCAATAATTATGAAAACTTAGATGAAGTGGGTAAATTACTGGAAAAGTTATAACTTACAGGAACTGACATAAAAATAAGTAAAAAGCTTGAATAATTATGTAACCGTTAAAGTAATTGTAGATCTGGGTAAAAAAAAACTTTCCCACAAGGAGAACAAAATGCCCACATGGTTTTACTGACAGTTTCTACCAAACTTAAAAGAAATAAATCCCAAATTTATTCAGCTTTCCAGGCAGTAGAAATATGAAATGGCCCCCAATTCATTCTGCAAGCCCAGTATAAACTTGGTATTAAAGCCAGAAAAAATAACAAAAAAGGAAAATTAAGTTTATTTCATTCATGAATATACACACAAAAATTCTAAAAAAGTATATTAACAAGTAAAATTTGATAATCTGTAAAAAGGTAATATATCATGACTAAGGTTCATAATGGGTTAAGGGAATTCTTAAAAATCCGCAAGTATAGTGTACCATTTTAACACAATAAAACAAAACATTTTAATAGATGCAGGAAAAGCATTTGATAAAACTCAAAGCCAGTTTGTTAAGGACAGTATTTCAGGCAATTAAACTAGAAGGAATTTCCAATTGAGTATTTAAAAAAAAAAAAAACAACCACCCTATAGCGAACATCATACTAAATGAGAAATTTTAGTAGTAGTCCCTTTAAAATTAAAAATTAAATAAAATGCCCTTATTATTATTACTATTTGTTATTGGTAGTCCTAGCCAGTATAGCAAGACAAATTAAAAGTCGTAAGAACTGGAAAGGAAAAAATAAAACTGTAGCAGTTTGTCATTTATATAGAAAACCCAAAAAATCTATAGGCAAAATATTTTAGAAATTAAAAGTGAGAATTAACGGCTTTCCTGGTGGCGCAGTGGTTGAGAGTCCACCTGCCGATGCAGGGGACATGGGTTCGTGCCCCGGTCCGGGAAGATCCCACATGCCGCGGAGCGGCTGGGCCGCTGAGCTATGGCCGCTGAGCCTGCGCGTCTGGAGCCTGTGCTCCGCAACGGGAGAGGTCACAACAGTGAGAGGCCCGCGTACTGCAAAAAAAAAAAAAAAAAAAACCGAAAAAATGTGAGAATTAGTAATTTGCTAGGCCATAAAGTCTCAACAAATTTCATAGGTTTAGATTACACAGAATATGTTATCTGATCACAGTGGAATTAAGCTAGATATCAGTAACAAATAACAAAATTTCCAAATGTTTGATATTTAAGCAATAGTCTTCTAAGTGAAAGAAAACTCAAAATTAGAAAGTGTTTTGAACCGAATGATGATGAAAATATATATGAGAACATATGAGCTTCCTGTGCTTGGAAGTTTATAGGCTTAAATGCATTTCTTGGAAGAGAAAGACACAAAGCAAAACATAAATGATCTAAGTATTCATTTCAAGAAGTTAGAGAAAGAATTGCAACAGTTAAACCCAAAGGAAGTAGAAGGAAGGAAATAAGATCAGAATAGCTGGATGCAAGTGGCCCTCTGTATCCGTGGGTGCCAGATCCATAGATTCAACCAATCTCAGACTGAAAATGTTTGGAAAAAACTTCCAGATGCCATGAGTCTTAATAAGATACTTAACACCTCTGTGCCTTAGTTCTCATTTCTTTAAAAATGATGCCTACCCCATAATTTTATCATGGAAATTAATGTATATAAAATGCCCAGCAGTGCTTGTAACAGAGAGAGTGTTGTCAGCCAATTCGTATTATTATTGTTATTATTGTGAGGGCTAAAAAAGATAACATACATAAAGTTCTTTATGAAAATGTATAATAAAGTAATTAGTCAGTTAAAAAAAAAAAGAAAAAGGAAAATATCAGGGAAAAAATATTCCAGAAAGTTTCAAAAAGCCAAACTTCAATTTGCTATGCACTGGCAACTAGTTACGTAGCATACACATTCTGTTAGGTATTGTAAGTAACCTAGAGTTGATTTTAAATACACATGAGGATGTGCATAGGTTACATGCAAATACTACACTATTTTATGTAAGGGACTTGAGTATCTGCCAGTTTTGGTATCTTCAGGAGGTCCTGCAACCCAATACCCCACAGATACCAAGGGACGATTGTGTTAGTAAAATTGGAAAATAAGGAAAAGACTGAACAGATATGGCTCCAAAGATATGGCCAATAAGCACATGAAAACCAGGATTTTAGCCATGTGCACAACTGTGTAGTCCTGGTTCCAGAGATTTTACAGTTACTTTCAAGTTCAGAGTACTCCAGCCCACCCTCCAAAATGATTGTAGCTCTTGGTTGTGCTGCTTTTCCTCTTGGAAGATCTGTTTTTTTCTAGCCCAGTGTCCTGAAACCACCCACCACCCAGAAGCATGCCTTTTATGCGTACTGAGTGGACAAGATGAGTAGGTGGACAGACTGTCTAAAGTGGGGAGGCTTGGTGTCTGGGCTTGGGAATCATGCACTGGCAAGCAGGACTATTCTGGACCATGGCAAAGTCACTACTGAGTGTTCTCCTTTCACAGACATGCATTTTTAGACTGCTTTAAGGGGAGAATTAAATGAAACAGAACTAAGCATGTCTAGGTGACCATTTGAAAAGCCTCTACTTTCAGTTCTGATATAGCAGCTGCCATTCATACAGCATTTATATTAGGAGTAAGACTAGCATTTTCTAACATAGAAGAACTTGAAGGTAGCTAAGGATTTACATTAGGAACCTGTAACATTAGCAACTGTTTGTGGGGAAGTGTGTATTGAGTACCTGTGAAAATGAGTTTTCACTCAAGGCTGTCACTTGCGAATAGGCTCAAAATAGGTGTTTAGAAAAGGAGCTTTTATGTAGGGGAAGGGGCATCTGAGGTCAATAATGTGAAAGAGAGAAAGTGAAAAAGTGAGTGAACCTAGAGAAAGAGGGTTCTTAGCCATGTTGAAGCATTAACTGAAGGGAGGTGCTAGATCATCATCAGAACACATTTGTTACACAGTGAGTCTTGCATTTTACACACATTTGCCTTACTCAGGTTTCAACTAAAATGAGCTCAGTAATCAAAAGGGAGTTTTCATTTACCTACCACCTCTCCCACCCCCCAGATCCTTATACTTTCATTCCTGTAACTGAATGCACGTGGGGGAAGACTTGTAAAAAAGAAAGTAATAATTTAAAGAGTTTTCTAGTCGGTTGGAGAAGTGAAATGACTTATTCAGGTGGCAAGCAAGTAAAACAAGGATGTAAGTCATCCTTGAGTGAGAAGTTGAAGACTGAATTGGAAGAACTGATTATTAAATTTTCCACAGGGTTGTAAATATAAGACATGTATATAAAGCATTTGATGAGGACTTTAGGAATTTTCAAGGGTATTTTGTGTCTTATCCTTGAATAATTGGAAACCCCACCAAAATTTGAAACCAGATCTGGTTACATCAGACTTAAGAAACAGATTACAGAATTCTATGTTGATTCAATGCCATATTGTGAATTTGTTTTTTTTTCTGGCCATGCCATGTGGCTTTTGGGATCTTAGTTCCCCGACCAGGGATTGAACCCGCTCCATTGGCAGTGAAATCGCAGAGTCCTAACCACTGTACTGCCAGGGAATTCCCTGTGAATTTCTTATAAGGAGTTCAAAGGGTCCTTTTTTTTTTTCCCAGTTAGACCTCTAAAATAACATTTCTAAAATTAGAAGAACTGTTAAATCACTTACCTGAAGATAATGCTCCTTTTGAAGTGGTTCTTTTAGGCTTAAATAAATAGGGTTGGTTTTTATCTGTTTAAAAATGTGTGGAGCACCTGCGATACTAAGATTTTTCCTTTTTGTGTATTTCCTTTGATCAAAGCAATTGGTGGAAAACTAATGAGCTTTGACATTATATTCTGTCAAACTTTTTAAAATTATGTCCTGTAGTTACGTCATGTAACAAAATGTTTTGTTGCTTAGCTCTTGCATTTTAGGACAGTTTGAGTAGAATATATGCTTTCCTTTTTGTTAAAGCATACTAAACTCTCATAAGTTAAAGGAACAATAAATTTTTATGCTACTGTTTTTATTTTTCTTAGAATTCAAGGACTTAATCTGGACACAATATATTTTTCTTAGTGAAATGTCATAGATCATGCTAGGGCTGTAGCAGCAGAAATGGGAACAAAAGGTATCCAAAAGAGGCATTATGATTCAGTAAGAGAAAGCCTCTGGCTGTATTATATCCTCCTGGCTCTTGGTCCCAAAGCAATGTGTTTGTATTCTGAAGCCAAGTGTTAAACAGTATTCATCTATTTCAGTTTATCAGTGATTCCTTTCAAAGTAAATGAGACTATATTAGGATAGAAATTTGAAAATCTTATAATTGGTTTGGAGAAAATTTTCTATTTTTCATTAGAAAATTTCCTTTCTTTACATTTACTTAGTTATCTTATATCCTTCTGCTAGTATGTGTTACAAATATATGATTCTGAAAATTAGAATATATCTACTTAATTCTTGTATACTCGAATTTCTTTTTAAGTATTATTATTTATACATTTATTTATTTATTTATTTTTGACTGTGTTTGGTCTTTGTTGCGTGCGGGCTTTCTCTAGTTGTGGTGAGCGGGGGTGGGTGGGGGGTGGCGCTACTCTTTGTTGCGGTGCATGGGCTTCTTATTGTGTTGGCTTGTCTTTGTTGCAGAGCATGGGCTCTAGGCACGCAGGCTTTAATAGTTGTGGCTCACAAGCTGTAGAGTGCAGGCTCAGTAGTTGTGGCACACGGGCTTAGTTGCTCCGGGACATGTGGGATCTTCCTGGACCAGGGCTTGAACTTGGGTCCCCTGCATTGGCATGCGGATTCTTAACCACTGTGCCACAGGGGAAGTCCCTCGAATTTTTTTGTTTAAAATTATTGCTTCTCTTAGAGTTAAATACCTTTCCACATTAAACCTATATAAATTATTTGGAAAGATTTGTAAATATAAAGTGGTTACAAAAAGAGGTAAACTTTTGATGGTACTGATGACTTGTTTAGGAAGCAGTACTGATGGAGCGCCCTTTCAGTGCTGTGAAACAAGAACAGCAGAGAAAATGCATTGAAGAGTTGAACAAGCAAATAGAGGATGACCGGCAAAAAAAAGTAGAGGAAAAAATTATATCTTCAAAGGTAATTTATGAAGTTTTATCGGTATAAAGGGGGAAAAAATAATTTGAGTCTCTAATCATAAACTTAAAAGTGTCCTGAAACTGTTTGACAAGACTATTCAAATTATTCCATATTTGCTCTTGTGAACCTTTTGTTGAATGAATTCAGTGTGATTTTGCATAGCTTCTTGTAACTAATGTTTTAGAAATTTCCTAATTCTTTGAATTTTTCATATTCTCCAAGCTTAATTGTCTAAATGTATATGGGATCAATACAGGATACAGTTTTGTTAATCTTTATGATGCTTGTTCTGTTGTGTGGTGACTTTTAGAAATCACGTTTGTCATTTGAGATTTTAAACATAAGAGTTGGAAGAGTTCTTAGCAGTTCTTATTTGTCGTGATTAGGGTGAGGAGCATGACAGATGGGCAATACATTTTGATTCATTCAAGAGCTGTCCTGGTTCTCAGTCTCAGCTGTCCTCTCGGTCAACACAAACACAACCAGAGTACTTCTGTGTCTCTCCGGACGCTCCGGACCTGGCTGATATCAGCAGTCTGTATACACCTGCAACGGGAAGCCAGGTTGAACCTTCAGAGGAGGAGCACGTAGCAAGACCTGTTAGAGACGTGGCTGTGGAAAGCAGTAAGAAAAGGAAGTAAGTGCTTCCTTCAGCACCTGTTGGTGTTTAAGGAGGTCTGTGTTCTGTGTGCCTCTTTAGGATTGTTGTTGTATTTGTATCTTAATTGGTTTCAGGTTTGGTGTTTTTCTTTACAGTAGAAATGACTAGTAGATACATTTCAAACAAAAATGACTTAGCACCTTGTTAAACCCACCTTTTGAAGGTTGTAAATAGCTAATGGATCTGTCTTGCCAGCTTTCTCCGTTCTATGACTGCTCTTTTGGACCCAGCTCAAATTGAGGAACGAGACAGGAGACGACAAAAACAGTTAGAACATCAGGTATTGCATTGTCAAATGTTGTTCTTTGCCTTAATCATTAGTAGTCATGGCCTAGATACCTAAGTAAATGGAAATTAAAATTCCAGTATAAACTTACAGAACAAGCCCTGCACAATCCTGTGATGAATCTAATCCCTACACCAACTGGCATTATATTAGAATTATACTTATGTTGAGAACCAGACAGTATCATGTAGTACAGCCACCTGCCTTCCAAGGAAGAAGGTCTTTAATGTTTAGGTTGTGTATCTGAAATGACACTAAATCTTAAGTTGGTATTGGATATTTTTTCTCCAGTTCTCCTGAATTCTGTTCAGGATGAGAATTAGTTCTTTGAAAGGGAAATAGATGCGAGGGATTGAAGTAGAATTATGATTAAGAAATCTAATGGATAATATAAGAAAGGAAACTAAGATTAAAATTTTGTCCTAATTTTAGTCTTATACTAAAGGAACTTAAATGTCCAATAATTCGGCAAAATCTCTACTATATGAAGAATTTGGCTTAGTTAATATGGTTACTTGCAGTCGGTTAAGTGAACAGACATTTATAGAGCATCTGCTATTTTTACCAGGCACTATGTATGCTAAGCACTGAGATTGTTTCTTCAGTTGTTTTTCTCTTAGTTCTTCTACGAGCCCTCTTGGGGTTAAAGAAAAAGCATGTAAAACTTGATGGGAGATGGGAAAAATACATTGGAAACCTGACATTTTAATTTAACTCATATACGTATTACTCTCTATATATTGATAAACATTTTTGAAACACCAGATGCTTTATGGATTTTTTAAAAATTTATGACAATAATTTATGTTACTGTTTATGACTAGAAAGCCATCACTGCTCAGGTAGAAGAGAAGCGCAAGAAGAAGCAGCTCGAAGAAGAGCAAAGAAAGAAGGAGGAACAAGAGGAGGAGCGTCGTTTAGCACGGGAACAAGAAGAGATGCAGAAACAGTATGAAGAAGATATACTTAAGCAAAAACAAAAGGAAGTAGGTATTTATATCCTAACTGTAACATTTTAGAGTAAAAATGGGTGTGTTGTTTTTTGGGTTTTTTTTAATTTGTTTTTGGCTGCGTTGGGTCTTTGTTGCTGTGCGTGGGCTTTGTCTAGTTCTGGCGAGCGGGGGGCTACTCTTTGTTGCAGCGTGTGGGCTTCTCATTGCTGTGACCTCTCTTGTTGCGGAGCATGGGCTCTAGGCGCGCGGGCTTCAGTAGTTGCAGCATGCAGGCTCAGTCGTTGTGGCACACGGGCTCTAGAGCGCAGGCTCAGTAGTTGTGGCGCACAGGCTTAGTTGCTCCACGGCATGTGGGCTCTTCCCGGACCAGGGATAGCACCTGTGTCCACTGCATTGGCAGGCAGATTCTTAACCACTGCGCCACCAGGGAAGTCCCTGGGTGTGTTTTAAATAAGAAATAACCAGAACATTTGCATATGTTTTGAAGTTGTGAAACTATGCAGAAACATTAAAGCTTTGCATAAATTAGGTTTTGAAAGTAGGAGGGAAGCTGGAGGTTTTATTGTTTCAAATGATTGATTCACAAATGGCTGTACTCCTTGGGTTTCTTTCTGCTAAGAAGGTCAGGATGAGTTATTACAAAATAAAACAAAAGTTATCCATTTGCTTGATTTTTAAATGTTTTCTAAGCAATGATTATACTAATAAATTTCTAAATAGGTTAAGAGAAATGATTGGCCTTTCTGTCTGTATCCACTTGTGAACAGGAGCATTTACTTGCAGAGTCATTGGCTGGGATTGATGATAGTTTGTTGCTGTGTTAGAGGATTCCTCTGTGCTAAGTAAGGGTCTATTAAAAAGAGTAGATATCTGGTTGGCTAGGAGAACCCCTATATTAAGTGGTACAGACTGCATAGGTACGGTGATGTCAAGTGCCATGTTTGAGTGGGCCTGACAAAGAGCAAGTTATACAATGACATTTGATTGCCAAAGGTTCGTGAGGTCTACAGAGCAGACTATACAGCACTCCTCCTGGAGCTGGGAGGTGGCGCTGAGAGACTGCCTTTTCTTGCCGTTTCCCACTTGCAACCTTTACTTCAGAGTTAGCTGATGAAGGTACAAATGATTTAGGTTCTGATTTCATTATGTTGAATAGGCTGAGCCAACTACACCTATGAAATAACTACATATGTGAAAAAAATCAAAGTGTGATTTGCTTGAATTGCAAAAAATGGCTGTAAGTCTTGAGTATTACCTCCTATTATCTTTCTTTTATCTTAATAAAATTCAGGTGGAATTGACTGTTGGTTTTAGAAGTTTTGAAAACTTTATAGCATGGGTAAAAGAGTGTTTGTATTTGTGGTCTAATACAGCTGTAGAAAAAGATACTAAAATGTAATCTGCAAAAGGGAAGGAACTTTGTTCTCTTGGCTTCTCTACTCCCAGTATCATGAATAGTGCCTGGCACATAGTAGGAGCTTAGAAAATATCTACTGAGAGAAAATATTCAAGTCTGTACGTTTGATAATTGTATTTAATTAACTTTGCGCACTTCAATATTGATAGGAAATCATGACCCTTAAGACAATTGAACTGTTCCAGACGATGCAGAGAGCGCAGGAGTTGGCACAGAGACTGAAACAAGAACAGAGAATCCGAGAATTGGCTCAAAAGGGACATGACACTTCTAGATTGATTAAAAACCTTGGCAGTAAGCACTGGACTAGAATTTTATTTATAATATTTCTTGAAAATTTTAAATAATTGCCTATTTTTAATACCTTTAAACACCTGTTAACTAAATATTTTTTGAGGAATTTCAGACTTTGAACTAATGTAAAGTTATAATGCTTACTTGGGAAATTGCCTTAAGAGTAGAACTAAATAATGTTATAATTTTCAGTATCTTTTCACATACATTTTCTTATATTTTCCTCACAATAGGTAAAATGTATACCTTTGCACCCATTTTTACAGAGGTATCCATTAAGTGATCTCCCAAAATTCAGTAAGGGATAAGAATGCTGATAGCTTTTTGTAAGCAACTTTAGACTAGCCTTTCTAAATTTTTATTGCAGTGTTTGCACTGCTTGATTAAACTAAGAGTCTTGTGTGTATTTAGTTGCTGCTATGTCATTTTATCACATAACTTATTTTTCTTGCCAGTTGATACAATACAAGTGGAATATAATGCATCTACTGACAACATTGCAAATTCAGCACATGGCTTGGATAAAATCAGTGGTAAAATGAATGCATATATCAGCTCTACAGCCTCTCTGAGGAAGGACACTGGTGTGCAAACGGGTACTGGTGTATAAATTGTGATTTGGCTTAAAATTTACTTAAAATTTAAGTCACAATTAGAAGTAAGTTAAATTAATTTAAAATGTAAAGGAATTTGAGGTTTTCAGTAAGAGTTAGGAAATAAAGGTATTTCTTGGTTTTTAATTTCTCTATAGCAGCTTTATTAAGATATAATTTACATAGCATAAAATTTACCCTTTTAAAGGGTACAATTCAGTGTTTTTTAAAAGAGCACAATTCAGTTTTTATATTCATAGTTGTGCAACTATCACCGTAATTAACTTTAGAACATTTTTATCACTCCAAAAAGAAACCCTGTACCCATCGACAATCATTCTCCGTTTCCTCTCTCCCCTCTATTCTTGGGCAACCACCAGTTTACTTTCTGTCTCTCTAGATTTGTCTGTTCTGGACATTTCATATAATTGGAATCCTATCATATGTGGTCTTCTCTGTCAGGATTCTTTCACTTAGTATGTTTTAAGTTTCATCCATATTGTTGCATGTAATAATAAGTACTTCATTCCTTTTTATCACTGAATAATATTCCATTTTATGGATATACCACCACATTTTGTTTATTCCTTCATCAGTTTGAGGACATTTGGGTTAATTCCACTTTTTGGCTGTTGGAAATATGCTGCTGTGAACATTCATGTGCAAATTTTTGTGTAGACATAAATTTTCAGTGTCTTGGGGGAGAAGAGTAGCATTGCTGAATCGTATAGTAACTGTATGTTTAGAATATTGAGGAACTACTAAATTGTGTTCCACAGCAGCTGTACCATTTTACATTCTCATCAGAAATGTATGAAGATTCCAATTTCTTTACATCCTTGCCCATACTTACTATTCTCATGGTTGTAAAGTGCTCTCTCATTATGATTGCTGATGTTGAGCATCTTTTCATGTGCTTGTTTTAAATTTTTACATAACTAATTAGGTAATATCCATGTTGGGTATCATTATCATAGGTCTCCATGCTTACTGTGAATCCTTTCAGCCCTCCACCCATGCGTCTAGGAAATATTTTTTCTTTTTTTAAATAACTTCCAATAAATCTTTTCGTTTTTTTATAAAATTGAGATATAATTGACACATAATATTAGTTTCAGGTGTACAACATAATGTTTGATATCTGTATATATTGTAAAATAATCACAATAATAAGTCTAGTTAACATTCGTTACCATACAGAGTTACAGTTTTTTTTCTTGTGATGAGAACTTTGAAGATTTACTCTCTTAGCAACTTTCAAATATACAGTACAATATTATTACTATAGCCAACATTCTGTACATTACATCCCCAGACTTACTTATTTTATAACTGGAAGTTTGTACATTTTGCTCACGTCCCAACCACCCTCTCTGGCAGCACCAGTCTGTTCCCTGTATCTATGAGGTTTTTTTTTTTCCACCCAGATTCCACATATACCTGAGGATCATATGATATTTGTCTGTCTTTTTGACTTATTTTACTTAGTATAATGTCCTTCAGGTCGATTCATTTTGTTGGAAATGGCAAAATTTCATTCTTTTTTATGGCTAATATTCCATTGTGTGTATATACATGTGTGTGTGTTTGTGTGTGTGTGTACACACAGTACATTTTCTTCATTCATTTATCAGTAAACACTTAGATTGCTTCCATTTGTTGGCTATTGTAAATAATGCTGCAGTGAACAAAGTAATGCATATATTTCCTTGAGTTAGTGTTTTTATTTCCTTCAGCTAAGTACCCAGAAGTGGGATTGCTGGACCACATGGTTCTATTTTTAATTTTTAAGGAACTTCCAATACTGTTTTCCATAGTGATTGCACCAGTTTACATTCACACCAACAGTGCGCAAAGGTTCCCTCTTCTCCACTTCTTCACCAGCTCTTATTTCTTGTCTTTTTGATAATCGCCATTCTGACAGGTGTGAGGTGGTATTTCATTGTGATTTTGATTTGCATTTTCCTGATGATCAGGGATATTGAGCATCTTTTCACATATCCGTGCTGGTGATCTAGATGTTGCCTTTGGAAAAATGTCTATTCAGATATTCTGCACATTTTTAATTGGATTTTTTTTTGCTGTTGCATAGTATGACTTCTTAATACATGATACATGATTTGTATATATTTTCTCCCATTCAGCCTTTTCATCTTGTTGATGGTTTCCTTTGCTGTACAGGACCTTTTTAGTTTGATGGAGTCTCAGTTGTTTAGTTTTGCTCACGCTACCTTAGCTTTTTTGTGTCAAATGCAAAAAATCACTGCCAAGACCGGTGTCAGAGAACTTACTGCCTAAGTTTTCCTCTAGAAGTTTTATTACTTCAGGTCTTACATTTAAGTCTTCAATCTGTTTTTAATTCATTTTTGTGTATGATGTAAGATAGTGGTCAAGTTTCATTCCTGTGCATGTGGCTGTCCATTTTTTCCAATGCCGTTTATTGAAGAAAATGTTGTTTCTCTTTGGATCTTTTGTTGTAAAACGATTGACCATATATGCATGGGTTTATGTCTGGGCTCTCTATTCTGTTTCACTGATCTATGTGTATGTCTTCATGCCAGTACCATACTCTTTTGATTACTACAGCTTTGTATTACACTCTGAAATCAGGAAGCATGATGCCTCCAGCTTTGTTCTTCTTTCTCAGGGTTGCTTTAGCTATTCAGGGTCTTTTGTGGTTCCATACAAATTTTATGATTGTTTGTTCTGTTTCTGTGAAAAATATCTTTGGAATTTTGATAGGGATTATGTGGAATCTGTAGATTGCTTTGGGTAGCATGGTCATTTTAACAATATTAATTCTTCTAGTCCATGAGCTTGGAATATGTTTCTATTTATTTGAGTCGTCTTCAGTTTCTTTCATTAATGTCTTATAGTTTTCAGTGTACAGGTCTTTCACCTCCATGGTTAAATTTATTCCTAGACATTTTATTCTTTTTTATGTACTTGTAATTGGGACTGTTGCAGTTGGAAATGGGATTGTGTTCTTAATTTCTCATTCTGACAGTTCATTATTAGTGTATAGAAATGCAGGAGATTTTTGTATGTTGATTTTGTATCCTGCAAGTTTACTGAATACATTTGTTATTTCTAATAGGGTTTTTTTTGGTGGAGGCTTTAGAGTTTTCTGTATACGATATGTCACCTGCAAATAGTGACAGTTTTACTTTTCCCTTACAAATTTGGATGGCTTTTCTTTTTGTTTTTTAAGATGTTGGGGGTAGGAGTTTTTATTAATTAATTTATTTAGTTTTGCTGTGTTGGGTCTTCGTTTCTGTGCAAGGGCTTTCTCTAGTTGTGGCAAGCGGGGGCCACTCTTCATCGTGGTGTGCGGGCCTCTCACTATCGCGGCCTCTCTTGTTGCGGAGCACAGGCTCCAGACGCGCAGGCTCACGGGCCTAGTTGCTCCGCGGCATGTGGGATCCTCCCAGACCAGGGTTCGAACTGTGTCCCCTGCATTAGCAGGCAGATTCTCAACCACTGCGCCACCAGGGAAGCCCTGGATACCTTTTCTTTGATTTTCCTCCCTAATTGCTCTCGCTAGGACTTCCACTACTATGTTGAATAAAACCAGTGAGAGTGGGCATCCTTGTCTTCTTCCTGGTCTTTGAATAAGTTTTCAGCTTTTCATCATCAAGCATGATTTTAGCTGTGGGTTTGACATATATGGCCTTTATTAGGTTGAAATACTTTCCCTCTGCACCCACTTTGTTGAGAGTTATCATAAACCATTGTTGGATTTTGGCAAATGCTTTTTCTGCATCTGTTGAGATGATTATATGATCTTTATCCTTCACTTTGTTAATGTGGTATATTGATTTTGTTGCTTTTGGATAGAACGTTCTGTATATACCTGTGAAGTCCTTCTGATTTAATGTATCATAAAAGGCTGTTTGCTTATTGATTTTCTTTCCGGATGATCTATCCATTGATGTGAGTGGGGTATTAAAGTCTCCTACTATTACTGTATTGCCATCTATTTCTCCCTTTAGGTCTGTTAATATTTGCTTTATGTATTTCAGTGCTCCCATGTTGGATCCATAAATACTTATAAATGTTATATTTTCTGGTGGATTGACCTCTTTAAATGCCCTCCTTTGTCTCTTGTTACAGACTTTGTTTTAAAGTCTATTTTGTCTGATATAAATACAGCTATTCCCACTTTATTTTGGTTTTCAATTGTATGGAATATCTTTTCCCTTCTCTTCATTTTCAGTCTGTGGTGTGTCCTTGTATCTGATGTGAGTTTCTTGTAGGCCACATATAAGATAAGTGTGGGTTTTTTTTTTTTTAATCCATTTAGCCATTCTTTCTCTTTTGATTGGAGAATTGAGTCCATTCACATTTAAAGTAATTAAGGATAGAAATGTATATATTGTACTTTTGTTAATTGTTTTCTGGTTGTTTTGTAGTTCCTCTTTGTCCCTTCTTCTCTTCCTTGGTGTTTTGATGACTTTCTTTAGAAGTATGCTTAGATATCTTTCTCTTTATCTTTTGTGTATCTACTATAGGTTTATGCATTGTGGTTATCATGAGGCCTACGTATACCAACTTTATAACAACTTAAGTCTGAATGCAATCTAAAGCTCTACATTTTTACTCTTCCCCTTCGTGTTTTATGTTTTTGATGTCACATTTTATATCTTTTACTTTGTGTGTCCCTTAACTATTTATTCTATTTATTTTTACTGCTTTTGTCTTTGAACCTTCATACTAGCTTTATTAGTGATGTATGAGATTTATGAGTGAATAATCCACTGCCTTTAACATTAACCTTTACAGTGAGATTTATACTTGTATATGTTTTTCTGTTACTAATTATAGCACCCTTTGTTTTCAGCTTAAAGAAGTTCCTTTATAAAACCAGTTTAGTGGTGATGAACTCCTTTAGCTTTTGCTTACCTGGGAAAACACTCTTTCTCTCTCCTTCGATTCTGAATGATAACTTTGCTGGATAGAGTATTCTTTTTTTTTTTTTTTTTTTTTTGGCCATACGTGGGCCTCTCACTGCTGTGGCCTCTCCCGTTGTGGAGCACAGGCTCCGGATGCACAGGCTCAGCGGCCATGGCTCACGGGCCCAGCCACTCTGCGGCATGTGGGATCCTCCCGGACAGGGGCACGAACCTGCCCTGCGTTCCCTGCATTGGCAGGTGGACTCTCAACCACTGTGCCACCAGGGAAGCCCGGATAGAATATTCTTAATGGAAGTTTTTTTCTTTGAACACTTCGAATATTTTATGCCACTGCCTCTGGCTTGCAGAGTTTCTGCTGAAAAATCTCATAGTCTTATGAGGGTTCCTTTGTACATAACAAGTTTTCTCTTGCAGCTCTTAAGTGTCTCTCCTTGTCTTTAACTTTCTTGACATTTTCATTATACTGTGCCTTGGTGTGTGGGTCCATTGGGTTCATCTTGTTTAGTGTTCTCTGGGTTTCCACAGAGCTTTCTTCCCCAAGGTGAGGGAAGTCTTAAGCCATTATTTCTTCAGATAAGTTTTCTGTCCCTTTTGTCTCCTTCTGGGCCCCCTGTAATGCAAATTTTAGTTCACAGTGATGTTGTCTCATAAATCCCTTAAGCTGTCTTCACTTTTATAATTCTTTTTCTCTTTGCCACTCTGATTAGATGAATTCTGCTGCCCTGTCATCAGGTTCATGAACTTTTCTTCTGCTTCTATTAGTCTGATGTTGGACCCCTCTATTTTTCAGTTTAGTTATTGTATTCTTCAGCTCTGTGGCTTCTATTTGGTATTATTTATCTTTTATCTCTTCTGAAGTTCTCACTGTGTTTATCCATTGCTTTCTTGAATTTGGTGAGCATCTTTAGGATCATTACTTACTTTGAACTCTTTATCAGGTAGATTACTTATCACTTTTTCATTAAGGTTCTTTATTCTTTCATTTGGAACATGTTCTTCCTTTGTTTCTTCATTTTTCTTGACTCTCTTTGTTGGTTTCTTTGCATTAAATGAACAGCCACCTCTTCCAGTTTTGTAGGAGTGGCCTTGTGTAGGAAATGAACGTTATCACTCAATCTTACCCTAGCTTTTGGTTGTATCTCAAGCCTTTGTGATTGTCCGTGCAGGATATTCTATTTTTAATAGCTCCCAGTGGTTGAGGAGGTGCCAGGATTTGTCAGTGTCCCAAATCTAAGCACCTAGATTCAGGCTGACTGGAAGCCAGACTTGCAGGCAGTCTTTTTTTGTTTCGTTTTGTTTTGGTTTTTTTGCGGTACGCGGGCCTCTCACTGTTGTGGCCTCTCCCGTTGTGGAGCACAGGCTCCGGATGCACAGGTTCAGCGGCCATGCCTCACGGGCCCAGCTGCTCCGCGGCATGTGGGATCTTCCCAGACCAGGGCGCAAACCTGTGTCCCCTGCATCAGCAGGCAGACTCTCAACCACTGCGCCACCAGGGAAGCCCCAGGCAGTCTTTTAAAGTATACAAGTATATACAGTCCTGTGGGACTGCAAGCATAAGCTCCACTGGCCATCAGAGCTAGGCATTCTGGAGGCGTCTCCTGGATGGCAGTAGCAAAAACTGGGGCTCCAGACAATTGTGTAAGCTCTTGTGTATAAGCTCTTTTCCGGGAGACATCAGCAAGCTGTAGTGAAGCAGAGGATAAGTGCAAAGATGGCGTACAGCAGCCTACATCCCTAAGAGCACCTCAGTAAGCCTCTAGATGTATGCCAAACCTGAAGCCTGCCCCTCAGGCCAAAGCTCCAGGATAAGCAGATAGACCTTTTTCATGAAAAGATAGGGTGTATGTGTTTCAGCTTCCTGTTTGTGTAGTGCCCTAGGGGTGGTAACATGCCAATAATTTTCAATTGTTATAGTCCCTTGAGACTCTGGAACACAAGCCCCTCTGGTCACCAGAGCCAGGCAATCAAGAGACATCCCCCAGGCAGCAGCTGCAGAAACCAGGGCACAAGACGTAAAACCTGTGGCACCATAGGCAGGTAAGTGCTCCCCTCCAAGAGATAATGGATGACTAGAGCATAGCTGAGAGTATGAAGATGGTGCTTGACCTCTAAGGTGTCTGGAAAGGGTTACAGTCAGCCCTTAGATATGTGTTTAATTAGGAGCCTGCCCCTCAGGCTGTAGCTATAATAAGCTAATAGGCTTCTTTCACAGAGAGACTGAACTCCTGCATCTGTTTTTTCTTGCTGTGCCCTGGCAGTAGTAGCTGTTTAAGAACTCTTTCTCCGTTGGTTACAGTCCTGTGGGACCTGCAAACATAAGCGCTTGGCCACTAGAACCAGGTGATGTAGAAGTGTCCGCTGGTGGCAGCTGCAAAAATTGGGGCACCTTGCCAGGGTATAAGCTTTTTGGGAAATACTGGAAAGCTGGATTAAGGTGGAGAAATAATGCGAAGATTGCATCTAATGGTCTCCATTCCCTGAGAGCTTGTCCGTAGGCCCCTAGATGTGTACCAAACTAGAAGCCTACCCTTAAGGCCAAACCTTTTGGAGAAGCAAATAGGAATCTTTCTCAGAAAGACTGGGGTTTGTTTCAGTCTGCTGTCCATGCAGTGCCCTGGGGGTGATAATCTGCCAAGAACTGTTTCTCTGATTGTTACAGTTTCATGGGACCCAGGAATGTGACCCACCTCTGCCCCCCCCCCCAACCCCTGCCTCCAGAGCCAGGCCATCAGGGGGCATCCACTGGGCAACAGCTGTAAAAACCAGGGCTCCAGATGCTTGTAAAAGTTCCCCTTCAGGAGATACTGGCACTCTGAAATGGGGTAAAGGGAGCGGGTGAAGATGGCGTGTACCAGCTATAGGAAGGCAGGGGGTGGCTTTGAAGATGGTACCCCCCCCCCCGCTGCCCGTTTGAAGCTGGGGGTGGGGAGTGTAACAGCGGGGCAGGGGCAGCAAGGTGGGAATAAAAGGCTTAGTGTTTTTTAATTTTTAAAATTTTATTTATATTTTTTTGAGTATAAACAGAACATTTATTAAAGTACTTCTTAAAATTACAGAGTGCTTAGAGAAAATTCTTACAGAAACATCTGTAAGGAAAATAGTTTTGGCTAGTATTCAAAATGGCACTAGTTCTTAGCATGCATCTACCTGTACTTCTCCCACCTCATTTTTATTTATTCTTACATAATAAACAACAGTAAAATGTAAGGTATTCCTTATTTCAAACTTATCTAAAGTATTTTTCACCTGCTGACTTTAAAACTTTGGAGCAACTTGACTTAAATTTTTAAACTAGCACTGCAAAGTGAGTTCATCCCACTGCTTCATTTCAGTGAGAAGTCTGTCTTGAGTTCAAGCTTTTGTAATCCTTGGAATAGTCCAAAACTGTATAAAAGCCAATTTATGAGCTGTCACTTTATTTATTTATTGGAGTATAATTGCTTTACAATATACAACGAAGTGAATATCGTACACTTTGTTGTACAACAAAGTGAATCAGCTATATGTATACATATATCCCCTCCTCTTGGACCTCCCTCCCCTGCCCCTGCATCTGGCCCATTTAGGTCATCACAGAGCACCAAGCTGAGGCTCCCTGTGCTATACTGCAGGTTCCAACTAGCTATGTGTTTTACACATGGTACTGTATTTATGTCAAACCTAATCTCCCAATTCATCCCACCTGTGTCCACACATCCATTCTCTACATCTATGTCTCTCTTCATTCTCTGGAAATAGGTTCATCGGTACTATTTTTCTAGATTCCACATATATGCGTTAATATACGATATTTGTTTTTCTGACTTCACATTCTGTATGACAGACTCTAGGTCCATCCACATCTCTACAAATGACCCAGTTTCGTTCCTTTTATGGCTGAGTAACATTCCATTGTATATATGTACCACATCTTCTTTATCGATTCATCTGTCAGTGGACATTTAGGTTGTTTCCATGACCTGGCTATTTTAAATAGTGCTGCAGTGAACATTGGGGTACATGTGTCTCTTTATTTTGTTTTTAAACATTTATTTATTTATTTTTGGCTGTGTTGGGTCTTTGTTGCTGTGCATGGGCTTTCTCTAGTTGCAGCGAGTGGGAGCTACTCTTCATTGTGGTATACGGGCTTCTCATTGCAGTGGCTTTTCTTGTTGCAGAGCATGGGCTCTAGGCATGCGGGCTTCAGTAGTTGTGGCACACGGGCTTAGTTGCTTCACAGCATGTGGGATCTTTCCAGACCAAGGCTTGAACCCGTGTCCCCTGCATTGGCAGGAGGGTTCTTAACCACTGTGCCACCAGGGAAGTCCCATGTGTCTTTTTGAATTACAGTTTTCTCAGGGTATATGCCCAGTAGTGGGATTGCTGGGTCATATGGTAATTCTATTTTTAGTTTTTCAAGGAACCTCCATACTGTTCTCCACAGTGGCTGTATCAATTTACATTCCCACCAACAGTGTAAAAAAGTTGGTTCCCTTTTCTCCACACCCTCTCCAGCATTTATTATTTGTAGATTTTTTGATGATGGCCATTCTGACTGGTGTGAGGTGACACCTCTTTGTAGTTTTGATTTGCATTTCTCTAATGATTAGTGATGTTGAGCATCTTCTCATATGCCTCTTGGCCATCTGTATGTCTTTGGAGAAAAATGTCAATTTAGGTCTTCCACCCATTTTTGGATTGGTCTGTTTGTTTTTTTGATATTGAGCTGCATGAGCTGTTTGTATATTTTGGACATTAATCTTTTGTCAGTTGCTTCGTTTGCAAATATTTTCTCCCATTCTGAGGGTTGTCTTTTCGTTTTGTTTATAGTTTCCTTTGCTGTGCAAAAGCTTTTAAGTTTAATTAGGTCCCATTTGTTTATTTTTGTTTTTATTTTCATTACTCTAGGAGGTGGGTCAAAAAAGGTCTTGCTGTGATTTATGTCAAAGAGTGTTCTGGGGCTTCCCTGGTGGCGCAGTGGTTGAGAGTCCGCCTGCTGAGGCAGGGGACACGGGTTCGTGCCCCAGACTGGGAGGATCCCACGTGCCGTGGAGCAGCTAGGCCCGTGAGCCATGGCCAGGGAGCCTGCGCGTCCGGAGCCTGTGCCCCGTAATGGGAGAGGCCACAACAGTGAGAGGCCTGCGTACCACAAAAAAAAAAAAAAGTGTTCTGCCTATGTTTTCCACTAAGAATTTTATAGTGTCCAGTCTTATATTTAGGTCTTTAATCCATTTTGAGTTCATTTTTGTGTATGGTGTTAGAGAATGTTCTAATTTCATTCTTTTACATGTAGCTGTCCAGTTTTCCCAGCACCACTTATTAAGGAGACTGTCTTTTCTCCATTGTATATCCTTGCCTCCTTTGTCATAGATTAGGTGACCATAGGTGTGTGGGTTTATCTCTGGGCTTTCTATCCTGTACCATTATCTATATTTCTGTTTTTGTGCCAGTACCATACTGTCTTGATTACTGTAGCTTTGTAGTATAGTCTGAAGTTGGGAAGTGTGATTCTTCTAGCTCCATTTTTCTTTTTGCAGATTGCTTTGGCTGTGTGGGGTCTTTTGTGTTTCCATACAAATTGTTAAATTTTTTGTTCTAATTCTGTGAAAAATGCCATTGGTAATTTGATAGGGATTGCACTGAATCTATAGATTGCTTTGGGTAGTATAATCATTTTCACAATATTGATTCTTCCAATCCAAGAACATGGTATATCTCTCCATTTGTTGGTATCATCTTCAATTTCTTTCAACAGTGTCTTATGGTTTTCTGCATACAGGTCTTTTATTGTCTCCCTAGGTAGGTTTATTCCTAGGTGTTTTATTCTTTTTGTTGCAATGGTAAATGGGATTCTTTCCTTAATTTCTCTTTCTGCTCTTTCATTGTTAGTGTATAGGAATGCAAGAGATTTCTGTGTATTAATTTTCTATCCTTCAGCTTTACCAGATTCATTGATTAGCTCTAGTAGTCTACCGGTGGCATCTTTAGTATTTTCTATGTATAGTATCATGTCATCTGTGAACAGTGACAGTTTTACTTCTTCTTTTCCAATTTGTATTCCTTTTATTTATTTTTCTTACCGATTGCTGTGGCTCGGACTTCCAAAACTATGTTGAATAAAGTGGCTAGAGTTGACATCTTTGTCTTATTCCTGATCTTAGAGGAAACGCCTTCAGTTTTTCACCATTGAGAATGATGTTTGCTGAGGGTTTGCTGTACATGTTGAAGTTGGGCGGGGGGCAGTGTAACAGCTGGGGCAGGGACGGCAAGGTGGGAATAAGAGGCCTAGTGGTTCTTTTAAAAAAAAAAAATAGGTGGTGCCCACCATCCTCATCCCCACCCCCATCCCAAGAGTATTCCAGCAAGCCCCTAGATGTGTTAAGTTACATTCCTACCTCTTGGGCCAACGCTTCAGCATATTTTTAAATGAGCCTCTTTCACATTTGGGTGTTATCAGCTGCCTCTGCACTGGGCCCTGAGGTAAGTGAGCCCTTTAAGAGCTGTTTCTCCCTTTTGCTATAGCTTTGTGGGTCTTGTGGACATGAGCCGCACTGGTTTTCAGTGCTGTATGTTTTGGGGGATTATCTGTTCTGTGCAGATCTTAAAAGTGGGGTACCCAATGTGGGGTTCAAACCCTTATCTCCTTGGGGAAAAGCGCTGGGTTTTGAGTTCCCTCCCAATTGTGGGTTGCAGCACAGGGGTGGGGTTTATGGCTTGACTGTGTCTCAGCCTCTCCCAGCCTGCTTTGATGGTGTGCCAGACTTGGGCAATGTGTAGGAGTCGCCCAGCCAGTTGTTTAGGCTTTTTTCAGAGGAAATTGTTCCATATGTAACTATAGGTTCAAGTGTGTCTGTAGGAGGCGAGTTCAGGATCTTCCTAGGTCACCACCTTGAACCAGACCTTCAGTTTTTAAACTAATTACCAATGGACTCTCCTGTCAGTTAATTGTGGTCTTGGGGATCCCTTGGTAACTTAAAAAGAGACAAAAACCAATTTGGCTGGCCGTAAGTTAGGAGATAATATTAATGTTCCTCTAGAAATATCAAAAAGCTACTCTGGAGTTGGCTAGTGCTGAGCCCCAAGCCCAGAATGTCTTAATGGAAATCCATCCTCTAACATACCACTCTTTCTGCCAGTTAATTTTAGATCTTCAGTACACCACCAGATTACATAATATGACAGAAGGTAGAAGGGAATTTGAAAAGGGAATTGGGTAAAGCAACCTGTTTAGTTTATTAAAAAAAACAAAATTTTTTTTATAGTTTCCACGTAAGCTTGAAGAATGTGGTTTCTCCCTTCTCTATGTCCAGATAAACAACAAAATTATATAAATCCTACACATTACTTAAGAGGAAGTCAAACTAAAAAAAAAAAAGTCAAACTAGGTCTTTAAGACCATGAAATTATGTATATCATCACTGGGTGACTCTAAGGCAATTTAATCAGTCAGGGTCCCAAAGTAGAATAATTAAAGATGGCTTATTTAAAAAGAGACTATTTTCAAAGGAGTGGATGTGAGGGAGAACAGCAGTAGTGCTTTGACTCTGGTGCTAGTAGCAACTGACTTGTTACCAGAACCTAGAAGACAAGCGTTGTATAGAGGTAACTTTGAGGGGAACCTTTGGTAAAGGGATAGAGTCAGCCTGAGGTCAGCTCACAGGGAATGAGCCAGTGGGATAAGTATCCTGAATTCACTCTTTTCCCTTCCTATAATCTGCATGTGAACACTCCTGACAGAAACAGAAACCAGAGGACCCAGGAACCCATTGATAAGGTTCTTACCAGTCAGCCTGCTAGGGCAGAGAGCAGGGGAGAGAAAGGTGCAGAGTGGGTCTAGAGTGGCAAAAAAGGATATCCAGTATGAAAATGATGTAGGCTGGGCAGCCTTACTAGGATTAGTCCTGGCCAGCTCTAGTCTGGAATAACACACTTACAGCAATAATTGGACTTTTTCTTAGCTAATTGTGAATTTAAAATTTTAATCATATGTGAAAAAAGGCCTTTAGAGCAACACAGTAATTTTGTTGCTCAACTGTTGTGATAGCTGAACACATATATAATCATGAACATTATGTAAATTTTAAGGAGATTTTAGATGTTTGAATGGTGAACTTTTCCTGTTTTCAAAATGGAAAAAAGTAAAAGGTTATATGTGATTCAGGGATGGCCTGGAGGCATAGCATGATGGTATATGAGATACAGACATTTAAAAAGTTAGATGAGGACTTCCCTGTTGGCACAGTGGTTAAGAATCCGCCCTGCTAGTGCGGGGGACACGGGTTCGAGCCCTGCTCCGGGAAGATCCCACATGCCGCAGAGCAGCTGGGCCCGTGTGCTGCAACTACTGAGCCTGTGCTCTGGAGCCCACGAGCCACGACTGCCGAGCCCGTGTGCCACAACTACTGAAGCCGGCGCACCTAGACCCCGTGCTCCCCCGTGCACCACGGTAAGAAGCCGACATACCGCAACGAAGAGTAGCTCCCGCTCGCCACTAGAGAAAGTCCATGTGCAGCAACGAAGACCCAGCGCAGCCAAAAATAAAATAAATAAAGAGCGAATCATCTGAAGTTCTGTTATGTGCTGTAGCTTGAATAATCCGTGAAGGCATTACGCTGAGTGAAATAAGCTGGATGTGAGGGGCGGGGGGGCAGTTGTACAGGGAGACAAAAATATTGTATAGTTCCACTGGTGTAAGGAATTTAGGGTTGGGTGGACAAATTCAGAAGTGGAAAGTAGAGTGGCAGTTGCTGAGGGTTGGGAAGGAGGGTGGAATGGGGAGTTACTGCTTAGTGGGTGCAGGGTTTCTGCTTGAGGTGATGATGGGGTCTGGAATTGTGTGGCATCATGAGTGTGCTTGGCGCCACTGAATCGTACACTTAAAACTGGTTTAATGGAAGATTTAGGGAAATTGGAACCCTTGTGCATTGTTGGTGGGAATGTAAAATGGTGCAGCTGCTAAAGGAAACAGGATGGCATTTCCTCAGAAAATTTATAATTACTGTATGGTCTGGCGATTCCACTTCTGGGTGTAGTCAGAACTGAAAAAAGTAAGGTCTTGGAGAATAGCCCAAAGGTGGAGGCAACCCAAGTGTCCCTTGACAGATGAATGGATAAACAAAAATGTGGTATATACATACAGTGGCATGTTTTATGGTGTGTGTGTATTCAGCCTTAAAAAGGAGAATATTCTGACACATGCTACAACTTGGATGAACTTTGAGGACATTATGCTAACAGAAGTCACAAAAAGAGAGTCATAGAGACAAAGTAGTATGGTGGTTGCTATGAGCTGGCAGGAAGCGGGGGATGGGGAGTTTAGTGGGTATAGAATTTTTTTTTTTCAATTTTCAAACCGGAGTTTTAGAGGGCAGTTTTAATGCCTTTGAAAAAATGGTTAAAATGGTAAATTTTGCATTATGTATGTTTTACCACAATTTTAAAAAAATTAATCATCTGAAACTTTCTTTTAGGTGACTTAAATGCTGGAATATTTACCAATATAGAATCATGCTGTGGATCGGTAATAGAGAGGGAAATTATAAACTGTTCGTCTCCTGAGATTCCTGCAGAATTTAATGAACAGTTTAACACTAGGAAGAACAAGCAAGAACTAGTAAGTCATGATAACGGAGCCAACTTAGAAAAAGAAAACAGTTATAATGACCAGTGTAATCAGTTCACAAGAAGAGAGAAACAAACAAAACATATGAAGAAGTGTCCTAAAAGGCCTGATTGGAATATAAATAAACCACTGAGACGGTATATTCCAGCATCAGAAAAGTACCCTAAACAGCTTCAAAAGCTGAGAGAAGAAAAAAGAGTAAGAAGGCAGATGGAACTGCTTCATTTGGTAGAAAGAAATAATCCTGGACACCTCTCTCAAAATAGAGTCACTTCACCAGATGTTGTTCTTCATTCATCTCAAGAAACTGAACCAAGTTTCAGGTGGCAGCTAGTCAAAAAGGTAAAGCTCTTCTGTCTAGAAAAACATTTTAAAGCATGTATTGAAGTTTTTAGAATGAGAATACAGTTCCACACATGCATGTTTTGACAGGGCTATTCTGGGTGTGAATAAGAGTTCTAGAAATTTGCTGTAGTTTACAGCAGGGGTCAGCAAACTATGGCCAATAGGCAAATCCATCTTGCTGCCTGCTTTTGCAAATAAAGTTTTTAGCAATACAGCCATGCTCATTTTTTTTTAACCTATTGTCTGTGGCTGGCTTCATGCTGCAAGAAGAGTTTAGAGTAGTTGCAACAGAGACCACATGGCTCACAAAGCCAAGTGTTTACTATGTCCTTTACAGAAAAAGTTTACACTTAAACCCTGTATAGATTAATGCTATTCTTTATTCAGATACCCATTCAAAACTCTTGTTTATAGTCCATATAGACAGAGGATAATTTACAAGGTCAGGAATTAATGGATTGGTTTCTCTGACTCTGGAGAAGTACCAACCCTCTCCTATCCTGTTATCCAGTATGTGTTACTCAAATATTATCCTCAGATTATTTCAACAACCACTAAAAACATTTGTGGGGACGTATGGAAACACTGTTAACTCCTGTCTATCATTTAGGAAGAAGAACCTCAGATAATTAATTCTTTCAACAAGGAAAGGTATGTTATGGATTCCGTAGCTACTTAGTGCTTTCTGTGTGATATAAAATACTTGCTCAAAATAGAGGTGAGATCAAGCATGTATGCATGTCTGTGAAGACAGTAACAGGAAAGTTTGTGACTTCAGGTGAATAGAGATTTAAGGGAAAGGGTGTCTGTCTGGCATTTTACCTAGAATTTGAAGGTCCAAATTGGACTGGACCTAGGCATCCTAAGCAGGAATGTGGGTGATATTTTGTTATCTTCAGACTTTAACAGTTTTGATTTTCCAGGTATGTCAGCAGTGGAATAGACATTCTGCTTGGATTGAGGGGGGTAGGGAATAAATGACTGGTAGGGATAATGAGAAATTAACCAGTGGGAGATTTTAAATTGTTAGAATTTTTATTCTCTATTTTTGTGCACAAACCGGCTGGTTTAAGCTGTCTCTGAATATGGCTCTAATAGCAAGTTTAGTTTAGGCGGTAAGTATATTATTTTATGGTGAATTCTAAGGAGAAACATTAGGTTTAAATTAACTCAGGTAGCGTTGATCCTCACAAGCTAGTAAATTTCTCCCTGTTCTAGCATATATATATCCTCAGCAAGTACTAGTAAACCCCAAATTAATCCCATTTTGTTGCCCTGTTTTAGGAAATGGTATCATAGAACTCAAGCCTCTTACATATAGTGTTCCTAAAGGTGTTATAGGTACATTTAGAATAAATTGAAATGTGACTGAAGAATAGAATATGCTTAATCTAAAATAAAATACAGTTTTTCATTCATGCTTTTTAAGAAGTCCCTTATTGTGCTTTTTGGAAAAATACAGGTCTCAATCACCACCAGTTCCAGCAGTGAAAACCAGAACGCAGCAAACTCAGACACTAAAAAACAGTACTTATGAAAGAGAGAATCTGATCTCAGGAGATAGTCAAACAGAATTATCACCTGGGTTTTCTGAACCATTTCATTTTATTCCCTATGTCCGAACCAATGAGATCTATTACCTTGATCCAGATGCACCATTGTCTAGGCCTTTAACCCAGGATCCTCAGTACCAAAATCTACATGGTAAGTAAATATAAGTGTACCCCCCCCACAATTAAAAATCCAAATTGCCCCAAGAGAGGTAGAAAAAATTTCTCTCTTTTGGAGTCAATTATTAAAATTTTTACTGAATATTTATTACTTACTTGGTGCTTTCCTAGGATATAAATTTATTAATGAATCCATAGAATGTTATAGCATAGGGCTATTTCATATTATAAATGTATTTGAATTTTTGTCATTTTTATCTGGCTTCAGACTGTGACCAAGAACAGCTTTTTGACCACCTCAGGGACCCACTTCTTAATCCTAACTTGGTGAAAAACAGGGATCGACAGCAAGCAATCCTTAAGGGACTGTCAGAACTGAGACAGGTATGAGCTCTTCCAAAGTTTGGATGTGACCATTTTCTGGTGGAGGGCTGTGTTTTACCAGTTTTACTAAACATCGTTGGTTACATGACTGTTTCTTTCCAGCATGAAATCATGAGACATTTTGAATATTAAGACAACTTTATTGAATGAAAAAAGGCATACATTTGAAATGGCAAAGCATGATCAATAAGGCCCTAAAACCAAAGGCAGAAAATAAATACAGTTATGCTTTAATTCTTAGTAATGCAGTTCACATTTTTTTGAACGTGTTGGCTGTGTTTGGAATAGAACTTGACACAAGTCCCAAAGAGTAATATAATGTGAAATTACAGGTATAATCTTACCAGACTACTTTTTCTCCCAGACCAATTTTGACTCATTATCTGCTCAGATAAAAATAAACACATCAAATATTTAAGGCTATAACTGTTCTCTACCGGCTGGCCTTAGAAAACAAACAAAAAAAACAAACACCTGTCCCTGTGCTTAAAAAAAAAAAAAAAGACTTACAAAACTGGTTTTACGATTAGCTTTGATTCACAGTATACTTTGTGTATTTGGGGAAAATAAACTGTAGTTTTAGGATTACCCTTTTCCATGTCCAGTCATTTATGAATGCCTCCTGCATTTCAAATTGTTGATTCAAGTGTTGCTTAAACAGTTCTTTCTTATAGAACTAGAAAATCACCCCCACTAACCCAGGATTATAAAGTGTCCCTTAGTTTTTTAAATGCTGTAGCTTTGGTTACATGTGGATTGAATTTTGTAACTCAAGCTTGGTAATCCACACAGTGAAGATTTTACTTAAACCTCTTTTTAAAGTGACAAGGTATATTCTAGCTTAGTAGAGACAAAAGTTGTAGCTTAAGAGAAAGAATGTGATGTATACACCTTCACCTACATAGTGACCGTATCTTACTTCAGCAGGGCCTTGTACTAGCCACTAAGGTTAATGCAGTCAAGATAAACACTGGGTGTTAAAGGGAGACTCATGACCATTTTAAGAGCATTTGGGGAAAAGGAAAGCGGTGGTGTTCAGCCCCACAGTTAGGAGACATGGTTTTAAGAAAGGTCATTTCTATTGGTTGTATGGCTAAAAATCTTACAAATGTGTGATAGCTGCACAGTATCCAAGTGAGAAAGTCTGGTGTAAAAATTGAAAATTCTTGAGTTGAACATGACAAAGATAACGTTTAAGCTATGGCCAAGTAACTGAGCGTAATACGTGTTTTCAAAGTAAATATAGTTCTGTATTAACAAGAGAGAAAGGTAAAATAGGAATAATTTGCCCGTCTGCTGCACACCGTACTAACATATCAATATGATTTCAGGGCCTTCTCCAGAAGCAAAGAGAGTTGGAAACTAATCTCATGCCTTTAGCTGCAAATCAAGAAGAGAATTTTAGTTCTTCGTTTTAAATGTAGAAAATCAAATCCTTTACATTTGATTTGTCTTCCAAATTATGAAATGAGATTGGTTGTTGCTTAACTGTATTTATCAAATAGCCTAGATTTCTTTTTAAAATGCTTATTTAAAACTTGTACATTATGTAGTAAAGTATGTGTGTATATATATATTTTAAAAAACAATAAAACAAGACACTTGTAAAAAAGTAGTAAAAAAAAAAAAAAAAATTTTTTTTCCTGCTCATCACAATGTGGGTATTGAGGTACTGATCTACTTACCTTAACACAGTCTGGAGTTTACAGTGTTCTTCCACACTTTTTACATGTAGCTTATTAAAATATTACTTAGATATTTTGCTCTATAAAAAGATTTTAAAGAGTAGAACTCAAAGTTCTTTTGAGGTGCCAAAGGAAGGTCTGACATACTTACTTTTACTAAAATAGCCCAGATTCAGTTTAGGCTTACATGGAAATTTTTTTAAGTCCTTTTTTTAATGACTTCTTTTATTGTAGAAACTACAGTTTTCAAAAACATTTACAAGTTTGTATTAGTAATGGAGAGGCAGTTATTAGCAATACATGTGGATTTAAAATTTATCTTCACCATGTACTTTTATCTGTGAATTTAAAAAGTTAGCTTTAGTATATATAGCACTTAAGTGCTTACCACCTGAAAAATATACTTACATTTTTCTAACAGTTTAAAAATCTACAGCAAAGTTTATTTCAAATTGTTTAATGCCTTTAATAACCAAATTCATATTTCAAAAGATAGATAGGTTTTTGTTTAAGGACCACACAAGCACTGAAAATTGTAATTATCAAATATTCTCAAATAAAAGGTTGACCAAAATTTTAGCAACAGGTGATTTTACATGGTTGTCTAAAAATAAAAAATAATGCTGCCTGGTGTTAAGTCCTTAGTCCTATATGTACATAGTTTTATCATCTAAATGAAATGGCTTTGTTCAATAAATCTTGAGGTATTGAGCCAAAATCGTGTAAATATTAACATCACTGGCTTATACCTGTGTAAAAGCACTATACAAAAAGCTTAAAATAAATGCATTAGTTGATATCAGTCATTTCAGCAAAAGTAGCAAATGCATTAGTTGATATATCATTTCAGCAAAAGTAGCTGGGATCATTGACATTAGAGGAAGGAAAAAAAAGTAAAGCCATTGTTCACTATCCTTTTGCAACTATCTAGTTTTACATATAAAACAGGCTTCAATTTGAAGCCAAAGTACAGATGACATAAGTGTAAAACTTAAAAGTGCCAATATGAGATAATTCAAGTACAATATGTTAAAAATATATATTTATTTCAATTTTCAGATGCTTCAACTGTTACAGGCCATCATGATTTAAATAAGAGGAAAAAAAACATTTGCAAAAGGAAAAGAAACCTTTTGTTTAGAGAATGAAATATAAATTGTGAATTCACTTTTAAGAAACAGAAAAAGGCCATAACAACCTACTTTAAAAAAAAAAGTTACTGTAATTATTTCTCTTTTGAAAACGGCCTGGAAGTATCACTTTTCCACCAACTTAATGGAGATTTCTCTCTATCCAAGTTTTGAGTATAAGCAGATAAAAAGTAATTTCCACTTTCTTCAGACTGACTTGATGAAAGGGCATATGGTGTCCCCAAAAATGTCTGATGAGTGAGAACATTAAAATGACTAAACTGATGGAACATATTTAATTGACTGTGATAAACCTGAAAGTTGCTATATGAATCCTGTTCAGCTGAATTACTGTTCTCTCCTTCAGAGCATACTATATCAACAGAAGCTCTCTCTTCAGAATCAATTTCATAAGTCTTCTCTTCTAATAAACGTTTTTGCAAGTCAAGAGACGATTGCAACTCAATTTGAATATTCTTTTTTTGATCTGTTCCACGTGATCCTTTGGTCTCTTTCTCCAACATTTCTGAATGAAAATTGCTGCATACTTCTATTTTTGAGATTTCATCCCCTGAATCCAGAGACATATCCTCTTCGTCCTTTTCATCGTTTTCTAAAAGAGCTACATTTAAAAAACAAAAAGTCCTCCTCTATTGAAATACACAATTTGTTTAAGTTTTAAAATTATACACTACTCACACAATATAATGCGTCAGGGTCTGCAAGTCCACAATCCCTTAAAGCTTGGTCTTCTGCCACAAGTTCACTTAGTCACAACACTCACACTAGGTGTGAATGTCCAGATAATCCGATGCTAAAAGCTTCTGCGAAATGTGTTCACGTTTAATGTTGGGAAATCCCAACTCCCAGCTCCAAAGGGGTTAATGTCAAAACAGCATCTAAAGTTATACGGTAATTCAGTATTCGACAAGACAAATATAAAATAAAAATTCTGACATCTAGCTTCACTGGATTACTACTAAACTGGTTAGCTGTATCAAACGTTCGAACATCTCTGCTTTTCCTCAAAAAACAAAAGTACATCTTTCATTTTACATAAAACCTGAAAGCAAAGGCCATCTCACAAAAGACTAAAGCTATGGATATCTCTACTACCTTGTAATTAAACTGCTTTAATTCACAACAGAAGCCAATAAAGCTTACATACCCTCAAAAAGAAAATGCCTACTCTATAGTATGCAGTCTACATTAACTCAAACACTGACTACAGTATAATAAATGAGCAGATTTTGTGTATGCTAAGTAAAAGAATGATAAATGCCTTGAAACACTTCCCCTGAACCTGAGTTTACACTGAGGTGAGCAGTTTCAAAATTAGCATTTCATTATATGAAATCAAAGCAAAACCATTCTTTTTCTGTCTGCCTTAAAGAAAATGAAAACTACTGAAAAGTTACCTGACTGCGACTCAAGATTCTCATTAGCACCAAGCAAAGGAAGGTTTTCTTCTGTGATTGAGTTGTGATAGCCCACAAGATTTTTAAAGTTTTGCATAAAGTCTTCAGCAGTCGCAACCACTATTCCATTATCGGTATAACTGGAAAGCATCTTGATACTCTTTTCTAAATTGAAAAAAAAAAGAAAAAAGTTGAGTATAAAACACTTGCAAATATAAAATGATAATGCCTGCCTCCAAAATCCTTTCCTCCACATTTTCAGAAACACCCAACACAGTCCCACAAAATCCTTTCATACACATTCCTGTATTCACAGTAGAAAGCTTAAGAGCACTCTCTTTACCTGTTAAAAAGACTATGTGTCGTTGCTGTATGTTTTGAGCCTGAAGTCTGATAAGGCAATCCAATTCTGGAGCATTTCGAGTTTGTGAATCACAGTTGTGGTATGACAAAATTTCAACCAGATGTTTCTTCTGATAGACATTCAGAAGGGTCAACAGACTCAGTGCTTTAGCATTCAATCTGTGAAATTAAGTAGTTCAGTATCTGTATCTGCATTTCTAAAATTTAGTATGGACATTTTCACTTGAAATTAAAGCCATAATTTCTCAATTGAGGCAACTAATAACAACTGCACTGCTTAGCTCACTGCCTGATGTACAGGTGCTTCTTAGTAGAGGGAAAGCAGGAATTGTGCAATCCATGGGTAACTCCAGGGGCTTTCTCTGGGTACAAAGCCTGAGGGCCAGCTATTCAGTTCAGACAAAAATCTCAACTTATTACTTACTAAATAAATTACACTTCTCTTCAGCTTCACTAATTTAGAACTGTAATGAAGGGTGTAAAAGGACAAAAAAATATAAATCTTTCCTTCAAAAAATAACACGGCTCTGAGCTATTTCTATACTTCCAGATGCAAGGCAACATGTGGTAGAAATTACGGGCTATTGTCAGGAAGATGACGGTACTAATTTGTACAAGTTATACCTCCGGGCCTCAGTATTGCTATCTGTTATATAAAAATAAGACTTCCCCAATGCTTACTTCACATGAAGATAAAACAAGTTTTTAAAAAATGAAATAAAAAGTTAAATAATTTAAAATTACTAAAGCCTGAATTTCCCTAAGTGTGTCCGATGGAATATCAATAGGTATTAGAAGAAAAAAATGTTTTGCGGTCTAGGTTTCAGAAATGCTGACTGACAAAATGTAAAACAGGATCCTTAACTACAAAGTTTCTCAGATCTTCAAATGTATAAATAAGTACATTATATGGACTCTAGTAGCAGGATATAGTATCCCAAACTCATCTGATTACAAGAGTCATTTGCAGAGCCTCTCAAGGGACTAGTGTTCCAAGAATCATGTTTTGAGAAGTGACTTCTGGGCATGTTAGAAATCACTTATTACATAAATGAATGTCTTAATCATAGATCCCTTTATCATGTCAAGATTAATCCTTGTCTCATATGTGTAATATTATTAGATTAACAATTAGGAGAGGGCCTGATCTACTTGGCATGTACAGTTCCATAAAAAAATAAAGAATGCTGGTTATCCCGTTTTGATGATTATTCTAAACCCAAGTGGTAAAGTTTAAGCCAATTTTATCTCTATACATAACTAGAACTTCAACAAACCTCTACATAAACAAGAATATCATTTTCAAACAGGCTAGAATAATTCAGCATCTACATTCCCTTACGGCTGGCAAAAGACATCTGTGAAAACTGAGCAGCATCTATAATTTACAAACATATAAAAAATAGCAAAATTCTGTGAACACAATGTTAAAATCAACAACCAATATATAGTTATTTTTCAAACCTTACCTGCCCAGTTCCTTTAGTTTTTTCTGAAATTTACAGTGGACTTTCCATTGCCATTTTCCTTCTGGAGTACTAAGTTCTTCGAGGAATGTCAAAAAATTTTTAAGGTTCTCTGTTAGAGATAATGAAGTTCATTTTAAATTCAATAAACAAGTCACCCACTCCACAACTGAATTAAGGAAGAAGTGTTTGTTGATATCATGTAGGAACACCTACTTTCCTATGTAGTATTTTCTTTCTCTTTTTTTCCCCTCTAAGGGAGACAGATCTATACATCCTCTCTGAGATCTAAGAACATAACATCTACACACAAAAAAACATGTTGGTAACAATAACAAACCAAAAGTAATCCAAGGGAAGTAGGTACAGAGAGCCCTGCTTTATACCAGACTTAAGAGGAAATTATTCGTAAAGAGTAAAAGAATGGGAAAGAAATCTGAGGTAATAAAAGCTCAAAAAATGATGGAAATGTACTAGTTATCTGTGACTGGCAGAATGGACAATGCATTAAAGTATGAGTGAGTCACTAATGAGAAAAACCTAGAAAAGACATGTTACATGCTTAAAAGAATAAATAAATCTTACCAATTGTGATTACTTCTGGATTTAGAATGGATTCATCAGAAACGATAAAACCTCCAGATACAAATAACTCATTGTATGTATGATTTTTAACATCATCCAAACTATCAACACCAGCAAAACTAACACAAGGAAGCTTCTTTAAAGTCACCAAGCCAGGTACCTATTTAAATACCAAAATAAAAATAGAAGTAAGGACAGACAGACTCAAGTGTGAAGTAACCTACATTAGATGTACTATGGCTCACCTATATTAGTGTGTTGTCTCTGCAAAGTCAAGCACAAAAACAGTATTTCCAACATTATTTCTAAATATACAAACCAACATTTATGTACTGGGCATCTACCTTGAACAGAACTCTCTAAGGAAGAGGCACTTAACAAGAGACCTGGAAACACAGAATGACAAATGCTAACTTGCCTGGCCCTGTGAGTACAGTCCGAATTCAAATGAGGCAACAGCCTACTGACTGAAACAGTCAGGAAAGACTTCAAAGAGCAGTAGGACTTGAGACAGTCTCCTAAGACTAGACGGGGTACCTCCAAACCCAAGGGAAAGGGGGACTGCTTCAGCAAAGAGGGGGTACAAACAGGTTTTACCTAGGACATACAAATAAAGGTGATAACAATATAAAGAGAGTCAGCAGACCCAATGGCATTCAAGGAGTCAGTATTCTTAGTCTTGACCATTTAAGCGATAGGTAAGATCTGTGATGTGCCACAATTTAAAATTTTGTAGAGGTATAAATATGAATCTCATGAGCTGATTCACAGAGGGTAGTTTAGGTCTCAAGTCCTAAACCTCCCAACCTCAAAGTTTTATCTCCTTTAAAGCTTATGAGGATATTTTAAAGACAAACAGCTTTAGTCTCAAAGATAGTAGGGATTTTTTACAACCAAAATAAGCAAAGAATTCAGCTTAATAGTCTACCTTGTGAATGAAACCTGCAATGTCTTCATTTTGAATAATAATCAATAGTTTATCTAATTTTGATCTTCTTTCCAAAAACTGTTCTGGATGACACTCTGTATTGCCTAATTTGATAAGATATTCCTGTTAAAGAAAAAAAACTAAATCAACATTTAAAAGCTTTTTTGCAAACATCCATTTAACACGAGAAATGCAAGATAAAGTAGTTAAGTTTAACTACTACTAGACCACTAATAATGATGCCCTTACACTAGGGACCTCAGAGATCAAGTCCACTCTTAGAGAAGACTCTGAAGCTCAGACCTTAACTGGTCACAATCACAATGTTACGACGCTATGCAGTCAAAGCCAAGTAAATGCTAGCTTGGGGTAACAGAACCAGAAAAGCAATGGATTAGCCCAGGTTCTTAACTCTTATTACTTATTCTGGGCAATCCAGAGCTCAGTCGTTAACCACTCTCACTCCCATTTTCCTTTCCTTTTGAAGCAGGCCCTTGATTCTCTGCAGCAGTGTTACCGGTATACTCCTTCAGAGTTAAAAAGCACTTTTATGACTACTGTAGTTCCTTTAACTCACAACAGCCCCAGGATCATTCATACAGAGCTTCAGTATGTACAACGTTACTTACATATTAATTAGTCATGCCTGCCAAGTTTACACCTTCAAACAAAACACTCTCCCATCTAACACATCCTTCCATGCTGCTGACACGGTACTACCTTTCAAAGGACACAAGAGAGCCAGTCCCAGCAGAATTCTCTTTGCTTGCTGGGGGAATCCTGAACTCTGAAGCAAACTGCAGGATTCTGAAGGTCACATTCCTCATTTCAGAGATACAGGAGATTAATTTTCTCAAGGTTGGCACCCTGGTTAGATAACCATAAATCTAAACCAAGGTTGCCTCACAATCAGTCTTTCAAGAGCTGTCTACAAGTGTCACACCCAAAGAGGATGCTTCTATGTAGCCCTAAAGAAGCATCTTCTACAGTGTTTGATTTTGCTCTAAAACTTCTAAAGCCTCTGGGCAAATCTCAGAGCAGTTTACAATCAAGTTATGAAAAAGTAAATTATTGTCTGATAGGCCTGCTTGTAATTTTTGGTCTTTTTACATTAAGAAATTTTAAATGCAAGTTTGTGTTAAATAAGACACTTTAACTCATAAAGTAACAAGTCAATTTGACTCCAGAAATATTTAGGAAGTTTAAAATTTTAATTCATAAAGTCCTGTACTATATATACTGTAACATTTCTGCTAGAAAATTTCCAATGGATATTGATTAAAAGAATTAAAAGTTCTGATCTGATTTCCTATCATATTTATAAAACACACAGCATCCTTTTCTTCTTCTACATAAAATAAATAGCAGAAATATGATTTATTCTAAGCCAGAATGGATTAAAAGCACCATTAGTAAGTAAACACATTTCCCACAAGTGTGTTACAATCAATTTTTAAAATGCAGTGGGAGGGGCTTCCCTGGTGGCGCAGTGGTTGAGAGTCTGCCTGCCGATGCAGGGGACACGGGTTCGTGCCCTGGTCTGGGAAGATCCCACGTGCCACGGAGCGGCTGGGCCCGTGAGCCATGGCCGCTGAGCCTGCGCGTCCGGAGCCTGTGCTCCACAACGGGAGAGGCCACAACAGTGAGAGGCCCGTGTACCGCAAAAAAAAAAAAAAAAAAAATGCAGTGGGAGGAGATGGAGTAATGGTGAGCACACTGGGAACTGTGCCCAACCCACTCTCTCATCTAGCCCTACACCACCATGTAGCTATGCCCCAAAGAGCTGGAAACATGTTGCTGGGGGTGGAAGATTGTTGAGAAGCTCAATGTTCAATCATACAGGGCAAAAATGCAACCAAGAAATTCCTGGTAAGTCTGGTTTCATCTTCCCAAGAAACTACAGGGAATTGGTAAAGGCAGCACACTGAGCACTCTGTTGCCCCCATTTCCATGCTCTTCACATTCTCATCAACACATCACATGAAACATGCTGACGTCAAAGAGATCCTCAAACTGACAAAAGGCTGAGGACATGTCAAAGCATGGAGTTTCTGGGCCACTCTGGCTATACGCCACTTATTTATAGTCCCCTCTGCTTCCTCTAACTAAAAAAGCAGAAACTTATCATGGTAAGTAAATTCCATAAATAGGAGCAGGCATTTATTTTAAAAACTAAGGCATTCCCGGGCTTCCCTGGTGGCGCAGTGGTTGAAAGTCTGCCTGCCGATGCAGGGGACACGGGTTCGTGCCCCGGTCCGAGAAGATCCCACATGCCGCGGAGCGGCTGGGCCTGTGAGCCATGGCCGCTGGGCCTGCGCGTCCGGAGCCTGTGCTCCGCAACGGGAGAGGCCACAACAGTGAGAAGCCCGCATACCGCAAAAAAAAAAAACACAAAACAAAACAAAAAAAACCAAGGCATTCCCTTAAGGAATTAAAATGCTATACAGTTTAGTGAATACTAATTGGCAACATTAAACCACTAATTGTCCCATGTGTTATAAATTACGTATCTATTGTTACAGATTTTACATACCTCTCTCTGTGTATTTTTTTAAACCAAATGCCTGAAACGCCAGTCTACTCCATAGCTTCAGTACAAAACACATACCTTGCAAGGACGAATCTTTCATGACTGGGGAAGTGTTTCAGGATCACCATGTTTTTTGATAATAAGGGCTACTGGGAAACCTGGCATGACCAGGGCATCAAGAAATGCCAAAATATATCATCATTAGGTCATCCTGGACAGTTTTATTTTTCTACCTGATTGATAAAACCCCCTGAGGTAAACACTGACAACTTCCTTTACTTCTCTGCATCTTTCCCTCCCCTTTGTTAAAAACCCAGTAAGAAACATTGAAAATCTTTAAATCAACAATTTAAAGGCATCTGCAATATGTATACAACTGGTCTTTAAAATGACACTATGCAAAACAAGATTAAAAATTCTAAGACATTTAGATCACCGGTTCTAAATTCAGTTGAAACTTACTAGTCTTTTATTCCATTCTGCATTAAATTATGAAAATAATATGGTCAACACCTAAAAACAAAAATCCATTTTACAGAGCTCAGACCCAACAAGAGAAGTTTAGACAGCATTACAATTACCTTCTCATTTAGTTACCTTTATTTCTTTACAGAGCACACTCTCCTCTTCTTCATGAATATAAAATTTCACAGTATTTTTCTGGACATCTTTCATGATTTTAACCAAACTGTTAAATACTTCAGGTTCTAACTGGCTTATAAAGTTTGAAAGAGCTGGTTGGGCAGAAATGTTTACATCACTGGGCGATTTTGTTTCTTTTTCTACTGGTTCCCGGGCAGTATGATCAGAAGTCACCACTGGCTCTGTGGCATGGTGTGGCTGGTTCAGTTCTGCTTCAGTTAAACCCAAAGCCGAAGAGGAAGGCTGCTCATTAGAGTTGGTGTCTTTCAGAGGATCACTACCAAGTGGCTCAAGGAGGTGTTTATTGTTGAAGTTGCTTGAGGAAACCGGTATGACATGCCTTCCCAGAGGACTCAATGCTATCTTAGTACCAGAATCATTAGGACTGGCTGCTGGCAAATTCCCACCCTTGGCTGATGCTTTGATAACAGTATTTAGTTTCTCATGCAAGCCATCTACAAACTCCTGTACAGCAGCTTTGGAAGTCTTAGAATATATGAACTCAGAAAGCCGTTTCATCTTCTCTTGTGTTGAAAAGGTAGGTGTGGAAATTCTGCTGACATATGAAACATTCTTCTGCTTCAGAATCTCTTCTATCTTCCTAGAAAAGAGACTGTACTCTCCTAACACTGTCCTTTCTGTGGTTTCACTCATTGCAGGCGCTTCTGCTGCTGGCACACACTGCTCCTCCACTGTCACCACCTGACCTGTCAACACGTCATCCTCAGTGGTGCCCTTTAGTGTGTCTGTAAATGGAGAGGATTGAAACTGATAATCAGAACTTCTCTGTCTACTTATTACCCGGGGGTCGTTAGGAAAGGCCTCCTGTGGTGGCAGACACACCAGTTGTTCTTCTGGTGATTTCATACCTATATGGGAAGAGTTTATTATTACAAAAGCAATCCAAAATAATAACATCTGAAAATACAAACTAATAAAGAAAAAAATGCCAGGTCAATTATATATTTAGAACAAACTATGCATTGGAAGGTAGAATAAAAACCTCAGATAATGGTGTGAACCTATTTCCTATGTGCCCTACTTATTTATGGCTGGTCTTTGTATTTCAGTAGCTAGAGTGGCAAGTCTGAATGTTACTTTCTTTGATTCCTTTTGAAGTATTCAAACAAGGGCCAATTTAACATCAATACAAATTAAGTCACTTGTTTATTTCTGCTTCCCTACCTTTCTGCAGATCTGACTTTAACAGACATGCTTTAAGCAGAATAGTCAGTTTCAACAGCTTGCTCAACCCCTATATTCTTTGCCAAGTAATGTCCACTAAGGTAATACCCTCTTAATAGGAAAATTTTGAGTGTAAGGCAACTGAAAGAATGCCAAGCTGAAATGCCGTGGGAATAAGTCATCAAGTTAAGAGTTGCATTCAGGATCTAGGATAATTAATTTTATCTGTTTTCAGATTTGCTCTTACATATGGGGTTGCTTAGTGGATTTGCTACAATGTTAGGGACTTCAATTTATCAGGAAAAGAAAGTCTCAGTCATATAGGAAGAGAACACATTTCATAGCTGCATTAACAGTAATACTTTTGATAGCACTTTTGTTCAGTATTTTTATTTTGTTTGGAAATCATTCCAAGAGAAATCATAATAGCTATTTACCCCATATGAGATGAAGACATCATCAAGCTAGCTGATGCTACTGAAAGTACGATAACCCGTGATCCTTGACAACTAGCTCAATCCGTAAGAACGTACTTTTTTCCACTCACAAATCCTAAATTCAAACACATATGTTCTTGAAACTACATTCAAAACAGGAACCCTAAATCCCTTTTTAAAAAACACGGGGAAAATACATTTAACAGCAATTTATAGTAATACTTTATTTCACAAAAAACAAACTTTCATTATTTTTCCCTACAAGTTCATATTATACAATTTTATCCTTTAAAAAAGTACTAATTTTTCTTAAATCTTAGCCAACATTCCCTAACAAATTGCTGTTGTAGTATATAAAATGTTACCTCTAGATCAGAAAGTCCACACATAGGTATAGTTTTCAAAACTATAGTACTTCTAAGATATAGTGAACTCCCTATTCAAGTCTGCAGCCAGGTATAGCAGTGTAACCCCTCTCTACAGAAAATTCAGTTTTGATTTTCCCTACACTCACACTTTTCTAAAGGTTTAAACAGCCTAAGCAGCATTTAGGTTATAACATTTTGCTACCAACCCCAGCGGTTACCATGAACCACTGCACCCATTAAGTACTGCAAAGGCACCTGTCAAGCATGGTAAGACCATACAGTAGGTCTGTAGGTCAAAGAAGAGAAGGGGAGCAAAATATCCAATGTACCAGGGTAAGAATTACAACTGTATGAAATTGATAAACCAGAAAATTCAACTTCCATAAAATAATTCAGGAATACTGAATGCCCTTCGTAAATCTGCAACATGGGGTTTAGTGCACATGTGAAATGTCAGCATGAGTACATAAGAAATCTGTAACAGGGAACTCCCTGGCGGTCCAGTGGTCGGGACTTGGCACTCTTACTGCTGGAGCTCAAGTTCAATCCCTGGTCGGGGAACTAAGATCCTGTAAGTTGTGCAGCGTGGCCAAAAAAAAAAACACCACCACGAAAAAAATAAAATCTGTAACAGAGGTTGATCAATGGGGTGAAACTAAGTGTCTGGCCTAGGGGTGGAAGGCTTATTTTTTGAAGTAGTTTTGTATTTCTTGAATTATGTACCATGTCAAATATCTGATTTATTCAGATAAAATGTCTTACTTGCATCTTGTAAAACAAATGAGTTGGGAAGGACCACGTGTAATTTTAAAACTTCTGAGTGGTTTGTTATTAAAAATACTTGAATACATTCTCCCAAATATCTCAGCTATAGGTGAGACCAATAAAGTTATTCCTAAATTTTTTTTTCTAAAAAAAATTTTTTTTTAAGTAACTGCACCACGAGGCATGCGGGATCTTAGTTCCCCAACCAGGGATCGAACCCGTGCCCCCTGCAGTGGAAGTGTGGAGTCTTAACCATTGGACCACCAGGGAAGTCTCCCAGTAAGCTTATTCCTGAAGGGCTACGGATAAAGGAAATGTTTTTAAGCTGAAATATAACTTAAATCAACATGGGAAATTTTCCATATTAAAAAATTCTAAACCAAATCCCTTTTGAAAATGCAAATGATCACCATCTAATTTTACTTTGTACAGATTTCCCCCATATAATTTTTATTATTAAGATGGACAACTTTATTATTTTTAAAATGTCTTCAATAAATGATTTAAAAGAAACATATGTCAATATCTATAATAATACATGTTTTCTACTAACTATCATTCAGGCATTGTGGTACTTTGACTTTTAAATGCAAGGGGAGTGGCGAGTTCTCAAAAAGTAGCATCACTTGGATTTTTATACTTTTAACCACAAAATATGAAGATGGTATGCCAAATAAAGACTGCAGATGCTGATGGAGCATTATGAAGCATAAACAAGATACCTGATTCTCCCAATGAGAAAGAATCACTGATAGAAGCAAAACTTACATGAATCTCAGACATACTGTTGTGTGAAAGAGCCAAAACCAAAAGAGGACATATGTAGTAGGTTCCATCTATCTTAAATTCAAGAGTAGGTAAAAACTAATGTATAGCAAAAGAAGTCAGATTAGTGGTTACGGTTTGGGGCAGGAAGAATACTGACTGGGAGGATGCAGAAGAAGACCTGCTGGGGTACTGAAAATGTTCTACATCTTGATTTGGGTGGTGGTCACCTAAGTGTTTACATATGTAGGAATTCATCAAGCTGTCTACTAAAGATTTATGCACTTTCCTGTATGTCATATCAATATATCTGTTCTTCCTGCTTTGTTTTTTTTCAATCGTCTTTTCCTAGGAGGAGAGAAAGATCATCTTGAAGAAAACTATTAACTCAAAGTTGTTTTTAATTCCCAAAAGAGAGGAATAACCATAAAGATCTACTAAAATTAGTCATTTAGCTTTTCTTCCGAATTAAAAAAAACAACAACACAAGATTTCTGAAAGAGTAAGACAAAATGAAATGGAAACAAAAAAGACGCAGACCAAACTCCAACCAAGAAGAATCTGCCTATGGCCATCTGCAGGGATGCTGAATTGACTTGAGTTTAGACAAAAGAGACTGTCTTCTAGGCACCTACTACAACTAGCTAATCAGTAATATCTATAAATGTTTCTGGAATCCAAAAGTTTCCTCATCTCTTAGACTATCTGCAGAAATTAGCTTTACAATTAGCAAAAGAAGAATTGAGTCAAAAAAATTCAAGATTAGGAATAATGTACCTAAATGATACATGGCCTCAGCTCCTCGTATTTTTTAAATTTAAGAGAAACTCGAAGACTGCTTCTCATAAGATGTCCTATAGAAATGGATTAAGAAAAATATTCTGGTCTTCCCAAGTCATCATATCAGACAGAATCTACTGTAGGTCAAAAAAACTTAATCTCTATGAATATTCAGTGACTCCCTTGAATACATTCTTTGTATAAGAATATTTGATATAAATCAATTAATGATTTAAATACAAATATGATATTGTCCAAATTTTCTGTAATTAACAGACTTAAACTGATGCCCTCCAGATAGAGGACCAGAACTGCAAGTAGCAATTCTGAAGAAGGGCACATTGGGAGGAAAAGCAAAGAGAGCCTTCTCACCTGGTGTTTGTTTCTCACCATGTTTCCCCAGCTGGTCTTCTGGGCTTCTTGCATTCCCTCCTGAGGGAAAGCATCCATTAGATTTGTAGACTCTCTTCAGGTACTGGTGACAACCTTTTAAAGCACCTTTCAGATAACCCCAAATGCTAACAAATTCAAGTATTCCCTCTTCTGCCTAAAATAATCCTGAAGGGTCATTAAGAAATGGGAAGTTGCTTCCCTTTCCATTCAGGTGATGATGGAATATCAACACCTAGATGTTGTGCCTTCAAATGGCTCTGAAACCAGCTATGAAGGTGTCTAAATGAGGAAGGTTAGGATAATCACCTTGTACAGACTACTCCCCTATTCTGTTTTTCCAACTCAAGCCAACTTCTCCAGGTCAGGAGTACCAGCTGCCGCTCTACGATCACTTCTAGGCCTCTTGCCCTCTCTGATAAGGTACTAAGTAGAGAATGGTGCTGAAGCCCATGGAAACTCATCAAGTTTTAGAAATTCTTTGCAGAGTCCTTGGAGGTCTCAGTAGCTTCTAGGTCACAAGCTATAAAGTATATTTCAGTCGACTTTCTAGCAAAAACTGTTTGTTTTTCCTTTTTAAAGGTTAAATAAAGATCTAGGAATGGAAAAGATGTGCCCTGGAAATATTTCCCCAAATGCTTAGCTAACAAAGATGAATAAGAACTTGGAATATTAACAGTATCTGCATATCTGTGTGTATGTGTTTGTATAGAGAAATTAGAATACTGCAAAATGATCTTTCAACATCTGCTAAACTATTCTTGCCTCATGGTTCAATAAGTTTTCTAGGGATATTTACATTTAATCATTTCAGGCCATTCTCTACAATGATCCAATTTCTCTCAAATTCTCCAATATTAAGAACTCAAATTTCTTTCAAATAGATGAACCTTAACATGACCACTTCTTAGACGACAGCTTGTGAAGTTTAATAATTTGAGAAGACAGCATATAATTGGCTGCCCAAAGACCCTCATTTCATCTCTGCAGCTACCTCACCTTATTAGAAACCCAATTTCTGACAACAATTTTCATTTGCAAGTTGCGTGTTCAACTCCATCGGGAGAGTAAGGATATTTTAAATCCCTCTGTTCTTAATAGGCTCTTTTGCAGATACTGACCAAGAACAGCAACACTCAATGATGAATATCACATTGCTCAAAAATAAGATACTGAAGATGTCAGAGCCAAGCAAGACCCAAGAGTGGAATCTAGAAAAGACAAAACCCTTCAGGAAACTGGTCCCTAAGTAAAACCAAGCAAACCTAAGTCCCAGTATACTTGTTCTTACCTGTAATTGGAATCAGTTTCCAATGTATTTCAGTCTCTTCAACATTATTTGACTTAGATTGTCTACGGAATCCATGTTCAATGGGAACAGTGGGACACAAACTGCAATCTTCAAAATTACTCATGCTAATTAAATTTGGATCCTAAAAATTAGAGTACAGATTCAATACCTTTCTTTTTAATTAATTTTAATGTCAAGAAAGAACAACTATTTTTTCACAGCAAATTTACAAACTTCAACCTGAACATTACAAGCAAGTAAAATCAACATGGTGAAGTTATAATGCTCTAATCTCAAACTAGAACATAATTTTTTCTCTCAAAACGTAATTGGTTGATTTACAGCAGAGGTTGGTAAACTTTTTCAGTAAAGCACCCAATATTTTAGGCTTTGCAGGCCAGATACTCAGCTCTGCCATTGAAATGCAAAAGCAGCCATAAGCAATACCTAAATGAATGGGCATGACTGTGTTCCAATCAAATTTTAGTTACAAAAATAGGCAGTGGGCTGGGTCTGGTCCATGCCCCCATCAACACAATTTAGAGTTTTAAATATGTCAGGAAATGGTAACAACATAGGTTAGTTTCTTAGTGCCTACCTTACACATGCCTCCAACTGAGATCCCTGTCTTCATCCTCCCCATAAAATAAATCTCCCAAAACTACATGTAGAAAGCCTGGGGACATGCATATGACTTTTCAAAAAATTTTTTTTCTTTTGGCTGAGCCACGTAGCCTACAGGATCTTAGTTCCCTGATCAGGGATCGAACCCGTGCCCCCTGCAGTGGAAGCACAGAGTCTTAACCACTGGACAGCCAGGGAAGTCCCATGATGCATATGACTTTTACTCAAAGACAGGGAAGAGAAAAACGGAAGAAAGTAAATTAGGAACAAGTTTTTAGGAACATGGTGCCATCCTGGTACAGTTCCCCAAGTGATGCAACCACTTCTTGGGAAGGGGGGAGCTGGGGAGATTAGGCTCCTTCTCAGATAGATATCAGTACTCTAAGCACGTATCATAAACTGGATGCCCTGTCAAGCATGGCTGAGGGTTACCTCAGAGGTAATCCTAAAGGCCAATCATCTTCCATTGCATGAGAAATACAAAGTATTTAACCTTGTTTCTAACTGGTACACTGACTTTGGTCACCTCATCTGCCTCACCTATGGGTTCTGGTACTGCCAGCAGAAAGCCAGTGTTTTGAGGACTCAATTTTATTATGAAATGATAGAGAATTAACTCCAGTAAGCCATGCCTGACAAATAGATGGTCCAGCCTTCACTTTATCACAATGGTAAATTTCAGACTACACATAAAGCTTATGAGCAGGAAGGAAAACACTTCTGCGTTTATCTCTGTGTAACAAGGAATAACTTAGAAATACTATCCTGCACAGACACCATTACTGAAATGTGTATCATTTCTTTGTGAAAAGGAAAAACAAGCACATTCACCCTTTTTTTTTTAATTCTTAAAAAAATTTTTTGGCTGTGCCATGCAGCATGTGGGATCTTAGTTCCCTGACCAGGGATCGAACCCATGCCCCCTGCAGTGGAAGCACAGAGTCCTAACCACTGGGCCACCAGGGAATTCCCCCCACATCCTCCCTTTCATACACACATTCACAAAAGCAAACAAAGATAACCAATAGATATAGGCTTACTTCTTTCAAATGTAGTTTATGGTCAGTGCCTACTTCACTGGTAGAAACAGCAAGAGGATACTTTAAAGATGATGTATCAACTTCTAGCAGTGGGCTCTGAGTATCCTTAAAATGTGCACTTTCAATTTTTACACCAGTAGGCTGCTCATATTCTTTCTTATCCAGGGTAGAGTTCAACTCATATTCATGCTTTTGCCTCATCTCTTCATAGGCACCATCAGAGCTCAATCCTAAGGCCTTGTTGACTGTGTCTGTCAGGGATGCATCAGAATGACGTGCATTTGCTAGTGTTTCTGATAGCCAATTAAACAACCTATGGATGTCAGCAATGCTAGAGTTAGAGGTATCCTGCTGCTGCCGTCTCAAGTCAGCATCATGCCCAAGTGAGCCAACAGGCTGTGGAGACTCTGAAGGGAAAAGAGAAAGAGCCATCTCTTAAAGTCTGGAAGGCAAGCATAAAAATAATAGATATATATACCTAAAAATTAATTATCATATAACATTTATAGGCAGGAACTCAATCAAACCACCTGCTTAGAGTTTACAAGTATATCCGTCCCTTACTTTCCAAATATGACTGGTTCTAAAATTTTGCACACAGGTCAAAATTCCCATTAAATGAAGGTTTATTTTCATCATAATTTGAAAATTCTACTAAAAATGAGCTCAAATATTATGTTGGTAATATGGATAATATATATAAATAACTGTACTGTAGTTACCTTAAACTCTACCACCAAAATCCTAAAATCAGTGAGGTACTTGACAACAGAAAAAATGCCTACACAACTATTTTGCAAAATGTTAGAGAAGGGTACGCAGATTACTCTTAAATCTTCTAAAAATATAAAAACAACAAAACCCCATGATTTTATCTGATTTTGATCTCTCCCATTCTGTATGTAAAATACTGGCTAATCTTTTCATAATCTAAGCTTTATCTTAAATGACTAGATTACTTAATTCATAACAAAGCTGAGATGTTAGAGATACAAAATCACCCCAAAGAAATCTACACCAATCTTGCACTAAGAACAAAAAGGACTAAGAGAGAAAACATGTTAGACATGGCTCCAAGCAGGTATAAATCTGGGTTATCTGCACCACCAGTATATTTAAAAACTTGCAAAGGGAGGAGACATTCAGAAAGGCATGTGCTTTAATGCTGAAGGAGGGTAGAGCCAGGGTAGATATCAGGATTCCGATTTAGGTAGTGTATATGTACCACAGGCAAAAAAAAAAGAAACAACAGGGTACATACTATATGATTCTAATTATATGAAATTATAGAGAAGGCAAAATAATCTATAGAGACAGAAAGCAGATCAGCGGTGGAGTGGAATGAGATAAACTACAAAGAAGAACAAGGCAACATTTGGGGGTAATGAAAAATGTCCTATATATTGGAGTAGTGGTAACACAGCTATAAAAAACTCATCAGACTGTGCACTTAAAATGAGTACATTGTATATAATTCATACCTTAAAAAGTGGATGTTAAAGGCAGTAGGGGAGACAGAAGGCTACCTCTTAATGAGTGGGCTCACCACCAAATCAAGATCAGAATGTTTTAAAAGTTAGAATCTAACCTTTAAATCTCTACTTTCAGGATCAGAAATAAAGTGTGCAAAATGATAAGAAACAAACACAAGTGAGGAACACCTAGATATGCAACTCTGACTATCACTAGTTCTACTTTAACCTATCTACCCCTTTTCCCCTGCCCCATTTCTCCTTTGGTCTATTATAACCAGCATAGCTTTCCCACCATTTTAATTACTGATAAAGCCTGATTTCCACCCACAAATATTTTTTCACACATACAAATTTGCCAATTATCAGCTAAAATGGTGCCAAAATTTAAGTACCTTGCCTATTATGTGTTCAGTGCTAGAAAATATAGCTGACTTTAGGAACAATGTTTGGAGTTAGTCAGAAGTGAGTTCAAACATGGATCAGTGAACTCATAACTTTAGGTAAAATTATTTAACTTCTCTGAGATGGCTTCCTCATCTGTAAAATAAGGCTAATAATGTCTACCAATCAAGAACTAAATGAGTCCATACATGTAAAGCAGCTAGCACATAGTCTCTCTTAACTTAACTCAACTCTCAAGACACAGGTCAACAGTACTAGACAGTATGGATCAGTAAGCACCGTCAGGTTCAGCACAGAGCAGAAATCCAGCATAAGCTAAAGGAGATGAAAACCATCAAGGAGGAGAACAGCCAGAAAGCTAAGGAGGGTTATGAACTGCAAAGATATGAGCCTTGAGAGAAATGAAAGATGCTTCAGGAAAAAAGAAAGAAGTAAAGGGCTGACCATGACATGTTCTGAGAAAAGTGCCTTAACCAAGGAGAGTGGGAAACACGGCTACCCAGGCTGGACGTGACCAGTCTTTAACAAAACCTTGAAAAACAAATACAGAAGCTGAGATTGGCAGCAAAAGTTCCTTTATAAAAACAGGGGACTGCCTAGATTGGCTCTCAGGCTATAATTAGCAAACCCTTGTATGAGGAGAAAGGACAAAACTACTTTACTATGTTTTTGGTTGTTACTTTTATACTATATAAAAACAATTCTGATATTTTACCTTCATACAGATGGCAATTTTCAGATAAATTACTGGTTTTGGCGAGCTTTCTCATATTTTCAGGTAGATCCTCAAGCTTCCTCTTCAAGACAGTTTTGCTTCTCATATCTTCTTTGTCTGAGTCCCCACCCACATTTTTTTTCTTACACTGAATTAAATTAATCAATTCTTTGACTCTATCCTCATCATAATCCAAAGAGTGAGATGACTTCTGCTTTCCAGGTGTAATAGTTTCACCCCTTGAGTTATTTCGTTTTCCGAATTTCATTTTTGTACCATTCATTTCTTCTTCTTGGCCTTCATAATCTGAAAGTGGACTAAACTGTTGAAGTTTTCTATTTTCTTCAAACAGCTCTTTTAATTTATAAATAGGTAACTGATACATTTCAGGCCGAAAAATATAGGTATGCAAACAATTATCAATATGGGATTTATTTTTTGGAGCTGAATATAAAAATTTTTTATCATCTAATCGTGAATCATATGGAAACATGATAAACTCTCGTTTACCTGAACCAAAACCTCGCTTAAAAAATTCACTTACATACTTTTCAACAACAGAATGAAAATTTATAGTATTTATATTTTTGAATTCCTTTCGACACTGAATCAAAGCAAACTGTAAAAATTGAGTTATTTTTAATACATCTGGTATGCTCTCACGTCTCTCCTGTGGTGCTGCACTGGTTGAACCTTTCTGTGCTGTAAACAAACAAAAAAGCAAACCATGTTAGCAATCAAGAAATTAGTCAAGTACAGATCTACATATTGTCAAAGAAGTGTAACAACATCCATACATTAATGGTGGACCAAACCAGTATGTACCCTAATACATATATGTTATATAGGGATATATGAATAGCATGCTTCTAAGCCCAGGAGCCTAAAATGGGCCAATAAGAAATTAAAACATGAAAACTGCAGAACATATTTTTAAAGGGAAAAACACCTGCCCGTTGAAGATCTTCTTCATGTCCCTAGGCATCAACTGGTGGCAAGGAAAATGTAAGGAGAAATAAAGACCTGAGGCTCCTAGCAAGACCGTCCAGCAAATGACAGTACTGTCACTCCTTCCTGTTGTAACAACTTTATCTCTATCTCTCTATCCCCATAAGCAGATATGTAGGCACTGAATGGCTACCATTGAGTATCTCATTTTTTTTGGCCGTGCCACGCCGCTTGAGGGATCTTAGTTCCCCCGACCAGGGACTGAACCTGAGCCCTCGAAACTGAAAGCATGGAATCCTAACCACTGGACCACCAGGGAATTCCCGAGAATTTCATTTTTAACCTAACAGTGAGAACTTTACCTTAAGACAGCATTAAAGTTCATTCTTAGAAATGGTGAATAGAAATGGTGTTCTCTAAAACAGTATGAAAATTCTTATTAATTGTGAATGGCCTAATATTTAACCTAGCACATGATGCACTTAGTCACTAAAATGTGAATGCAAAAATGAACTAAGCTAAAAAAAAAAAACATGTAATAATAGAAACCCTGAAAAACTAAGCTATAATATTGTAACAATTACAATCAACATTTACTTAGTGAAAACACTGACAAAAACCTTAGTGAAAACACTGACAAAAACCAAGACAATTTTTCATAGTTAAAAAAACAAGTCATATAATTTGTGTTTTATATTGCTAACACCTCTTAATACCCCCATTATCTCCCAAAACATGACGTAAGAAAGACAAAATGCTTAGTGAGTTATCTGGAAATTTTCAATAAAATGTCGGTATTTATATGTAAATGGACTTAGATATTCAAAGAACTTACAAGTAACTATGCCTCTAGGTTCTTGAAATAGAAACAAAGCATGTAAGACTCGAGACTTAGCAGTATGATGTTCTAAAAAAACAAAAGTGAAATTCATTAGCAATATATTTTAACTTTTAAAAAGTTAAAGGAGAATTATAAAAATTAAAGGGAAGATCACCTACCATATGGAGAAACCATTTGACAAGGAGAGAGAAGAAAAAGGTATCCTCGGTCTCCCAAAGGTTTAACAAGAACCTACATTTTTGGAAGAGGGAAGAAGTTGAATTTGCGTTATTATTCACCATAAGGCAGAAACACAGCAGTTTCTACCAATTATAAGGAAAGCAAAAAGTTTTTGATCATCTTTTTAGGAAAAGTACTGCTACTGAATTAGCTAAAAAACTCTTTCCACCAACCCTCTGCTCACTAACAGGATTCCAATCAATTAAGAATGCCTTAGTTTTCATAATTTTAACGAGAAAATATTACTGAAAGAATTCTCCTATTAAATCAACTTGTTGATTTTTCCTTGAAGCTAAAATACAAGAACCAAACAAAAACTTCAAATATTTTCCTCAGCAATTCAAAAGACACGTTTTTAATTGCCAAGGTGGTGTGCTGGATGTTGGAGATACAAAACAAGTATGACACAAATGCTACCTTTCAAGAGTTCAGGCTAATCTCAAATGAAATGTGTTGCTGTAATCTAATTCTTCACATATTTAATGAACATCTTTCACACGTAAGGCAATTTGCCTTACCAGAGATAACTTGAAAGACAAGCAGCACAAGATCCTTTGATCAAAAGAAGGTTATAATTGGGTGGAGAAAGTAACACAAGAAATATCAATAATTAGATAAGACAGGAAAGGTCTTAAAAAGATTTACAAAGCAACAGAAAGGAAAAAATACAGTTAGTCTATGGTTGGAAAACATATTGAGAGTATATGGGAGGTGGATTTTGAAGGATGGCTACATTGCCAAGAGCCTAAAGTTGTGGGAAAGACATTTCAATAGAGGCAACGTCATGAACAAAGGGCAGAGTTATAACATAATGGACAGCTTGCAGGCATCAGAGTATTTACGACTGGCCAAGGGTGAGGAGAGACTAGGAGAAACATGTAAGACAAGTCTAGAAAGAAAGATCAGGGGCTAGATTGTAAAAAGACAAGAATGCCAGGTTAGCCAGAAATGCCCTCAAGAGTATACCCTTTTGAGCTGAAGTGTTTCCCTAAAAAAAACCCAAAGAAACTTGATAGCACTGCAGGAGGAAAGAGAACAATGTAATGCAAAGAACTCAGTTCACAGACTACTGCAATAGTTCACAATATTTTTTGGATTAAAGAAAGGATAAAAGTAAAGGAAGAACTGAGTATGGCAGCTAAACACAAAAGGATATCTGGATTCTGAAAGAAAACTTGTGCTACCTAAATTCCTTTTAAACAATTCCAGTAAACAAAGTCTGTGTAAGAACCAATAATTTAAAGGACTAAAGTGACTACGCTACCAATTTACACTTAATAAAAACATTGTTTGAACATCCAAAAGTAAGGTGGACAATGTATCTGCAAAATTTTTGTTTCAGACTCAAACCCTTTTATCCAAAATGTTTTATATATCATATCTCTTCTAACATTTTGCCCAACTCTTGTTGATTTGTCAGAACACAAAGTTGGGAGACATAAGTAAGAGCTTCATGTTTTGTGGTTGCTCAGAAAAAAAACAATTAGATTATTTTAACTTCTCACCCACTCCAAATACCAGATTTTTTAACCTGACTGGCTTAGTGGCCTAAAGACCCTAGTGCGCTAAGGGGACTCAGTGTCCCCAGAGACTCATGGAACACAGGGAATCTATACCCAGAAACAACGCTCAGGCAGACAGAAGCCCTAGCAGTAATATCTGTGGCTTTAAGCCAAAGAAACACTTTCAATCCTGTACAATAGGAAACACGTGTGAACTCTGCACTGATGCCTCTATTTATTACCCCTTACTGTTTCCTTCTCCCTCAGAAAACAATACTAACCCAGTCTGTGGATTTATATTCCTTGATTCTACTATTTTAGCTTTGCAGATAACATTACAGGTAATATGGTATGAAAACAAAAAGTATTTTTAAAAATATAAAATATTAAGCTCAGAATCTTAAATTACCAAGTTTCAGAGAAAATAAGCTACCCTAAGAGAGATTCAGCAAAAACAATAGATTCAAATACCCAAGGGCTGCAGATTGGAATCAAAAGATGCAATATATAAAACAGGTATGAAATGTTTAAAGAAATAATATGGCAGAACTGAAAACATATTCACACAGAAACTGTCATACAAATATTCACAGTAGGAATATTCTTAATAGCCAGAGTGGAAACTGATGAATGGCAAACAAAATGTGACATTATCCATACAGTGAAATAAAAGAAATGAAGTACTGATACATGCTACAACAAGGATGAACCTTAAAAGTATTATGCTAAGTGAAAGAAGGCACTAAAGGCTACATAGTGCATGATTCCACTTATATAAAACGTCCACTATAGACCAATCCATAAGAGAGAAGTAGATTAGTGGTTGCCAGGGACTGAGGGGACGAAGGAATGTGAAGTGAATGCTTAGTGGGTATGAGGTTTCTTTCTGGAATGATGAAAATATTCTGGAATAAGATAAGTGGTAATGGTTGCACAACATTGTAAATCTAGTAAAAACCACAGAATTGTACACTTTAAAACGGCTAAAATGGTGATGCAATTTTAAAAAATAGCAAGGAACATCAGAATATAATCTCTACCTCCTAGAACAGTCACTGGCACACAATAGGTACTCAATAAGTCTTTCTAAAAGAATTAACAAGAATCTGTTTTTAAAAAAAAAAGTCAGGCAGATCTCAAAAAGAACCAAATACAGCTTTCAGAAATTAAAAATATTTTCTGTGAAATCGAAAATCAACAGCAAATTAGACACAACTAAAGACAGAATTTGTAATCTAGAAGATAGCTATGATGAAATTACTCAGAATGCAGTACAACAGCATGAGAACAGCATGATGCTTCAGAGTCCTAGAAAGGCAGTCAAAGAAGAGTGAAGAAGTATAATCACAGAGATAATGACTAACAATACTCCAGAAAAAAAGCTATAAATCTACAAATATGAAGACAATATATACCAAGCTAGATAAATAAGAAATCTACACCTAGATATATTTAATGTAACTGCAAAACACCAAAGAAAAAGAAAAAGCAACCAGAAAAAAAGATGATCTACAAAGAAAACATCATTAGACTAAGAGTGGACCTCTCAACAAAAATAGAAGCCAGAAGATATCACAGTAAATATAGTCAAAGTGCTAAGAGATAATAGCTGTCAACCCAGAACTATGTCCCCAGGATTTAACATTTTAAAAAAACACATTTTTCTCAAATATAGAGGGGGCATGTACAAAAACTGACCACAGAGTTTTTTTTTAATCCCCAATAAATTTCAAATAATTACCTGTTCTGATTTCAATGGAATTAAATTAGAAGAAGAAAAAAGTGTTCTCATACATTTGGAAATTTGAAAATATACCTGTACATCATATGACAAAGTGGAAATCATAATGGAAACTAAAAATTACTTAGAACTGGATGATAATGAAAATACTACATATTAAAATATGTAGGGCCTCCCTGGTGGCGCAGTGGTTGAGAGTCCGCCTGCCGATGCAGGGGACATGGGTTTGTGCCCCGGTCCGGGAAGATCCCACATGCCACGGAGCAGCTGGGCCCATGAGCCATGGCCACTGAGCCTGCGCGGCAACGGGAGAGGCCACAACAGTGAGAGGCCCGCGTACCGCAAAAAAAACAAACAAACAAAAAAAAACATGTACAATGTAGCTAAAGTAGTACTTAGAACTCAAGTTCACTGCCCATTTTTCTAACATAATTAAGTCAGAAACAGCTAAATAACACCGCCCCCCAAGTAGACTAAAACTGACAGCTGAAATTAATAAAACAGGAAAACAAAGGTACAAAGGATCAAAACCAAAATTTGGTTCTTAAGATGAATAAAATCAAGAAACCTCTGGTGAAAAGTACTAGTAAGAGACAGCCTAATGAAAATACTACTTGCAAAAATACTCACAGCAGCTATTAAAAAAACTATAAAAGTAATTCTAGCTCAATAAATTTTAAAACATAGAATGGACAATTTCCTAAAAAACCCCATAATATATCCAGACTGACCTGAGAAGAAATAGAAAACCTGAGTTTTCTATTAAAAAATTTGAATCATAAACCCATAAACATTTTAAAGACAGTTTTGCAGCTAAGTGCTACCCGACATACGAAGAATAGATTCCTTTCATCATATATACATCCATCTTTTGTAAAATGAGGAAACACCACTTACAATTCTGGGAAGCTAGTATAACCTTGCCATAAAAACTAGATAAGGACAATATGAGAAAGAAAAATTGTAGGTCGATCTCACTCATCATCACAGATACAAAATTCCTAAACAAAACATTCACACAACAAACCAAGTATTTTTTAAAAATGGGGGAAGGTATTCTAAAGACAGAAGCACAGGAATAGTTTAATACTGAAAAATGATAAATATAATTCATCTTATTAAGTTTACAGGATAAATACTATGTATGATGATAAATTTTATGTGTCAACTTGACTGGGCCACAGGGTGTCCAGATATTTGGCCAAACTTCATTCTGGATGTTTCTGCAGGTATTTTTGGATGAGTTAAATATATATACATGTGGACAGAGTAAAGCAGGCTGCCTTCTCCAATGTGGGTGAGTCTTATCAGTTGAAGGTCTGATTAGAACAAAAGGCTGACCCTCCCTGGAGTAAAGGGAAATTCTTCTTGCCTGCCTGCCTGCCTTTGAGCTGGGACACTGGTTTTTCTCCTGCATTTGAACTCTAAGTGAAATATCAGCTCTTCCTGGCCTCAAGCCTGCCAGACTTCATCAGGAGACATCAGGTCTCCTGGTTCTGAGACACCTGGATTCAGACTGGAGCTATGCCATCAGGTCTCCTGGGTCCCCAGCTTGCCAACTGCAAATCTTGGGACTTTTCAGCCTCCATAACTGTGCAAGGCAATTCTTTATAATAGATTTCTTTCTATATGTATACAGCTGACCCCTGAACAATGTGGGCATTAGGAACCCCCACGCAGCTGAAAATCTATAACTTTACAGTCAGTCCACCATATCTGTGGTTCTGCATCTGCAGATCCAACCAACCACGGATCATGTAGTACTGTAGTACATATTTACTGAAAAAAATTTGCATACAAATGGACTTGCACAAACCAATGCTGTTAAAGTATCAACTGCATATCCAACTGGTTCTGTTCCTCTGACGAAACCTGACTAATACACCATGTAACCATCTCAATAAATACAAAAAAAAAAAAAAGAATTCAATAAAATTCAAAACCCATTCATGGTTAAAAAATAAAGAAGGAAAAAATTTAAACTGATAAAGATTAATTATGAAAAACCTAAAGCAAACTTCTTACCTAGTACAAACTTCCTACTAAAGGTTAATGTTATAAATGTTCTTTTGAAGATCAAGAAGACAAGAATGGGACCTCCCTGGTGGCGCAGTGGTTTAGAATCCACCTGCCAATGCAGGGGACATGGGTTCAAGCCCTGGTCCAGGAAGATCCCACATGCCACGGAGCAACTAAGCCCATGCGCCACAACTACTAAGCCTACGCTCTAGAGCCTGCGTTCCTAGAGCCCATGCTCTTCATCAAGAGAAGCCGCTGCAGTGAGAAGCCTGCACACTGCAACAAAGAGTAGCCCCCGCTCGCCGCAACTAGAGAAAGCCCGCGTGCAGCAACGAAGACCCAACGCAGCCAAAAATATATAAATAAATAAATTTATATATATAAAAAAAGACAAGAACGCCTACAATCACCACTTTTATTCAACATCATACTAAAGATCCTAGATTAGAGAGGAAAAAACAAAACAATGTTGCTCCCAGATAATGAGATCTATATAGTAATCCCAAATAACATACAAAACTGAACAAATTATTCAAATTTCATATACTGATCTGACATAAAATCAATATGTAAATATCAATTACATTTCTATATACACAACAAACAGAAAATGCACTGAAGTGGAAAATACTGTTTACAACAAAAAATAAATAAATAAATACGATGTCTGGGGATAAAACTAACAAAAAATGAGCAAGACTTGTATCCAGAAAATTATAGAACTCTGCTAAAAGAATACCCTAAAGGAGTAAAGAGATAATCTTGTCATGGATAAGACAGTATCGAATTTGATCTACAGATTTAATACAATTCCAATTTTAAAATTCCAATAGGGTTTTTCTGTGGGGGAGGGGAGTAAGGAGCTAACAAGCTGATCCTAAAATTTTTTTGAAAAAATCAAGCTGATTCTTAAAATTGGGGTGGTGGGGGGAAGCTAAATCTCAAATAGTGGAACACTCCAAGAAGGATGAAAAAAGTGGGGCGATTTGCCCTACCTGGTATCAAGACTTAGCGCAGAAAGGATGGACTATTCAGTAAATGGTTCAGGAACAACTTGTTATTCATATTGGGGAAAAAATGAAGTTGGATTCCTATATTATATCAAACAAAAATAAAAAACAAAACAATACACATACATATATTTTTTAAAAACTTAAGTGCCAAAGGCAAAACCATAACATATTCAAAAGAAAATACAGGGCAGTATCTATAAGACCTAGGGGCAAGGAAAGATTTCTTAAGTTTAAGTCACAAACAGTACTTAACATTCAGGCAGACAAATTCAATTACATTAGAGTTATGAACATATATTCTTCAAAAAACACTGTGAATACAGTAGAAAGGCAAGTGTAAATTATGGAAAAACAATTGTAGCACACAGCTGAGTATTAGTTCCCAAAATATACATGAAGATCCTCAAATTAGTAAGAAAACACAAGCCACTCTATAATGGAATATAATTTGCAAAAATACTGAATAACTATGCTGTACACCTGAGAGTAACACAATATTGTATATCAACCATACTTCAAAACAAAAAAAAAAAAAAACCACAAGCCACTCAAAAGGAAAAACAGGTAGGCAGCTGAACATTAAAAGATATAAGTTTATGAGAGGATGATCAACATCGTATTTCAGGACAGACAAGCTAAAATCACAATAAGATACTATTTTATACCCACCAGATTGGCAAGATTTTGCCAAAGTCTGACTATACCAAGTAATTATGAATATCTGAATTAATGGGAACTTGCTGGTACTGAGGATATAAATTGGTACAACCACTTGAAATAAAATGCATTATTTTGTAAAGCCAGTAATACATTATGATTCAGTAATTCTACTTACAGATAATAAATCTAATATACTAGATCTATACTTGAGAGAAAATTATCTTGTATATGTACATCAGGAGAGACTCAAAATGTTCACAGCAGAGATAATATTCAAATTTAGGGACATTTCTCTTATACTTTTTCTTATACTAAAGTTAGCTTTAAGAATTCATTTGACTTCACTTTGTTATATACCTGAAACTAACACAACATTGTAAATCAACTATACTCCAATAAAAATTAAAAAAAAAAAGTTAATTTGACTAACAACCAACCGAAAGAGAGTTCAGTATTTTACTTATTTTATAAATACCCCTGTGGGAAAATACCACTTCCCTGAATTGTGTTCCTGCAAAAAGCCCTAGCCTTCTGACATGCAGAAATATATATGATATAAAGATAGGAAATGTCTGTTTACATTTCCCCCAGAAATATTTCACTCTTCACATACCTTAAGAATTATATCTATAGCCAATTACCTAGTTAATTGCTCTGATCTAAAAGGATAGTTAAATTTCTCTTATCTCCCTGAAAGTGCCAAGTGAGTACACAAAAGGTTACAGTACAGATTAGGTTCCTAGGTTAACTCCCACAATTCCAGAAGACTGGAGATCTATCTCCCTAGGTATTACATTTCAAGGAAGAATAAATGGGTCGCAGGAACTTGGAGATGTCTTTAGGTCCAAGAGGGCTAACTGGCTCCTGAAGAGATTTCATTTATTCATCAAAGGGTTGGAGTTAATATTCATTACATTTTCAAGGATATCTTCTTCCAGAAGGGCAGGGAGATAGATGCCTCCTTCCCTTCATGAGCAAAGAAAAATCATTTTCCTCACCGCTTGCCTACTGAGTGTCCAACTACTTGCATAGGATAACTGACCTGAGTCTTGATGCATTGCCCTAAGGGTCGGAAATAGGGCAAAAGAGAGCCAACACATTCATTACTTACTGTGAGGTACTGACTAAGTCTCTCTCTGATCCAGAACATCTCCTGTGTGTATTCAGGATAAAATTATTAAGAACCCAACAGTCCCCAATGCACCTCCCATTATGATGACAACTATGAAGAAAGTAGCTATAGTTAGAATAATTCCCAGTGGGGTTTGCAGGAAAGGGGGCAGCCACACAAAGTACGTCAGTTCATTAGATTCATGTAGTGTAACCTTATGGAATGCCTGTGCCAAGATCTAGGATCTTACTTTACTTCTTGATTCTGGGAAGACCCAGTCCTCCACAAACCTAATATAACACTTGCTCAGGTGAAAAACAAAATGCCAGTATCCTTCCTATACTGATTCTCACTATTAGGCACTCAACAGATACTGTACTTTTCTGATAAACTCCTCACTGTCCAGACCCACAATACTCATTCTCTGAAATTCAAGAACTGAACAGATTTGGATAACTCAATATCCCACCATATCCAAACCTACTACCTAAACTTTCACTTTATGAACTCAGGAACTGAATAGATTTTGGTCATGAGGAATACTTGTATCATAGACAAATTTTGGGAGGAAAACAAGAAACGCAAATATAAATATAAAAGTATGTTCACATGTAGGTGAATGTGCATGTGTGTGTGTTCTAAGATGCCTACCTAAAGATTTCTAGCTGGTCTCAAAAAGTTATTGCTAGTTGTCCATCAATTCACAAGTGTACAAACTCTGCCTGTGAGTTTTGTATATAATTTGACCCTCCATCTAAATATAAACGACGGATTGGTTAAGCAAATATATACGCATACAACAAAATTCTACGTAGCCATCTATGAAGTTGCAGGTTCTGAAAAATCACTGATACAACTCTCCGTGTGACTACCTGGAAACCGAGGCTCAACAAAATGAGGAGTAAAAAGAAGTCAACAGATGAAAACTTGTGGGCTTCCCTGGTGGTGCAGTGGTTGAGAGTCCACCTGCCAATGCAGGGGATATGGGTTCCTGCCCAGGTCCCGGAAGATCCAACATGCCGCGGAGCGGCTGGGCCCGTGAGCCATGGCCGCTGAGCCTGCGTGTCCGGGAAAGGCCACAACAATGACAGGCCCACGTACCGCAAAAAAAAAAAAAAAAACCAAAAAACTTGTATTAAATGGCATACTTGTGCAAAAAAACTTCTCTCCCTCTCTACTGGAATGTCCCATCAACATTTAAACATGAGCTCACCTACCTCATGTTAACAGAAACCTTGGAATAGCCACTCTCCTCTGCAATCACCTCCTCTCCTTCAGCTAAATTATACATATTAGCATCACGTATTCATTTTCCATTCATTCCTGAATCCATCACAATCTGCTGCCTGACCTAGTAATCCCGCTACCCAAACTCGATATACTCAATACTTACTAAATTAGATACTACCTAGTAAATATCTCTTAAATCATTCTCCTTTTTCTTTTCTCATCCAACCTATCATTACCCTCTAAATGTAATAGTTTCCTACATCATCTCCCCGTTTCAATTCACCAAGATAAATTTTTAAAACACAGATTTGATCACATTGCATACACGATTAAAACCTCATCCTACTCTTTAAAACCCATTGCTATAGGATCAAGTCCAAATGTCCAAACATTCGAGCACTGCCTGAATGACACTGCAGAATACAGCCCCCTACACACTTTTCTAGCCTCATGTTCTACCACTTTCCCCCAACTACTCTAGTGTTTTTATCCTTTCAACCTCACCAAGCGCCTTGTTCTTTTTGAATCTTCAAATATATCACTGTCTCTACTGGAACAAAGCACATCTGAGTAACTCCATTTATCACATAATCCAGGAAAACAGAGTCTCTTGCCTCATTCTTTTTGTTTTGTTTTTTGTGGTATGCGGGCCTCTCACTGCTGTGACCTCTTCCGTTGTGGAGCACAGGCTCCGGACGCGCAGGCCCAGCGGCCATGGCTCACAGGCACAGCCGCTCCGCGGCATGCGGGATCTTCCCGGACCGGGGCACGAACTCGTGTCCCCCACATCGGCAGGCGGACTCTCAACCACTGCGCCACCAGGGGAGCCCTCTTGCCTCATTCTTTACCAAACTATATACCCTGCATAAAAAAGTGATAATTAATAAATATTTGTTGAATATCACAGTCACAAAATATAATAAAGATACTTCATGGGAAAGACTGGTCTATAGAGGATCTAGTGTCGTGGCTAAAAAGAAAAGTACCAAAAGCCACCAAATTACATTAACCAAATGGCAGCAACAAAAACAGAGACCTTACGGTATTTTCTGAGGCAGAAAATGAAATAAACCGAAATATTATCATAATCTCTTATTAATATGCATATTTCTAAGGGAGAATGAGGAACATTTTAAAACCTTTCACTCACAAGTTTTTCCTTCTCTAGTTTTTGCAGCAAAATTTCCATGTTACTTCCAATTCTTGTCTTTTCTACAACTTCATAGAGACTGCAATACATTCCATTCTTCAAAACTGACATAGGAAAAAATACATAGTAAATATTCAAATCAAGTCTGCTTCTTATATATTTTAGTAAAATTAAATTGCTTTACCTTCATATGGACCTAAGTAAGTTTCCTTATAAAACAGCGCTGGAGGGATTTTCTGTTTCAGATGATCAATACTCATAACTGTTTCAACATCTAACTTCTCAGGACTGAAAGAAAATTGAAAAGGCATATTTGCCTTACCTGTATTTTTAACTCTAGCAATGTTCTCTCTCTCTCGCTCCTTCTCTCTCTCTCTCTCTCACACACACACACGCACACGCACACACACACAAACCCACCCCCACACACACACACAAGTATCCTGATGGAATACAGAAGAGCATATTTATGAATATCATACTTGATATTTGATTTGGGCAGTTCAGATATATGTACAGGTAGCTAGACTGTCCAGCAATATTACCAACCTTCCATCTTTGAGCCAGAAGCTAACCCTTATTTATACCAATTTTACTAACCACAAAAGATAAAAAGTTACCATTTTATTAAATGCAATTCAAATATGAACAGTTAAATTAATCTTCAACCATTTATGGGGACCCATAATGTTTACTGTGGTGGTAGCAAAAGATCATTTTAAACCTTTCTATTCCAACATATGTTGCACAGGACTGAAAACAGCATATAAATTTTAACTTAACTGACCACATCAAGCTGTTTCCAACAAAGAACTGATAAATTTTAAGTCTATCATGTTCAAATTGCTAAATGAAAAATATATCTAATTAGGACAAAACTTTGAAAAATACTTTTAATATTTAAAATCACTAAAAAAAAATCTTATGCCATAAATGTGTATAACTATTTAGCCCATCTGCAAATCAAGACAGAAAAGCATAGGGCTCATTCTGCCAACTAAGTTTCCAAAGTTATCAAATCAATCTTTTTTAAAACAAACCACTGTTTATATGTAAGTTCTTATGGATCAAAGTAAAATTTAAATGTAAGTAAGAAAAAGGAATTTTAAGTATAAGTAAGAACTGAATAATTAGCAACTACTAACTGCTATTTTCTTGTAATATAACATACTTACAGCTTGATAGGCAAAAAAGCACGAGTGGCTGACCTCAGAGAAATATAACACAAAAGCTTTCCTTTATTTAAAAGCTGTCCTTTCCACAACGTGTAGTTAAATTTATCTAAATAAAAAGAATAATGACACAACTCAGCCTCTTGGCAGCCCAGAAGCAAATATTTACTAGAACTAAGGGGAAAAACATCCAGAAACACAGTTTAAGTAGAACCACCAAAAGAAAACTTGACATTTCTATTTACAGGGAATTCAAATACTAGGATTTTTGTTTCAGGTATCTTTTCCCCTATAAAATTATTCCAGATGAAAAGAATAACAAATTTATTTGCCTAAATGTCCTCATATCAGAAAGCTGAGGAGCAAAGACAATACAGTACTGCCCTCCTATTACCCCCAAAGGAGACTATACTAAATCCAGTTAACTACATGAATCCCTCACAATGTCTTACAGCTTCCACTTGCGCTCTTCTCATCATAGAGAAATCTGAAGATAGAAAGTGTCAATATTGCTTTCAATCTTCTCTCTCTTCTAAATTCTACACCTCTGATGAAGTTATTAATACTTTTAAAAGGCTGAGTTGTGAAACTTGTTCTATTTTTTACCTTTATCAACAAAGTGCTAAAATTCTTTGGTCTATTCACAGTACCAGCAGATTCTCAAAGGAGACCTTATGTTTGGATGACCAAATGTTGATGCTACATCATAACATGGCCTCGAGCTTTTTCAAACTTTGCAGATTCTCATTCATTATAAAAATAAAACAAAGTACTTATTAATTTTTTTACTCTACATACTTATTCTTTCGATTTACAAAACTAAAAGAAAGAAATGTAAGAATCTTACCTGAGTTTCTATCTGCATTAAAGCTGTTAGATCTACAAATAAATTTTTAAAAAGAAGAAAGAAATATTACTGATTTCTAACAACATGAAAGTTAACATTCAGGGCATTGATAGAAATGCTATTTTTTAATGGGATACTGTACAATAGAATTAAATCCTTCCCTCCCAGTATGAAGAACAAATTACTTATTACAACATTTAATAAATTCAAGTCTACTCAGAGAAATCAGAATCACTTACTTGGCTCAAATTACCGTATTTTCCCAAATTTAAGGGAGCTGTTTTTCCCAAAAATATCCATCAGGAGAGAATACAGTCCTTTAAAGTCTCGGTCAACTACTTTATTTTGGTGATGAGATGTGAAGAAATAGCCTCAATCATACTTAAATATTTACTAAGCTTCTATTATTTACTAGGCACAGTTCTGGGTAACAGAATTACAGGGATGAACAAAATCCCTGCCTTCATAGAGCTTACAGTCTCATAAGGAAGACAGACAATAATCAAAAAGTAAGTATATAGTACAACAATCAAAAAGTAAGTATATAGTTTACCAGATGATGATCGTTTTAAGTGCTATGGAAAAAAAGGAAGAAAGGTACTAAGGGTACATAGGTTTCAAAAAAAAAATCATGGAAGGTCTCACTGACAGTGTAAACTATGCAGCTAACTGAGGAATGAGGAGGAATAGCAAATGCAGAGGCAGGAGCATTCATGGCAACATTCAAGGTACAACAAGGATGTTCATTTTAAATGATATGGAGGGTCAACAGATGAAATCAAAGAGGCAAAGAAAATTAACAGACAATCATTATTCCTAGGGGTATAACCTTATAATTAAGTGCTGGGTGTCTTTTAAAAATCACTGTTGAAAGGCACTATAGTAAATGTATCATGGAGATCACAAATATAGAGCCACCGAAAAAAGAAAGAATGAAAGAAAAACACAACTGTCAGGATATTACACAGATCAGTACTTGTGGCTGTGGATGGTTTCCAGGGCTATTCACTGACCAAAAAAAAGTGCTGCATCTCAAACAACTTAAATGAAGACAATCTGATCTGAAAACTGATTAAAAGGTTGACCTTAAAGGGCTTCCCTGGTGGCGCAGTGGTTGAGAGTCCACCTGCCAATGCAGGGGACACACAAAAAAATGCAGGGGACACAAAAAAAAAAAAAGAAAAAGAAAGGCTGACCTCAAAAGTGTTTCATGAAATGTGGCTTTTTAAAACTGCAGTATTTCTAAATTAATAGATATCACGCATGACTTCAAATCTGGGAACTCAAAGTAAAAATAAGTAGATATTTAACTGTTTCACCTACATCTCTGTAAATTTACTTATTCAATTTTGCCAAAACATTTTCTGGAATCACCCCCATGGGGGGGAAAAAAGAAACTGATTTGTACCTGGTCACCTTATAGTAGAGCTTGTAAGAAATCATCAATTAACTCATAATTAACTCTGACTGACCATCAGAATCACCTGGAAGTGTGTAAAAACTACCACAGCCTAGGCTCCTTCATAACTACTTGATTTAACTGGTTTGAGATGGGGCTGAGGATTTGTAGAAGCTCCCCATTTCCAGGAGAGCTAATACACAAAATTTCACTTTTAAAAACTGCATTTGGGGGAATTCGCTGGCAGTCCAGCAGTTAGGACTCTGTGGTTTCACTGCCAAGGGCCCAGGTTCGATCCCTGGTCTAGGAGCTATGATCCCACGTGCTTCATAGCACAGCAAAAAAACAAAATCAAACAAGCAAACAAAACTGCATTTGGGCATTCCCTGGTGGTCCAGTGGTTAGGACTCCCAAGCTTCCACTGCAGGGGGCACAGGTTTGATCCCTGATCAGGGAACTAAGATCCTGCATGCCACGTGACATGGCCAAAAAGAAAAACCCAAAAAAACCAGCTGCATTTATGCAGTTAAACAAACCTTCACTATCAGGAAAAAAAAGGTTAACCGGTGAGGTTTAATTTAGTTTTTATTTCCACACAGTTAAGTATCTGTCCTTCTAACTGACTTCTTAAAAGTCATCATGAACATTCATAAATCTAATTAATTTCAAGAGAAGGAAAAAAAATGGGAAGAAATACAAAGCGTTCCTCCTAACTCAGAAGTGCAGGATACGTGATATAATACCATTCTGGATGACGTCTAAAATTCATGAGTCTTACCTTGATGAAGGTACGAACTTTGGAGTTTGTATATCATCTTTATAAGTAAAAGACACAACTGCATATGGACACACGTGTCTCGGTCTTCGCCTTAGCTCATCAAAGCCATACTCATAAAAATAATACTAAAAATAAGAAAATGCAAAATTAACTTCCTTAAGAAGGCAAGAAGTAGACAGTGAAATCTTACAATTACCTGCCTGGTTTTTGAGAAACACAATACCACTTAAGTACCTTTAATGAAAAATATCTTCAAGCATTGCTTGTCAATTTAATTAAAATAATTTGTACTTTATATTCATTGTATGATATAAAATATTCTGCTTCTATATATATACCAGATGCCAGGATGCTAATAGGTATTCCAAAAGTTTACTTCTGAAGAACTAACCAGTGGGAATGTGCAACAAATTTCCTCATGAAAATGAAACAAATGGAGCCTAAGCTCCCAGGTCAGCCCAGAAAAACCAATTTGATACAATAGTAAAATACTAAGAACACAATTTCAAGCAAACCTAGCATTTTGCTCATTATTTCAAAAGAAAAACACTTTTTTGACTCTAACTGCAGACAAAGCAACAAAGGGGAGGTGGCGGAGATTACAAACATAGGTGACAAAGGCAGCTGAACCTCTTCCTATTACCCTATCCATCTGCCTCACCCCTTCACCTATTCACAACATTCATTGGATTAGGGTTTTCTGACCTGCAGTCTAGGGATTTTCATGAAAAAGAATGCCCTAGTTTATAAACAAAGCACTGTCCTTCAAAGTCCATTCTCTTGGGAAACTTCCAATAATGTTGCTGTTGCTCTAAAAATGCCTGGAATTTTTCTGGAAACATCAAGCCAATTTACAAGTTCTGCTACAAAAACCAGTAACTACTTTATAGTTATATTTCATATCTACTAATACTACTGTCCAGAAGGTAATCAAATGAGTCAGCCCAGATGACTTTGGTGAATATAATTTTTGCTAAAAGCCCCCAACAACAGGTCTTGCCCACTGAGATTCTTCAAAAAGAAAAGAGCAAGAATAAACTTTATTTTATATAAATAAAGTAAAAATTAAAGAAAAGAGAAAGAACATTTCCAGGGAGGTTAGCACCACCACTTTTCACATAGAATCCATTCAGATATACACATTTTTTATACATTTGTTAAAAAGAGTAACATTATAGTCAAACAACATATAAAAACACAACTGATATTCATCAAATACTACACTTTTAAATATGTGTAGTTTACTATAAATCAATTACATCTGAATAAAACTTAAAGAATGAATTCTAAGTTTGCATTTTAGAAAAATACTAATAAAAATATCTACCAAATCAATAATACAAAGTGATATGAATTAAGGTAATTCAAGGGGCTTTAACTTTACCTTAAAGAATGAGCAATGTTTTATTAGACAGGATCTTTCTAGGCCAGGAGAAACCAAGGCTTCAAGAGGAAATGAGATCGTTGAGGGCAGGAATTATACAAAAAACAGGCTGGAGGTCACAGTCTACAGGCAGGGAGAGCTAGCTAGGCTAAGGAGTCTTAATATCACTGTAAGTCTAAGAGGGGGGCCACTGTTATGTTTCTGAGCTATCTTGGAAACACTGAACAAACAGCAGTGAGAGTCACTGGAGTCTAGCAGTGGTAAGTGGAAACCAGAGTCTAGTGTGGTAGCAAGGAAAACTGAAAGGGAGACATTTTAAAGGATTTAGTGACAAACTGATATGAGGTCATAACACTAAAATGGATCCAGGTACTTACCTGAGTAAGCTCATAAGCTCTATAAGCCAAAAGTGATGTAATTCTATTGGCATTCTTCGACACATGACATTCATGCTTTGGTGTTGGGTCCAAAGCACTTTTATTTAATATAGATTCCAAACTTTTTACACCCATGGGGTCATATATACTCTTTATTTTACCCTAAAATACAGAAAATCTTTTAAGTCCACCAAAACCTAATTACTGACTGTATAACATTAATATTATAGAATAACTCTTTGAATATAGATTACCTATAACAACAGCTTTTTCCTTTAATACCTGGTAATAAAGTAATACCCAACACTTTTTGCTAATATCGAAGCAGTAAGAAAAAGTTAACCAAAAAAAAAAAAAGCTTGTTTGAATTTAATACAAGGAAATTAAAATTTTCTTCACAACACTTCAATAGCTTAAATAACATTATCAACATATTTCCCTCTCTTCATTCTTTTCTTTGGAAAGGAAAGCAAACTCTAAAGCTCAGAAAGCTCAGATTAAAGACGGCAAACCACTCTCAAAAGTATCTTTATACGCCAAACACAAGCAAGCACTGGTTTTTAATTCAATCAAACCCCTAAAGACAGGGTCGACTAAAATCCAAGTCAAATGCTGTCTTTGATATATGAAATGTAAAAGTTGAAATTACCTTCATTATTTTAAAAATAACAACATCGCCCACTGCCCCAGCTTCCAAAGGATTAGCTTGTAATAAATCAGCATACCTAGAAAGATAGACACCTAGCAAAGAGGGAAAAATTAAAGTTTTGTTTTAATATGGACACAAATATAAAAAGTCCAAATATTTAACATAATAAGAGATAAAAGGTATGACACCTTTAAAAAAAATGTAATGATAGCTGATATTTAACCAAAGCAAAAAATAAAACTAGAAAAAACATGAAAAATCAAAATTTTCAAAATCACTAGAACTAGACTAAGAGATTAAAAAAAAAAGATAACCCTTGTTTAATTGGAAGTATGCAAAATCAGAAACAAAGGATAAAACTGGTTTTCATTGCAGAACCTGAAACTAGTCTCTTTTTCTGGGAACATGACAAAGCATACATGAATTTAATTATAAGGACAACAGCGAAATTAGATAATATATTTTTAAAGGGCAACTTAGTAGTAGGTATATGAAAAAAGAAAAAAGATTACCCATGGAAGGACTGCCAAGAATTGTTATTTTGGACTGGCCCACCTGTAATCCTTTTTCACATATGCTCTGAACCTAAATAAACAAAACATTTCATCTTACAGTCAATACATTAAAAATGTGAAAAGACAGTTTGTAAACTTGTTTTAAGTAAAATCCAAGCTTCTAAATTATATTTTTTTGTTACAGAAATTATACATATACATGCTAGTTTATGACTAAATATCAATGTGAAACTGGCTTACACTTCCAATGTAACCATAGTTGTAATCTATTTTTGTTTATGCCACGTCTGACATATACTTAGAATTCATGCCATTCATATATATAAACATCCCCTTTTAGAAAGAATTAGTCCTGGCAAACTATTTAAAAAGAAATTAACTCCACCTAAACATCTTTGATCAAAGGAGTAAAAATAGTTCCCAGCACATATAATCAGTAATATAGAAGATAATCTGCTTTAATAAAGGAAAAATTATTTACTATCAAGCACATTCCAGGGGGGAAAATTAGGTTTGATCAAAGAAAAAATGAACATATTTGAAAAGCAAATTACAAACAATGAAGTACCTTGCACTAAGCCATTTTTTCCATTTCTACATCAAAAAATTGTTAGTTTATAAAAATCAAGTGTATAGTATAACTGATTCACTTTGTTATAAAGCAGAAACTAACACACCATTGTAAAGCAATTATACTCCAATAAAGATGTTAAAAAAAATCAAGTATTGATTAATTGCAAATTTAGGTAACTTACAATGGAAGCACTTTCAAATTGTTTTTTATAAAATGGGTTCACTTACCTGATACCGATCAACCATCAGAAATGCATAGGATTCTGAAAGTTCTTTATCTAAACGACCATCAAACTTCAGTTCTCTTCGCTTTTCTGTAAACTAAATGAAATTAAATCTATAACGACTCCTTAGTATGTGCTTATGTTTTTCAAGCTAAGAGTTTCAGGAAGCTTATTTCTAAGAAATTCCAAATCAGCAATTCCCTGGTGGTCCAGTGATTAGGACTCTGCGCTTCCACTGCTGGGGGCCCGGATTTGATCCCTGCTCAGGGAACTAAGATCCCACAAGCCACGAGGCATGGCAAAAAAAAATCCATATCTACAAAAGTGGAAATTATCTTTTCTCTCCCTGTAATTTCTACACTTCATTTTTTCCCATTATAATTGGATCTTTATCCTTACAATATAGTCAAATAAGCACCTAGTGCTAAACAATTTTAACTAAATTTCTATTAAAATCTTACCACATTCCAACTCTCCCATAGATTTTTTTTTTTTTTTTTTTTTTTTGCGGTATGCGGGCCTCTCACTGCTGTGGCCTCTCCCGTTGCGGAGCACAGGCTCTGGACGCGCAGGCTCAGCGGCCATGGCCCACGGGCGCAGCCGTTCCACGGCATGTGGGACCTTCCCGGACCGGGGCACGAACCCGTGTCCCCTGCATCGGCAGGCGGACCCTCAACCACTGCGCCACCAGGGAAGCCCTCCCATAGATTTTTAAGTTCATTTTTTGATTATCTTTGGATCTTTCATTTTACCTGACATGGTGCACTGCATATAGGTGGTTTAATAAATCTCTGTTTAATGACCAACTTCTAGACTATAAACTCAATTAGGACAAGGAAAAATGTTTCATTTCTTTACAATTATATTCTCAGTGCCAAGTACATAAGCCATGTTCCATACCCATTTCCAGGATAAAAGAGTGACTTGATCTAAGTACATAAGTCACCCTCAACTGCTGGCTTTCACTTTTAGATACAAGCAAATAGATATGGAGCCCACACCTAACAGATTTACATGCCATGTTCAGGCTATTACCGATCTTCAATAATATAATTAATGAATCTTTAAATGTTCATATAAAATTAACAAATAATTCCTATCATATCATGAAACCACATCAAACTACCAAGGTTTTAATTTCATCTGGGAGCCATTAACATTCATCCACTTTAGGGATCCTTTCAAAGTTAAATTCTCATAGCACTAGATTAACCAACCTACAAAAGTACAAAATTAATAGTATATCATGTACATCAGAAAGCAATATACACATCAAATATTTCTAAACATCTCATTTGTATTACCTCAGGATTATTATGGCTTTTCCTAAATCAAAACTCAAAAAAAGATTCTAATTTGTATATGAAGCTTAAATTCACTACCTAACAGGCTCAACTATTTCCCTTTGTTCTCACTTTTTCACTAAGAATTTCTACTAATGATATTAAGATAACTCAATTACCAGGCAATAACTGGGGAAAAAATTAAGCATATCCTAAAAAAAAAAAAAAAAACGTATTTTATTTCATTAACCTTCCAATTTAGACATAATATGCTCTTAGAGATTCCATTTAACTAACATGCTTGAAAGAGCAAAAAGCCTTGTAATGAATTTACAATTAAGCCATTATACAATAAGCTATCCCTATGCTTAAGATTCATTGTTAGTAAAAGAAGTTATCTTACACAATCACACGTTAATTTAACAGAACAGATAAATGTAGTGCAATATCAACAGTGTTTAGGGAAAACAACATGCCATTTAAAACTTGTTTTTCCCCTCCATAATTTGGTTTTCCTAAGAACTTTAGCATTTTTAAAGAAAAGGAAGAAAGTAAAACAAATTCCAGGCTATTAACTGGTTCTGAAGAATCTTACAAAAAGCACAATTTAAAACATACCTCCTGGACTTCCCTGGTGGCGCAGTGGTTAAGAATCCGCCTGCCAATGCAGGGGACACGGGTTCAAGCCCTGGTCCGGGAAGATCCCACATGCCGCAGAGCAACTAAGTTCGTGCGCCACAACTAGCGAGCCCGTGCTCTAGAGCCCGTGAGCCACAACTACTGAGCCCGCATGCCAAAACTACTGAAGCCCGCGAGGCATAACTACTGAGCCCGCATGCTGTAACTACTGAAGCCCGCACACCTAGAGCCCATGCTCTGCAACAAGAGAAGCTACTGCAATGAGAAGGCCGCATACAGCAACGAAGAGTAGCCCCGCTCGCCGAAACTAGAGAAAGCCCGCACGCAGCAATGAAGACCCAACACAGCCAAAAATAAATAATAAAAATAAATAAATTAAAAAAAAAAAAACAAAACATACCTCCTTTTCCAAAAGCTCATTATGTATCAAGCAAGCACGTCTGTAGTTAAAATTTGTTACTGAAGTTGGTTCAAGGTAAGATGAGTGGAGAATATTTAAAACATCTTCAAATTCCCGAGAGCCTGGAGTTAATGGCTGAAAAAGTGCTAAAATAAAAAACAGTATTAATTTTAAGATTCCATCTTAAATGTAGTTTTTTATATTTTTGTGGCTTTGTTAATATAACTTTTAAATAAAGTTAATATAACTTTTTAAGTAAAGTTAAAAAAAGCATCAAGGCTATCTTATTTTGTGATATGCAAAAGAGATACTTATTAATTCACTAAAGAAAAAACTCTTCAGCAGCGAGCATCTGGCATTGCACATGCAGAAAAGGAAGTTACAATTTTGCAAAACTTAGGGGATGCTACATTAGGAAACCTAAACTGCTTAAAGACGCTCATAAGAACCTGTGCATAAACTCAACTTGCCTCAACTCCTATTTTATGTTACATTTAGGTAGTATGTCTAGGACCATTTATTTCAGCAAATGAAATGCTTATGCCATAAGTAAAAGCATAAAAACACTTAAGACACTTAGCTGTCTATACAATAAAATGATTCTATCGGGTTTTTAATACTAAAGTTAGAATAAAATATGCTGCATCCATTAGCTTCTTGTATTACCAATATAAAGTAGGAGGATATTTACTATGAAAACTTGGTGAAATGGAAAGATGTGGAACTTTGGAGACAGACCAGGACACAAATATCAGGTCTAGCATTTACTGGCTTTGTGGGAGACCTTGGGTAAATCAATGACTTAACAAAACAAGCTCAGTACTTTCTTCAGTAAAAAGGAGAATTCCAGCTATCCTAATAACCACTATATGCCATATGGCACATAAGACAACACATGGAAAAGGCTCTAAGAACAGCATCTGGTGCAAAGAAAAACAGTAAAAGTTTTTATTCCCCACTCCACCAACTACTGCATACTCCCTTTAATTTTTAAAATACTTAAGTCAAATATACAATTTGTTCTTCAAACAGTAGCCTAATAACCTCAACTTTCCACTTTATGAAATAACTTATAAATTTAAAACATCAAGTCTATATATATACTTTCCCCAAACCAAAAGGAACCATTTATTTTTCACTGTAGATAGAAGTATTCATAGAACTTATGTTATATGCTATTACCTTAATTTCTTTCAAGATACTATAGAGTCAATAAATGTCATTCAAAATACTCTTAGACCACTACTGAAAGCGGTGTTCTACTTGTACATACTCTCAAAGGTACTAAAGAGCAGCTGTTGGGCTTCCCTGGTGGCGCAGTGGTTGAGTCTGCCTGCTGATGCAGGGGACACGGGTTCATGCCCCAGTCCAGGAAGATCCCACATGCCGCAGAGCAGCTGGGCCTGTAAGCCATGGCCGCTGAGCCTGCGCGTCCGGAGCCTGTGCTCCGCAACGGGAGAGGCCACAACAGTGAGAGGCCCATGTACCGCAAAAAAATAAATAAATAAAAGTAGATATTTAAAAAAAAAATAAAAATAAAGAGCAACTGTTTTTACTGTATTCCCTATAACGTCAAACGACATATCCATTCATCCACCAAACCACGTATATATTACAAAAGTGCCTGTAAAAATGTAGCTTTCAATGAGAGAATGTGTATAGAACAAATGATTCCCACTACTTTGGAATTGCACACTAAAAAAGGTGGCAGCGGGATAAAAGCAACATACTTATAATAATGCAATAAAGACAGTAGGAGTAAGCAGGAAAAAAAACACTCAAAAAGAACTAAAGAACTACTAAACACAGAGTGTGCTATAATAAAATTTATAGCAAATGGAGATACTCAATAATCTATTGATTGTAAGCTCCATGAGAGGAGGAACTATATCTGCCTTGTTCATTACTCTACCTTTTCTTGGGGCACTGGCCCCAAGCTGAATGACTGAGTGAGTGAAGATGAGAATAAACTTTGTCAAGACTTTTTTATATTGAATACAAATATATTCTAAACTACCAAAATATGATTGTTGTCATTTTAAATTAGGTCTCACAAATTCAACCATTCAGTGATATAGAAAACAAAATGAAAGCTCAAAAAACGGAGACATCCATTCTCTCAATTCAAATCTGTTTTATAGAATACAGTAGGAGAAAACGTTTTATCTTTGTGTCTGTCCCCAACTACACTGGAAAAACTTGTGAGGGAAAACAGCATGTGGAAGTTTTCATAGGCTTTCCCATCCAAAATGAGCCAAGCATGATTCTTAAAGTTGGGTTTTATGTATGATTGATTTTTATGTTTCTAAACTAACAAGTGACTTCAGGTATCTAAAGATGTGCCAAAAAGAAGTATCAAAAGAAGTAGCTTTAAATTTCTATGAAATTTTACAATCTACAAAATGAAATCATTTTCCTTAGCTAAGCTATTCCAACACTATTTCCACTGTCAATCTAACCAAAAGTGAAACATTCAAGTTAAATCATATAAATTTATATAGAAATTAACTTTCAAATTATTTTCAAAAAAGTACTTAACATTTCTGTTTCATTCCAAAGCAATGTCCTAGTCACCTCAAGTAATACTCAAGTAGACTGCCAGTGTGAAAAAAATTCTTGTGAATAAAAATACAGAAAAAGGTGCAAGATTTTAGGTCTAACAATACCTGTGTCCTAGTAGGTATTTTATATTTCATATATCTCAGTTGGCTTTACTAGTTAGGCCAAAGCTATAATTTCTAGTTTTTCTTCCCAATTATCAATTTCTGTAAGAATAAAATCATGCTGTAACTATTTTTAAAGATTTCAAGTCAATGTGCTGGTAATAGTAGTTTAGAAATATAACCAGTTTATGTTCTGAATGTACATTCCCTGGTGGTCTATTTTGTCCTTAATAATCCTCTAAAGGACATACCTGATCAACACATCCTGTCACTTCTTTTAAAGAAAACATATATACATCACAGTATTATGGGTCATCACTGAGGCAATAATAATAAATAAACCTATAACTACCCGTAGGGGATCAGAACATTTTATATATTCATCATCCATTTCACATAGGAAGTCAGAATCCAATATACTGTTCTCCGGATTCTGACAATTTTTGAGTCTAACAATTAGTGGCTCATTATTCCTTTTCAGATACTGTACTAAGAGCTTTATATGCATTATCTCATTTAATCATCGAAACCACCCTATGAAATTCATTATGCCCATTTCACAAATGAAACTGAGCTAACAGTCAACTTGGCCCAAGGTTGATACGTGAATAGGGCAGGTGTGAATTCAAAATAAGCCTCCCTAGCTGCAAATCTTGTTTCCTGAACTATAAGTAAAACATGTATATGTAAGTGCTGAATATAAGTGCTGAAACAAATCATTCCAAGAGCTGGAAAAACAGAATTGTTTCCTCATTTTAGACCAAGAAATTATATTAGCTATATGGAAATTAGCAATAAAAAAAGAATCTGATGTCTAGAATGCTCTTTCTACCCTCTTATGTCTTCTTTTGAATCTCATTTCTTAGTATTTCTTTCTCATTTATTGCATTTAACAGGGCCAAAAGCCATAGCTAACACCCTTTTTTGGTTTATAAAGGTTAACAGCAGTCGTAATAATTCTTCCAGACATTAAGAAACATATAATTTTGCTTATTTACAGTGCTTCCATCAAATTCATGTCAGAAAGATAGATACTGAGTTGATTTCTGATAATTCACAAGGCTCTTCTATTGACAAAACTGATGATAGATGTGTTTTCATCATTTTTTTTTCTCTTTTGTCCACACTACATGGCATGCAGGATCTTAGTTCCCCAACCAGGGATCAAACCTGTGCCCCTGCAGTGGAAGCACGAAGTCTTAACCATTAGACCATCAGGGGAGTCCCTTTTATAGATGTGTTTTTATGGGATTCAAGAAAAGACTTAGAAAGGCACTTGGAGATTTATAATTCAAATGAGGAGACTGTCTATATCACAGAACCACAACTAGAATTGAGTATTTTATATTACTGGTAGCATACAAAACATACTAAGAATTAAATGTTAAACTTAAGCAGCTGGAATAGACATAAAATTAAGGTCACCAAATAGTAGCTTTGTTTCTTAGTCAAAGGAACATCTTTCCTCAACTACTTTTACCAACTCATTTAGTGTCAATGCCACTCTTTGTGTTTGTATTGTTTATGTGTATATGTAAAAAAAATCGTAAGTGTAAAAACAAGCTAAACTTAAAAAAAGATGGACCAGCGTTATAAAAATATACCAAGGGAAATTCCAAAATATACATTCCAATTTAAAGTAATTCATGGAAAAAAAGGAAATGGCAAAGAGTAGGCTGTGGATCTCATTGGTCTGCAATTCTCTCTGAATCATCTCTCTGATGTCTATGGATATTAATGACTAAAATACAATGAATATCCATTTGCTCCTCATGATAATTTAGACGTTTTAAAAATCATTTTTTTCAGTCTAATAAAATTACTACAGACATAATACTGTAGGAATGGGTGATTCATCTCTACTCATGATTGAATATAGTGCAGAATCAGTAATAAACATTCTAGCAGAGATCTACAGAGATAATATGAAACTTGACTTTTTTTGGACTGGGGAATACGTCAAAGAAAGTTTTACCTCCATTACTTAGAATTTATATGCGCCTATCAAACGTTTTATGTGGATGACTGGATTCTGCCTGTACATTCCTGCTCAGATTTACTTCTATGTAGGGAAAACTGTGGTACTTAGAACCAAGCCATTCATATACAACTACTAAAACATCATGCAAATTTCCTTAAGGAAGAGACTCAACCCCAAAGTCTTCAAAAAGACAACTCCAAATTTTGTGGGAAAAGATGGGGATTTGGGAGGAGAATTGGCCTTTAATTTTCCTGAACTAGACTAGTATGGATGCAGGTGCGTAAGAGCATTTAGTTTTTGATGCACCTGCATGAGACGCAGATGCACGAGAGCAATTAATCTTGTGCCCTACATAAAGCATTAACCAATAAACATTTTCCAGAAAGTGCATCATTACTACTTCATTTCCCAAGACCTTTGGAGGGAAAAATTATATCAAATACAATTACTGATTTTAATTTACTTTTGATGACTTACACTATCAGATTTTAGAGTAGAAGGCGGCAATAGTGAAACATCTACTGACGAAGTACAATTCCACAATTTGGTTAAATATAACAGTGACTCCTTACAGTACAGAAAGTAGCCCAGCCAATAAGTAAACAGAATAGCACATAGATCACAAAGAGTAAAATCTTACTCTTTCTAGTCAACAGATCACTTAATCTGTGAGTACTTATTAAATGTGTTAATTTTCTAATGAACATAATTTTGGAATCTCAAAATTCCCCAGGGATGAAGACATACTAAACATCACTAAATTTAATAGTTGTTAAAAAAAAATTTTTTTAAGTGAACTAAAACTTTTCTACAATAAAAAAGAAATAAGAAGTACTCTACACCTAGGTTCAAATTCCAACTCCACCATTTACTAGCTGTGTAACCTTGGGCAAGTTATTTACCTCAGTAGTTCAGTCTCCTCATCTGTAAAACGGGAATAGTACCTACCACACAGGATTACTGAGATTTAGTTAGTACATATAAACTGCTGAGAACAATGCCTATAACTTATTAAGCACTATAAAGTGTTTGTCAATATCATTACTTAATTAGAATGGCAGTATTGTGGATGTTATGCTACTGTGAAGACCAATAAAAGAACTGAGTCAAGTTATACTCACAAAGATTTACCTTTAAGCTACCAAAAACATGAGTCCTAATCTTAAACTTCACTGGTAAAGCAGTCACAAGCAAAGGTCTGCCATATTAAAATACGAATGCAACAGAACCTTTGATACTGAAAAGTTCAAGCAGAGGTATCTACTGAAAATGATCTAATATTCATGATAAAAGACTCAGATGACCACACCACTAATACCTAGCCAAATCCTATACATAAAGTGATACCTTTCAAGTCTTCCAAGAGGACATTATCTTGGGATCAAGTGTGAAACTAGCAGTACCTGCCGAACTGTTTCTGATAAAGAATTTTTTTAATGAAAAGTCATATTTTTCTATTAAATTCTATCACCAAGTATTAACTCCTTTCAGGTTGGACAGGATGAAGTCCATGATGGTAAAAAGCTGCTTATTTAAGTTTTAAAAGTGCTATTTAGATCGCTATTGTACTATTTGAACAGCTGCTGCTAAGTGTACAAATATTTAGACAAGTTAAAAATTACTCACTTTCACGAAACATGAAAAAAGTCCACTGTGTTATATTTTCCTTACCAAAACCTCCCTAAGAGGAGAAAGGTAACAAATTTCCCCCAAAGAAGCATCAGACTCAGGGGAGAAAACAAAGACAACTAGGTTTTATATTTCCTAATTCCTCAATTATTATCTACTTTTAATGTGTTCAAATGAGGTCTATTTTACAGCAACCTCTCGATTTATCTAATTAAAAAAAAAACACACATGCAAACAGTGCCTTTCAACATTTCCTCGTGCCCTCCCACATTTCAACCCAAATGGGTTTTATGCCAATTTCCTGGTCCTATCAAATATTAAAAGAAGGTACATCATGCTTTGTTTTGCTTAAAACCCTAAAAAAACGGACTTCAAAATTGTATCAAGCTAAAAAATTGTTTAAAAAGAAAAAAATTCAACCTCCTACTTCGATCCTATAACCAGAGCCCATCTGAATCTACTTCCAACCTATTCTCTACCAATTGATAACTCAGGATGAAATCTAATTTTCCTCATATAGACTATACATCTTAACTAAACCAAAAGGATTGATAACCTTGACCTATACAAGAATTCTCTTGAATCCTAAAATGTATTACATTAACTCACTTAAAAGATACTTCTAGAAACATTCTGCATGCTAGTGGACAAAAGATAACTTCATCTTTCTTAACATCGTTTCTCACAGCAAGGATTTCCCTGGCTTTATCATTCAAATAGAAATTAACAATTTGACTTTATTTGTATCTTACTGACAGAAGGCTAACAATTTCAGGTGTGCAAATGTAGCTGGTTATGCACATGGCAAGAGGAAGCACATGCTTCATTCAAGAGTCTCTTTACCAAGATTCAAGTTACAAATAAAAAACGTTTTCCGCAAATAAGAAAATTCCTATTACTTTCCAAAGTAAATCTGAAAAAACGGAACCACGCACTAAAACAAAAAGACGCTTTAAATTGACTAAATCCAGACAGAGTATCCCAAATTGCTGGAGAGTCAAAAATTGTTTTCTAAGAATTGAAAACGATAACTTCCTCCATTAGAAAGGTGTCACAATACGGCATTAAGTTTTAAAAAGGTAACGTACTTTATTTAACTGTTCCCATACTGGTTCCAAAAACCAGACTGGACTTTTAAATATTTTTCTGAAGTTCTCTCATCTGCAAGATCAAGTTGGTGACTCTTGGGCATAAGCTGACCTCTATTTTTTTCCACAGGGAAATTACTGCACCAAGAACCTACCTTCCCAAGCTTCTCAAATACAAGAAAAAAACATACTAACGTTGGATTTAGAGACAGCCCTATCTAGCGCTTCAAAAACGAGAAAAAAAAATCTACATGGAAATGAAGTGTGATGGCAAACAGCAGTGTGCATGAATCACATCTAACGGAGATGTCTAAACAAGGGAAGACGCTGACATCGAGCAAATTTCAAGTAGACGCATAGAGCTGAAGAATTTCCACAGGGAGAAGCACTTGTGGTCCTCTCAACGCAATGGCCTTGGAGAAAGCCCCAGAATCCACGGCCACGGGTTATTTCCACAGTGAGACTTCTCAGAAGCATCCTTAGGAGGACACATCAGCTTCTCTGCCTTCAGGGGCTGGGAGGGAGGGGCGCCGAGCACCATCTTTCCTCTCTGGGAGCTGCAGCCTTACGGACAAGCTTCAAACCTGAGCTACTTCCAACTTCCACGGGGAGAGGGGGAGCAGGGAGCGTGGTTCCACCGCTTTCCTCTCGCACCAAGCGCAGCAGCTGGGCGGCCGTGGCAGTGCGGGAAGAGGCGGCTGGCGCTGCATGCGTGTTTACGTGTCTCGGATGGGTGTGGGAAGGAGACAGAGAGGTTCTAATGAAAAGATGGAGGGGAGAGAGAAAGAGGGGTTGGGAAAAAGGGGAAGCACCACCTTTCTTTTCTCTGCTCTTCCTGGGGATCTGAAAACTCCTCCTAACGGGTCTTTCGGGCTCTTCGGGGCCTTTGGGCAGAGCGGCCGCGCCCGCCTCACAGGAGTCCTGAGGCTGCTCGTGGCAGAGGCTCGGGGCGGCCTCGGCAGCCGCGGTCTCCTCAGGCCCGGCGCCGCCGCCGGGCTCCGCGACGCTGAGGCCGCCGCCATTTTGTGGGGAGGACTCAAGCTCCGGAAGCGCCTGCTTCAGCTCGTCGTCTCCGCCGCCGCCGCCACTTTCCCAGTTCGCGTCCGTCGGCGGAGAGGCCTCCGCCTCCGCCTCCGCAGCAGTAGCCATCGCGCCGGCGTGAGGAGCACCGGGAAGCTTCTGCCTACAAGGTCGACGGGGGTGGGGGGAAGGGGTGGCGAGCCAGCTTCGCCGCCAAGCTGCTCTCAGCCCACCCACCCCCTTCCCCCCCGTGGCCGCTGGCCGCTATCCCGGCCCAGCAGCCTCTCGGGGGGCCCCAAAGCAGGCGCTACAACCGTGCGGCCCGACCCCAAGAGCCGCTCCTCGCTCGGGCAGTTCTTCTGCCGGCCCCCACCACTCAACGTGCTGGCGTCGGGGCCGGGATGGGGCGGGGCCATCTCGGAGCGCTCCACCAATGGGGGCGCGGCGCCCGCCTCCGCGGGTGCGGACAGACAGCGCCGGGGGGTGGAGCCTCGGGGCGCCGGAGCCCGCCAAAAGGGGCGACCGCAACGGCTAGAGAGTACCTCGACGCCGCGGCCAGCTGCGGGGTGGATGGGCCTCAGGACGAGCTGCGAGTTCCCGGAGCACGCTCGGCCAGTGCTGCAGGCGAGGGAGGCGCGCTGCGCCAGATCCCGAGAACGCAGGCGTCGCCTCTTTACGGGCAAGATTACCCAGCTTCTCCGCGCACGATTCACATCGGCCAGGACAGTACAGAGGCAGTGGTTGTGGGACGATCTCGGCTTTGTGAAATATTTACGTGCATATAAAGCCCTGGAGTGGCGATAAGAGAGTGGACTGCAGCGATAAGAGCATGAAAGCCTCGGGGGCCCACTTCACCGACCTGCAGTTCCCACCGGATCTTGCACCTTTACAACACATTACTCCCACCCGCCCCCCTCTTTTATCTAGAGGGGTTAGAACCAGTGGCACGCCTCCAGCAAACAGTCGATGCCTTGGTCCTTTGATTTGACTTCATAGCCTAATGTTAACAGGATTTGGTTCTGGGGAGCTTGAGGAGAGAGGGGCTGCTGGCTTTTAGATTTCCCTTTGGTGTTTCAGTTTTCCTCAAGTGCGTGTATATTAAAGAAAAATAGAAACGTCTGCAGCCACGTTAAAAAATATACAGCAAGCGATCGCTTTCCCTTAAAATAACTTGACAGTCAAGCAGAAGGCCTTTAAAACAGCTTACACCGATTAGGTTGAAACTACTATTTATTTGGGTTATGGTGAATAGAGAAAATGTAATACTTCTTGGGTCCTTTCTGTACGCTAGGCACTGGACAAAGCGATTTACGTATACTATGTGCATTTAATCCTCACAACAACAGATGTTAGGGAGATACTATTATGCACAATTTAAAATAAGTGTTGCATAGGGAGGGTGAGAGGGAGGGAGACACAAGAGGGAAGAGATATGGGAACATATGTATAACTGATTCACTTTGTTATAAAGCAGAAACTAACACACCATTGTAAAGCAATTATACTCCAATAAAGATGTAAAAATAAATAAAGCAGGGATAATAAAAAAAATAAAATAAGTGTTGCAATTAGGAGTATGGGATTAATAGAAACACACCACTGTAAAACAACAAGGATTTACTGTATAGCACATGGAACTGTGTTCAATATCTTGTAATAACCTATTATAGAAAAGAATCTGTAAACTATAGTTAAATAAAAAATAAGTATTGCAAGATATAGAACAAATTAACAAAATGAGAATTTGAAGCCAGGTCTGTTTAACTCCAAATAAAGTACTTGCCCTTGACTGCTTCTCTTAAGACCTAATCTTCACAGCAGCTCTGTACCTTTATGCATTTTATGTATGGAGAAATGAGGATTGACATTTTGCTCCATCTCTAAGCAGTAGGATAAGGATTGGGACCCAGACCTCAATTTTCAAACTCCAGGAGTTGACTGACCAAACCTATAATTATAATAAAACCCTAGGCTTTGCCACGTGGCTGCTACTTAAAGAGCATTCCCAAGGGCAATAGCAAAATTATATTCCAATGTCCTGTGATAAATATCATACCTGTTTAACAGCTAATAGGAAAAGCTAATCATGACTTGCCCAACCTATTTGAATCAGCTCAGTAAGTCATAGGAAAGTATAAAACAATTATTCCTTTTAGTAAATAGTTAATATAAAAACATTTTAAAATACTGATGAAAACACTAGGGCCATGTTGAGGCAAAATGCTACATTATTTTAAGTTAAAAATTACCCTCAAAATTTGGAGGAAGAAGCTTTACTTGATAGTAGAGGCTATCAGAAACTCAGGTGTTGGGGTCTCCAAAGGGTAACTCTGTTGTTGGTTCATTAAAGGCATTTCTAAAAACTCATTTTTATCAGATTAAAGATAAGTAGGAACAACTGCATACTGGTGCCACTACTCAGCTAAGGCTTTCCTCATTTGGTCAGCAAAAGCCAGCTTAAACTCGGAAGGTAGAAGTCCTAGGATATGTATAAGGCAAACACACCAGTTGGTGGTAAAGAGTACCTAAAACTAAGCCCAGAGAGAACCATTTGTCTTCCACAGAAATAGAATCTTAAATTCGGTGAGGATAAAATTTTTCTTCATTCCAAGTCATTTATTTTTTTTAATTTTAAATGAATTCAGTATTATTCCTTATAAGGTGTAAGAGGATTGGGAAGCTCTAATATATAATTTTAACTATATATTCAATTATTGTAGATTAAAAATTTTAGGTTCACCTGGATAACATTACTACTATTCAATATTAAAAATATTTTTCAGTTGTTTATTGGGTGCTGTGTGCTGAGGATATAATTCTGAAGCAAAGGGACACGGGTACCTCTTTCATGTTTACAGTTCATCAGAAAATATGTCTAAAACTAGAATCTATGGTGATGGCTAAGCGGAGACCTAAAAGTTAAGAATCAGCTACAGGAAAGGGATAGAGGGGGCATAAACTTGCTATCTCAGGAACACTAACACACACAGTGAGATACAGAGGGTATCCACATATGTGTTTATATACATGTATGCATATAGATATCCAGTATATGGGGATGGGGGTTCAAGGGGAGGAGCTACCACTGATACACAAGGTTCTGAAGCAAGAGCTACTAAAGGTTAAAGATATAAAAGCTACCCTGGGGACTTCCCTGGTGGTCCAGTGGTATAAAGAATCCACCCTGCAATGCAGGGGACTTGGGTTCAATCCCTGGTCAGGGAACTAAGATCCCACATGCTGGGGGGCAACTAAGCCTGCACGCCATAACTACTGCACTTGCACACCTCAAGTGGAGCCCACGTACCACAAACTACAGAGCCCACGCACCCTGGAGCCTGCTCGCCATAACTAGAGAAGAGAAAACCTACAGACCACAACTAGAGAGAAGCCCATGCACCACAACAAAGAGCCCGTGCACCACAACGAAAGATCCTGCGTGCCGCAACTAAGACCCAATGCAGCCAAAAATAATAATAATTTTAAAAATTAAAAAATAAAATAAAACCTACATTGTCCCCTACCCTAAGTAATGGACAAAACAACAACACAAGGAAAACTAGAGAACAATGAGATAGTGTATAATTAAAAATGCAGGGACCACGATTGCCTTTTTAAATTGGAAACACAAAAATAATCCAGTTCAACTCTTCATTTTAAAAATAGGAAAAGACAGTGGACCAAGATCACACAGCAGACTAGTAAGAAGACTTAACATTCATTGAGCACTTTCTGTGTGCCAGGCACTGGTACTAGGAGTGTTACATGTGTTGAATCATTAATCCCCACAAAAAGTATTAATGCTATCCATATTTTACAGATAAGGAAACTGAGACAGAGGGGTTATTTAACTTTCTTATGGTCATTTCAGTTTTAAGTGGCAGAACCAAGATTCTAACCCAGGCAGTCTGCCTTCAAAGCCCATGCTCTTAATAACCACCCTAGGCTAACCTCTCGTTAGTAGCAAAACAAAGTCCAGAACTTAGTGCATTTTCCACTATGCCATTTCACCTCCCTTCCTCAAACAGTACTATAAAAGACAGGATATAAATAGTATAACTCAGCAATAACTGTCAGTATTACTGAAGCATAAACCTTTGAGCTAGCAATTTTACTTCTAGAAATTTGTAGTAGAGATATGCTCATTCACATTTGAAAGGTTTATTCAAGGATATCCATTGTTATTTGTAATGGGATATCAAGTGTTATTTGTAATGGGATATCAAGTGTTGTTTGTAATAGTAAATAATTGGAAACTAAATGTCTATCAATAGGGTATACCCATAAAATAGATACTGATACATGCCAAAACATGGATGCATCTTGAAAACATGCTAAGTGAAAGAAGCCAGACACAAAAATCCACATACTGTGTGATTCCATTCACATGAAAGTTTAGAATAGTCAAATCCATAGAAACAGAGAGAAGATTGATGGTTACCAGGACCTGGAGAAGGGGTGGGGAATGAGGATAGACTGACTGCTAATGAGTATAGGATCTCTTTTGGGGGTGATGAGAATGTTCTGGAATTAGGTATGGAGATAGTTGCACAATTTTGTGAATGTACTAAAAACCACTGAGTTATAAACTTTGCGGAGCACAGGCTCCGGATGCGCAGGCTCAGCAGCCATGGCTCACGGGCCCAGCCGCCCCGCGGCATGTGGGATCTTCCCGGACCGGGGCACGAACCCATGTCACCTGCATCGGCAGGCGGACTTTCAACCACTGCGCCACCAGGGAAGCCCGAGTTACACACTTTAAAGTATATAAGGCTTGATTTCATGATATATGAATTATGTTTGAATTTTTTTTTAAATAGAGGACCTAGGTATTACCGGAGGACAGAGATTCCAAGCAGCAGGGAGTCTCTCCCATTGCTGGCTTTGAAGCAGCAGCCTGCCATAAATTCTACAGGTGCCAACACCTTGAGAGATCTTGGAAGCAAATTCTTTCCTAGTGAGTCTCCAGGTAAGAATGCAGTCCAGCTGACATCATGATTTCAGCTGTGTGAGACCCAGGCAGAGAAACCAGCTAAGCCATATCCATACTCTGACCTACAGAAACTGTGAGATGATACATGGATATTGTTTGAAGCTACTAAGTTTGTGGTAATTCATCATGCCGCAATAGAAAACTAATACAGAGGCTACAAAACACCTGGCTTTTCTAAGTGCTTTGCATATGTTAAATTTATTTAATTTGCACAATAAACTCTGTGAGGGGGCCTCCCTGGTGGCGCAGTGGTTAAGAATCCGCCTGCCAATGCAGGGGACACGGGTTCGAGCCCTGATCTGGGAAGATCCCACATGCCTCAGAGCAACTAAGCCTGTGCGCCACAACTACTGAGCCTGCATGCCACAACTACTGAAGCCTGGGTGCCTAGAGCCTGTGCTCCGCAACAAGAGAAGCCACCACAATGAGAAGCCCGCGCATCACAAGAAGAGTAGCCCCCGCTTGCCACAGCAAGAGAAAAGCCCGTGTGCAGCAACAAAGACCCAACACAGCCAAAAAATAACAAAATAAATAAATCTTTTAAAAAAATAACTCTGTGAGGTAGGTACTCATATTTTCCCCATTTTTCTCATGAAGAAGCTCATTAAGTGCTAAAACAAAACAGCCAAGGTACAGAACAAGATGGATAGAGTGTTTAGCATTTGTACCCCAAAAAGGGCAAATACAGTTATGTATATACACCTATTTGCATAAAACTTTTGTGGAAGGCTACATAAATGACTAGCTACAGTGGTTGCCTGTGGAAAGGGAACCAGGGCTGGAGGGCAGAGGTGGGAGAGACTTCTCAGTCCATATCTTTTTATACTTTAAAGCATATGAATGCATCACTTACTAAAAAAACAAAAACAAAAACATTTTAAAAAGAAAGGAGTGGGGAGGGATAAATTAGGAGTTTGGGATTAAATAATCACACTACTATATATAAAATCGACAACCAACAAGGACCTACTATATAGCATAGGGAACTATACTCAATATTTTGTAATAACCTATCATGGAAAAGAATCTAAAAAAAGAATATATATATGCATATATATCTGAATCACTTTGCTGTACACCTGAAAGTAATACAACATTGTAAATCAATTATATTTCAATAAAATTTTTAAATTAAAAAATAAAGAGAAAGGAAAAATATATATAGAGAAGCATACTGAGAAGCTGTCGTTGTGATTACTCAGTGCTTCATGCAAGAGTGAAACAGTAGTATCTTAATAATCATCCAGAAATCCAATACAGAGATTTTAGAAGGATCCCTATGTTTCAACAGAGAGGAATTATAGACTCCCACATGCTGGTCAAATCAATTAGGTAAGTATATAGTTAGAGGTACAGAATTCGCACATAGAAATAAAAGCATAACAGTACCTTTGAAGTGAACAAAGTCACTAAAAAGATTCAACAGTAACAACAGCCTTTAACATTTGCAAAGCAATTTGTGTTTTTTTTTTTCAGGTAAACCACATTATTTGATGCTCACAGGTACCTACTTCAACCATATAGCTAGGAGGCTTTTTTTTTTTTTTTAACCTTTCCACTGATGAGCAGCAGGGAAAGATAATAAAGGCCAATCAACAAAACCACCACTAATCCAATGCATAGAACCTTAAGGAGATTAACCAGTTCAGCCCGTTCATTTTGTGAATAAGGACAGTACTATAAGACTACAACTCCACGGCCTATTCAGATGCATTAAAAACATATGAAACTGCCATTCCTTCCATTATGCTTGAGCTAAAACAATAATTCTACTTCCATGAGTCATCTTCTTTCCCCCAAAGAACTTGTCTATTACTCACTGAGCAGATATTTCTTGCGCGTGTCTCAAGGAAGTATAAGACCCTGACAACAAACTGGGTTGAAGTTCATCATGGTTGATGTCTGGAAGGAAAGACTTCCATGCAAGGAAGAGAAGGCACACAAGTAATCTTCAGTTGAAAATAATAATAAGGTTAGGGTTGAACCAGCATGTGAGCAGCCCTTCAACTACACAGCTGACTCAGGTAACCACAAATCTCAACTAAACCCAGGAGTCAAGAGCTGTTACTAAGGTTTAAGTTTTGGTTTCATTTCTTTCTTTAATTTTTTAAAAATTGAAGTGTAAAAGCCTACGACACTATGTTAGTTCCAGGTGCACAGCAGAGTGAGTCACTATTTCTATATGTTTCAAAATGATCACCACTTTAGTCATTTCTGAGTTAAACTCTTCTAAGACTTCTGTTACATGTAATACCATGAATGAGTCTCACAGGGATGATGTTAAGTGAAATAAGTCAGGCACAAGAGTACATACTGTATGATTCCATTTATATGAAGTTCAAGGGCAGACAAAAATGGTAATAAAAGTCAGAATAGTGGTTCCCTTATGTGTTTGTCAGGGGGAGGAAGGGGGTATGAGAGGGTCCCCTTTGAGTCAAAGGGGACATGAAACAACTTTATGAAATGATGAAAATGTTCTATATCTTGATCTAGGTAATAGTTATATGTATATATAAAGACAGTATATACATACATAAATATTTATTGAACTCTACACTTGAAAGGTGTGCACTTTACTGTATGATGTTACTCTTCAATTAAACAACAACAAAAACTCTTCTGCATGTTCTCATTATTCAAGGGCTAAAGATAAGAATTCTTCACATGGCTTATAGAGCCCTGCTGATCCTGACCCTTTTCTACTTTCCATCTCCACCTCTCTTCCCTAAGCTCCTCCTTGGCATCTCCTGTGTCTGGCACACTTGCCGAGCTCCCCTGGCCACATGATCAACCTTGGCACATATTGTTTCCCCAGCATCGTGTGCTTGCTCTTCTTCCCTGGACAACCCCTTCCCTGTTAGCTCCTGCACTTCCTCTGGCTTAAGTTTCACTTCCTCGTGTAAGCTTCCTCCATCATCCCCCTCCCACTCAAGGTTGGCTTTCCCTGTGTGGTGCTTTCATAGAACCTTCTTCTTTTCACTCAGACTATTTACCTCTCATTTCTCTCAATTTGTCATTACTCCCTCATTTATGGGATTATTTAATTATATCTATCTCTCCCACAAGAACTTATGCTCCACTCCATGGGCTGAGGGGCAATGTCTGGGTTTGCTTACCACAATAACCCTGGGCCTGGCACAGTGCCTGGAACACAGTAGGTGTTTACTAAATATGTTTTGACTGCTGAGGACAGAGTGGCTATCTGATAGTTTCTGGCAAGAAAATCGCTATCTCACATAACATGATTTGCGTTTACCCCGTTAAGTGTTTACTGGTATATCTCGCTTTAAGCAAACTTTATTATTGGAAATCACACCCCAAAATATAAGTTAGGGTGTGTCTGCCAAATGCCTTTTAAATGATTTATGCAAATTCAAAATGCCTTTCACTGCGTTTGAGAAGACAGATGAACACCATTTGCCAAATCCAACGCTTATTGAAATAAAAAGGATTTAACAATTGGGAGCGATTCTTGTGTTATGTCAGCCGGCTAACCAGTACAGACCCGGTTATAAGATCATTTATACCACCGCCATTTCCACCTGAAGAAAAACTCAGGTTTATACTAACTTCACACGGTGGTTGGTGAAGTTTTCTAAGTAAGAAGAGTGGTGCCAAGGACGTGAGTTACACAAAGAAACAAAATGCTCAAGAGGAAGTGATGTACTGCAAAAGTGCAAACAGCGGTGAAATGTGTGAAAAAAATTTTCAAATTAAGTGTTTTTGGGACTTCCCTGGTGGTCCATTGGTTAAATCTCTGTGCTTCCACTGCAGGGGGTGTGGGTTCGATCCCTGTTCAGGGAACTAAGATCCCGCATGCCATACAGTGCAGCCAAAAAAAAAAAAAAAAAAAACCCACAAAAACAAAACAAAAAAACGCGTTTTTATGCTTTTATAATAAAGGAGGGAAAAAGAAAGTTGTAGGAATTCATGTAGGAATTCAGAAGGTAATACATCTCACTACTCAATTTGGAAGACTGTGAATAAGTTGGAGGAAAAGGAATAATAATACAGATAATTTACCATTCATTCTCTCAACAAATATTTCTTGGGACCCTATCTGCTACCAGGCCCCAGTCTGGGCTTCTGGTGATACAGCTGAAAACAAACAGATCCATCCTGACCCTGCTGTGATCTTCACAGCAGTTGCCAGAGAAACATTGCCACTTTTGGCAGAGGAAGAAATGGTGGCTTAACTGTCTTGCTCAAAGAAATACCACCAATAAGTGATTCATCAGGACTCAGATTTGCATCTTCTAACTCCAATTTCAGGCAACTATACGAAATTCTACTTGCTTGCAGGCCTCTGGGATCTCTAGTTTGTAAATCAAGGCTCTCAAGAGAAATAAAGAAAAATTACAAAGTTACAGCACTATACATTTCAAACACTCCCCTGTGTGTCATTTCTTCTCCCTTGTTTTGCCCCTCTATTCTTCTGAGTGAATAGGAAACTTCCCACCAACTCCCTTACAAACACAGGTTTTTTCATTTTTACTATTTCCTTTGGCACCTACCAATTTGTAGATGATTTCTGGACAGACAGAATTAAATCGGTCATCCAGTCTCCTTGGCTGAACAGCTGAACTGAGAGCCTGCCTCCCTTTGACTTCACATGATTCACGTTATGGCTTTATTATCCGGTGCTTCAGAATACAAGAAAGGTACTCAGACTTACTTTAACTTTGGACATTTTCTCCCCAATTCATAAAAGCCCAGCAATAAAAACTAAAATTCCCTAAAAAAAAAAAAAAAAAAATCCCAGCAATAAAGGATATAGTTGATGTGACCTTTTGCTACTGTGATTCTGTGATTTATAGGAAATGTATACATTTGGCATTCGGATGACCAAAATATATTTCTCAGATATATTTGGCTTCATCCACAGTTCCTGGTTCACAGCTCCCTAAAACCTTGGAATTTTTTGGTTGATAAGAGCAACGGGAGCATCTTTTCTTATAATACACTGTTTGGTCTCTTGTCCTCAGTTCTGGAAAATGCTGCAGACAGAATGGGTATCTTGATATTGGTAACAATTCCTTTCCATCACAATTGGGTTTATGTTAATAAATGTGGCTTTGGATCCTACCCCAGGGTATGGACTGGTTGCCAGCCCATGTGAATGGTTGGTTTTCCTGATTCCAGTCATACACCCTGATTTCAAGGCAGGAAGGGGAGCTTGAGGTTGAATCAATCTCCGTTGGCCAATGATGTAGTCAATCATGGCTATGTCATGAAGCCTCCGTAAAAGCCTCCAAAGACAGCTTTTCGACCCTTTGTTGGAGAGCTTCTACATGGGGGACCCAGATTGCTTCTGCATGCTACCTTGCCAGCTCCCAATTTCCAGGAGGACAGAAACTTCTTTGTTCAAGATGTCGCCCTACATATCTCTTCATCTGGCTGTAGATTTTTATCTTTTAATAGACTTTTATAATAAATTACTAATCTTGTGAGTAAACAGGTTTTCTCAAGTTCTGTGAGCTGTTCTGGCAATTAAACCCAAAGAGAGAGTCATGGGAACTTATGATTTGTAGGCAGTTGGTCAGAAGCACAAGTAACAACCCGGGCTTGCTACTGGCATCAGAAGTGGAGGGTGATCTTGTGGGACTGAGCCTTTTACGTGTGGAATCTGATTCTATCTCTGAATAGATAGTGTCAGAATTGAGTTGAATTCTTGAACACCCAGCTGGTGTCCGAGAATTGCTTGTTGGTATGAGGAAGCCTGCATGCACACATGCACATGTTGGGACTGGGTGCAGGAATCCTTAACAACTACATAGTAAATACTGATTTTAAAAGAACATTAAGGGCTTCCCTGGAGGCTCAGTGGTTAAGAATCTGCCTGCCAATGCAGGAGACACAGGTTCGAGCCCTGGTCCTGGAAGATCCCACATGCCACGGAGCAACTAAGCCTGTGCCCCACAACTACTAAGCCTGTGCTCTAGAGCCCACGAGCCACAACTACTGAGCCTGCATGCTGCAACTACTGAAGCCCACGTGCCTAGAGCCCATGCTCCACAAGAGAAGCCACCGCGATGAGAAGCCCGTGCACCACAACGAGGATGAGTAGCCCCCGTTCGCGGCAACTAGAGAAAGCCCTCGCACAGCAATGAAGACCCAACGCAGTCAAAAATAAATTAATTAATTAATTTTAAAAAAGAAAAAATTCATTAAAAAATAAGAACATTATTAGCAAGTGTGCATTGACTGATAAATGGATGGAAAAAATGTATTGTCCACACAATGGAATATTATTCTGCCACAAAAAGGAATAAAGTGCTGATACGTGCTATAAAATGGATGAACCTTGAAAACTATGCTAAGTGAAAGAAGCCAGTCACAAAAGGCCACCTACAGTATAATTTTATATATATGAAATGTCTGGAATAAGAAAATCTATTGAGACAAAGTGTATTAGTGGTTGCTTAGAACTGGAGGAATGGGTAGATTTACAGGTGAAAGCTAAAGAGTTTTTTTAGAGTGATGAAAATGTTCTAAAATGAATTGTGGTGATGGTTGCATAACTCTGATAATACTAAAGATCACTGAATTGTACACTTCAATAATTATGTGGTATGTGAATTATAACAATAAAACTTCTTTAAAAAAGGAAATTGACCTAGTGTTCCACTAGTAACTTGGGTATGTGATGCACAAAGTTATTTGACCTACAACCACTGCTTAAATTTGTGTTGAACATGTAGAGAGAACTGAATAAACAATTTTTTATGCTTTTTTCTTCAAATAAAAAGAAAAAACACTGGATTCTACCTATACTGCAGCAGCATAATTTAAATATTATAGCTGAGATGTATCCTAGTCAATTAAGGCAGCAACTGACACCAACACCCTATATGTGTCTATATCCAGCCTTTACAGGATGTGAATATATAAGTAACAAGAGTGCTTGCTGTATCTTTTCTTGATTTTTATATTTTAAAGATTTTTTAATTTAGTTAATATTAACCCCTTTTTAAAAAAGAATATTAAACAGAAGGCCTAGTGAATTATGAACTATCAATATAAAATATTCCAAATTCTTTTAAAAAAATCCACCTCAACTATTTAAAATACAACGCTATTGTTTGCCTCTAAACACCTTACTTCAAATGTCCTTCCCCATACTTCCAAACACACCAAAAAACATGTTTTCCCCAATTATTCCTCTATTAAAAAAAAAAATCCCTGGTTAGAAGAAATTTGCAAAAATAGATCTTTACAAAAAATGCGACCTAGAGTTTTAGTACCCTCCAGTGGTTCTGAAAGGATGGGCAATGATTATTATAAGTTTTCTTCTAAAAACTCTTTGGGGAACCAGCCAAGTTTAAATGGGGTAATTGGTAGGTCTATGGTTTCAATTTACATAAATTATAGAAACATAACACTAGATATTTATCTAATTGAAGAAAATGTGGTGTTCAGTTACCCAAACAGAGGAATTCTACTTGTGGTTTGTGCCATTTGGTGATTAGTCTATTCTCTTGAGAATCTAAATGTGCCTCTCTGGGGACAGAGTACAGTAATGTTAAAAAATTCAAATAAAAAAAACCAATCAAAAAATGGGCAGAAGATCTAAACAGACATTCTCCAAAGAAGACATACAGATGGTCAAAAAGCACAGGAAAAGATGCTCAACATCACTAATTATCAGAGAAATGCAAATCAAAACTACAATGAGGTATCACCTCACACTGCTCAGAACAGCCATCATCAAAAAGTCTATAAACAATAAATGCTGGAGAGGGTGTAGAGAAAAGGGAACCCTCCTACACTGTTGGTGGGAATGTCAATTAGTACAACCACTATGGAGAACAGTATGGGAATTCCTTAAAAAACTAAAAATAGAGCTACTGTATGATCATATGGTACCATATGATACCATAGCAATCCCACTCCTGGGCATATATCCAGTAAAAACCATAATTTGAAAAGATACATGCACCCCAATGTTCATTGCAGCACTATTTACAATAGCCAAGACATGAAAGCAACCTAAATGTCCATTGACAGAGGAATGGATAAAGAAGATGTAGTACATATAGTCAATGGAATATTACTCAGCCATAAAAAAGAATGAAGTAATGCCATTTGCAGCAACATGGATGGACCTAGAGATTATCATACTAAGTTAAGTAAGTCAGACAGAGAAAGACAAATATAATGTGATACCATTCATATGTGGAATCTAATTTTTAAAAATGAAACAAATGAACTTACTTTATAAAACAGAAACAGACTGACAGATATCAAAAACAAACTTATGGGGCTTCCCTGGTGGCGCAGTGGTTGAGAGTCCGCCTGCTGATGCAGGGGACATGGGTTCGTGCCCCGGTCCGGGAAGATCCCACATGCCACGGAGCAGCTGGGCCCCTGAGCCATGGCCGCTGAGCCTGCACGTCCGGAGCCTGTGCTCCGCAACAGGAGAGGCCACAACAGTGAGAGGCCCGTGTACCAAAAAAAACAAAAAAAAAAACAAACTTATGGTTACCAAAGGTGAAACTGGGCGGGGTGGGGGGGAGGGATAAATTAGGAGCTTGGAATGAACACACACATACTACTATATATAAGATAGGTAACCAACAAGGACCTGTTATATAGCACAGGGAACTCTACTCAATATCCTGTGATAACCTATATGAGAAAAGAATCTAAAAAAGAATGAATATTAATGTGGATGTAAAACTGAATCACTTTGCTGTATACCTGAAAGTAAGACAGCATTGTAAATTGATTATACTCTAATAAAATTTAAAAAATGAAATAAAATAAAAATTGCAAAAACCGTCAGTTTCACTTTGCTTTGCAAAAACTCAAAAATATATAAACTATTCTTATATATTTCTTTAATAAAATAGTATTAAAATAATTCCTTTAGTAGATGTTTATCCACATTCATAACAGAGATGTTGATTAGTTACACTCACCATTATGTGCTGCTTCTTTCTTTAAATGCTAATAAACTCTTCACTTCTAATCAATCTGCTATCATAGGTCCTATGGTTCTTGGCTGAGTTTGTTTCCTATAAATATAACAAGCAATGTAAGACATTTAATACTGCCAAAGTTTTCCAAATATTTCTTTCAAATATTTCATACAAATAAGTATGAAGATACTATTTCTATGAAAAGCATATTAGATAGAATTTAGATTCTTACAGAAATGCATACAAGAGAATGTATCCCAAATATTTAAACTGCAGGTATTGTTCAAGCAAATTTCCATGTCCCTATTTCCTACCTGAAGGGGAGTCAAATGTCAAGTTTTATGGTTAAAAAAAATACATAATAATGTACAAGTCTGTCTCAATGCCTCAGTCAACTTCCAACCACACACAGCATGTCTACAATAAGCTAGGAAATTTGCAAGACAGGAAAATGTCTCATACTCTTACCCTGGGACACTGATAACTTGAAGGTTACCACACTGATGTTACTGGTATTCATTTACTAAACTCATTCAATTACCTAGCAATTAATTATTGAACAACTTGTGTTTTTGAGGAACTGTATCTGATGCAGGGGATTAAACATAAGACGAAGTTCCCACTGAAGAAGACAAACAAAGGAGACAACCTTGACACTGTCTAGCAGAGATTCACTGAGTCAGCAAAAGCCAGAGAGGGGAGGAAGCTGAGTGGCAGGGGGCATGATAGGAATCTGGGAAGAGAGGACAGTGAGGGAAAAAGGGAACAAAGACACCAAAGGGAGAAGCAAAAAGGTTTATGTAGCAGGGAAGCAGAGTTGGTTCCTGTTGTGGTGAGGCAGGAAGCTGAGAGGCAGGCTTAGCTGAAACACAGGATCCCTCCTGTGCTATGTTAAAGGACTTGGACCTAATCCTGAGGCAAGAGATAAGAATTTAAAGACTAGGTAGAGGGCTTCCCTGGTGGCGCAGCGGTGAAGCATCTGCCTGTCAATGCGGGGGACACGGGTTCAAGGCCTGGTCCAGGAAGGTCCCACATGCAGTGGAGCAACTAAGTCTGTGCACCACAACTACTGAGCCGGCACTCTAGAGCCTGTGTGCCACAACTACTGAAGCTTGTGTGCCACGACTACTGAAGCCTGTGCGCCTAGAGCCCGTGCTCTGCAACAAGAGAAGCACCGCAACGAGAAGCCTGCACACTGCAGCAAAGTGTAGCCCCCACTTACCGCAACTAGAGAAATCTGCATGTAGCAACGAAGACCCAACACAGCCAAAAATATAAATAAATAAATTTATTTTTAAAAAGTATTAAAAAAAAAAAGACTTGGTAGAGGCTGACCTAGTCAGAAGCACATTTTATTTTATTTTCATATTAATATATCTTTATTTTTTTAACATCTTTATTGGAGTATAATTGCTTTACAATGGTTTGTTAGTTTCTGCTTTATAACAAAGTGAATCAGCTATACCTATACATATATCAGCATACCTCCTCCCTCTTGCATCTCCCTCCCACCCTCTCTATCCCACCCCTCTAGGTGGTCACAAAGCACCGAGCTGATCTCCCTGTGCTATGCGGCTGCTTCCCACTAGCTATCTATTTTACATTTGGTAGTGTACATATGTCCATGCCACTCTCTCACTTTGTCCCAGCTTACCCTTCCCCTTCCCCAAGTCCTCAAGTCCATTCTCTCGACTGCGTCTTTATTCCTGTCCTACATGCACGTTTTAGACAAATCATTCTGGTTCTCATTACAGAAGGTGAGTTTTAAAGACATAACATGGAGGCAAGAAGATCAGTTAGGAGTCTGTTACAAAAATCTAGGTAAGAGATGGCTTAGGACTTCAGCATGCCTGGTCATTGTCAGCCTAGATACAAACCAAGGTTCTGTTACTTTGTGAGAGAATTTTAAAGGGAAGAAGTAAAGAGATGAAAGAAATTAATAATAGTTAATAAAGAAAGCTACTGCTGTTCTCCCTACCACCACAATTCTTTTTAAAAAATGTGTAATTTCGAATTCTCTGAAAAGACTAAACGGTAAACCATGAAAGGATGTTGCCAGGTGTTTTGAAATAAGCCATGTAAAGGACGAAAACACTTTCAATTCATAACTCAGATGCAGAAGACCTTAAAATAGTTCACAATTTTCAAGCTAACGGAAACACCCCCTATAAAACATTATAAGTATTATTCCTAGTGGAATGGTTTAACAGACCACAGGGTTTGAAATGGAGTGATGGAGCACAAAAGTATAAGAGCAGATAATAAGTAGACAGACTAGTGTAAGAAGACATTCTCTATCCACCCCAAACTAGATTCAGGCTATATCTGTTGTGTCAAAATTAGCCATGTAATATTCATTTTATTTTTATTTTTTTGGCCACACCGCACAGCTCGTGGGATCTCAGTTCCCTGACCAGGGAGTGAAGCCAGGCCATAGCAGTGAAAGCCCAAAACCCTAACCACTAGGCCAACAGGAAACTAGCCATGTAATATTTAAAAACACAGTATTGTTTTTATTGTAAAAATAGCTTAAATGTGTTTAGAAAATTTTGAATCAGACAGTTGCAGAATATCTGAGACATCCCCTTGAAACTCTAGGTTCGGAGAACAGAATCTAGCACTTGGCTAATGAATACCAAAGTTGACTTTGTATGATTCTTTTTTTGCCAAAAACCAGACCCTCAGGAGCATATACACAAACTTTCCAGCAGAGGGGAGCAAAACTTCACAAAACAGGTTTTTAAAACCCAGCAGCTTTTCTATACCACTTTCTAAAAGTATTTTTAAAATATTCAGCAGAAGAGTTATGTAAACATGTTATTTGTGTGTATCTGTATTACTTTATCTTTTAGGAATAATGGAATTGCAGGACTTACGTTTAGGCGGAAGAGAATTCTTTGCAAAGTTCTGAGACTGCTGAAGGCTTTTGGATGGACAGGAACTTAGGAAATAGCCAGAGGGAACAAAAGTGGGCCACAAAGTCTAGATGTCTTAGTGGGATCACCTGCTGGTGATTTGCCAGCTCTTTTACAAATAATCATAGTTTAAGGTACAATGGGATTCTTTCAAAAATATGTTCTAACTATGCACCTAGGTTTCCTCACCTGTAAACTGGAGATAATAATTATACCTACACCTCAAGGGGTTGCTGTACAGAAGAAATATAAAGTGAGTGGGACACTGTTTCCTTTTGAAAATTATGGCACAAAGTATATATAACAGAAAACATCATCTTAACCATTTTTTTTGTTTTTTGGCTGTGTTGGGTCTTCATTGCAGTGTGTGGGCTTCTCATTGCGGTGACTTCGCTTGTTGAGGAGCATGGGCTCTAGGCGTACGGGCTCAGTAGTTGTGGCTCGTGGGCTCCAGAGCACAGGCTCAGCAGCTGTGGCACATGGGCTTAGTTGCTCTGCAGCATGTGGGATCCTCCCAGACCAGGGCTCAAACCCGTGTCTCCTGCATTGTCAGGCAGATTCTTAACCACACTGCACCACCAGGGAAGTCCCTCTACTTTCCCTTTTTTTTTTTTTTTGGCCACGCTGCGAGGCATGTGGGATCTTAGTTCCCTGACCAGGGATCAAACCTGCACCCTTGCATTGGGAGTGTGGAGTCGTAACCACTGGACCACCCATACCATTCTACTTTCTATCTCTATGATTTTGACTATTCTGGGTACATCATATAAGTAGAATCATACAGTGTTTGTCTTTTTGTGATTGACTTATTCACTTAGCATAATGCCCTCAAAGTTCATCCATATTGCAGCATGTGACAGAATTTCCTTCCATTTTAAGGCTGAATAACATTCCATTGTATGTATAAACTATATTTTGTTTATCTGTTCATTCATCGATGGACACTTGGGTTGCTTCCACATTTTGGCTATTGTGAATAATACTGCTATGAACGTGGATGTGCAACTATCTCTTTGAGATCCTATCTTCAATTCTTTTGGATATATACCCATAAACAAGATTGCTGGATCATATGATAATCCTATTTTGATTTTTTTGAGGAACCACCATACTGCTTCCCACAGCAGCTGCACCATTTTACTTTCCCACCAACAGGGTACAAGGGTTTCAATTTCTCCACATTGTCACCAACACTTATTTTCTGATTTTCTTTTTAATAGTAGCCATCCTAATGAATGTGAGGTGGTATCATTGTGGTTTTGAATGCATTTCTCTAATGATTAATGATTTTGAGCATCTTTTCATGGCCATGGGCCACAGTTAACCTTTTTAATTTTTGGCTGTGTTGGGTCTTCGTTGCTGCATGTGGGCTTTCTCTAGTTGTGGTGATCGGGGCCTACTCTTTGTTGTGGTGTGCAGGCTTCTCATTGCGGTGGTTTCTCTTGTGGTGGAGCATGGGCTCTAGGAGTGCGGGCTTCAGTAGTTGTGGCACGCGGGATCAGTAGTTGTGGTTCAAGGGCTCTAGAGCACAGGCTCAGTAGTTGTGGCACATGGGCTTAGTTGCTCTGTGGCATGTGGGATATTCCCAGACCAGGGCTCGAAACTGTGGCCCCTGCATTGGCAGGCGGATTCTTAACCACTGTGCCACCAGATAAGTCCAATCTTTTTAATTTTAGACATATAAGAGGTAAATAGTGGTATCTCATTGTAGTATTAGCTTGCATTTATTTCACAACCAGTGATGTTGAGTCTTTTAATATACTTATTTACTATCCACATATCTTCTTTGGTCAAGTACCTGTCCAAATATTTTGTCTATTTTTAAATTGGGTTGCTTGTTTTCCTATTATTGAATTTTCAGATTTCTTTATATATACTGGATACAACTTCTCTATCAGAGATGTGATTTGCAAAAAATTTTCTCCCAGTATGTGACTTGTCTTTTCAGTCTTTTAACAATGTCTTTTTTTTTTTTTTTTTTTTTGCGGTACGCGGGCCTCTCACCGCTGTGGACTCTCTCGTTGTGGAGCACAGGCTCCGGACATGCAGGCTCAGCGTCCATGGCTCACGGGCCCAGCCGCTCCGCGGCATGTGGGATTCTCCCGGACCGGGGCATGAATCCGTGTCCCTTGCATCGGCAGGCGGACTCTCAACCACTGCACCACCAGGGAAGCCCTTAACAATGTCTTCTGAAGAGCAGAAGTTCTTCATTTTATTGAAGCCCAATTTATCCATTTTTTTCTTTTATGAATTATGATTTTGTGTCATATCTAAGAATTATTTGCAGAATTCTTTGCCTAACCCAAGGCAACAAAAATTCTCTTCTGGGGCTTCCCTGGTGGCGCAGTGGTTGAGAGTCCGCCTGCCGATGCAGGGGACACAGGTTCGTGCCCTGGTCCAGGAAGGTCCCACATGCCGCGGAGCGGCTGGGCCCGTGAGCCATGGCCGCTGAGCCTGTGCGTCCGGAGGCTGTGCTCCTCAACGGGAGAGGCCACAACAGTTAGAGGCCCGCGTTCAGCAAAAAAAAAAAAAAAAATTAAATTTTCTCCTGATTTTTTCTAGAGGCCTTACAACTTTAGGTTTTACATTTTTGTCTCCAGTCCATTTGTGTTAATTTTTGTATAAGATGTGATATAGGGTCTTACTTTATTGGTTTGTTTTGCTGAATATAAATGGACAGTTGTTCTAGCATCACTTGTTGAAAAGATCTTTTGTCACTGTAATGCCTTTGTATTTTTGTTGAAAAATCATCTGACCATATGTCTGGTTGTATTTCTGGGCTCTATTTGGGTCTGTTGACTGTCTATCATACTATAATATACTGTTTTGGTTATTGCAGTTTCATAGTAAGTTTTAGGTAAGTCTTTCAACTTTGTTAATCTTTTTCAGAGTTGTTTTGGCTAATCTAGGTCTCTTAGATTTCCATATGAATTTTAGAATCAGCTTGTCAATTTCTAGAAAACAGTCCACCTTGATTTAGACTTGGATTGTGTTAAATCTGTGGAATAATTTTGGGCAGAGCTGACATCTTAACAGTATTGAGTCTTCCAATCTATGACCGTGGTATATTTTCCCATCTATTTTGGTGTTTCTTAAGTTGTTCCAAAAAGAAAAGGAAATTCCCTCGTGGTCCAGTGGTTAGGACTCTGCACTCTCACTGCTGAGAGCCTGGTCCAGTCCCTGGTAGGGGAACTAAGATCCCACAAGCTGCATGCTGTGGCCAAAAAAAAAAATAATAATTTTTCAACTGTGTTTTATAATTTTCAGGGTACATGTTTTGCACATCTTTTCTCAGATTTATCTGTTTTAAATATTTTAATGATAATATAAACAGTATAGTTTTAAATTTCAATGTCCTGTTCATTGCTATCATATAGAAAGAATAAATTTTTGCATGTTTACCTTGTATCTTGCAACCTTGTTGACCTTATTTAATAAGTTTTGTATATTTCATATTTTCTACATAGATGATCATGTTATCTGTAAATAACGACAGTTTTACTTCTTCCTTTCCCATCAAGATGTCTTCTATTTATTTTTCTTGCCTTATTGTGCTGGTTAGGACCTTCAGTACAATGTTGAATAGAAGTTGTGAGAATGAATATCCTTCCCTTGTTTCTCATCTTAGGGGAGAAAGCATTCAATCTTTCAGCATTATGATGTCATAGTTTGTGATAGATACCCTTTATCAGGTTGAGAACATTTCCTTGTGCTTCTAGTTTGCTGGAAGTTTTTATCAGGGATGTATATTGTCAAATGCTTTTTCTATTGAGATGATCATGTGCCTCCCCACTTTTTAATTTGATGAATTACCTGGGCTGTTTCGTGGGGGGTTTTTTTGGCCACACCATGCAGCATGTGGGATCTTAGCTCCCCAACCAGGGATCAAACCCATGCCCCCTGCAGTGGAATTGTGGAGTCTTAACAACTGGCCCACTGGAGAATTCCCCATTGGCTTGATTTTTTTTTTTTTTAATGTTAAGTCAACTATTGATATAATTTCCCTTCTGCCTCAAGGACGTCTTTTAACATGTCTTGTAGTTCTGGTCTCGTGGTAATGAATTGTTTCAACTTTTCTATGTTAGAAAATAATTTATTTTGCTTTGCTTTTGAAAGATATTTTCACTGGGTATAGAATTCTGGGCTCAGTTATTTTTCTTTCAGTACTTTAAAGATATCGCTGTCTTCCTGCTTGCCTTGTTTCCAGAGAGAAATCTTCTGTTATCCTTACCTGTGTTTCTTTGTATGTAACATGTCTTTTTCCTCCAGCTGGACTTTTAAGACTTTATTACCAGTTTTGAACAATTTGATTGATATGCCTTCATGTAGTTTTATTTTGTCTTGTGTTTGGAGTTCACTGAATTTCTTGGATCTCTGGGTTTATAATTTCATCACATTTGGATAATTTTTTGCAATTATTTCTTCAAATATATTTTCTGTCTCCTCTCTCCATTCTTTTTTTAAAATTTTTAAATTTTATTTTTTTATACAGCAGGTCCTTATTAGAAACAATTTTATACATATCAGTGTATACATGTCAATCCCAATCGCCCAATTCATCCCACCACCACCTCCATCCCCCGCCGCTTCCCCCCCACTTGGTGTCCATACGTTTGTTCTCTACATCTGTATCTCAATTTCTGCCCTGCATACCAGTTCATCTGTATCATTTTTCTAGGTTCCACATATACACGTTAATATACGATATTTGTTTTCTCTTTTTGACTTACTTCACTCTGTATGACAGCCTCTAGATTCATCCACGTCACTACAAATGACCCAATTTCGTTCCTTTTGATGGCTGAGTAATATTCCATTGTATATATGTGCCACATCTTTATCCATTCCTCTGTTGATGGGCATTTAGGTTGCTTCCATGACCTGGCTATTGTAAATAGTGCTGTAATGAACATTGGGATGCATGTGTCTTTTTGAATTATGGTGTTCTCTGGGTATATGCCCAGTAGTGGGATCGGTGGGTCATATGGTAGTTCTAGTTTTAGTTTTTTATGGAACCTCCATACTGTTCTCCATAGTGGCTGTAGCAATTCACATTCCCACCAACAGTGCAAGAGGGTTCCCTTTTCTCCACACCCTCTCCAGCATTTGTTGTTTGTAGATTTTCTGATGATGCTCATTCTAACTGGTGTGAGGTGATACCTCATTGTAGTTTTGATTTGCATTTCTCTAATAATTAGTGATGTTGAGCAGCTCTCCATGTGTTTCTTGGCCATCTGTATGTCCTTGAAGAAATGTCTATTTAGGTCTTCCATCCATTTTTTGATTGGGTTGTTTGTTTTTTAATACTGAGCTGCATGAGCTGTTTATGTATTTTGGAGATAAGTCCTTTGTTGATTCATTTGCAAATATTTTCTCCCATTCTGAGGGTTGTCTTTTCGTCTTGTTTGTAGTTTCCTTTGCTGTGCAAAAGCTTTTAAGTTTCATTAGGTCCCATTTGTTTATTTTTATTTCCATCACTCTAGTAGGTGGATCAAAAAAGATCTTGCTGTGATTTATGTCAAAGAATGTTCTTCCTATGTTTTCCTCTATGAGTTTTATAGTGTCCAGTCTTACATTTAGGTCTCTAATCCATTTTGAGTTTATTTTTGTGTATGGTGTTAGGGAGTGTTCTAATTTCATTCTTTTACATGTAGCTGTCCAGTTTTCCCAGAACCACTTATTGAAGAGACAGTCTTGTCTCCACTGTATATCCTTGCCCTCTTTGTCATAGATTAGTTGACCATAGGTGCGTGGGTTTATCTCTGGGCTTTCTATCCTGTTCCATTGATCTATATTTCTGTTTTTGTGCCACTACCACACTGTCTTGATTACTGTAGCTTTGTAGTAAGTATAGTCTGAAGTCAGGGAGTCTGATTCCTCCAGCTCCATTTTTCTTTCTCAAGATTGCTTTGGCTATTCGGGGTCTTTTGTGTTTCCATACAAATTGTGAAATTTTTTGTTCTAGTTCTGTGAAAAATGCCAGTGGTAGTTTGATAGGGATTGCACTGAATCTGTAGATTGCTTTGGGTAGTAGAGTCATTTTCACAATGTTAATTCTTGCAATCCAAGAACATGGTATATCTCTCCATCTATTTGTATCATCTTTAATTTCTTTCATCAGTGTCTTATAATTTTCTGCATGCAGGCCTTTTGTCTCCTTAGGTAGGTTTATTGCAATTTTATTCTTTTTGTTGCAATGGTAAGTGGGAGTGTTTTCTTAATTTCACTTTCAGATTTTTCATCATTGGTGTGTCAGAATGCAAGAGATTTCTGTGCATTAATTTGGTATCCTGCTACTTTACCAAATTCACTGATTAGCTCTAGTAGTTTTCTGGTAGCATCTTTAGGATTCTCTATGTATAGTATTATGTCATCTGCAAACAGTGACCGCTTTACTTCTTCTTTTCCGATTTGGATTCCTTTTATTTCTTTTTCTTCTCTGATTGCTGTGGCTAAAACTTCCAAAACTATGTTGAATAATACTGGTGAGAGTGGGCAACCTTGTCTTGCTCCTGATCTTAGTGAAAACGGTTTCAGTGTTTCACCATTGAGGATGATGTTGGCTGTGGGTTTGTCATATATGGCCTTTATTATGTTGAGGTAAGTTCCCTCTATACCTACTTTCTGGAGGGTTTTTATCATAAATGGGTGTTGAATTTTGTTGAAAGCTTTCTTTGCATCTATTGAAATGATCATATGGTTTTTCTTCTTCAATTTGTTAATATGGTGTATCACATTTATTGATTTGTGTATATTGAAGAATCCTTGCATTCCTGGGATAAACCCCACTTGATCATGGTGTACGATCCTTTTAATGTGCTGTTGGATTCCATTTGCCAGTATTTTGTTGAGGATTTTTGCATCTACATTCATCAGTGATATTGGCCTGTAGTTTTCTTTCTTTGTGACATCTTTGCCTGGTTTTGGTATCAGGGTGATGGTGGCCTCACAGAATAAGTTTGGGAGTGTTCCTTCCTCTTCAATTTTTTGGAAGAGTTTGAGAAGGATGGGTGTTAGCTCTTCTCTAAATGTTTGATAGAATTTACCTGTGAAGCCATCTGGTCCTGGACTTTTGTTTGTTGGAAGATTTTTAATCACAGTTTCAATTTCATTACTTGTGACTGGTCTGTTCATATTTTCTATTTCTTCCTGGTTCAGTCTTGGAAGGCTATACCTTTCTAAGAATTTGTCCATTTCTTCCAGGTTGTCCATTTTATTGGCATAGAGTTGCTTGTAGTAGTCTCTTAGGATGCTTTGTATTTCTGTGGTGTCTGTTGTAACTTCTCCTTTTTCATTTCTAATTTTATTGATTTGAGTCCTCTCCCTCTTTTTCTTGATGAGTCTGGCTAATGGTTTATCAATTATCTTCTCAAAGAATCAGCTTTTAGTTTCATTGATCTTTGCTATTGTTTTCTTTGTTTCTATTTCATTTATTTCTGTTCTGATCTTTATGATTTCTTTCCTTCTGCTAACCTTGGGTTTTGTTTGTTCTTCTTTCTCTAGTTCCTTTAGGTTTAAGGTTAGACTGTTTATTGGAGATTTTTCTTGTTTCTTGAGGTAGGCTTGTAGAGCTCTAAACTTCCCTCTTAGAACTACTTTTGCTGCATCCCATAGGTTTTGGATCATCGTGTTTTCATTGTCATTTGTCTCTAGCTATTTTCTGATTTCCTCTTTGATTTCTTCAGTGATCTCTTGGCTATTTAGTAACGTATTGTATGGCCTCCATGTGTTTGTGGTTTTTACATTTTTTCCCTGTAATTCATTTCTAATCTCATAGCATCGTGGTCAGAAAAGATGCCTGATATGATTTCAATTTTCTTAAATTTACTGAGGCTTGATTTGTGACCGAAGATGTGATCTATCCTGGAGACTGTTTTGTGCGCACCTGAGAAGAAAGTGTAATCTGCTGTTTTTGGATGGAATGTCCTATAAATATCAATTAAATCTACCTGTTCTATTGTGTCATTTAAAGCTTGTGTTTCCTTATTAATTTTCTGTTTGGATCATCGGTCCATTGGTGTGAGGTGTTAAAGTTCCCCACTATTATTGTGTTACTGTCAATTTCCTCTTTTAGAGCTGTTAGCAGTTGCCTTATGTATTGAGGTGCTCCTATGTTGGGTGCATATATAATTGTTATATCTTCTTCTTGGATTGATCCCTTGATCATTATGTAGGGTCCTTCCTTGTCTCTTGTAACATCCTTTATTTGAAAGTCTATTTTATCTGAGATGAGTATTGCTACTCCAGCTCTTTTGATTTCCATTTACATGGCATATCTTTTTCCATCCCCTCACTTTCAGTCTGTATGTGTCCCTAGGTCTAAAGTGGGTCTCTTGTAGACAGCATATATATGGGTCTTGTTTTTGTATCCATTCAGCAAGCCTGTGTCTTTTGGTTGGAGCATTTAATCCATTCACGTTTAAGGTAACTATTGATATGTATGTTCCTATTACCATTTTCTTAATTGGTTTGGGTTTGTTTTTGTAGGTCCTTTCCTTCTCTTGTATTTCCTACTTTGAGAAGTTCCTTTAGCATTTGTTGTAGAGTTGGTTTGGTGGTGCTGAATTCTCTTAGCTTTTGCTTGTCTGTAAAGCTTTTGATTTCTCCATCAAATCTGAATGAGATCCTTGCCAGGTAGAGTAATCTTGGTTGTAGGTTCTTCCCTTTCATCACTTTAAGTATATCATGCCACTCCCTTCTGGCTTGTAGAGTTTCTGCTGAGAAATCAGCTGCTATAGGAGTTCCCTTGTATGTTACTTGTCGTTTTTCCCTTGCTGCTTTCAATAATTTTTGTCTTTTATTTTTGCCAATTTGATTACTATATGTCTTGGTGTGTTTCTCCTTGGGTTTATACTGTATGGGACTCTCTGCGCTTCCTGGACTTGGACAGCTATTTCCTTTCCCATGTTAGGGAAGTTGTCAACTATAATCCCTTCAAATATTTTCTTGGGTCCTTCCTCTCTCTCTTCTCCTTCTGGGACTCCTATAATGTGAATGTTGTTGAGTTTAATGTTGTCCCAGAGGTCTCTTAGGCTGTCTTCATTTCTTTTCATTCTATTTTCTTTATACTGTTCTGCAGCAGTGAATTCCACCATTCTGTCTTCCAGGTCACTTATCCGTTCTTCTGCCTCAGTTATTCTGCCATTGATTCCTTCTAGTGTATTTTTCATTTCAGTTATTGTATTGCTCATCTCTGTTTCTTTGTTCTTTAATTCTTCTAGATCTTTGTTAAACATTTCTTGCATCTTCTTGATCTTTGCCTCCATTCTTTTCCCGAGGTCCTGGATCATCTTTACTATCATTATTCTGAATTCCTTTTCTGGAAGGTTGCCTATCTCCACCTCATTTAGTTGTTTTTCAGGGGTTTTACCTTGTTCCTTCACGTGGTACATAGCCCTCTGCCTTTTCATCTTGTCTATCTTTCTGTGAATGTGGTTTTTGTTCCACAGGCTGCAGGATTGTAGTTCTTCTTGCTTCTGCTGTCTGCCCTCTGGTGGATGAGGCTATCTAAGAGGCTTCTGCAAGTTCTCTGATGGGAGGGCCTGGTGGTGGGTAGTGCTGGCTGTTGCTTTGGTGGGCAGAGCTCAGTAAAAGTTTAATCCACTTGTCTGTTGATGGGTGGGGCTGTGTTCCCTCACTGTTGGTTGTTTGGCCTGAGGCAACCCAACACTGGAGCCTATCAGGGCTCTTTGGTGGGGCTAATGACAAGACTGTGGGAGGGCTCACACCACGGAATACTTCCCAGAACCTCTGCTGCCAGTGTCCTTGTCCTCACCATGAGACACAGCCACCCCCCGTCTGTTCAGGAGACCCTCCAATACTAGCAGGTAGGTCTGGCTCAGTCTTCCCTGGGGTCACTGCTCCTTCCCCTGGGTCCTGATGCACATGATCCTTTGTGTGTGCCCTCCAAGAGTGGAGTCTCTGTTTCCCCCAGTTCTGTAGAAGTCCTGCAATCAAATCCCACTAGCCTTCAAAGTCTGATTCTCTAGGAATTCCTCCTCCCATTGCTGGACCCCCAGGTTGGGAAGCCTGACCTGGGGCTCAGTGAAGAACCTTCACCCGAGTGGGTGGACTTCTGTGGTATAAGTGTTCTCCAGTTTGTGAGTCACCCACCCAGCAGTTATGGGATTTGATTTTATTGTGACTGTGCCCCTCCTACCATCTCATAGTGTTTTCTCCTTTGTCTTTGGATGTGGGGTATTTTTTTTGTGAGTTCCAGTGTCTTCCTGTCGATGCTTGTTCAGTAGTTAGTTGTGATTCTAGTGTTCTCGCAAGAGGGAGTGAGAGCACGTCCTTCTACTCCACCATCTTGAACCTATCTCCTCTCCACTCCTTTACAGACTCCAATTACATGCATATCATGGCACTTAATGTTGTCCAATGGGTCACCGATGCTCTTCTCACTTTTCAAAAATTCTCTGTTCTCTGTGTTTTATTTTGAATAGTTTATATTGCTAGGTCTTGTTCACTAATCTTTTCTTCTGAACTGTCTAATCTGATGTTAATCCCACACAGAGTATCTTTCATCTCACACATGGTAGTTTTCATTTTTATAAGTTAGATTTGGGCCCTTTTTTCTGTATGTTTCATTTCTCCACTTAACATTATAATATACAGTTATACTAACTTTTCTTTTCTTTTGGCTGCACCACACGGCTTGAGGAATCACAGTTCCTGGACCAGGGACTGAACCTGTTTCCTTGGCAGTGAAGGCAGAGAGTCTTAACCACTAGACTGCCAGGGAATTCCCAACAGTTATACCTTTTAATGCCCTTGTCTGCTAATTCTAACATTTGTGTCTGTTCCGGGTTGGTTTCAATTGTTCTTGTATTTTTCTCCTCTTCATGAGTTGTATTGTCCTGCTTCTTTGCACACATTGTAGTCTTTGACTGGATGGTAGGCACTGTGAATTTTACCGTTAGGTGCTGGATATTTTTGTATTCCTATAAATATGCTTGTGCTTTGTTCTGGGATGCAGTTAAGTTACTTGGAAATAGTTTGATCCTTTTTGGTCTTTAAGACTTGTTAAGTGGGGGGCTTCCCTGGTGGCACAGTGGTTAAGAATCCATCTGCTAATGCAGGGGACGTGGGTTCGAGCCCTGGTCCAGGAAGATGCCATATGCTGCGGAGCAAGCCCGTGAGCCACAACTACTGAGCCTGCATGCCACAACTACTGAAGCCCATGAGCCTAGAGCCCATGCTCCGCAACAAGAGAAGCCACTGCAATGAGAAGCCCGCTCACTGCAATGAAGAGGAGCCCCCTCTCGCCGCAACTAGAGAAAGCCCGTGCACAGCAACGAAGACCCAATGCAGCCAAAAATAAATAAACAAAATAAATGAAAAAAAAAAAAGACTTGTTAGGTGGAACCAAAGTAGTGTTTATGCTCAGGCTAATTATTCACCACAACTTTTCAGGCCCTTCTGAGTACTTTATCCAACTGTGATATTCTACTAGTGTAGTTTGTGGGAACAGGAACAATTCCCAGCACTGTGTGAGCTCCTGCTAATCCTTCTGGATAGTTCTCCCCACCCTTGGGTAGTTTCTCACATGTGTGCACTGATCAGTATTCAGCTGAGTACCTTGGACAGGTGGCGGGGGTGCAGGGTCCTCTCTGCAGGCCTCCAAGGTTTGCTCTCCATGCAGTGCTCTCCTCTGTCCTCTAAACGGTAGCTGCCTTGGTTTCCCTGAACTCTCAGCCACATCTATTCCACTCAGGGACTTTACTGGACTAGGCTGGGTTTCCCCTCCCTGCCCTGCTGTCTGACAACCCTCTCAAGGCTGTAAGCTGGAGCAAACACAGGGCTCAGTCATTTATTCTCTTCTCTTGGGGTCACTGTCCTTCATTGCCTGGTGTCCAGTGTGTTCAAAACCATAGTTTCACATATGTTGTCTTTCCTTTTATTTTTTTGTTTCAGGTGGAAGGGTAAATCCAGTCCTTCTTACTCCAACATGACAATTTTAAAAAAAAATTTTTAGGGCAACGATTTTCTTTCATAAATTTATTTATTTAATCTTTGGCTGCATTGGGTATTTGTTGCTGTGCACAGGCTTTCTTTAGCTGTGGAAGGCAGGGGCTACTCTTTGTTGCGGTGTGTGGGCTTCTCACTGTGGTGGCTTCTCTGTTGCAGAGCGTGGACTCTAGGAGCCCAGGTTTCAGTAGTTGCAGCACGCAGGCTCAGTAGTTGCAGCACGTGGGCCCTAGAGTGTGAAGGCTTCAGTAATTGTGGTGTGTGCGCTCAGTAGTTGTGGTGTGTGGGCTCAGTAGTTGTGGTGTGTGGGCTCTAGGGCGCACGGGCTTCAGTAGTTGTGGTGCATGAGCTCAGTAGTTGTGGCTCATGGGCTCTAGAGTGCAGGCTCAGTAATTGTGGAGTACGGGCTTAGTTGCTCCGTGGCATGCGGGATCTTCCCAGACCAGGGATCGAACCTGTGTCCCCTGCATTGGCAGGCAGATTCTTAACCACTGCACCACCAGGGAAGTCCCCATGTTGCATTAGGTGCCCTTCTTTCTGTTGTGTGGATCCACACATCCATCTGGTGTTGCATTCTACCAAAAGAAGTCCTTTAACAGTTTTTGCAGTATAGATCTGCTGGTAATGAATTTGTTGATTTCTGTTTCAGGCTCTTTAATGCCTGGAAAAGTCTTTATTTTGCCTTTCTTCTGAAAGATATTTTCATGTCTCTTCTCAGAAAATTATCCCTCACAACAAGAAATAGAAACAGGAAATCCATCTTTCATAATTCCAAAAGATCTTTGTATCCTTGGACCACAACATATGAAAATAGAAAGCAGGTGGTAGAATGATCACTGTGACGATGATGCTGAGAGCACATGTGTATAATGTTTATCATGTCAGGTACTGGTATCTAGCAGAGGCCCAGCAGCATATTCAAATTAGGTTAATTCAAAGAAGCTTTAAAAAGGGACTTCATACAAAGTTGTGGGCAGGGTGTAGAGGCAAGGCAATATACTGGGGCTAGTGACAGTGGGGCTGTTACCATCCTAGGATGGAGGGGCTACTGGAACTCAGAGAGAACTCCTTGAGAGGAACTGTGACTTCATGTCAAGAGAGGTAGCCAGCCCAAGGCAATTCTTCGAGAGAGTCAGGAGAATAAATACTCCAACCTCACTCTTTTCCCTCTCTCTGATATCATGCAAGGACTCCCCGTTGGTCAAATAAAACCAGAAGCTACAAGCAAGAGTTCATTGATGAAGTACATACATACCACAGGCACATAAAACGATGGATCAGGACAGAGAGGCAATTTGGAGAGGTAAGCGAAAATATACAATCACATAAGTTACTATTATCCCCAGATAAATGAACAATGCAAGAAGAAAAATGCAACAAAACTATGATACTCTGAGTTTAGCAAAGATAATGCCTTCACTAAATAATAACAGGAAATGGATAACTAATGAGAACCTGCTGTATAAAAAAATAAATAAAATAAAATTAAAAAAAAAAAAAGAACCAGGATGCTCTAAGAAAAGGAACAATGATAGAAAAAGTTTAGCAATAAAAATCTTTACCTCCAATTAATAGAAGGGTTAGAAGATAAAAGTGAAGAAATTTCCATGAGAACTATTAGGAAATAAAAAGTAGGAATAAATAGATAAGAATATATGAAAACCAATCCAGGAGGGAAGAGACAAAATCCAGGAGGTTCAACATCACTCTCTCTGAAGTTCCTGAAAGAGAAAACAGAAAATTGTGGAAAGGAATATGCCAATGAAAAAATACAAGAAAATACTCCAGATTCTCTGGATTGAGAAGGCCTCTCCACCCTACCCCCCAAATATGCAGAGAATGAGTGAAAAAGATTCCCAGCCAAGGCCATACTTTCAAGAAATTTCATAACACCATGTGCAAATATAAAAGTGACTATTAAATAGCAAAAATGAAAACTGCTAGCTCTTAATAGTTTTCAGAGAGATTTCACATACAACATCTTACTTTTTAAATGGCCTGAGCGTTTACAGTATCCCCATTTCATAGACATGGGATGAACAGAACATCAAGGATGACATGTTTCAAAATTCTACAGACGAGATAACACAGTTCTTTAATATTTAGGTGTGTTTGTGTGTGAACATGTATGTGTAAGTGGACAAGTTATTTAGAATGCATGTCCAGTTTCCTGAACTAGATGATCAGCTCTCAAAGATACAGAGTGCCATTTCTAATTCCTTGCTAATCCTCCAGGTCAACTGATGAACTGCTTCCTCTGGGTAGATCTATGTAGCTGACTGAAGTGCAAACCAACCTGGAAGAAGGAAATAAGATGCAGTGAGCAGTGATTGTTTTGCCAACTTGTTTGCATAAGTATCCTCTAGGTACACTGAATACAGTCGCCTTTTCTCACTGTGTGTTCACGTGGGCAAGGTTTTAAATCTTAATGATCTTCAGATTCTGGTGAGTTTGGAGTTGTTATTCTATTCAAATTCCCAATACTGTAATTCCAGAATTCTGTCAATAAATGAGATAGCATGAAATAAATGAATCAACCACAGCAATGAGAGATGATGATCAGTGGCTTCTTCCACATGCCGATGGGAGCCAGGTGAGAGAAAATGTCCAAGTGAAACTGTGTGGTCAGATGCTCTCTTTGTTAAATCTCCAAGGAATCCTCAGGCTTCTGGAGAATTAGTTAAAGGTGGACATGGACAGAATGTAAATGGAAAGTTGAACAGCTTGTTCACCAACACGGTGGGTTGCAGTTTCCTGGAACCACAGGGACTTTGTTAAAACAGGACTGTAGCATTCTCAGCTGCTGTAGACCGTGCTAGGAATGGAAACGAAAGCAGTTGATGGTGGTGACCACTACCCAGAAGCCGAAACCACAAACTAATTTTGCACAAAATTGCTAGGTCTGGCTCTTTTCTTTGCTTATGACTTTCATTTAGAGGGCGAGGACTGCCTTTAGTTGTGTGTCAAATAACATCTTGAAAATAGACTCAAGAAAACCATTTAGCCCTCAGTCATTTGCACTAACCCACAAAATGTCAGTACAAATATCTTCTAATAGACTAGTAAGAGACACTCTCTAGTAACAAAGTCAATACAATCAAGGGAATAAAAAGTGGACAGAATATCCAAAGTAGAACTGGAGAAGGACAAGGAGGATAAAAAGGAGGGAGGAGTAAGAAAATGAGAAGGAGTGAGTTTTCATTTGGGAAAAATTTTGGACTTACTTTTATTTATGTGAATATCTTGACTAATCTGAAAATTAACAGTATGTTAAACAAAATGGTGACAACTTATTATAAAGATAAGATTAACTACCAGCCTTACTGGGCCAACATGCTACTGAGAATTGGCTACCAACTACTTAAAACTGTAGAGCCTTTTCATCTAAAACTATTCTTTGGGGGAATAAAACTAGCCATTTTAATTAAAAAAAAAAAAGTGGACTGAAATTCCAGGAAGAATTTCAAAGTGAAATTTGCCTTCTATTATTTGGCCCCAAGGTCATCAATAGTCACCTATACTAACAGTGAGATTCAACATTTATTTTCTATAACAATTATGACATCCCTTGACACAGTACAGATTCAAGATATAGTTATTAAAAATGAATAAATGAATAAGTGAGTCAAAGCAATCTTGAGAAAGAAAAACAGAGCTGGAGGAATCAGCCTCCCTGACTTCATACTATACTACAAACCTACAGTCATCAAAACAGTATGGTACTGGCACAAAATCAGAAATATAGATCAATGGAACAGGATAGAAAGCCCAGAAATAAACTCACACACCTATGGTCAATAAATGTTCAACAAAGGAGGCAAGACTAGACAATGGAGAAAAGACAGTCTCTTAAATAAGTGGTGTTGGGAACACTGGACAGCTACATGTAAGAAAAATGAAATTAGAACATTCTTTAACACCATACACAAAAATAAACTCAAAATGGATTAAAGACCTAAAGGTAAGACCGGACACTATAAAACCCTTAGAGGAAAACATAGGCAGAACACTCTTTAACATAAATCGCAGCAATATCTTTTTCAATCCACCTCTTAGAGTAATGGATATTAAAACAAAAATAAACAAATGGGACCTAATTAAACTCAAAAGCTTTTGCGCAGTAAAGGAAAACATAAACAAAACAAAAAGACAACCTACAGAATGGGAGAAAATATTTGCAAATGATGTGACTGACAAGAGATTAATCTCCAAAATTTACAAACAGCTTATGCAGCTCAATATCAAAAAAACGAACAACTCAATCAAAATATGGGCAGAAGACCTAAATAGACATTTTTCCAAAGAAGACATACAGATGGCCAACAGGCACATGAAAAGATGCTCCACATCACTAATTATTAGAGAAATCCAAATCAAACTACAATGAGGTATCACCTTACATCACTCAGAATGGCTATCATCAAAAAAACTACAAACAGTAAGTGCTGGAGAGGGTGTGGAGAAAAGCAAACCCTCCTACACTGTTGGTGGGAATGTATATTGGTACAGCCCCTATGGAGAACTGTATTAGTTCCTTAAGAAACTAAAAATAGAACTACTATATGATCCAGCAATCCCACTCCTGGGCATATATTTGGAGAAAAACACGGCTCGCAAGGATACATGCATCCCAACGTTCGTTACCGTACTGTTTACAATAGCCAAGACATGGAAGCAACCTAAATGTCCATTGACAGACAAATGGATAAAGAAGATGTGGTACATATATATATACAATGGAATATTACTCAGCCATTAAAAAGAATGAAATAATGCCATTTGCAGCAACATGGATGGACCTAGAGATTATCATACTAAGTGAATAAAGTCAGACAAAGACAAATATATGATATGCAAAATCTTAAAAAAAGATGATACAAATGAATTTGTTTAAAAAACAGAAGCAAACTCACAGACTTAGAGAACGAACTTATGGTTACCAGGGGCGAAGAGGTGGCGGGAGGGACAGATTGGGAGTTTGGGATTGACATATACACACTGCTATATTTAAAATAGATAACCAACAAGCACCTACTGTATAGCACAGGGAACTCCATTCAATATTCTGTAATAACCTAAATGGGAAAAGACTTTGAAAAAGAATAGATACATGTATATGTATAACCAAGTCACTTTGCTGTACACTGGGAACTAATACAACATTGTTAATCAACTATAGTCCAATATAAAATTAGAAATTAGAAAAAAAGAAAAAAAGTGAATAGAGAATCCTTGAAAAAGCAGATCTTAGAAATATGAGTTCTGCAAGAGCTTTGATAGATCAAATCGTAGCATTTATATCAACCTATACCCTATCTTAATGTGTGTACTTGGGTACAAGCAAAAATTTCGGTAAGAACCTCCCAGTAAGATCACTGAAATTTGATGTTTGTAGGGCAAATACTATATACAAAGAAGACGACATTTTAATGTAATTTATTTGAAATGCTTCCAGAGAAGTTTAAGGCCATTATACAAAAACATTCATTTCATGAAAACATTCATTGACTTTCTTCCCATAGGCCAGCCCTTGACAGACCTCTTTTCTCAACACGCTGGCCAAAGTGGCCAATGGCTCCTGCAAAGAATGATTCATTCTTTTCCCCACCATCAAACAACTTTTCTCGGCTTTTCTCTGCTTCTGTCTGCAGCAGATTCATTCAGTCGCTAAATCAATAACAACTTGAGTTGTTTTAAATAAACTTGTAATAGAAAAAAAGGTTCACTGTGTTTAAAATCTATAAATACAGAAATATGTTTTACAGGGTAAAATGGACCACAACATTTTGTTTTGAAAAATAAGTACTATAGCTTGTTTTTATATTGATGAATCTTGTCACACAGCTTCTTTGAATGCACATGATAGACGTACATAATAAAATGACAACATAGTATTTACTGCTTTCCTTTGTGTAAACTTGAAAGACAGATTTAAAAAAAAAAGAAAAGAAAACTTTTTTGGCAATAATTTAGAATCATTACTACTAGTGCTGGTGTGGGTACAATTTTGCACAAGTCATTTTTAATATTTACACTCGCAGGGAGATTTTCTGTGTATTAACTTTTTTTAAAGGTCTGCAACTCACCCTGCATTGTAAATCAAGTCTGGCAGAGGTTTATTAGTTTGGATAACTGATCCTAATTAATGATAGAGTTAATTAAGTCGGCCTCTGGAGAATGTAATTATGATTCTGATCCAGCGCAGAGCCAGAGATGGCAAATGATGACCCAAAAGTGGGGCAGGGAAACCCAAGGCTCTGGCCTTTCCCAGACGGACATTGGACCTTACTTTTCTCTTTTAATGCTTCCCACATAAGGTCACAATGGAGCACTTCTTCCAAATTCTTTTTCTCACGTTTCCGTAAACAGAGTCACTGACTGAGCCGCAGTCCCTTTTCCTCATCTCTTCATTCATGCTCTAAAACACGAGTAGGCCTAAGCACATGAAACAAAGAGAAGATGGGTCTTTTTGCTATCCTGCCAGGTTTTCCCAGGCCCTTTGAGTTATATTATGATATTTTAGGCTAGAAATGGCTCTTTAAGGCCAGCCAGCATCCATGGCAGAGACCTCCTGATGCAATGCACATTTCAGTTCAAGATTCAGAGCTGACAGCGGTTTTTGCGTTGATCCTTTTAAGGTCAGACTCTTATTTCATGTCCTAATAGATTACTGCATCAAATTTGTACTGGATGAAATTGCAAGGTCAAGACAGTGCTTCTTCCTTTGCAAAATTAAACCTTCAGAATCCCCAGGGATGTTTTCATGCTTTTTGGTTGGATGACATTGAACCAATTTAACTTGAAACGTTGATCTTTCCCGTTTCTCCTTCAAATGCCATCATGATACACAAGTAACTTCCTCATGTCCTGTTTTCAAGGCCCTTTAAATTTCACGCCTTCAGCTACCCTGTCAAAGAGCCAGAAAAGCACTAGAGAAACAATGGAAGGACCCTTTAATCTACATGAAACAGTAGTTTAGAGATTGTTTTCTTTCTGTCCTTTAAAATCCAGCAGGACAAGTGAAAGTAACTTGTTCAAGTACTTCTCCATCCATCCAGACACTTGTGAAATACAATACAGGGTAACAGTTGCCACAGATTCCAGCTGACACAGACTGGCAGTTACAGTACTAGGGACAAAAAAGTACAGACAGGACTGGGCCAACACAGTCACAAAAGTATTAAAAAGTGCTTCTCCAAACCGTTCCATGTGTGGAATGCAAATACTGTACAGGTAAGACACAGGGCTACTTCCAGGAAGTACATGCTTCTGTCAGACGTTGCTTTCAACATGCCTGCTATCCCCACAGGAAGAGCCTGTCTGTTCCATGCGTTCACAGTCAAGGCTGACCTCACTTGTGTCCATGCTACAATCCGATTCACTGTCCGATTGGTCCATCTGCTCAAGTTTTGTTTCTCCCTGTGGCTCCCTGCTCCCGGTGGTGGGATCTAGGAATGGTCCCTCGGAGTCAAGGACCCCAGCCTGCCCCGCAGCACACAGGACTGTTTCTTTGGCTTGACGAATACAGTTGAGCCACTGCTGTTTGTTGAAGGTGTCATTGGCTTGTAATGAGTGGGTCTGACTTTGGGATCCATTTTTGAAACTTACTCTGAAGAAGTTTTTAACTAGAAATGAAAAACACATGAAAAAAAAGGTCAATGGACAGGTATTTCCTCAGGCCAAAGATTACACATGTGGTGACACTAACCCCCAGTACCCACGACAGAGATCACTAATTGATTACTAAATGTGCCCTACTGATCTAGGAATGGCTCAGCTCCACCCTGCGGCCTCCATCAATCAACAGGTGTTGACACAGGTCTGGCACTCAGTTGCTCTCGGAAGCTAGCAAATCAGTACGGAACAACTATGTCTTGTGTTTCAGGGGACCCCAGAGTACTGGGTACCAAACCTGGCTGCATATCAAAATCCCCCAAGAGCATGTTAAAAGTACAGATCCTGGGGTCCTACCCTTAGAGATTCAGATTCAGTAGGTCTGATGTGGGCCTGGGAATCTGTAATTTCAACTGCCCCAAGCTAGAGCTTTTTCAAGTTTAAAAAGCTCTTTGTAACATCAAACAGGCCCAAGACCCTCCACATGACAGTACTTGTACATTTAGTATCTGATGATTGAGAAGATATGTAAAGACTCTTATAAGTTTGGTTTCATTTTAAAATGAAATTGACATTTTAATAATAACTGCAACAGGAGCTCTGTGCATTTATTTTTTAAAATTATTTATTTATTTATATTCTTTTGGCTGTGCCACGTGGCTTATGGGATCTTAATTCCCTGACCAGATACTGAACCCAGGCCTTTGGCAGTGAAAGTGTGGAGTTCTAACCACTGAACCGCCAGAGAATTCCTGGAGCTATGTGCATTTAAAAAATGGTAGTGCACAATATGGAAGACATTTGATTTAGTTTAATAACAACATTAACTGTCATTTAATGGGTCCCGTGTGCCACATGCATGTGGTTCACAGAAGTGTCTGTGCTCAGTCAGTCCCCGTGCACGATCCCTGTAGCCAACAGACTGGCTTCAGATAAATTCAGGCTCCAGTCTTTGCTGTGGCGCAAATGCCTTAACTCCCCTACGTCTCAGTTTCTTTATTTGTAAAATGGGAAAAACAAAGAGAATCTACCTTAGATGGTTATTATGAGGGATAAATATAATAATACATGTAAGTGCTTATACAATGCCTGGCACATAGTCAGTACTTGAGAAATGTAAGTACTACTACTACTACTAGTACTACCACTAGGGCAGAGGGACTGGTGAGTAGGTAAGAGGCAGTATACGTGAATTACTTTGACAATATGATGTCAATGTTAACCTAAGAGGCTCAAATGTTACTTGCTCAAAGAAAACCTCCCTGACCATTTCATCTTAAACATACCTCCTATTGCTATCCCTCTCTATTCCCTTACTGGGTTTTAGTTTTCTTAAGGTACCTGGATTATTTATTTGCTTCTCAAATAACCTCTACCTCCTCCATCACAATGTAAGTTCCACAGGGCTTCCAAGGAATTGAATTGTTTGGTTCCCTAGTGTATATCAGTGCCTGGCACAGTGCTTGACACATAGGAGACACTAGATAGACGCTGCTATCTAAGCTTCTTTTGGTTAATTCCTTTGTTTATTAAGTCTCAAGTTAGAGAAGCCCATTAGAGTAATTACAGATAAACCCTCAGCCCAGTTGATCATAGTTATGTCTCTTTAGAGACAAGTCTGCCAGCTTAACTACAAAAACCCAACGTTATACAACTGTAATCACATAGGGACCATCTGGCCTTAAGAATGCTTTTATCCAGTGGAAGGAGTCGAGTAAGGGAGCTTAAGGGGCACCAGTTATATGCAGACAGGTTAACTTGTAGTGTCTTACTTAATCCTTATAACAATCTTGTGAAGTAGGTATGCATGCATCCCCACTTTGCAGATGGGAAACTAAGGCTCAAAGAGGTTGAGTAAGGTTACACAACCAGTGAGTGATGAAAGAAAACTGGAATGCAGTTTGACTTCAAGGCCATAGCTCTTCTCTTTTCACCAGGCAGCCATTCCCTCCAAACCACCACGACCAAAGACGTTCAACAGGTCAAAATGGACAGCCATCCATACTTCTCTCATTGTTGCTGAATGCCCCACGCAGGGAGCCGCCCAGCCTCACTTCTCCATCCTGCAGATCTTCCAACAGGAGGTCCTTCACGGGGATGGGCTGCCGGTACAACTGGTAGCAGAGCTGCTCGTTGTGGGTGACAGCCCGAGTGATCACAAGTACTTCTTGGAACAGGAAAACGTGTAGTTTCTGGAAGAAAAGAATCCACAGGATTCCCCTAAGCAATAATCTAATGAGTAGTTGATAAGTGGACCTCTGTGGATAAGAGGTCCCTAGGTACCAGGTTCACACTGGCCTATGAACTTCTAGGCTCAAATCTACCTCTGGGAGAACAGGAGTTGGGGGTTGGACACATTTCCAGATGCATCCATTGCCTTTCCTATGGGAGCGCCTCTCTAGGGCCCCACTGAAGAAGGCCTTTCTGCCTACAGACACCTGCAGCCAGGTCTGCCAGCTGCAGTGGCGTTCTTCACACTGCAATTCACAACCTGTGCAGACACATACAGCCTTATAGGAACATTTAAAAAAAAAAAAAAGGAGAGAGAGAAACCCCATAGAATGAAGAGGCTAATGAAGGAAAATAAGTTAGTGCTCTCGGGGCTTTGGTTTATTGTATCCAATACAATTCTAAGAGATCACAATGAGTAACAGTCCATAAAGGACGAGACTGAAATATCAGAGCCTAATATTAACGTTTGCTTCTCAAACCCATAAAACACTTGTTCCTTCAACCACTGAGCTGATTATCAGCTTCATCCAGGCATCCCAGCTCGGAACACTGCCCATTCCCGAGGAAACCAGAGCATGCTGCTGTAGCCACAAAGAAAGACAATCAAACAAGTTGTCCTTCTCGGTTAAGTTCATAAGAACCTCGGTTCTCTGAAGAGGTTGTGCTTAAAAGGCTGATGATTGATGTGTGTGTTGTTGGCAAAAAAAGAATCTCAAAAATAAAGGCTTGTCTCAAACCACATTATAAAAGCAATTTTGCCGAGTGGAGCTGGGGTAAATTGGCTCCATTCAACTCTAAGTGCCAGACTCTTCCCGCAGCTTGGAAATGCTTAGGAGGTGAAGAGAGACGATCCATGACTTTGCAGCTAGATTCTGGTTTTCCAGTGGCAATATTTGGCAATGTCAGCCTTAGGGTCTCAAAGAGGAGACCAGAAGAGTAGGGCTGAAAATTCACATTAGAATCTTGATCTGGGGTCGAGGAAGCATATTCAGCATTATCAGACAGTTTTAGATTTGGAAGAAAAGATACTTGCGGATCATCTACCTGCACCCTGCCACAGACGGATGGATGGACAGACAGACACACACATACATACATACACACCAAAAACCGCAGAAACTGAAGCTCAACTAAATGTTGGCTTGTGGACACACAAATGATGACGGTTCTGTATTGGTGTGTGTTTGCGGTGGGGGCAGGTTTGAAGACCGAAAAACAGAGTAAAGCACAAAATAACCAAGTTAAGGGCTTTTTTTTGGTGTGGGTGGTGGGGATGGCAGAAGAGAATATTAAGACTTTTCTTTTGGGGGTTAGGGAGGGGAGGGGTTAGTCACTGTTTTACATACTAAAAATAATCAGAGATTTTCACACTGTTTCTACTTCTACCACTCTTTCTTTTTGTTTTTTTTTGGGGGGGGGAAGTAAGGATTTATTAAGAACATCAAGCTCCAGGGCATTTTTTTTTTTTTTTACCATATACCTTTAAAAATGTTTTTTATCCCCAGAAAAATCCTTATCATTTAAAACCAGATATTCAAATTATATGGCTAACATTTTTAGCTAATCAACTCTTCAGCGCTGATTCTAGAAAACAACCTTCAATGGATCTTTGAATAACGGAGATCAGCCCCTGATACGAGTAGTGTAGTTAGTCACACCTTTAACGTTCAAGCCGCAAGTTGTGACGTTTGAAAGAGGCGAGGTCTACGGTCCTGCATTATCAGAATTTGTCGTATTTTCAGTGCTACTGGGTTGCACGTTATCTGCGAGGTTGTGTGCATGCTCAAGAAATAAATCAGTACACTTAATTCCTTAGTCAGCAATTTAATTTTTGCTTCCAACAGTTCATTCTCTTCCTTGAGCTGACTCTGCAGCGTATCCTGCGCGTTCTGCTTGGTTTTCAATGGGCTCTTTTTCACCGCCATGTTGTTCCTCTCTCTGCGCTGACGATACTCGTCACTGCTGCGATCCATGGGCAAACTCTTTTTGCTCTGCTTGCCTGGAGGCACAGCTTTGCCTCCGCCCCCAGGGCCAGTGGGCACCAGCTGAGGAACCTGCTATAAGCCGCTGGCATGAGCCCGAGTATGGATGACACTTATTCCGTTCACGCCCGGGTACTGTTCTGCTGTGATACCTTGCTCATTTGGGCACGCTCCCTTGTTAACACAGAACAAGTAGAAATGAGGACAAGGTGATCAATGGTTTGATCTGCTAAGAAATCTTCATATGTACCTGCGCCTCCAGCCCGCCCCTCCCCAAGTGGCCTCCATTCCCAGCGGTCCTGCACGGCGTGGCCTGACCCGACCCAGGCCTCGCGGTCCGCCAGTCCTACTTCTACCACTCTTCTAGACAAGGTAGGCACTTTGAACTCAGATTGTCTGGGCAACTTTAAAAAATATCCCTGGCTTCCCTGGTGGCGCAGTGGTTGAGAGTCCACCTGCCGATGCAGGGGACACGGGTTCGTGCCCTGGTCCGGGAAGATCCCACATGCCGCAGAGCGTTTGGGCCCGTGAGCCATGGCCGCTGAGCCTGCGCGTCTGGAGCCTGTGCTCCGCAACGGGAGAGGCCACAACAGTGAGAGGCCCGCATACCGCAAAAAAAAAAAAAATCCCTTATTTGTGAATGTTCACTGAGAATTCCTCCTCTTAGTCGCAGCTCCTTCCTGCCCTCAAACTGTTGAGATTCTTTTCCTGACTCAGGACTTTATTCATAATGACTTTTTTTCTGCTCCGTGGCATGTGGGATCTTTCCGGACTGGGGCATGAACCTGTGTCCCCTGCATCGGCAGGCGGACACTCAACCACTGCGCCACCAGGGAAGCCCCATAATGACTTTTACAATTCTACTGGGGACAAACAAACAAACAAAAATAAATCCCCTCACCCCAACTAAAATCTTTGTTCTCAAAAATCTATCTGCCTGAAACATGAAGTAGATAGAGTTCATCCTTAATGCCCTGGGCACATCCAGCAAGAGGGTCTCAGTCCCTGACTGATGGACAGAAACAGAACAGGCCCTCATTCTGTGGGGTGATGCATCTTCCTATTTCCCACAGGGCTTCTGAGAAAGAATGTTCAAGGAGCCAGAGCAACAGCCATTAGAAGTCTACCAGTGCTTTTCAGATATCAGCAAAAAGCAGAATGCAGCTGTCTGGCAATCAGTAACTCCCTAGTCAAACAGAAACACTTCTTCAAGCAGCAGCCTGTGACAGGTCTCAAAATCTTTGTTGCAACATCAGCTGCTTAGATCTACAGCAGCACTGATAATGGGTGCTGTGACATGTCCTCAGTGATTTCAAATAACATTTCCAAGCCTGTCCATAAATGCCACTTTACAGTCCAGGTCAGAAGGGCGTCCCCTGAATCATCAAAGCTTATTAAGAGTTTTCAATCTAGTTTTGGCTTTCATTCTACGGGTTGGCTAGATACTGAAGATGAAACACAAAAGAAGTGGAGACTGTCTTTCTCAATGCTGAATTTTAAATATATATTATATATGATAAAGTTTATATATTACATAAAATACATGTTATATATAAAATTATATATATATTATATATTAGCATTAATTTCTACTGCTATATATAAAAATAGCCTGGTGAGTTGAATTTTTAAAAAAATAAATTTATTTATTATTTTTTATTTTAGGGTGTATTTGGTCTTCATAGCTGTGCGTGGGCTTTCTCTAGTTGTGGGGAGCAGGGGCTACTCTTCGTTGCGGTGCGCGAGCTTCTCATTGCGGTGACTTCTCTTGTTGCAGAGCACGGGCTCTAGGCACGTGGGCTTTAGTAGTTGTGGCACGTGGGCTCAGTAGTTGTGGTTCGCGGGCTCTAGAGCACAAGCTCAGTAGTTGTGGCGCGTGGGCTTAGTTGCTCCATGGCATGTGGGATCTTCCCGGACCAGGGCACCAACCCGTGTCCCCTGCATTGGCAGGTGGATTCTTAACCACTGTGCCACCAGGGAAGTCCCTGAGTTGAATGAATTTTGAACTCTCATGTAATTTAATCCATTTTTCCTTCATGTAAGCATTTATTCACCCACTCATTCACTCACGTATTCACCTAACATTATTAAGTGCCTTAGTATGTGCCAGGTCCCAAGATGGTGCTAGGGATTGACAAGGCACAGTCTCCACCCTAAAAGAGCGGGGTAAAATGGAAGATATTGACAGATAGATGGAGAATTACAACCCACTGTAGTAAGCCCTCCAGGGGAGATTTGTACAAGTTGCTATGATAGGAGAAGAGAAACAATTTCAATACTTGCTGAGGAATAAAAGCCAGGAAATGGAATATCTACAGGTCAGAGCTAGATATACAGCTGATGGGAGGGTAGATTATTATTAAAAAAACCCCAAAAAACTGGTCTCAAAATGTCAGTCTGATATCAAAGTGGGAGGAGATGGTAACTGTTTTGCATTTGGTTTTTTGTTTTTTTTTTATTTATTTATTTATTTATTTTTGGCTGTGTTGGGTCTTTGTTGCTGCACACAGGCTTTTCTCTAGTTGCGGCGAGCAGGGGCTGCTTTTTGTTGTGGTGCGCAGGCTTCTCACTGCGGTGGCTTCTCTTGTGGAGCACAGGCTCCAGGTGCGCGGGCTTCAGTAGTTGTGGCATGCGGGATCAGTAGTTGTGGTTCAAGGGCTCTAGAGCGCAGGCTCAGTAGTTGTGGCACACGGGCTTAGTTGCTCCACGGCATGTGGGATCTTCCTGGACCAGGGCTCGAACCTGTGTCCCCCTGCATTGGCAGGTGGATTCTTAACCACTGCACCACCAGGGAAGCCGTGTATTTGTTTTCAAAGGTCATGACCGAACAAAAGAAAAAGCTGGCAACTCCATGTTGGTTTCCAAAATTTTTCTGAATATATACTGGTCATGAAATTTAAGATATATATATATAAAATAAAATATAAAAATATATTTAAAAACTATATGATCCTATGATATAAAAGACACTGGGAAAGCAACCTTTGTCTAAAAAATGTGACCCTGGTTAGGGAAGGCATAGTAACAGGAGGCTCAGTATCAAGTGGATTAAGCATTTGGGGAGGCCCAGGATGAGATTACTGAAGGAGAGTAACTACTCACCACACCCCGGTTGTTCTTCAGTTCGCCATGACAACACAGCACCTTTGAGCTGTCAATCAGGGAGTCTTTCTGGCCTTCCTCCAAGTAAAGAAGTCGCTCTTTATAATAACGGCATTCAGATTCTCCAGTCTTGGTGTTGATTTCTGCCACGATTCCCTGAATGATGTTTATCTGTGAAAACAAAAAGAAAGTATGGGGAAAGTCAGCAAACCATTCACACCAACAAGGCCCAGGTACTCAGCCTAGAAAGTCACTAAGATACACTTGGATCTAATTCTGAGATCATGTTATCTAAGTTGCTGCTTTGGGAAAAGGGAAAAATAAATAAATGCTTTTAATATACTGTATCTATCCACCCAAACACCATCTATACATGTACACATATAAATACATACAATATATATTCATTTGTATACACACACATATTTGTATTATATATAAAACTAATGTTGATGCATAATTTTATATGAGTGAAAGAGATATGAGGTATTGATTTCAATGTGCAGGACTTAATAATCACTAAGCTCTATATTGCACATTTCTTAAAACATGCTCACAATGTTGAAAATGTAGGCATTCAAAAAATGTGGCCAAGGAGAGGAAAAGTAGAATGTAAGAGTCTAGAAAAGGGATTGGGTGGTCCTTGGGGATTTGAAACCCAGTTTCAAGGTCTCTCTATATGCACTTAATCTAACCTACAAACAATATTTGCAAATTGGGTGTGAATAAATGGTTTGAATATCTTTTTAGTGACAAAACATAAATGATTTATGAAAGACAGAGAACTAGGAATGGAAACAAAGGACACTAGGAGTAAGAATGGGGACAATTTGTCTATATACACTCAGGCCCATACCTACAGCACACGTGAGTAAATTAGGGGTAGAGGGATTTCAAAGCAATGGTGGATGCATTATTGTTTTTGTTTTTTTGCTTCTTTTGGCCAGGCCGCTCGGCTTGTGGGATTTTAGTTCCCTGACCAGGGACTGAACCCAGGTCCTCTGAAAGTGAGGAGTCCTAACCACTGGACCACCAGGGAATTCCCTGCATTATTGTTAAATTCAAAATGAAGCAAAACACAACAACAAGAGTACAACACTGAGACATGTTCAGTAAGCATTTATTCCAATGTAGTGTTGTTCTATAACATGAACAGTACATCTAAAAGTTAGAAAATTCTAGAAAACAAAGGAGCAAGAAATTAGTTGAGTAAAAACTCAGTGACACCAATCCAAGGCAAAGTAATGACTTCTTCACCAGAATCCTCTGTCCCCTAATAGTGAAAAGACCAACAGTCCCATCTTTCTTGTGCTGGTATTAACGGAAAAGAACGTAACAGATGAGAAATGTCAGTAAGGCCTCTTCTTGGTCACATTTACTTAATGGAAAAACAAACCAGTCTCTGAAAAGCAAGGTTTTAAAAGAGGCTTTTACTTAGTGAAAAGCTACCAGACTTTGTGTTCAAGTGGTAGTGAATTCTAAGATTGTTAAATGATCATTTTTCACTTGCTTTCTGCCCAAAGCAACTGGATAAAAAATTCTACCCAGAAAAAAAGAAAAAAAAAAAAAAACACGGGGCTTCCCTGGTGGCGCAGTAGTTGAGAGTCCGCCTGCCGATGCAGGGGACAGGGGTTCGTGCCCTGGTCCGGGAGGATCCCACATGCCGTGGAGCGGCTGGGCCCATAGGCCATGGCCACTGAGCCTGCGCGTCTAGAGCCTGTGCTCCACAACGGGAGAGGCCGCAACAGTGAGAGGCCCGTGTACTGCAAAAAAAAAAAACCCCCAAAACAAAAAAAACCCTTCTACCCAGTTATAACCTTGGCATTTCCATGCAAGTTTGGTAGAAGATCTTACAGCTTTGAGCTGAGGTCTGGTGACTGCATCCTATGGACGGAGGCATAATCTCTACACCTTTGTAGCTACTAAGAGTTTCAAAGATCATTTATTTACTCTTTTCTCTATTTCCTGAATTTGGATGGTAGCACTACTTTGATAATTTAAAAAAAAACATTACTTTAAAAAATACAGGCTTTTTATGTCATAAAATAATTTTTTTGGTCTTTGATGTCAACCTAATGTTTAATATAAGTCCTGTGAAATTAATCTGAGTTTCACTAACACACAACAAGTAATAAATGGAACACTTTGGTGTACAAAATTTCTGTTTCTTTTTTACCCCTTTTGGTTTTCAAAGATGACTAATTATTTATTGTTACTTTCAAAAACAAACAAACTGGGCTTCCCTGGTGGCGCAGCAGTTGGGATTCCGCTTGCCGATGCAGGGGACACAAGTTCGTGCCCTGGTCCGGGAAGATCCCATATCCGCGGAGTGGCTGGGCCCGTGGGCCATGGCCACTGAGCCTGCGCGTCCGGAGCCTGTGCTCCGCGACGGGAGAGGCCGCAGCAGTGAGAGGCCCACGTACCCCAAAAAACAAAAAAAAAAAAACAAAAAAAAAACAAACAAGAAATTTCACAAAATATTCTAAAGCTATGACTCATCCTTCAAATTAATTCAATTAATGCTTGTTGAGCATCTGTTCAGTGTCAGACTAGGTGGTGTCATTCAAAGAAATGAGACAGGGTCGCTGCCCTCAAGAAGCTTAAAATATATGGGAGGTATCTGAGCAATTGTTTTATGTCTACCTTATCTTTCTACTTTACTACCTTTTTAATATGTAGTGAAATCCATACTTTTTCCTTGTTTTTAATAATTAAAAAATTTTTTTTCATTTATTTTTTTGGCTGTGTTGGGTTTCGTTGCTGCGTGTGGACTTTCTCTAGTTGCCGCGAGCAGGGGCTACTCTTTGTTGCGGTGCATGGGCTTCTCATTGCGGTGGCTTCTCTTGTTGCAGAACACGGGCTCTAGAGCATACAGGCTTCAGTAGATGCGGTGCATGGGCTCAGTAGTTGCGGCACACAGGCTCTAGAGCGCAGGCTCGGTAGTTGTGGTGCACGGGCTTAGTTGCTCCCAAGGCATGTGGGATCTTCCTGGAACAGGGATCAAATGCGTGTCCCCTGCATTGGCAGGTAGATTCTTAACCACTGAGCCACCAGGGAAGTCTCTCCTTGCTTTTAAAGACCTTTGTGGGGCTTCCCATGTACCTAGAGCCCGTGCTCCGCAACAAGACAAGCCACCATGAGAAGCCCGCACACCACAATGTACATAGTCCCTGCTCGCCGCAACTAGAGAAAGCACACGTATAGCAATGAAGACCCAACGCAGCCAAAAAACAACAACAACAACAACAAAAAACACCTTTGCATTAATTGCTGTGGTTCATCTTATCTGCTATTACTAGGTGTACCCGGGCAGCTGGAATTAATCAGTACTTGAGTCAATTTTCTGAATTTCCTGCAAGTATCCAGGAAACCAGAAGGAACATGTACTATAAGCATAAAGATATGTCCATTTCCTAATTTAACTCAGGAACTGAACAGCAGGCATTTCACGTGAAGATTAATAAACTCAAAAGCCACAGTGGCTCCTTAGGCAGCTATGACTACTCTCAAATGCTGCTTTTCTCTCAGGTGTTTGAAAAAATAAAAAGAGACAAAAGAATGGAAACAATTGTTGTTATTCCATATTCTATGTCTATATTTATCATAGTAACTCAGGGTTTGCTTTCATTTACTGAAAATATTATTTTGTATTTATACTGACCTGTATACCATGAACTAATCCACCTGCATACCATGTCTAATCTCTCTGCACTGCTTCTTGAGAGGAATTTAATTTGCAGAATTGCAGAGAGGAATAAAGTTACATATAGCAGATTGCCAATAGCAAACAGTCATGGTAGTTGTGCATTTAAATTAAATTTATTGTTGCATCTCTCATTTGGGTTCAAACTGAAGGGCAGGGGCTGGTAAAGGAACATGATAAAAGATACCCATAACAGAACAGGGATTAAACCCACACATGCTGGAATCGTCATCCTCAAAGTAGAATCTGAAGGTCCTGTCTGTCTAGTCCCTTGTGCAGTAATATCATCACTTGTCGGCTCCCGATATGGACCAAGAATAGCAGCCTTCACTGCTGTTGCATCAAAAGCAGGACTATTCTTCTCATTGATTCCAGTGATTTTTTTTTTAAGGAATTGGAACAGTGGCAGGCAGAGGGAAGAGATGGTCTGCAGGATCATTTTCTGGCTGAAACAATCCTTAGAATTTAAAACATTAAACAACCAGATCTGGAATATATGAATATCCAAAGTTCTATTTTAAGATGTTCTCTTTGGGGGGAAATTTCTATCAACACTCCAAAACACTATTAAGAAATTCTCATACAGATGTGGTAGTTTACCCACTACATTAAAAGCAAGACCTTTCTTTAGATCTAATCATAAGACTGAACGCTTGGTGCAGAAGCAATTTACTTAAGAGTTCCTTGATTTTTCCCTTTTCATAGGTAGAAAATTTATTCAGGGCACATATAAGTCAAGCTACACTGGTACTGTGGGTTTTATGGTTATCAAACATTCACAATGCACTCAGGAGTACAGGGCTAAATATTTCTGTTCATCTAGGGTAATGCCACAGGGATTTTGAAAAGAAGGGGGAAAAACTGCTGTGCCTATATAGTGTAAATGGGCATTTAGAAGGCTTGCTTTGCAGACATTTTCAAATGCAGGTATACTATGCTTCACACATAAATCTGCCTGAATAACTAGGTGCAGACTCAACTTTCTAAAATGGCATCACAATTTATGCACGAGGGAAACTGGTGCATCCTTTCATATTGCAAACAATCATATTCTTATCTGTTTTTAAATTTAAACTTTAGCTCACTGGGTGTTTTTTTAAAACAAAGCATTATTCTTTCATGCTGCATATTAAAGAGAAGAAATCTTTACCGTAAAATTCAGAGCAGGCTTGTTTGCTTCAAAAAAGTAATTATTTAGACTACTTTGAGCTCCCTGTTGTTCTCATTTCTACAGACCACACACTTGCTGGGATGAAATATGGAGAGGAAGCAATGCTATTCCCAGTAATGAAAACAGACATGATGAAGTGAGATGGGCTTCATCCCTGGTGTCTGCATCCCCCATCATGCTGGACTGGTACGCTAGTTGGTATGTTGGGCCTGCCAGACACATCAAACACCTCTTGAATCAGAAGAGGGTCTTTCCTTATTCTTCTCTATCCCCACACGGACAACTGGCCCAGCTCTGTACCAGTGAGCCCCCTCCACAAAGTCTAGTGGCTAGACAGCTCTCTGCAATTCCAAAGGCAACAGGGGCTTAAAGAAGTAGCCAGGCTTTCAGCTCCACAGGATCATAAAGAAGTGGAAAAGTTGTAAGATTTGCAGTCTACACTGACAAGGTTCAGATATCAACTCCATTACTTGCTGGCCCTGGACTTGGGTGAGTTATTTAGCGCCCCCAAGCCTGATCTGGAAAAGGAAAATGGCCCTAACATGAACAGGTACCTCACAGGTTATTATGAGGATTAAATGAGATACATAACCCATAAGGCAATTACATAAAGTTGATTTACTAGATGTTCACTCTACATGGCAGCAGGTGTTACTATTATTATTGCTGTTGTTGTTACTACTTACTATTAAGTAAGTTAAGTCTTTCTCTGGGAAGAGATAGGCAGTTTGCTCCACAGGCTCAAGGCTTCTGATTTTCTAATCACCTTTGCATATCACCTTCTGTTATTGTCCCAGATCCAGGCAGGGAATGAGCTCTTTGAACTGGTCTCTTAGCCTCCATACCCACTGCTGACTCCCTAAGCAGGTTGCCAAGACCGCACATCTGGACCACCGCAGCATCCTCCCAGCTTGCTTCCCTGTCCCTAGTCTCCTCTGTCCCCTGTCCTACAGATGAAGAGTAACATGTCCAAGATTACACAGCTGGTCAGTGATGGAGCTGGGATTTGAACGTTGAATCTAAGCTACTTAAAAAACAAAAGCACAACAAAGGAAAAATATCTCAAATTGATATTTAAAACCCCCTATAACCAATGTGAACCACCACCCTCTGCCCCTTCTCCTGCTGCTTTCTGAGTATCGTCAACCCCAGGCAGACTGATCCATGGCATTCCCTGGCATGACCTGTCCTGTCCTTTCTTCACACCTTTGCCCAGGCCATTTGCTCCTTGGGCCTGTCATCTCCTGTGCCCTGCCCTGCAGAACACCACAATCAGAACTGAGCTCTCTGGGCAGAATGCTCACAGTTCACCATAGTCTCACAATATGGACCCCATTTTTCCTGGTCTTCTATTGCTGCTACGGAAGAATCCGTATTTCCCAAACCACCCAGCCCCATACTCAGTACAGTTGCTGGGGAGTAGGTTTGACTAGTTTGCATGTTTCAATCTGGGGCCAAGGAGAGCTGGGTCTTAAATGGGTGTTGACTTCACAAATGGGCTTTGGTAAAAGGTAAAAGGCAACTCTCATTTGCTAACTAAACAAAGCTATTCAATTTAAAATCTCCACAGAGATCTTAACCCTCACAATCAGCAACTGTAACAAACAGATTATAGAGTCACCTATATAGAATCAAGAAATTTTAGAATTAAAGGGACTTTAGAGTGCATTTCATGTAAATACTGCACTTTATAGATTATGAATAGTGCTGATTTGCAAAATCAAAACATGGTTAATGTCAGAGCCAAGCCTGGAACCCAAGATTCCTGAGTCCTGGTACCCAGGAACCCTTCATCTTCTAGCCATTGGGGAAAACAATAAGGGTAGACAGAAAGAAACAAACTCACAGCTTCTTCCAGGTGCTGCTGATCCGGATTATCATTTGGTGTGTGCCTCAAGATTTCTCGAAGAAGCAGAGGGTATTTCACCAGACGGCTCCTTGGAATATCAAGGAAATTCCAGAGATCTAGTTTGCGGCTAAAGGGGGATTCTAAACATCGCTGTAGGAAATCTTGGACTCGGTGATCTTGTTTTTTGTGGTCCAGCAGAGCTTTGGCAGCTACTTGATTGCTGCAGTAGCTGTCGTAGGAGCTGAGACAAGGCAGCTAAGAAAGGAACATTAAAAGAGGGTTGGAGCATTAAAATAATTGTGTTCTGAAGCTACATGCTAACATCACTCATTGGGACTGAACAAAACCTAACTGGTCTCCAAGCCTGGCCAACATTCCTTTATCTAGATGGCTGGAGGAGACAGAAATGGAATCTTTAAAAAGGCAGGCAATGGATAGTTCTTTAAGCTCCTGCTTGCTTGCACAAAGTTATTTTCTTAGTGGCATGTTTACTTTCTTGATTGTTAATACCTCAATAATTTGTTTGCATTTCTGCCAATCTAAGCTAGACACAAAAGAACTGGAATTACTGTATATGCACACAATTCAGAATTTTCCTAAACTGGAATTATTGCATATGCAAACAGAATTGTCCTAAACTTTCAAAAGTATCTGGTGAGAGGAAAGTCTCCTACATTTTTTAAAATACAGGTTCTTTTAGAATTATTAATAAGAAACTAATCTAAAAGACTTTGTGGCTCAAAAAGAAAGGAGTCAGACTCCACAGCCTAGCCCTTTGCATGGCCCAGTGCAAGCACCTCTACATCAGTTTTAAGGTACCTGATTCCAAGGTGGACCAAATATAAAGAACTCCAAGAAGTTAAAGCAAAAGTATAATTACTAAAAAATTAGATGCAGAAAGCACTTAGAAACATCTTTTAAATTAGTTCTGACAGGCCAGAATGATTCTTGGCTACACCTAATGGTTAACATCACAATTCCATGCAAAGAACAATTTAAGCTTAAAAACTTTGGAATACTTCAAGTCCACTATTTTCCTTCCAGAGAAATACTACTTTCCCTGACATGTCCCATCAGTCACATGGTGCAAACAAGGAGTCAGAGACTCAGTGAAAGCGCTGCTCATCTCCCTTTTCCACTCCTCCCTATGATAGCATCCCCGTGCACGGGTTGTCAGCTTCCAGAAAGTCACTGGAGGCAATAAAATGCAGCCAATGGCCCTGCTGTGTTTGCTTCTCTCCCTGGACTAGGAAGCCGCTTTTACCATAACACCTCCTCTGTGGAGGGATTCTTTGCAAGACAGTGGCAAGAGGGTCTTTCATTTCTGCATCCTTAGTACTGTGCAATGGGCCTACTGTACAATAAACATTCAAAGTTTGTATTCTGAATGAACAAATGAAAGAATGTTTAATGGATTACCAGATTAGGTAATATTTGATGGTTTGTGAACACAGCTTAAAAATAAGTTGTGGCAGCATCTGAACAATGGGTCAAAGTTTAACTATTCTGCTACTTCTTTTATACCTTTGTTTGAAATTATTTTCAGTGACTGAAACCAAACAAGATGCCATGAAAGTAATGTTTTAAAAGTTCACTGTTGGGCTTCCCTGGTGACGCAGTGGTTGGGAGTCCACCTGCCGATGCGGGGGACATGGGTTCGTGCCCCGATCTGGGAAGATCCCACATGCCGCGGAGCGGCTGGGCCCATGGGCCATGGCTGCTGAGCCTGCGTGTCCGGGGCCTGTGCTCCGCAACGGGAGAGGCCACAACAGTGAGAGGCCCACGTACCGCAAAAAAAAAAAAAAAAAAAAAAAAAAAAGTTCACTGTTGAGTTTAACATTCTTTGGAAATGCCTACCTTCTTTACATGTTATTAAAAACCTCTATTTGTGTTAAAAAGAATTACAGAAGTTCTTTTCTCAATGTTATATTTGAAAGTAATAATTGGTGCTTACACACACAGACACAGACACACACACACAAACACCCTGGATGTGTAATGTTTAAAAGTTCACTGTCGAATTTAACATTCCTTGGAAATGTCTACGTTCTTTACATGTTATTTAAAAAAACCCATCTATTTGTGTTAAAAAGAGCTACAGAAATTCTTTCCTAAATGTTGTATTTGAGAGTAATGATGATTGGTACTTACACACACACACACACACACACACACACACACACACACACACACACACTCTCTCTCTCTCTCTCTCTCCAGATGTGGCGCTGTGGCTTGTAATTTAGATCTTCAGAATTAATTAAAAAGAGACTCAGGCCCTCTTATTTTCATTTCCACTTCCTGGCTTTTTAAAAAGACCTGGAAATGCCCAATGTTTTCATTATGGAGAAACAAATCAGTAGTAACCATCAGATGTAAACTAGCAAGGAACCCCAACCACACGGGCCGCTTGCTGTCCAATGGGCCATTACCTTCTCTGATCCTGCCGCCTCTGCTGCCGTGGCAACCAAATCTGGCTCTGGTCCTGTGTTCACTGCTCACAGGGTGCTCATTTCCTGACCATAACCTGAAAAGCTATCTGGTTCAGCCCACTGGCTAGAAAAAGCCACAGGTGACCTTTAACTAGATAGGGAATGAAGAATATACACATCTTGGCTCCAAAATACGCTGTGATAACTCAGTAGTTAAGACAACAGACTCTGGAACCAGGGAGTATCATGTTCAAAGCCTAACTCAGACAGTTAATAGTCAGGTGACCCTTCAGAAGCCTCAGTTTCCCCACTTACAAAATGCACATACTAATGTCCTCTTTTAGTGAGATACTGCGATATGGCAGATAGAAAGTGTAACAAGAGCTTGGCTCCTGGTTAAGAATCGGTAAGTAATAGCTATTATTAATATTATTATTATTTAACCCTAGAATATTTTCATTGAAGAAACTGTGGTTGAGAGAAACAAAACTACTTGCTCAGCTGGAGACAAAACCAGTCTGAAATGTGTTTGGCCTCCCCACCACCCTCAAAAGCTCTGAACTATTCACCATCTCTTTAAGTAGACTATCAAGAATTTCTAAGGGAAACTCTCAGCCTTTTCTTTTTTTAAGAAATTCTTTCTATCTTCCTAACATGAAAAGTGATAGAGCAAATGTATTTTTTTGCTTCCGTGTACCCTGCCTCTCTCTTTGGAATGAAAATTTAATGAGAACCCAAATTAACATGAGAACTTGCTGCCTTGGAGACTTGATAAATTACCTCATTTCTGAAAAAAACATTAGCATGAAGATGTCACTTGGGAACTTGTTTCTTTATGAGAAGGGGAAGCTTATGAGAACAGGCCAACCTATGGTTACTGATCCTCAGTAATGAGGGTGGTTCCCTGAAAAAAACCCACCACTCTGTTTAAGGTCTTCAAAGTAACTGATTCATTCTAAGGTCAAAAGGACTGGCCAGGGCTATCTCACTTGGGAAACTCACTTGTTTAAAAGGGTTTTTTTTTTTTTTTTCACTTTTTTCCTTTGGGGGGAAAAAAAATCAATTTTTCATGGGTTGAATGGGCTCTGACTTTTCTCATTCAAAGTCCACTAAGATGTTTATTTTGTTCTGTTAAAAAGACCAGAACGCAAACAGATGTACCCCTTGGTTTACAATTCCCACTCACATGGACACATCTGCAGTTAAAAGAGGGAAAACATTTAACTGCTCAGGACCGTTTCTCATGAGGTCTGGTAACAGTGGGCCAGTTGTTTAATTTTACGCTACTCTTCAAGCTGCAAGTTCCCATTTGATGTGGGAAGTGTCCAGGTAGCAATGGACCGGCATGGTCAAACTTCTTTGGGGTATGTACAGAAAATGACTGCAAAATCTAACCCCATATCAAACTAATTTCCTAATGAAGTGCACTTATTTCAGAAAAAAAATTAGTAACAAGGCAAATGCGTTCATTTTTGCTTCTGGCATGAACTGACAATTTGTATATGACGTCTGAGGAAACCTTGTAGTTCTACATTGCCATCTTGTCAAAAACAGAGGGGTCATCATGTTATTCTGGAGTTGTGCCCTCACTCCCACCAAAGCAATCCACAGACTGAGGAAGTTTAAGAAAGATTGAGCCAGACTCTCTCTTCTCATTACACTTCCTCTGTCTCCAGCTAGCTAACTCTCTTTAGAGAAATTTATCTGTGGGCTAATGAAGTTAAGACATCTAACATGGCTCATAATAAAATCAAAGTCAAAAATGTAAGATGAATGATCTCTCCTGAAATATTAAGGCATGTTTTCTAAATTATTCATCTTACAACATTACTTGCCTTTCAGATACCCTTGGGATATTTTAACCGCAGTGCTAAAATTGACTCCTGAACTAACCTGGAGCAGGGGTGGAACACTCGAGGACTCACAGAAGGAAACAGAAATGCATAACAGGGAGTGGTGGGGACTGTGGCAAAATAGAGAGTGCATGCCTTGTCTAAAATAAATTACAACTGAACAACCACATTATGCACTCAATACACCACCAGTTCAGCCCCAGAACCATAAATTAGAACCCGTAACCTAAAGTCATAGGTGATTCCTTCAATTAGGAAAGGGTATGGGTTATATTGGGATAAAGATCAGCATAATAACCAGCTCTCCTAAGAAGTTACTTAGGATCAGATATATGCTAAACACTAACAACATTTATGAAATGACATTTGACCATAAGAGGTTTTTCGTGTAGCATGAATAAAAGCTTTCTTAGTGATGGACAGGAAGCTGTACATACATTTTTACTAGAATAAAAAATGTAATAATTATATTCATAATTGGCCTGATGTGAATATTAACTAGTTTTACTTTCTTTAATATGAAACTAGTAACAATTTCACGTGTGCCTTTACTTCTTTTATTGTACAAAGGCCATGTTATCTTTAAATGCAGTACATTTATAATAATAAAATTGTGTCCATGCTTTGAGGAGATAAAGGCTAAATGTAATGATAAATTTTACTAGAAATTTGCTATTTTAATTTTTTCTGATGTGAAACCAGTGTTTGCCAATAAAACAAGTCTCGCTAAAATGAAACTCCATCTACATTATTGAAATTTATCTTCAGTCAAGACCAGAGAACTTTTCTTACCCAGCCCACGAGGATGGGGCCAACGTGCTCAGTTGAGCCATCGGGCTTCCGTACATCTCGAAGCTGACTAAGGAGGTCTGGTAAAAAAACAAACAGAATGCTTATTTTGAATGCTTATATGAACAGGGCTGGGAGATTTTGGGTTACTCACATTATTACATAACCATGACTGGTTATAAGACAACTCAAGGCTACAAGTCAAGACTCATTCTGGGAACAAAATTATACCTTCGTGTAGAGGAATCAGGGAGTCCAGTGTTCCAAAAATTTGATTCAACTCTTGTTCTGTCATTATGGAGAGTTTCAGCATGGGGTCATGATAGGCCTGCACAAGAAGGGCAAGAGATGGAGGCAAACATTTAAAATCAGAGGAAGTAAGTTGCTAATGTAAATGCCTCCTGAGAGGCCCTACGCAATAAGAACATATTTGGCTCTCTCCACGACTTCTCCCATAATGCTGCACAAACAGCAGATGGGTGTGGTTGGAGCAGATGAGAATCCAGCATTGCCTTGAGCCTTTTGTGGTTGTTGATAAACCAAAGCAGATTTTTTTAAAGCTTCTTTTTTTAAAATTCTAGTATATCTTACATCTCGGAAAGGGCACAAATCCTAAGTATAGCGCAGATTTGATTTGTATAATGTTTTAAAAATTAACTTTATTGAAGGTCTAGCAGCTTGAAAAACTCCCACTTTATACAAAATTAGTTACTAGCAGGTTATTTTTCAATTAGTCCATATTTAAACTAAGTAAAGGAAGGGGGAAAAAAAAGGTGCTTGGTATCCTTTACTATGGATTTGAAGCAAAGAGGGCAAAATCTCTGCCAATCTTATTACCTCTCATTAATGACAATTAAACCACATGAACACATAAATATACCCAGGGCACTGCAATAGAATACAAACACTCAGACCGCACAGTCCCTGCCTTAAAGGAGTTTTATAAAGCTAATTGGGAAGATTAAAAAAAAAAAGGCATGGAAAATTAAAAATATGTTTAAAAAATAGTTCAAGATTAAAAACAGGACAGTTATCACACTGCAGCAAAAATTCATCAAATCATAACTGATCTAGAGGATTGGAGAATTAGAGGTAGAATGGCTAAGGGAGAATTTAAAGATGAGCTGCTTGGCATAGAGAAGGAGGCAGTAAATACTGTTGAAGAAAGTATTGAGACTTGAGTTTGCTTCTGGAAGATAGGTGGATATGGATGGTTGAAAGGAAAGGGAAGGGTTTCCAGGAAGGTAGGACCAGCAAAGCAAAGGATAGAAGTGAAAAAGGGAAATCTTGATGCAGGAAGGAGGAGTTGGACTTATGACCAGAAAGATGTCTGCCAGAGTTAAATGCTTTCTTTTTCTTTTTTTTTTTTTAATTAATTATATTTATTTATTTTTGGCTTCGTTGGGTCTTCATTGCTGCGCATGGGCTTTCTTTAGTTGCGGCGAGCAGAGGCTATTCTTCGCTGAGGTGCACTGGCTTCTCATCGTGGTGGCTTCTCTTGTTGCAGAGCACGGGCTCCAGGAGCACAGGCTCAATAGTTGTGGTGCACGGGCTTAGCTGCTCTGAAGCATGTGGGATCTTCCCCGACCAGGGCTCGAGCCCGTGTCCCCCTGCATTGGCAGGCGGATTCTTTTTTTTTTTTTTTTTTTTTTTTTTTGCGGTACGCGGGCCTCTCACTGTGTGGCCTCTCCTGTTGCAGAGCACAGGCTCCGGACGCGCAGACCCAGCGGCCACGGCTCATGGGCCCAGCCGCTCCGCGGCATGTGGGATCTTCCCGGACCGGGGTACGAACCCATGTCCCCTGCATTGGCAGGCGGACTCTCAACCACTGCGCCACCAGGGAAGCCTCGGCAGGCGGATTCTTAACCACTGCGCCACCAGGGAAGCCCCTAAATGCCTTCTTTGTCCTCCCCACCTTCCTCCTCCTCAGCCCGGCCCAAAACTCAGTTTCTTGGCTGCTTCCAAGAAAAGCTTGGATAGCCATTTCTCAGGAATGCTACAGATGGGATAAAGTTGGACTAAGGACACTTAAAAGAAGGGAAGTATCTTTACAACCCTCTGATTTTTCAAGGAGGCTGTGAGTATCAGATGAAGGATTCTGGATTTTACCCTCCATGGGGGTCAGTGGAATGGAAAGGTTTTCAAGGAAGGCTGTTGTCAAGACTATACAGACTACAAGGCATGAAATTCCTCTCCCTTCCCACACACAAAGTGATTAAAAACAAGTTTCCATATAAAAGACTCTAACTTACATGGTAGTGTGTAGTTGCCTCAATGAACCACTTTACCCACTTACGGGATTCAACTGACTTTCTAAGACACGGTTCCAGTTTCAGATGTCTACACACTCTCTCCCAGGGATGAAGGGGACCTGCATGTGAGACTTCTAGGACAATGAAATGCATGTGAAGCCAGGCCCGATGAACACTTTCTGATTAAACTGAAGTATTCTTTCAGGTGCATCAGAGACATGCAGAGGAGAACCCCTAATGGTGCCAGGTCTAGAGCCTTCCTGCTTTGAGACATTTTCCCCACTACTTGGTTTGTAGGTTCTTCTCAATTTTTGATGACCTGTCTTAGTCATAGAATGAGTACTAATAAAACACAATCTTAGAACTGTAAAATTACTCAGAGGAAAAAAGCAGGAGGTGACTCAAAGGACCACTGGATTCGAATGTACCTTTTTTGCCAATTTCAAGTCCTCTATTAAATCTTCTTCTCCTTGAGAAAGCTCAAAGATGGCCTGCAAGGAAAGGTAAAACACATTTACTGAACTTTCCTTTCATTTTTGAGACCAAATTCAACTGATTCTCAAAGCCCCAAATCTACTTATTTCTTAAGGATTTTTTTTTTTTTTTTTTTTTTTTTTTTTTGCGGTACGCGGGCCTCTCACTGTTGTGGCCTCTCCCGCTGCGGAGCACAGGCTCCGGACGGGCAGGCTCAGCGGCCATGGCTCACGGGCCCAGCTGCTCCGCGGCATGTGGGATCCTCCCGGACTGGGGCACAAACCCGCGTCCCCTGCATCGGCAGGCAGACTCTCAACCACTGCACCACCAGGGAAGCCCTCTTAAGGATTTTTAAAGGATTCTTAAAAAGTTAAATTGACCCGAAGCAATTGCATCTAGTGGCTAAAACCTACAAAGAAAAGATTTTGCAAAACTTCTGTGTAATGTGTCTATTTGTTTGTGGGAGAAAGAGTTTCCACATATGTTTCTAATCCAACAAATCATATTTCATTTACACAATTATGATGCAGCTGAACAAGATGGAACTATTTTAGGTAAAATAATTAGAGTCTGAGCCATGGATTCCATGTCTCTTTTGTGAGTGGCAATCATAATAAATGATTCGGGGTCTGCTCTCAGTGATGGACATGGAATTATTATTAATTGGGCCATCACAATTTGTCTTCCTTCTATTCAACAGAAGGTAAAATCTCAACAGAAAGCTTTATTCCCATCAGCCGCTTGTCTTAAGGCTGTGTTGCAGGAAGAATCCGATATTTTATCACTCTAGATGTCTGGTGAAGTTAATTCATTCTAACTTACTTCTTGGCCCCGCACTGCACAATAAATAAAGTTACAGGAGCTGGCTGTGTGCAAGAGTGTGTAAATGGACGCAATGATTTGCTTCTGTTAAGCCATCATCATTTAAGAGCGATGATGTGCAGAACACTCCTTCTCTCTCATCTGACAGTCTCAACTGTTGGCAAACTTTATGTTATTAAAGAACTACATGCCTGTGGTGACTACTACGTTTCTTTCAGACCAGAGGGAAGAGGTGAGCAGGCTTGGAGAACACCTCCATCCCCGGGGTTGGTGGAGAGCAGGACAATGAATGTGCTCCCTGGCCCAGCGGGCAGAGGCAGAACACTGCACTGGAGGCCAGTGCATGGTGACCCCTCTCAAGGCCCCCAGTAAAGCTTCCATGTCATGCCCTCCTGGTACTCTACTTTGTTTAACCTTTTATTTTGAAATAATTAGACTCACATGAGAAGTTACAAAAATAATACAGAGAGGTCCTGTATAGTCATTACTCAGCTTCCTCCAATGGTGGCAACTTACGTAACTACAGAGCATTATCAAAACGAGGACAGGGGTGGTTGCAGTACAATTAAATATTTTTACTTGGACCTTCCTCAGATTTCCTTGTATGTCTGTTTTACCAGAGCGCAATGTGGCCCCCAAGAGAGGAAAACCACAGAACCCCACACTGGGATACACCACAGTCAGGCGTCTGTGGAGGGGGTGGGCAGCACAGCGTGGCTGTGAAGACCATGGGATTTGGTTCACCGCTCCAGCTCTGTAACCTTCTGGGGGGTGACCTCGTGTTCACTGTACCTTAGTAATCTCTTCATCTGCAGAATCAATCCCCCCCTCCCTCCTTCCTTCCTTCCCACTGTACAAGTTATATATGCAACTATTACACAGAAAAGTATAAGGAGGAAAATTTAAAATTATCCACAATACCATTTGTTAACCACTGTTAAGATTCTGCCATATTTCTGCAAATGATTTTTTCAGTGTACATATTATTTTTTAATTATTTATTCATTTTTTAATAGACAAACATTGACATGGTTCAAAATTTACAGTGTAGGAATGGGCACATGGTGAAAACTTCCCTCTCACCTCCTCCTTCTCACCACCCAGTTCACCTCTCAGGAAGCAACAACGTTACCAGCTCCTTACATGTCCTTTCAGAAATATTTTATGCGTCTATAAGCAAATATGCGAGCCCGCGTGTGCGCGCACACACACACACACTCATTTTTACATTTTTACGTAAATGGTAGCATACTATACCACCCTATTTTGTGCCTTGCTTTATTCACCTAGCCATACATACATATCATCACTTCTCCTGTTTCTATAGTTACAGAATGTATGCACATTCACTATGGAACCAGGACCTGGTAATAGATGTTCAGGTTCTTTCTGGCACTATTGTCAACATTACTGTGATGAATAACCTTACACGTGCATCTTTTCATCTGTGTACAAGTGTGCCTGGCAGATAAAGTCCTAGAAAAGAATTGCAGAAGTCAAAAACCTAGAAAGTTTTTAAGTACTCCTTTTGCCAGCGTCAGGTTCTCTGCTAAAATAGATATTCCAAGGATTTCATTAGATGATGCACCTTTGAAGTGTTTAGCACAGCCTGGCACATGACAAGTTCTCTGTAAAGTAGTATTATCATAGCCATCTAGGCTACTGATACAGAAAATTTACAGGGAATGAAATTAACTGCATTCCATATTAAAGTTTTCCCCAAAACTGGATCAAAGTTTCATAAACTGAATATTTTAAAATATTCTAGAAGGTGCTATTAAAATATAAGTAAAATGATTATTTCTGTGAACTCTATGGTCCTAAACAGACACTTCCTGATTCATCTTCTTTGTAAATTCAGATTTTCACATCAGTGTCTTTTTTTTTTCCCCACATCAGTTTCTTTTAAAAGTCAGGGCCACACCCACCCAGCTGGATGCTGGTTTCTCAGCTCCTTACAAGGTCTGACATGACCATTTGTCGTCCTTCTATCAATGCAGTGAAGAACTGACTTGGAGACCACGGTGTAGACTCCAGCTTGGCTCTCGCCTTCAGTGTGCCTTGTTCTAGACACACGGGCAACTCCAGGGGTCCCAGCCTACCTCCTGACGTTTGATTTCCTTGGACGTGAGCATCTGATTGACGCACACGTCGAAGGTCTCACTCCACAGCTTGCTGTCTCTCCGCTTCGTGCTCGAGGGGGCGGCATTTCTGGACCAGGGTCTGGGGGCGAGGAGGTCAGGGCGGCTCTCGCTGCGGAAGCTGATGGAGCGCTAAACAATGAGAAAAACAAACCGTCACGGGGGCAGCAGCAGGACTGGGTGGATCGTTTGAGTGGCTTCCTGTTACTGACAGAGCATAAATCAGACATTTGCAAGAAAGAGAGGACAATGTCACAAGGCCTGTGGGAAGTAGGGCATTGTCTTGTGCCTACATGCTAAGGAAAATCGGGCAAGGGGCCGCTTTCAGAGACTTGAAGGGAGTATCCGTTCTGTGAGACCGGGATAACGAAGTGTACCACAGCACAAAAACATTTCAGGTCAAATGCATGCGCAAAGGCGGCTCTCAGACAAGTGATGAGCTCTACTTTTCTCCCGTGGACACCTCCGCTCTTGAGAACAACAAAGGTTAACAGTAGTGGATGTCCTTTAAAAAAAAAAGCAAAAAGAACATCTGGCCAGTACTCCTACTCTCCTCCTCCTTCTGGGGACATTGCCTACTCTCCTTGGGTATCCCCTCTCACATAGTTTGGGCGGGCTCCCCCAGACCTGACCAATCAGAGTACTCCACCACCCTGGTTCAGAGGGGGACATGCGATTCCCTTAAATTTGCTGTGTGCTTCATGGGAGAAAGAGCAGAAGATTTTTCCTTTGGGATTGTAAGCTCACGAAATAACATAAGCAGGAGTCTCTTGAAGCAGCTCTCTCTGTTCACACAGAAGAGTGTGTCTACTATAGGAGAGAATAAAGGGACACACAGAATAAGGGATGGAGAGAGAGTCTGAGGGAGGGAAGGAGGGAAGCAGCAAGCTCTACCCACACTCAGCCCCTGGATCTCAGTGTGCTTGAAGCCAGGAAGAGCCACTAAGACTAAGGGCTAATACTGATACATTCCTCTTTCTGTTTACATTCGCCTCAGTTGTGGTTCTCTCTGTCAGTTACCATCTTGGCAGCAAATGATGCCTGTTCCAAGTTATGTTCTTATTTTACAAAGAGGTCCTGGTAGACTTTGGGGTGGTCTAATCATCCAAAGTCCTCCCCTGTGGCTGAAACATGCTACCACAGTGCTTTCTCTTGACAAATACAAATGATCAAGAAGAAAGCTGAATGCATCATATTCAGCCTTCATCCTAGATGATTTCAACACACTTACTGGAAACTTTGCCAAAGCAATGAGGTGTTGCTGTGCTGAAAAGCCACATTCTTATTTAGCAAGTGTTCCCTGCCATGGCTGTGGCCACATGTCTATGGCCTTCAATGTGAAGTTCCAACTCCTTATTTTGGCACAGAAGTCCTCTTGTAATCTGACCACAGTCTATCTATCTAGAATCACCTCCTGCCACTCACCCATGAGCCCCCTATTCTCCAGCCCTACTAGGCTATCTGCCATTCCCTAAATGTACCATGCTTTGCCATTTGCTGTGCTTCCTTCAAGCAGTCTTCTTTTCCTGGAATGCTTTTCTTTCGTTGCCTTGCTGGCTAACTCCTAACTGTCCTTGGGATATAACTCAAATACCTCCTCTAGGAAGCCTTTACCAGTGTTCTCTCATCCTTTCCCAGAACAATTTGGACATCTCTCTGATATAATGATGATCAGATTTTATTATACTTATTGGTCACCTGCTCTGAATTATAAACTTCCTGAGGGCAGGAACTGACTTTGCATGTGACATATGAGCCGTCATCTCTGAGACGTTATAAGGTAGCTTCCAAATATTTTGAGATTCAACCATAAAATTTAAGAAAGTAAAGAAAAAATTTAAAAGAACTATTCAACATAAGGGCGTTGTTAAACAAGTTATAATTCATCTGCTTGATAGAATGTTATCTAGCCAATTAAGATAATTCTGAGATACTTTTAACAGCTAAAAATCCCTTCTTTGTAAGTTAAAATAAAATTAGGATTAAAATCTGTGTATGAACACTTTATAATTATGAAAAAATGCACATGAGCAAAGGTACAAAGGGAATGCCACCAAATCTATTGTTTTTGTCTGATGACGTTATAGGTAATTTTCACCCTAGTTTACAAATTTGTATAATTCTAGAAAAATGAATAAATGAAAAACATAAAAAGAAACTGCCAAGGGGCTTCAGGGTATCACCACAACCTTCTGGAAGCAGGAAGCGAGCTCTGTGTGCAAGCAGTAACACAGTTCCTCAGGCTGGCCTAGGCACCTGTGAGCTCCTGGGCTCATTAATGAGCTCATGATCACTGGACCAGCCCTGTGAGGGTCAAGAAAGTACTTGCTCCAAATGCATTTTACTAATGGTATCTCACAAATCCCTGTGATCTCTTGAAAACAGGCCTTTATAAACAGTGACCAGACTAATGCTTGCAGATCCCCCCAGCACTCAAAATCAATTAGCCACAGGCACGGAAAGGTCAAAACAAGCAAAGTGAGTCACCAAGTAACTCACTCATCTCAGTTTGCGGTTCTGATGCCAGCTGGGGCAGGAATTAAAGAGCAGAAAGAGAGGAAAACACAAAAAAGAAGATTCAAAATCAAAGACATTTTCCACTTTCACTTGAGAGAATCAACCGCCTTCTTTGTTGCAGTGTCAGCCCCTGGCCAACTTCAAGTGTCCCCTCTCTCTACCACCAGTTTGAAAGTAATTTAGGCTAACTTTAAATTTTCATACAAAAATATATAAAATTAAGTACAAATCCCCTCATTTTCCCAAGTACACTTCCTAGAAGTAACTGCTGTAAGTTTGTTCGAGGTCTTTCCACACCTTTTCTATGCATTTGCTAATATTCACAGAAAACAGAATGTCTTCTCTTTTCATTCAACAACATGTCTCTCCATGTTAGAATATAAGACCCACTCTTAAAAAAAATATTAATTTATGGAGGTGAAATTCACATAACATGAAATTAACCTCTTTGAAAGTGAACAATTCAGCGGCTTTTAGTAGGTTCAGTGTTGTGCAACCACTACCTCTAGCTTGAAAACATTTCCATTGTCCAAAGTCACTCATTCTTTTTTTTTTTAACTGAGGTACAGTTGGTTTAGGACACTATATTAGTTTCAGGTGTACAACATAGTGATTCAAACATTTTATAGATTATACTCCATTTATAGTTATTATAAAATATTGGTTATAATCCCTGTGCTATACAATATATCCTTGTAGCTTATTTTATATATAGTAGTTTATACCTCTTAAGTCACCCATTCTTTTTTTTTTGAATATCTTTATTGCAGTATAATTGCTTTACAATGTTGTGTTAGTTTCTACTGTACAACAAAGTGAATCATCTATATGTATATGTATATCCCCATATCCCCTCCCTCTTGAGCCTCTACCCATTCTTTTTAATGGCTACAGAGTTAGTGTCCCATAGTCTGGATGGACCACATGGATTTAATCAACCTCCAACTGATGGACATTAAAATCGTTTCCAGTGTCTAGTTATTATAAAAAGTGCCTTAGTGAACATCCTTTATGTATTTATGCTGGTATTTCTGTAAAGCAGATTCCTTAAGTAGAATTCCTTGGTCTAAGAAGTATCAACTTCTTAACATTTGATAAGTACTGGCAAATTGACCTTCAAATAGTCTGTTCAACTTCATAGTCTCCAGAAAGGTATATGATAGTACCTTTTTCTACACACTCATCAATAGGATATTATTATCAATCTGATAGGAAGAACAAATACATCTTAATTTCAGTTTCATGTTTCAAACATAAGATTGAACATATTTTTATGTTTTTATTGAAAAATTTCCCAGAGTTGGAGACTTTTTTTCTGTTGCAGTTTTGGGGGAAAAAAAGAGAGAGGTGAGCTATACTAGCAGAGCTCCATCTCTAAGAATTCCTGGTTTTGTCTTTCCTTAGTGATTGCTGGGCTTGGGTACTAAGGGGGAAGGGACAGGGATGAAGTTCACCATGTATATCACAGAGGGGCCGTACATACTTGCCCATGCTTAGTACTTCCGATGAGTTCTCTCCGATCCTCACAACCACCCTGAAAGGTGAGAGTTTATTCCCATCTGGCTGATGATTAAACTGAGGCTAGGGAGGCTAAGGTATCTCCCCAGCTAGGATTCAAAACCAGATCTGTTTGACTCCAAAACCTTAACTCTTTCTACTATGGGGACTGTACCTGCTGTTTACATGCAAATCATGCATTGCAGGGAGGTTTCAGTCAGATGGGACTCAGCCTTCTTGGAGTTTAAGTCTAGTTAAGAAGAGGGAATGCATTTGCTCAGTTTTAGGAATAATGACTGAGTGGCTCTTTGACCAATCAAACTTCAGATTTACACCTTTAATTTGGATGGATTAAAACAAACATTTTGTCTTTTTAAAACTCCACTTAGAAAGGGGAAGGATGCTGAAAGGAAGAATCCCAAAGAAATAAAGAATGCTGGACAGAGGTATGGTTAGCAGCTTGCTGGCCCTGGAGACAGCTCACAGCCAACCAGGCCCAAGCCATGGGGGGCTGTCCATGACAGTGCTGACCACACACCATACCTGCATCCCTACCAGTCATCAGTACAGCTGGTCACAATTAGATGAGAGGATTGGAGCTGGCGGAGAAAAAGTGACTACTGCTAGGAGGAAAAACCCAAAGAAGAGGAATGCCTTGAGAGAGAGGAGAGCAGCCACATCGCTTCCAGTGCCCCTGCCACTGCCTATCCCCCTGCTCTGGCTCTCTTTCACCATGTGCTATGTGATATCATTTACCGGTTTGTTTCTGACATGTCTGTTTCCTCCCAGTAGAAGGTAAGCTCCTTGAAAACAAGGATATCTATTTGTTCTGTTCACTGATGGATTCACCAACACTGGCACATGGTAGAACCTCAACAATTTTGCTTAATGAATGAATGTCATTGCTTGTATGTGCTGGGCTCTGTGAGTGGGGCTTTAGAGCCCTGCTATGCTATGTCCAAGAGGTGAGGATTCCTACCCTTTTTTTATAGATGAGGAAACTTGAGGCTCAAAGAGGGTGATTCTTTGCTGAAGGTCATGCAGCTAATAAATGGTGCTCCAGAATTTAAACCCAGGTCAATGGTGAACTCAGGATGACAATCCACATCTGGTCTATTTGAATCCAACTCTCCCCCACCCCTTGCAATTTTTTTTTAAATGCTTTTTTAAAAAAATTAATTTATTTTATTTTTGGCTGCGTTGGGTCTTCATTGCTGCGTGCGGGCTTTCTCTAGCTGTGGCGAGCAGGGGCTACTCTTCATTGCGGTGCGCGGGCTTCTCATTGCGGTGGCTTCTCTTGTTGCTGAGCACGGGCTCTAGGCGCACGGACTTCAGCAGTTGTGGCACAAGGGCTCGGTAGCTGTGGCTCGTGGGCTCGGCAGTTGTGGCTTGTGGGCTCTAGAGCGCAGGCTCAGTAGTTGTGGTGCACGGGCTTAGTTGCTCTGTGGTACGTGGGATCTTCCCGGACCAGGGCTCGAACCCGTGTCCCCTGCATTGGCAGGTGGATTCTTAACCACTATGCCACCAGGGAAGCCCCCGCTTGCAATTTTTAACCAATATCCTACCCTGCTTCCTCTAGGGTAAAATTTAAAGTGTGTTGGAATGCATGTGCCCAAATAGATGAGTCTCAGGCTACCTCTCAGTCTGTGATAGGGAATCTCAGCCTTGCCACCACTAATGTTTTGGACCAGAATATTCTTTGTTGTGAAGGGCTGTCCTGTGCATTGCAGGATGTTTAATATTATCCTTACCTCTAACCACTAGATGACAGTAGTGCCCCCCCCCGACCTCAAGCTGTGACAACCAACACATCTGCAGATGCTGTTGAATGTCCCTTGGGGTGAGAAACAGTGGTCCACGGTGACCAGGAGAGGCTCACTTCAAAGTAAGGGACCCAGCTTGGAAGGGACTGGATTCAAAACAGAATCATGTACATAGGTCCCCCTAGTTATGGGGATTCTGGGCCTGGACTGAAAGATGTTCCAGGACAAGCAAGAGTTTCCATGAGGGAATCTGGCCCAGAAAATGAGTCAAAAGCCCAAAGCTTATAGTTACTGGCAGCTAAAATAACAGTGGCCATAGCAGGCACAGATACTGCAGATTTAGGAAATGGGTGCTCATGTTTATGCCTGAACTGGATATATGGAAAAGATGCTGTAGGTGAGAAAAGGGGGCCCCTTTACACGTGTCAGAGGAAATGTAAACCCAGCACGTTAGGCATGATGGAAGATTTGGTTTGTTAATGCTGCCTGTTCCGTGGGGTACTCCCTTGTCCTTTTCCCAAAACAGAAGGTCTCTACGGCCAAAGATAACATGCTCCAATAAAGAGTTCAAGCCAGGGAAATTCTCTACATTTACCATTGCTATTTTGTAGCAGATAGCTTACTATTAAATGGATTGACATCACTCGTATGACAGACTCTAGGTCCATCCACCTCACTACAAGTAACTCAATTTCGTTTCTTTTTATGGCTAAGTAATACTCCATTGTATATATGTGCCACATCTTCTTTATCCATTCCTCTGTCGATGGACCCTTAGGTTGCTTCCACGTCCTGGCTATTGTGCAGCAAAGCACACAGTAGTTTTCCCTATGAAGTGGTGATGAATTCTACCCTGCAGAGTTGTGAATGAGGCCACGGACATAAAGGACCTTGCACAGAGCTTGGCTTGCTATAAATACTGAACTAATGGAAGATGTCAGTACTAAATTTAAAATGACAGCCTTTAAATTGCAATAGTCAACTATTACAACAGTCTAATTATTATTGCAGGAATGGTAAAGAACAGCGGAAAATCAGGAGTTCCTTTTAACACAGAATACAGGTTTCTCCTCAACTACATCCTTACCTTCCAGACAGGTAGTAAGTACGGTTTCTGGTTGCTTCCCCCAACATACACACACACACACACACACACACACACACACACACACACACACACACACCCCACACACACACACACACACACACCCCTCTACCCCTTGGGCTCATTCTCCACATCTGTCCAATAACTTAGGACCAAAGATTTTATCAGCTATAGAAAGTATATGACCTTGGACCAAGGGGTGATATTTGAGGTCCTTGGAGAAGAAAATCATGGTTGCCAGCCCATGGAGATTAAGCACATATGCTGGTACTCTTCCTACTTACTTCTCAGATCTAGATGGCATCAGTCTTTCCACACTCCTTCCTCAAACCTGAAATATCCTCTCTCCCCTTCATCCTCATCATCTCTGAGCCATTCCAGGCCCGACACAAACCCTTGCACCCTTGCCCAAAGAGAGGGAGAAATGTGACTATGAGTCTAGAATTAGGATGTGAGAACACAAAGAAGCAATTCTGTCCAAGACAGATACATGTCAAAAGTAGAGGCCTGATGCTCAACATCACTAATTATCAGAGAAACACAAACTGAAACTACAATGAAGTATCACCTCATACCAGTCAGAATGGCCATCATGAAAAAGTCTACAAACAATAAATGCTGGAAAGGGGTGAAGAAAAGGGAAACCCTCCTACACTGCAGGTGGGAACTAAAAATAGAACAACCGTATGCTCCAGCAATCCCACTCCTGAGCATACACCTGGAGAAAACCATAATTTGAAAAGATACATTCACCACAATGTTCACTGCAGCACAATTTACAATAGCCAAGACATGGAAGCAACCTAAAGGTCCATCGACAGAGGAATGGATAAAGAAGGTGTGGTACATATATACAATGGAATATTACTCAGCTGTAAAAAGAATGAAATAATGCCGTTTGCAGCAACATGGATGGATCTAGAGATTATCATACTAAGTGAGGTCAGACAGAAAAAGACAAATATCATATGATATCACTTATAGGTAGAATCTAAAAAAATGATACAAATGAACTTATTTACAAAACAGAAACAGACTCACAGACTTCAAAAACAAACTTATGGTTACCAAAGGGGAAACGTGGTGGGGGGGGCGATAAATTAGGAGTTTGGGATAAACATAGATGTACATATTACTATATATAAGATAGATAATCAACAAGAACCTACTGTATAGCACAGGGAACTCTACTCAACATTTTGTAATAACCTATTTGGGAAAAGAATCTGAAAAAGAATGGATATATGTATATGTATAGCTGAATCACTTTGCTGTACACCTGAAACTAACACAACATTGTAAATCAACTAAACTCCAATTAAAAAAAAAAAAAAGGAAAGGTCTAACACTAGTGCTATCAGATGGCTTGGTGTTTACACTCTTTGACCAGAATTCCACTTCTGGCAACATAATGTAAGGAAAGAAGAAATAAAGACATATACAAGATTTGTGAACAGGATGTTTAAAGCAGTACTATCTATAATGGTGGAAAAATCCAAACAATTTAAGTATTCAACAATAGAAGGGTGATTGAATAAACATACATCCTTTTGACAAAATACTATATGAACCGATTAAGAATTGAGATCATGAAAAATATTTAATGACATGAAAATGTCTTTATACTGTAAGGTTATTTTATACTGTTAAGACAAAAGCAAGTTAAAAAATAGTGTGATTACAATTTTGTTTTTAAAAAATACTCACACAAGTATATAGTAAAAGAAAAGTTTGCCTGAGTAGATACCAAAATATTAATAGAAGTTTTTTGGTGATGGGAAGATGGGATTACAAGAACTTTTATTCCCTTTCCTGTGCTTCTCTACATTTTTCATTTTTTAAAATGATGTTATATAATCAGAAAAGAAAGCCCAATAGGAGGTACTTTAAAAAAATAGGACCGGTTGGGCAGGAGGGACAAGCGCTGAGGAGGCGAGCCAGGCAATGGCGGGGATGGTGCTCAAGAAGCTGATGGCCGAGTGCAAACAATTAGTACTGAATCCTCCGGAAGGAACTGTGGCAGGGGTCCAGAAGACACCTGTTTTGAGTTTGGGGTTTCTCCTGCCATCCTGAGTTTCCCACTTGATTACCCATTAAGTCCTCCAAAGATGAGATTTACCTGCAAGATGTTTCATCCCAACAGTAAGTGCTTTTGAAGTAGTTTCAATGGTTCCAGGAGAGGCCTAGAGATTGTGTGCATATGGGCATTCATGGTATACTGCTATTTTGCTGTGTGTTTGGAATTTTCCATAATACAAAGCTTAAAAATTCATTATGGTCAGAAGAGTTGATTGAGGAAGTCAACAAGTTCAAGGTGATTAACCGTAAAATGCAACTATGAAGAGGACTGTGGGTAATTAAAAAAATAACTAATAAGGGCTTCCCTGGTGGTGCAGGGGTTAAGAATCCTCCTGCCAATGCAGTGGACACAAGTTCAAGCCCTGGTCTGGAGGATCCCACATGCTGTGGAGCAACTAAGCCCGTGTGCCACAACTACTGAGCCTGTGCTCTAGAGCCTGCATGCCACAACTACTGAAGCCTGTGAGCCTAGAGCCCATGCTCCACAACAAGAAAAGCCACTGCAATGAGAAGCCCATGCACCGCAATGAAGAGTAGCCCCCACTTGACGCAACTAGAGAAAGCCAGTGTGCAGCAACGAAGACCCAACGCAGCCAAAAATAAATACATAAAATAAGTTAAAAAAAAAGATTATATTGAAGATAAATACATTCTTTAGAACAATACCTGTGACGTGGTTTAAAGACAAATACAGCCAATAAACTGACTGAATTATGTGAGCGTGTACTAAGAATAGCCTGATAATATTATTTTTGATGTTCAGATAATCAATACAAATAGTTTTAAAATCTGGCCTTACTGTAATAAAAAATATACATATAGGACAAATGTCATAAAAAAACATTCAACCCAGAGTTACTTAATAACATAAAAATATTTACAACCTAAATATCCATTAATAGGAGACTGGTTATATAAAATAAATCACATCATGTTGGAATAATATATACTCAGCCCATTAAGATATTTTCCAAGAATAACTGATATAACACTTCCCTTAAGCCATAATAAAAGTTTCATCCAGCTAAATGACAAAGGGAGGATGAAAATAAAAGAGGTAAACAAGATACACCAGGTAAAATGCAAAAAAAAGAAAATAAGAAAAGACAAAATAAAATCCAAGACAGAAAGCATTAAAAGAAATAAATAGAAATATTTAATTTTAATAAAAGGTACAATTCCCCCAAGAGAGTGTGACAATGATGAAGAGGAACCTTTATACACCTAACTGCGTAGCCTGGAAATATGTGAGGCCAAGACCAATAGAGATGCAAGAAAAACTGATCATCCACTGTCCGTGGGGGCCACGGTGGGAGGTTTAAATCCAAAGGTAAACAGAAAACACAAAGAGAAGGCTGGAAAGACTGTAACACCAAATTAGGTCCAGAGTGTGTAAGTTTCATAGATAGACCTAGAATAACACTGAAAGGAAATTATAAAATATTAACAGGGGTTGTTTGGGAGTGGAATCTTTCTCCTTCCTCTTTTCCGTATTTTTCCGTAATGAGCATACACTTTATAATGGAAAAGAAATACAGTTCACGTTTAAAGAGAACGCAGGGCTCAGTTACAGGGTAAGGAGCCCAGCATCCCACAGCATGCCCTGGACTTGGCCTAAACAAGTCCACCAGCCGCACGGCCGTGACGGGGAGGTGGACTCAGCGATCGACCGGCCGAGGCAGCTCGCCTTCGTCACTCCACATGAGGAGTGAGCACAGACCAGCCCCTTTCAGAGCTGGGCAGCCCAGTGAGGGGATTTATAGGCCCAGAGGGATCTAGACATCTGTGCTCCAGTCTACCAGCAGCGCTAACCTCCCTGGTCAGAAGCAGATGGAGCGCCGTGCAGTCGGCTCTCCCTCTCTGACCTCCACAAATGCTGCCTTTGTGCTGAGGCCCGAGCCCCCAGTCCACAGGGGGAATGGGGGGCAGGGAGGCCACAGAGAACAAGTCCTGCAGTGTCTTGCTGAACTGTCGCTGCAAGGACCACTCACATTTGTGACTGGGCTCTTAAGCTTTTTGGAAGAGGCTGCCAGCCCCGAGCTCTCTCGATATCCTCCTGGGCTAACCTGTGGCCTCCAAGGAAGCCAGAGGAAGGACTGCTAAGTGTTCTATTATTGATTAAAGCATCATGTTTGGGCCTAACTCATCTCCCCTCCTATGATAAAAGGAACCCAACCTGAGAGACCTAACTGGATATCGCAGGGATGTGTATGTCTCTAAGGTGTCAGGAGCCAGGGACAAGGGATACTGCCACAGAGAAGCAAGCTGCTCAATTACAGCAATGAGTTGTTTTGGGAAGCAGAAAAAACTAATACACACATACGGGTAAGGAATGAAGGACTACCGAGAGGCTTGAGGCAGCCCTGTACTCCTTGTTTTCTGTTTCTCCCCTCTTAGAATGGGCATCAAGACCACCACAGGCAAAATGGGAAAGGATGTGAAGTTGGCCCACTAAGTACGCCTTTGGGGCCTCCCCCCCTCCCCCCCACAATCCTCCCTGCTCCTCAGGCTACATTAACACCTATCCCGCTCTACCTGGGGAAGGAAGCAATAAAGTCATGAGGCAATTATTGGGATGCTAGGACTGGAAATAATTCTGCACAACTTGCACTGCATGTGCCAAGGTGACTTACAGGGAGATACGTGGGGGCAAGACGGCATTCTCTGTGCTTTGCGGGTCATCCTGCAAACATGGCTGTCTAACTCTGCATACAACCTCAGGGACATATTTTCCATTTGCTGACCACTCCCCCCACCAAGGACACACCCACCGCATAAAGACACTGTTCAAGTTCTCTCTATGTTCATGTGCATAACCATTATGAATAATTATTCTGTTTCTACTGGGTTGTTTCTGTCCAATAAATGGAACCTGGAATTAGCTATTTATCATATTTTAAACAAGTAAATAAAAAGCTATTTTGCCAAAACATTTTTTTGAGGTTTTAGAAACCAATTTCCACCTGTCAGATTTCCCCGCCTCGCGTCTGGCTTTCTCATCTTTGCCTGGCCTCAGTCTGTTGGATTTCAGACATGGCTTGATTTCCTTCTGTCCCAGTTCTCTAGGTCAATGCAAATTTGTAGGGTGATCAAATATTTCCTGCAGTGTTCCCTGTGTGGGATCTGTGTAGGGCAGAAACAGGAGAAAAGAAATAAAGTTTGCCTGGGAAGCCTAAGGAAAGATTTTGAAGGTATGACAATGGAAGATCTTAAAGCACTGTGCTTTGAGTCGGGGCTGGGCTGTGGGGAGGAGGCATAGACAGTCCTCTCCCTGGACCCATGAGCATAAACACGGAGTCTACAGGCCAGGCAAGCTGATGGCAGTGAGTGAAGAGGCCAGGTGTTGGGAGGACAACTGGGAGAAGTGGGGACATTTGTAGATGACAGTTGGCTGGCTACTTAGGCACAGCTCGTAAGTGCCATGTGGGAACATAGGCCCAGCACTGCTAGGCCTTCCAATTCCTCAAAAGAAGCCAGAAGTCCAGATTCTTACGTGGACTGTTTTGATTTCTAAACGTTAGCTCAAAACAATGTGCAGCCAAACAAAACACAGCCGAGGGCCAGATGTGGCCACCAAGTTGCCAGAAGGCAACTCTACCCAGGATGTAAGCAACGTGAGGGCAGGAGTTAGAGCCTGGTGCATGACGGGGGCCCACTTAACTCTTGTGGAATGAGTGAGGCCCTTCCTGGGGCAGACGGTGGACTCTCCTCAGAGAGGCAATGGGAAGAGATGGCTGGCAACACGGAGGTTGAAATAACTATGGTGAACTTGAGCCACAGCCACTGGGACGGGAAGGAAAGTGTGAAATGGTAAGAGACAGGCTAAAGAATTTTCAAAAAGCAGAACTCAGCAAAAGACCAGATGTGCAGGGCTAGGGCAGTGATGATCTTCCAGTGGAAGCCTGTGATGAACTTGGCCAGAGGGCTTAGGGACTGGTCACTGGGGAGAGAAGGTGAACACACTTTTCTTCACTAGCTTCGAAGACCTTCATCTGGCCCCCCAAGACGACCTTATTTTTTTTCTCTTCCATTCTCCCACAAAGGGGATCAGAGGATAACCAGGGGCCCAGAGATTCTAGCACAGAGCCAAACCCATAGCTAATGAGACAATGAGGTGTTCATTCAGGAGAAATATTAGCAGAGTTAACAGAGGAATGGGCAGGGAGGGATTAGCACTGGTGGGGGACGGCACCTGTAGGAAAGTGGGGAGAAGAGCTTGGGCTGTGCAGTCACAGCACGTTGGCTGAATGGTGTGGTAACAAGGACAGGAGTGGGTGAGGGAGACTTCAAACAGTTCTCAAATCATAGATTTCATAGCATGGGACATAAGCCTTGGGTGCTGGTCCACAATTTTTTTTTTTTTTTTTTGGCCACACCACACAGCTTGTGGGGTCTTAGTTCCCCAACCAGGGACTGAACCCATGCCCTTGGTAGTGAAAGTGCAGGGTCCTAACCACTGCACTGCCAGGGAATTCCCTGGTCCACAATTTTCTTAATGACTCAGAAAGTCAAGATAAAACTACCGCTAAGCAAAAGTATTCAGGACATGTAAGAAACTGGCAGACTCAAGACTACTCCTCAGCTGAACAAGGTGAGCCTTTTCATGGCATGACTTTCGTGGGCCTCAGTCTACAAGAGGATTTTTATGATTATCATATTGGGCCCAAGGCCTTAAGACAAATCTCAATTTTCACTTTAAAAGATAAACTTTATCAGGAGTTTACAAACAAGAACTACAAACCACCTGTTAACCAAAGAATTATTATAGTAGTTAATATTTACACCTTAGCTGGTTAGGAAGTTAGTGATTACTAACTACAGGCCAAGGCACTATGCTAAGTCCTTTAAATGCACTATCCTGTAAATCTTTACAAGGATTCTATAAAGGAGCTGGTAGCATCATCCCCCAATGTTTCCATGAGGAATAAAAGCAAGACCTAGAGAGATATGAAGTTATCTGCCCAAGGTGACAAAGTCTTTGAGTGACAGAGCCAAGGACAGAAGTGAGATACTTCTACTCCAGGGCCCTTGTTCTCAGTCAGGGGTCAACAAACATTTTCTGTAAAGGGCCAAATAGTAAATATTTTTGGTGTTGTGGGCGATATGATCCCTTTCACAACTACTCAACTCTGCCTTTGTAGTGCAATGGCAGCTACAGAAAACACATCAACATTTAGGCATGCCCGTGTTCCAGCAAAACTTCAGTTACAGACACCGAAATTTCAATTTCATATAATTTTCATGGGTCATGAAATATCATTCCTCTTTTATTTTTTTCCCAGCCATTTTAAAAAGTAAAAAACACTCTTAGCTCCAGGGCCATAACAAATCAGGGGGTGGGCTGAGTTTTTTCCCACATGCTATAGTTTGCAGACCCTGGTCTAAATCACTAGGCTCTCCTGCCCTCCAACTTACATCATGTGCTGGTTCCCTTGGGAGGCCCATAGATATGTTAGGACAAAACCTATGATAGCGCATCTGGATGGGGCATAGGACTGTGAAATATAATTGTGAGGAGCCCAACAGAGATGACTCCTCCAGTTACACCTTGAGGGACTCTGCCTGACACCAGTTTACAGCTTGAAAACATCTTTCTTCCTTTCAGTTCCCTCACTTGCTCTCTTCTGTTGATCAATCTGAAACCAGGGGAGGTTCTAGGTAGGACAGGGATGGCTCCTCCCACACAGCATGGTTTTCTGCAAACATGAGCCCACTGTGTCCTTCTTACCTGCAGGGTTTGGCTGAAGCGCTTTAACGGTGTGGCCTTCACGGGTGGGATGAGGTTTGCTAGGGATGTGACTCTGGAAAGAGGTTTGACTCGTTTATTACTAGGCTCCTGTAGGGTTAAAAAAAAGGAAAGGAAAATGTCAAGGTCAATTACGAAGACAACATAACTCCACTATACAGTCAATGTCCCCACTCCACAAGCTGCTGGCTGCACACCGATCTGTGGAATGTAAACAGTGCTCTGTCTCACTCCAGCTGTGTGGAGGTGACCTGGCTTAGGAGCCAGGGAAGGAGAAATGGCAGAGGGATGTCAACATAAGCAGCCTCTGAGTGGACAGCAAATGGGCAGGGATCTCTCCTTTCCCTTCACCCCAAATATATCTGCCAGCTTTTAAATCAGAGGCTTCCACTAAGTAGCATGATTCTCTTCAACCCCTCCTGTAGAGAAAAGCTGCCTCAGATTTCCCATCCAATGACCTTGTCAGGCAGTTGTCTTTTCATGCTTCTGGTTTCATCTTTTTTTTTTTTTTTTTTTGCGGTACGCGGGCCTCTCGCTGCTGTGGCCTCTCCCGCTGCGGAGCACAGGCTCCGGACGCGCAGGCCCAGCGGCCATGGCTCACGGGCCCAGCCGCTCCGCGGCATGTGGGATCCTCCCGCACTGGGGCACGAACCTGTGTCCCCTGCATCGGCAGGTGGACTCTCAACCACTGCGCCACCAGGGAAGCCCTGGTTTCATCTTTTTAAAAAATGTTTTCTCCAACTTACCTGAAGCCACTCTCCAAATTTCTAATATGCAATGGCTTTTCTAAAGCACAAAAAATCTTTTTTTTAAAGTATACCAAATTAAAAAAATATTGTTTAAAGAAGTTATTCTATTGCTAGCCTCTTAACAAAGCATCTTTGTATCTACAGTATATTTGAAATGCACATATTAATAGTTATAAATAACAACCAGACAGCAAAAGAAAACGTATAGAGAGAAAACCCTACCATGAGCATCAGTTTTTATACTAGTACACATAGCCACAAGTTTTGAAAATCACCTCCACATAAAACGTGCAAATCTGCAAGTTACCCCAAACCAAGCTGATGGATGAGGGGAGCCTACCCATACCAATGACTCTGCAGATGAGAATTACATACATAAAAACAACAGGCTGTGGAAAAGAGAGAGATGACCGACAAAACACTTTCCAAAGACAAAGAGAACAGTTACCCTTGTCTTCCTAAGCTCCATCTGACCTGCAGGAGATGCTGGACAGCACATCAAGACACCAAATTTTGATGGAAAAAACCAAACTTGCCAATGGTTGTGGCAAAACTCAATCATTTCCAAAGGGAGCCTCAAGATGCTCATCTTTCTTTTTCAGCCATTGCCTTCAAAGTTTTGAGAGTTAAGCCAGAACTTCAGATTCTCCAGAATACCCCTGCAGGGTGTTGTGAACATAGTAGGTGCTTGGAAAAATCTTGCCTGAATTTGGAGTTCTGCTGAGAAACTCTCATGTCAGTTTATGCCCTTGCCAGCCTCAGAAATCAGAAGCATTCTCTGAAACAGACCCAACCTTTCTGGCATTCAAATAGAAAAATTAAAAGGCTTTTTAAAAAGCACAAAACAATTCCACAACATGGCCAGGAGAGACTTCATGATTTCTCGAAGCAAATACTTCCGAGACGGAGAATGAATCTGGGCTGCCGGGTCCCTCTCCAGCCTCTTGGTATGCTGAGCTGAACAGACAGCAGGAAACTCTCCGAACACTGGGAAGGCTTAGTTCCAAAATGCAAAGGATGAATCTCTCAACATGAGAGACATCGCATTACAATTATTTAAATGCTGAAGAGAAAGATCCAATAGCCCTTCTGCTTCCAGGTGACAGCGCCCTTCAAGGATGCTCCCTGTCCAGTGCCTGGCTCCTGAGAATCTGTGCCCAGAGGAGGATTTTTAAAATATTTTTTTACGTCAGAGCTCCATTACCAGCGGGCATACTGAATACACACACACACACACACACAGCCTCTTGAGCATCCCCTGAATGGCTCCTGCTTTGGCTGGAAATGCCAGAGTTGTGATATACCACCTTTGGTGGCACAAATTGCATTGCAGCAAGTGAGAGGATGGGGGATTTCCTAGAGGATCAGGACTTGGTCTCAGATAATCCTGCATGTACCTCAGAGCCCATTGACTCCCAGGTCTCTGTTTTATTAACGGCTAAATCTGTTAGGTCACAAATTCTATATCAAACTAGGGAAGGTGAAGGGCAAATGCCAACTGGCTTCTCTTGCTTTAAAAAGGGGCAGGGAGCCCTGCATGCTTGGCAGGATGAGGGAAGATTCGGCTCTGTTCCACTTGCTGTGTCATCTTTTCTAAGGTTCTGCTGACTTTGCTGCCCATTTTACATGAGCCAGTCAGATGGGTGTTTTTCTGCACCGCTATAAGATGAATGCACAGTACAAATGCTGGCCCCTCTGCAAGTTGTGTGCAGTGTTGTTACATGAGATTGTAATTAAAACTCCTTTCCCAAGGCTTTACCCATTTGGAAGTAAACACTGGGCTGCTCTCTGGCAATCTGACATTCCCAAGTAATGAACAATCAAAACAAACCACTGCTGCATGATTTAGTGCTTGATCCAGCAAAGCGGGCAGGTGCAATTTCAAAACCAGAACATTTACAGGTTATTGAATCTATAGAGGAGGCTTTATGCCTGACCCACATGAGTCAAATATGAATTATGGTGTTCTCCTTGAGGGCTTCAGTGAGAATAGGAGATTAAAAAAATTCTTGGCCTAATTTGATTTTTCTTTTCCATTTACTCAGTATGTCTCGAGCTACATTTTACTGCTGTCTAAAAGGAGCCTCAGGGAAAATGTTTCCAGATTCTAGTTAAATAGCTCTACTGAGAACTAGCAAATGCAATAAGAGGGATGCTTTCAGGCTTTACAGAGAGATGACAGAACACAATCTGCAGAAGCTTCCTAATCCAACAACTCAGCTGCCAGACTAAGCTGGGCAAGGACACTGCTAAACCCAGGAATGAAGTGTCCTGTTTCAAGTGCAGACACCACCCTCACCATGAAATTCTAAGACAGGGCAGGAGGACATCTCACCAAAGAGGTTAAAAAAATAAAACTAAAAAGAAAAAGGCAGGGGCTTCCCTGGTGGCACAGTGGTTGAGAATCTGCCTGCTAATGCAGGGGACACGGGTTCAAGCCCTGGTCTGGGAGGATCCCACGTGCCGCGGAGCAACTAGGCCCATGAGCCACAACTACTGAGCCTGCGGGTCTGGAGCCTGTGCTCCGCAACAAGAGAGGCCAGCAATAGTGAAAGGTCCGTGCACCGTGAAGAAGAGTGGCCCCACTCGCCGCAACTAGAGAAAGCCCTTGCACAGCAATGAAGACCCAACACAGCAAAAATTAATTAATTAATAAATAAACTCCTACTCCCAACATCTTAAAAAAAAAAAAAAAAAGGCATTGAGTATTCTGTGTGGGCAGTATTTTCTGAATAACAACCTTTTGCATGTTTTCCAGACCTTACAGGTTTTTTTGTTTTTCTTGTCTTATTGCACTGGCTACGACTACCCGTATATTGTTGATTACAAGCTAAAATAGCAGGTACCATAGTCTAATTCCAAATTACAAAGTAATTATTATGAAGGTTTCATCATTAAGTATAGTATTTGCTGAGAGCATGGAAGAGATACCCTTTATCAAGTAGAAAAAGTTCCTTTCTGTGCTAAGTTTGCTGTGAATTTTTATCATGAATGATAAAACTGACTTTTATCAAATATTTTCTCTTCACCTTTCCAGAGGACAAGGAATGGGAAAAAAGAAGGAAGAGGTGGGAAGAAGGAAAGGAGAGGATGAAGAAAGGTATAGCGATCATATTTTTCATAAAGGAATTGATTCAGCAATTTTAAATATCTCTTGTGCTTGAATTACAAACAAAGGAGAATAAAGCACTCCATGTAATTTTATTTTTTTATTATTATTATTTTTTGCGGTACGCGGGCCCCTCACTGTTGTGGCCTCTCCCATTGTGGAGCACAGGCTCCGGACGCGCAGGCTCAGCGGCTATGGCTCACGGGCCCAGCCGCTCCGCGGCATGTGGGATCCTCCTGGACCGGGGCACGAACCCGTGTCCCCTGCATCGGCAGGCGGACTCTCAACCACTGCGCCACCAGGGAAGCCCTTTAATTTTATTTTTAATGTGAGATTTAATTAAATAGATTTTAATATTCCTTCCCTAGGGGATACAGTTCTTATCCTCTCCTTATTCTTCCCCCCAAAAAATAAAAACCAAAGCACATTATATACAATGTAAGAAAATGCCTATCATATCAATATAATTTGGCACTATTTCTTATTCCTTAAAAAATAGTTCCATTCTAATAGATGTGGCACACAGGAAACCCTCACTCATTCTCCCTGCACTTCATTTTTGCAGCCAGAGTGGGGTTGGAGAGCAGTAGGAGAGTCTTTCACATCACGTCTGCAGCTTCCCTGAGATTCTGCTTTTACCGAGTCACAAACGCGGCCCAGGAAGGGCCAGAAATACAGCCATCAGTGCAGGACTGACTGCTCTATTGCAGGGCAGCACTGCTCTTGGATGCTCTACACCTGGCCAGGAGCAAGAGAGAGGCGAGAAACGACTATGCTAGCAGATGCTTTTGCCCATGAGTTGATGGAATCATAAAAAAAAGTCTTTCAAATATTCAGAAACACCAGGAAGCCTTATGTAGGGCTACATTTGTGTGACAGGAAATGTGCTGGGAACCGCACACCCAGGGGTCACGTGTCATCCAACAGTAACCCTCTAGAAGGCTTTCATCATCCTCATATTAAACAGGAAGTTATGATCTCAGAGTGATGGAGAAGCTCTAGAATCATTACATAATAATGATGAGCTCATATTCATTGCAGGGACTCTTCTCTATGCTTTACAGATATTTACTAATTTATTCTCTTAACAGCCCTGCAAGGTAGCCACTATTGTGATCTTCATCTTAAAGATGGGGAAAGCTAAAAAAGATGGCCAGGATTTAAACCTAGGCTAGGGAGGCTGGATCCAGAGCCCATGCCCTACTCCAGGGCTTGGCTAACTTTTTTGTAAGGGGCCAGATGGTTAAATATTTTAGGCTTTGAGGGCTGTCCAGCCTTTGTCACAACTATTCATCTCTACCATCAGCCATAAACAGTATGTAAATAAGTGAATGTGCCTATGTTCCATTAAATCTTCATCTATAGACATTAAAATTCGAATTTCATATAATTTTCACATGTCACAAAATATTATTCTTCTTTTGCTTTTTTTCAACCATTAACAAATACAGAAACCATTCTTGAGGGCTTGAGGCCTTTCTTCCCCCCTGCTCATTAGAAAAAGGAACATGAGTTTTGCGGGAGATTCCTCAATTTTCAATTAAGTATTTTGCTCAGTAGAGAAGAGGACACTGTAGAAGATTCTAGAAAATTAATTTCCAAAATACTGTTTTCTGACAGCACCTTTACTATACTAGGCAACATTCAAAATGTTTACATCCTGAGTTCCACTTCCAAGTACTACTGAGTCAAAAATAAGGGGTAGAAATCTGATTTTAAGATGGTATGTGGTCAAAATGCTCCATAATACAAAGATTTATTTCAATGGACAGAAAACAGTTTTGCAAATGTACTATTGAATGCTGAACTGCAGCTGACAGGTGCCATCTGAGATTTTTACTTCAGTTGTTAGTGAGGGCCTAGTGAGAAAGGATACTGAAGAGGCAGACATCATCTAGAATCAACAGTAATTAGAAGAAACCTGGTAAAATGAAAACAAAAATCCCACTACTGAATTTCAATAATTCTCAATTGATATAGGCCAGAATAGGGAAAGGTCCACATGGCTGGGAAACTGAGAGCTGAGAGGGCTACCTTGAAACATTTAAACTTAAAGACCCAGCAATCCCACTACTGGGCATATACCCTGAGAAAACCATAATTCAAAGAGTCATGTACCAAAATGTTCACTGCAGCTCTATTTACAATAGCCAGGACATGGAAGCAACCTAAGTGTCCATCACCAGATGAATGGATAAAGAAGATGTGGCACATATATACAATGGAATATTACTCAGCTATAAAAAGGAACAAAACTGGGTTATTTGTAGTGAGATGGATGGACCTAGAGACTGTCACACAGAGTGAAGTAAGAGAAAAACAAATATCGTATGCTAACACATATATATGGAATCTAAAAGGAAAGAAAATGGTGAGAAGAACCTAGGGGCAAGACAGGAATAAAGATGCAGACCTACTATAGAATGGACTTGAGGATATGGGGAAGGGGAAGGGGAAGCTGGGACAAAGTGAGAGAGTGGTATGGACATATATACACTACCAAACATAAAATAGATAGCTAGTGGGAAGCAGCCGCATAGCACAGGGAGACCAGCTGGTGCTTTGTGACCACCTAGAGGGGTGGGATAGGGAGGGTGGAAGGGAGACGCAAGAGGGAGGGGATATGGGGATATATGTATATGTATAGCTGATTCACTTTGTTATAAAGCAGAAACTGATACACCATTGTAAAGCAATTATACTCTAATAAAGATGTTAAAAAAAAAAACAACTTCTAGGTCACCACAAATATTCTCATGTTCTCACTTCCCTTGACATCTCCTAATGCCAAGGCCTTCCCACCCTTTCATTGTATTTTGTTGTCATATCACTATAGTTTCCTCCAATCGGTGACAGTTACTCAGTCTTCTGTAACAATGATACTTTTCAAGAGTGCTGGTCAGTTATTTTGTAGTATATCTCTCAATTTAAACATGTCTGATGCTTTCTCATGATTGGATTCAGATTATGCATTTTTGGCAAGAACACAACAGAAGTGATGTGCCCTTCTTGGTGCATCATATCCGGGGGACATGATGCCACTATATCTTATAACTGGTGACATCGACCTGGACCAGTTGGTCAAGGTGGTACAATGGGTTGAATTGTGTCCCCCACAAAAAGATATGTTGAAGTTCTACCCCCAAACCTGTGACAGTGACCTTATTTGGAGATAGGATTTTGGCAGATGTAATCAGGTTAGGAAGAGGTCATATTAGACTGCAGTGGGCCCTAAATGCCATCGTTGGTGTCCTTATAAGAAGGGAAATTTAGACAGAGACATACAGGGAGACAGCATATGATGATGGGGGCAGTGATTAGAGTGAGGCATCTACAAGCCAGAGAACACCAAAGACGGATGGCAAACACCCAGAAGCTAGAAGAGGCAAGGAAGAATTCTCCTGCAGGTTTCAGAGGGAGCATGGCCCTACTGACGCCTTGATTTTCGACTTCTAGTTTGCAGAAGAGTAAGAAATAAATTTCTGTTGTTCTAAGCCTCGCCTCTTGTGGTACTTTGTTACAACAGCCCTACAGAAGGTATCTGCTGGATTTCTCCATTGTAAAGTTACTACCACTCCCTTTGTAATTAATACACATAAATGGAAGAGATTCTTTGTGACTACGTGCATCCTCTGGAATTCAGCTCTGCAAGTGCTTACCCAGCATCTGCAAAGTGGGCTTCATTGAAGGGTACACGTGTCACCCTTGGGGGAATGTCTCCTGGATGCACAGAGAGAACCATAGGTTGATCCAGGCAGAGCGCCCAAGAGAGTAAGCCTTGGCTGGCGTGGGGCAAGTGAGGTGTTCAGCAGGTAGAGCACAGTGGAACACAGGGGCATGGAGGACACAGAGGCAGCAACGAGGAGTCCTTCGCAGAGCTGTCTGAGCAAGAGGGGAGCAAAGAAGGGGAGCTTCTGTGGAGCCTACAAGTGACTCTTCATCTTATTTTTTTGGAAATAGAAAAAAACAATAATGAAATAATGGTTCCTAACTCCAAAATTTCCATTAAAATTTTTTTTGTTTGTTTTCTTTCCCCTGGCACGGAGCTAACTGACCTGGTGTCATCTGTTACTAGAAGTTAAAAGGCAAATAATGAGGCCCAAATTCCAACGGAAACCTGGCTTCATTGATTAGGCCAAACGCATTTCAGAATTATTGGTTTCTAACCCACAAGGTGAGCAAAAGGTCTTCAAAAGTAGAACTATAATTTCCCCCTAAAAATTCCAGGTGATTATAGGTGATTTCAACAAAGGTCCCACAGGCTTTGTGGACTCTGCCAAACCACCAGGAACAGCTCTGGGAAGAATCCCTGATACCTTCCCTCCTGGCTAATCTCAAACGTGGAGGCCACACCCTTGTGTTTATTTTCTCCAGCTGCAGGTTTGGTTGCCTTGCACTGTGTATCCAAGGGAGATTAGACTTCCTTTTTGATGAAATGGCCCAACTCTCTCTGCATCAGATGCTATAAGGAAAACATCCTAATTTCCTTCTTTAAAAGAAAAAAGTGCTTTTGGGGGGCTTTGTTTTGTTTTGTTTGTATTTTTGCTACTGGGGACAAAGGAGAGCCTGGATAAATAAAATCCACAGGACCCTCTGAGTTAGTTCAGTCTCATGGCCAAGCTGTAGACAGGGTTGTGTTGAGGAGCTGACGATTTCTCCAGCCTCCCCTCATGGCAATGCTAAAAAGCATTGATGGAGACACCACACACAAAATGGTTTGGACAGATCCACAGATTAAACCATCGACGCTTGGGGCCGTAAAACTGAACACATGAAGGTTGGGGAGATGATCTTTATTCCATGTATATCAAGTCTGTTTTGGCTTGAGCCAGTCAGCACCTACGGCCTCTGGCCAAGGTCAGCCTGTGAGGTGGTTGCTTTTAGGGGGGTCTTGCTTAGGGCAGGAGCATCAGAGGGGGATGCTGGACTAAGCTCAGACACTGCTGGCATAAGCCTCTGAAAGGATGCTCAGTTCCAGCCCCAAACACAGCTCCCATCAAATGCAAGCAAAAAAATGAGAAGAGAAAGAAATCACACTTTATGACAATTCATGTGGTCATCCTGGCTTCATTTCCTCCAGGCCTCCCCTGCTTCCTTCAAGTTCAAAGCACATGCTGGCAAACTACTATCGCTCTCTAGTATTTGTACAAACTGAATGGCAAAATGAAGGAAAGGTGAGTGTGGGGCGAGTCAGATGGATTTCATCCAGTATACCTTGGAGGAGCGATTAATTTTACTACAAACTCTGAGAGGGCAAACGTTACTGGCATACCATTTTGTTTCTGAGGGAGCACCTCAAGCAAGTTATTATCTTTATTCCTCTCATTATCATTGACTGTTTGCTCCCACACTGGAAAAGTAGCCTGTTCTTCTCTGCCATGGGGATATTCATTTTTGCTGAATGGTGGTTTATGGGCCGAAAAACAAAAAACAAAACAAAACATTGGAAAATAATTCAGTAAAATATGGGACTCTCCAAGAGCCGAGGTGGGCAGCAGCCTAGGTTATGAACAAAATATCTTAGCAGTGCCAGTAAAATAAAACAGAACCACTGTTTCAGACACTGTATTTTTGGCTAAGGTTTCACTCCTCAATTACTTTCAAAGTTATTCGTTTCAGTCAACATTATAAGGGTAAGTCAACATTTGTCCTGGCAGCAAGCCCAAATTTATTTTATTAGTCTGCTACCGGTTAAATTGGCCCATGATTAAAAATATCTAATAAATAGCCCTAAAATATTGGAGTTTAGTAGAAAACCACATTCACGTTCTCTTACACAGGATGTTACTATTACTTAACCTTGGGCAGAAGGAGAAATGCACACCCACGCCCCAGTAAGTTCCTTTTAGCAAACGCTAGCCCATTGCCTGAAACTCATTTTGGTCATGCCCAGACATGGCATTACAGACCTTCAGAGAAAGAGGAAGCTAAATATTTAGCTCTCTCTGCAGTCTCTGGCTCCACATATGCCTTCTGAGTATCAAGCAAAGCTCTTACTCTGTCAAGGCGAAAGGGCCAGATGCTCAGAGCTGAAGCGCTTTAACAGTTCGACCTCCTGGAAAAGTGTGAGAGCTGCCAGCAGACTCAAGCCTCTGTGGCCCTTACAGGGAAGCCAACCTTAGGCCCAGAAGATGTTTTCTCATGAGTAGAGCCAGGTTATGCCTTTTTGCCAAGAATGCCACAGAAGAAATGTGCCCACAGCACGCCACACCCATCTGCAGGTCTGGAAAATGGGGTCAGAGCCGCACATTCCTGGGTGGGGGACGCCAAGAAGTCAGCCGGAGGTGGCAGTGGTGGCCTAATCACAGCCACAGGCCCAGAGGAAGGGCTCTGTGGTTCTGGGGTCTCGGCCAGTCATTTCCTACTGACTTCTTGGAAACCCCTGGGTGGGATATAAATTCTGTATTTGTTTATCTCTGTAAAAGGGATTCCCTAGCTTCCCCCTGGGCTGGGTTGGAGGGGTAGGGGGAGAAGAATGCACTGGGGATTCCACCTCTGCTTCAGGGTTTGGGAACTGGTGTGTACATACCTCAAGGGCACTTTAAGGACATTTACTGAGGCTTCCCTGGTGTTTAAGGATGAGCAGAAAGCCTGTGCTGAAAGTGACAAAGTTCTTGTCACTCTGGTCCCCCAAATGTGTTGATTCTTTGCAAAGGACCTAAGGATAAAATATGAGCCTACCTTTCCAGCCAGAGGACAGTGCCCTGTGCACCGAACACCCTGTGACCCTGGGCCAACGATGTAACCTCCACGGGCTTGGTCTCATGCCCTGTGAAGTGAGGGTGGCTCTCCGACCCTCTCACAGGGTTGTTGGGAAGGTGACACGAGATGATGTGTGTAATGTGCTCGGTACAAGCCTGTCCCGTAAGTTGTTGCCTGTAAATATCAAATTATTGCCTTGAAACTGTGATGTCCAAGGAGAGGTGTGATCTCCCCCCACACTCCCCCCCCACCGCCAGCCTGTTCTCCTGCTCTCATTCATTCCCTGCAGCACTGGATTTTGCTCTGAGCCTCCCAGGGACAAAGCTGGTGCTCCATGTTACCTGCCACTATCTCACCAATGACATGCTCTGGCCACCGAGGACTCGGACTCGGGCTGCTATGAGACCACATTTTGATTCTACATTCCTGCCTTCCCTTTCTTCCGGCAGTTTTATCATCTGTTTAGTCAAGCTCCGGCAGGATAGAGCAAAACTGGGAGTGGTTTGGCAAGATCCAAGGCTACGTCCAAGTAGAGAAAAACATCAACCTAAGATAAGAACCTGAGTGGTGGACGTGCACCCAAGTGGGTAGGTCTTGAGGTCTACATCGAACTCCTCCCACCCACCCCTCCCCACCCCACATTGTTGAATTATAGGCTAAAAGAGCTGGTCTCCAATCTTGCCTGATCCCAGTACTATCTGGGATTAGGCAATGATAGGAATTCTGGGTGTTCAAGCCATGTCAGAGGTGGAGGGTAGAATTTCTCCCCAAAATAACATGTTACTTTTGGCTTCCAGAAAGGACCATACACAGATCCACTGACATGTCCTCTCTCTTATCTACCTGCCATCCCTTGAGGCTCAGCATTATCTTAGCTTCCCAGAAGAGGAAAAAGAAGTACAGAGATGGAAAAGGATGCACAGATCTCAATCTCAAAGGAAGGACAGCGTGTTCCAGCTGAATCTGAGATGAGCAAACACGTTGCAGGCAAGCAAAGCTAACAGCTGGGTCTGCCATCTGACTGAAGACGAGGCTGAGACGAGGAATCCCACATTCAGCTGCTGGGTAAAACCTACAGGGACATCTGACCAAGGGCACCAGGTATTCAGGAAAAGAACATGGACCCCCTCCTCTTTCTGTTCTCGATGAGAACAATGATTTTCAGCAGTCAAGCCTTGCAGAGATGTGCCTTCCAGAGAGAAACAGAAAATACATTTGCTGAGCTCCCTGGTAACCCCAGCTGCCCCTCCTAGCACAGTTTATCCTTTCAAATCATTTGGTCCACGTGCACCCTCAGCAGCACACGCCTCCACTGAGAATCAGGGAACACTGCACTGGGGTGTTGTAGAACAGTCTGCTCTCGACTGAGAACAGAGTACACTGAAACCTGATGGTTGAAAATGGAAAAGGCTACCAGTCACACAGCCACAAGGGACTGATTGAATAGGGAATAAAATAAAATATTTTAAAACTTTCCTGCTTTGGCTTTCAGCTGACATCTTACCACCCACTAAGCGATGGTTTGCAGAAAAATAAGGTACAAAGCACGCTGTTCAGGAAACTGTGAGGTAGGTAATCTACAATGGATTCATATGGCCTTACTGTTGCCCCACACAGCCCAGCTGAGCAGATGAATAGCTTCAAACTGTTACTCCTTGGGAAGTGTGTGTGTGTGTGTGTGTGTGTGTGTGTGTGTTCGTGCACACATCCAGAACACAAGACTGAACGTTAAGACAGTTCTTATGCTGTAGCACATTTTTAATGACAGGAATTAAAAAATGCCCACTAACAATGGATTTTTCCAAAGGCTCATAACAAACCCTGACTCTCACTGCTGTACACTTGCAACCTTGAAACATAGTGATTATGTGTTATTTCTAACTCTCAGCAATTAACATGCAACCAGATGTATCATTATCTACAGTCTATTAAAATTCAGAAGCCTGTGCATTTGAAAAATAATGTATTGCGCTGACAAAGGAGGCAGAAGCCTCAGAGACCCAGCTCTCTCCCCACATCACACGCAGTTCATTTCAATTACAAAGACACAAGAGGGAAAATGAATAAACAATGGCAGTTGACTTAAAAGAAGTAAATACAAACCTGTGATTTGGTTGTTTGGCTTTGCCACTGGAGACTCAGTGGTAAGGGGTGCCAATAAAAGTTTCCAGGAAAGACAAAGGCAGTTTTGTGGTAAAAGAAAAATGTTCTTTATTCCTGAAGTAAAGTGCTCCTGTGGCAGAAGGGGGCAAAGTTCCCATGAGTTTTCCAGCACGGGCCAGCTATAGAGGGAAGGGCTCCTTTGGGAGACTACTGAGGGTCTAACCTGACAAAGATTTCCCCAACTCCCTAAGCACCCCCAGTGATGGTTGGGGAGGCTCATTTACCAGCCAGGCGCTCCCTCCTTCTGCCTCACCGTTTAGGAGACGGGTTCTGGGTTGCTCCTGAATTTACAAAGCAGGGCTGTGCAGAGGGGTGGCGAGGGGCCGTCTGGCCCTACAAAGCCTCCAGAATTGCTACTAAATAAACTACATGTTGCCAGGGCCCCTACCTACTCACAGATTCCAGCAATTTTCTAGAAACAGAGAAGTTGGTCATCCCACACCTGACCCAGGTGTAATTCTTCTCTTCTGATTTTGTCAAGAAGAGAAGGAGGGGAAGGGGGTGGGGGGATTGCAAAATGGGTAAAGGGGGTGAGCTATATGGTGATGGATGGAAATGAAACTTTTGTTGGTGAGTATACAGAAGTCAAGTAGTGTATACAGAAATCAAAATATAATGTTGTACACATGAAACTTTTAGTGTTGTAAACCAATGTTACCTCAATTAAAAAAAGATATCTGAGAATTAATGAAAACAACAATAAAAATTATTTTTAAAGAAAGAAGAGAAGGAAGCACTATGTAGGCAATGGGGGACCTCTGGCCGGGGAGGACGAGGTACCACGAGCCATGGGGTCACCTGGTGCCAGATGCTGGCACACACATACACTCACTCATCTATTCCACATAGCAATCCCATCACCCCATTTTATAGAAGAGGAAGCAGGCGTTTAGAGAAGTGAGGTGACCTGTCCCAAGTCATACCCAGTAGTTAATTGGCAGAGCTGAAATTCAAATTCAACTCTATCTGACTCGAAAGCTTTCCCGGCAACCCCCATACCGGCTTCCCTGGATACGCAAGTTCCTTTTACAGAAACAACATAACAGTAATAATATTGAGGGCAATTTTGAGCCAGGCTGTGCCAAAGTGTGTTCTATGCATGATTTCCTTGCTTTCTATTAAGCCAGTACTATTAATATACCCATTTCACAATGCAGACAACTGAAGCTCAGAGGGGTTAAGAGCTTTGCCTGAGGTCACAGAGCTGGTAGTGAGTCATGGAGCCAGGACTGAGCACAAGGCTGCTACGCTACAAGGCCTGGGTTGTTAACCACAGCACTGCTCATTTCCTAAGCCAGGTGAGGGGAGCCCTGAAGAAATCAAAGACTGTAGAGGCAGAAGAGACTGATGGAGGGAGTGAAAAAGTAGGAGCTGTTGGTTTGACATTCAAGCCCTGTCTTTCTGGAATCAGCAGCCCCTCTTGGGTGCTCCCCCAGCATCTTAGAGTGCCCAGCCAGGCGCACAGGTGCCATGCTAGTGTTAAGGGCAGGCCTGGGGACTGGTGTGCTAGCATCCAGCACCAGGGGTTCATTGGATGACCCCCTCCCAGTCTGCCAAACTCCCCCAATGAGGTTGCCAATTCACCACCCAGCTTTCTGCTGATTGACAATCACTGCCTGTACTTTAATGTTGTGAATGACCTCATCAAACTCAAGGAAAAGTTCCTTGAGGGTCAAAAGCATGCCTTTCTCTTCTTTAAACCCAGAAAAAAAAGAAAAAGCTAGGTAGAGTCTGGTCTTCACAAATATTTACTAACAAGCCAAGAGCACTGGGAGTCATTTTTAGTTGTCCAACTCTTCACCAACTTGTATCCCTCACGCTATGGAGTTTCCCCACATTTCTAACAAAGGACCTACTTATAATTAAAGTGTGCTGCTAATGAGTATGGCATGAAGAACTCCCAAAGCAACCTAATCCTCCTCACCTTCCCTGGGTCTGTGTCTGCGGTTGGAATGTGGGTAAGGTTCCCGGATGATCCGTGTCAGGTGGGAGCTGGCCTTGAGGATGATGACACACTCCTCATCTCCCATGAGCAGGGAGCCTCTCTACCCAGAGCTCATACCCCACCCCCCTGCGGGAAAGTCATTATGGGAACACTAGAAAACCACACTAAATTTTTTCATCCTACCTGGCAGGAATAAATGTGAAGCTTGCCAGTGTGCTTGGAACATCTTGTTTTTCAAAAAATAATGCCCAGTGCCAACTCGGATCCCTGGAAACTGGGTGGGTGTTTCCTAAAAGGAAGGGGTGACCTTGCAGCAGACCACTGGACAGGGATGTCCGTCCACAGCTTCCACTCAACTGATGGACATGCAACAAAACAGATGCTGCTGAGGCTAATGGTCTGTGGAGCATTTGCTCTGTGGAAGCCTTCTGCATGCCCGTTTCATCTTCGCAATTCCCTTGGAAGTTCTCATTTTACAGATGAGGAAACTGAGGCTCAGAGGATGAGTCACTGGTCCAAGGTCTCTTGGCTCACAAGTGGCCAAGTTTGGGATTCAAACTCAGCTCAGTCTGATTCTTAAATCCAAGTTTCTAATCACTACTTTCACTCTATGGCTGCCCCAAATTAAAATGCAATCTTGTTCAATCCTTCCCTCAGGGGGAAGGGGAAAAGGAAGAAGGGTTAAATGATTTCAGCTGGAATTTTGGAACTTTAAAGTTTTGAAAAGAAAAAGAGTTTTGTTCTTAGAACAGATATCCAGTTTTTTTTTAATTGGCTAACAACTAGTCCATAAAGGTATTCTACATCACATTAAAGCCAGCTTTTATCTATTTAAAAATCTTAATACCTGAAATCTGGGTCCTATGCTCAAAGGTCAAATTTCTGGTCTGTAAGTGGCTGTGGCCAAACCTGGAAATTTTTGTTGCAGAGTGCTAACCCTGGAAAGGCCTCAGAACACGCCTAATGCACTGCTTCCAAACTCTCGGTACCATCACACCAATCTTTTGCCCTGTACATACCCTCTGAGCTATTACATAATGTTTCCTTAAGTTACTCATTTTTTACTTGAGTAAACTTATTGCAAAAATAAACTCTACCACTGCCTTAAACAGAAAATCACTATCACCTGCCATAAATAGAAACTACCTTTAAAAAAATGAACCCTATTGTTAAATTTTTGTTAGAGACACTTGCCTGCCTGAGGCCTGTGCTTTGTTAAAAAGGGAAATTAGCAAGTGATAGGCATTAAAGACAAACTAGCTCCAAACTGAGACTTTCTCCTTGACATAATGAGAAGGATCAGAAGAGAATTGGAAAGGGAAAGTGATTCGAAATTATTTTGTGTCTTGTTTCCCTGTCACCTTGTCCTGTATCATGTGAGCTACCACAAGTGGTAAGAAACCCATCTTCTGGGAAATAAAGATCTAACCCAGTCCACTCATTCAGAAACAAAGACGCTGAGGTTCCAAGAAGCTGAGCCTATTTGCGCCCTGTCCCCAGCTAGTAGTGAAACTCTTTTAAGAACCAGCTTAGAAACAGTTGCTGCTAGAGAAATTCAGATGAGCATTTAAGAGGCCTCCAAAGCAAAGATTTCTTGATGTTGAGCCAGAACAAAGCCTCGCTCTTCTCAACTGTTAAAGCCTGGGAATAAAACATTCAGGGACTAACGAGAGAAAACCAGGTGTCTTTTCTGATGCTGTCTCCTTCAAAGTTCTCCGAAAAGCCTCCATCAAACAGCTGAGGCGGAAGGCAAGGACTCTTCACTGTGCGTCTGTGGTTGACACTTGAGCTACCACCAATTTTTTCCTCTTCAGTCTATTTCCTTCTTCACAGTGGTGTCAGACCCCTTCTGCAAGACCACACCAATCACCAATCACCAACCAGCAAGGAGGATGGCTGACGAGGTGTGAGAAAATGAAGCAAAGCTGCCAAAACCTAACAGGATACAGATGGGCCACCCACACCCCTCCCCCACCTCTGTGAAGTCAAAAATAAGAACACTCGTCTTCACCAGTGACCTTTAATAATCTTCTCTGTATTTGCCTGGGGTCTTTCTTGACATGCTTGTGTCACTTGGGGGTTATGGAATGTTAGCATTTCAATATAAGATAACACACTTGAGGAGGGAGCTTGCACTGGCCTTGTGTCAGGACCAGAAAGCACAGAGGGAGACCTTATCACTCAGTCCCCTTGGCCATCAGGCCCAACTCCATCTCTCTCTACCCACTGGCTGGTTCCCTTTTTCCTTCTGCAGCTTCTTCCTCCAGCAAGACTCCAAACTTCCAAATCTGACAACGTATGACACCTGATAAATATTTAACTTTATTTTCTTCAAAGTCCTGACATAGGCTCTCTGTTTTATTTAATTCAGTCAGGTTGCCAACTCTAGTGGTATCTACGGAAACAGTACCCTGGGGGAAAGGCTCTGTTTTTACCGTTTAATTATCACCTCTGGTGCAAATTACATCTGCAGAGCTCAGAAAGACATCATTTTAAGGGATGTCATCTACATGTACAGAAGTTTGTGTCTATCCATTCTTTGTGGGCTTTCTGTTTATTCTAACAGGGATCTCACATCAAATATAAAGTAAGGCCTTGCACTTGGATCTGCAGGAGTGCAGGCCAAGGGAAGGGTCCACTAGTCCATTAGCCCCCCAGCTGAGGTCACTGCATGCAGTGTTCAGGCTAAGTTTAATGGGGTTCACTTTGAACACTCCCCAAATAGTGCTGCTTACAACCGACCTCACTCAGGAACACGGCTGGCTTAAGCCAATATTCTGGTGTGCCAAGAGGTCAAGGCTAGTCAAGGAGGGACCAACATTTCGGCCCTGCCTCCTTATCTCTCTGAATCTCTGTTTCCTCAGTTGACAAAGAGGACAGTCCTTGCCTTGCACAGGTCCCAAAGCTGTGCAAGATTTAAAGGAGAGAATGCATATGAAAATAATTGACTGTTATTTGAACACTGAGTGGCATTGCTATAGTGATCACAATGACAAAGGAAGGGGGATGCTCTGATTGAAGCATCCCTTCCCCCACTTCTCTAGATCCCATGTGCATACATATATAGTTAAATTGGTTACATCATGTATATAATTATCCTCAACTTTCCGCCTCTTTATTTTTCCCAGGAACATTAGGGTATTTCTGTCTGCTAGTGTGTAACGGCTCAAATGATGTCATTGACCCCTGGGCCAGAGGCCACGGTACATGGAGCCATTCCCTCATTATAGGTCAGAGGGGTTGTTGGCTCTTCTGGATGTTATAAAAAAGTAGGAAAGGACGCTAGATTGGAATCAGACAATCAGACTTCAAGCTTTTAGCTCTGCCATTCCCGGCTGTGTGATCCTGGGAAAATCACTGCACCTCTCTGACTCCTGGTATCCTTATCTTTAAAATGAGGATAATTATACTCAGGTGAGGCAAAGAATATAAAAGTACTTTGAAACCTATAAAACGTATAAACATTATTGCAAATAATGTCATTATGAACAACTTTGGACACATAGCTTTATTCCCTCAAGACCTGGAATACTGGGTGCGAAGATTTGAACCATTTTTGTCTTTTAATATGCACTGGCAAGTCCCCTCATTCCACACAGAAGTAATTATTTCTCTTCAACATCCCCAGCTTTGGGTTTTATCGTGTCTTTAAAATACTTGTGACATCAATTAGGCATGAAATATCATCTTACAATTATTTGCCTTTTCCATTTCTATAATTTCTATTAGAGTGAACTTTTAAAACAATGTTACTTTCATAGTTCCTTGTGTATGAACTGCCTATTATTGTCTTTTTGCCCATTTGTCAGTGGACATCTTGGAGTGTTCTTTTATATCTGTATATTCATATGACAAAGATTAATCTTTGTCACCTCTATTTCAAAAATTTTTTCAATGTATTAGTCTACTTCTCTTGTCTAAGGAAGCACATTAAACATAAAAGAAATCTTGTTTGTTGATACAGCATCATACAGTGTCTTTAGGCTGATCAACACTCAAGAGGACACTGAGGATGTCCGATGGAAATATGCAAGAAAGAGAAAGAGACTGGACATTATGTCCCATTTGGAAAAGTTAGAGGAACCAGGACATCTAGCCAGGAGAAGACAAGCACCTGGTGGAAGAGTGTGGTGTGAGTGCATGCCTGTGCGCGTGCAAGCACACACGCAAGGAGTAGGAGAAGATGGTAGGGAGAGAGTTTTCAAATACTCAAGGAGATAACACATGAGGAAGTGTCATTGTATAATATTCACCTCGATAAAGCAACATTACAATTAAGAAAGGATTTTCTCATGATCTACACTGAACAAGGATGGAATGTACAGACTTAGAAGGTTCTTGGAAGTGTTTAAGCCGAGATCAAATGGATCCAGCAGCGGACAAGAACTGGGCTTCATGTTCTCAATACGCCTTTCCCACTCAGGTTCTCTAACGCAATGACCCTGGGTCATTTCCTGGAGGCTAGTTTTGTTTGTTTGTTTCATAAATGCCCGGAAAAAAGTCTGTTTTGCTACTCCTTTCCTCCTCATCTTAAGAGCCAGAAAAAGAAAAAAAAAAAAAAGTCTAGTGAACTTACTGTTAAGGTTTCTGGTTCAGCTCCAATTAATTTACTAATAATCAGCTGCCTTCTTGCAAAAGGACACAATGGCCCAAACACAGAAGGTCCAGTCACAAGTGTTTCTAGACTTAAAAAGACCCGCTCATTTTCCAGCCAAAGGTTTGGAAGCCTTTCCTTTTTTTTTTTTTTTTTTGTGCGTTATGCGGGCCTCTTACTGTTGTGGCCTCTCCCGTTGTGGAGCAACAGGCTCCGGACGCGCAGGCTCAGCGGCCATGGCTCACGGGCCCAGCCGCTCTGCGGCATGCGGGATCTTCCCGGACCGGGGCACGAACCCGTGTCCCCTGCATCGGCAGGCGGACTCTCAACCACTGCACCACCAGGGAAGCCCTGGAAGCCTTTCTTGATTAATTTGTGCCATAGCCTCTTCCCAGCTAACAACCGGTGTCAAGTCATAAGAGACGGAAGGCGTTAGAAACCACTGGCCTGTAGTCCTGATAGTTCATGAGCCAATGCAACGAGGATAAACGGCCATACAATCACAGCCATTTCCACATTTTATGTGAGACCTGTACCCATTACCAGAGCTGACAAATTATGGAAGGCAACTGCGTGCACACATCACAAATGAAGGAGCCCTTCCAGATACGCACACACCATTAGTAACGATTACATGTACATAGGACTTTGCAAAATTAGGATATGATCAGTAATTTATTTTAATTCAGTTAAGAAAACAGTGGCACCAGTCCAGGATTTTATAGGCAATCACAGAGTGTCTTGAGAAAATGACACAATTTGCAAATATCCAGATGGCAGCAGGGGCTTCCAGTTACTGGTTTATGTGGAAGGCTGGTGGTTAACGTAGATAAGCCAGGTGACTAATCACAGAACTAACAGGGTCACCTCCATAGCGCTGAGCATGCGGAATTCTGCCAAAGACCAGCTGCTTGATCTTGAGAAACACAAGACGGAAGTTACCAGAGCCCTCCCAAACAAAGGCTTGCAAACCTCACTGCTGTGGGTCACAGCCATTCTGTGAAGTGGCTGCTACAGCGCTAATGGTGGGTCTCCTATCCAGACACTCAGGAAAAAATGGGTCTTTGACCATGAGGCAATTTTCTCCAGCAGGCGGGTTCACCCTTCACGTGTTATGTGGTGAGGAGACCAGTGATTTAGTCATTTAGGGGCAACGTGATGTGGTTGGGAAAGTACAGACTTCAGGGTTAGACTGGGATGTGAATACTGGCTCCTCCATCTACTGGCTCAGCCATCCTGGAGAGGCCACTAGCCAGCTCTGAGCCTGTTTCTTCTACAATAAAGGGCAGCTATACCAACCTCAAAGGATTACTATAAGGATGATTAGGGGACTTAGAGTAAGGCCTCTGTTGCACTGATGTGCATAAACAGCATTCAGGGAATTAGGACGGTGATCATATTTCTTAAAATTGTTTTAGGAATCTTTTTGAGACACAGAGGTCTTGATGATGATGATATTTACTGAGCACTCACTACGTGCTAATCACTGTACATGAATCATCTCATTATGGGAGAGCCACCGTCATGCCCATTGTACCACTGAGGAAACTGGGGCTTAGAGAAAAGCACAGTAGATTGTCCAAGGCTATATATATCACTAGCAGGTAGTGGAGATGGCATTGGGACCTGGGCAGTCTCATTCCAGAGGTGATGCCCTGAACAGCCTCAAATGTACACATGTCAACATACTTTTCTCTAATAAACCTATTCCTAGTTCATGTGCATCCTGGAGGACCAAGAGCCCCAAGATACTGATCCAACTGAACAAGCCTCAGAACCAGATATTCAGATCCTATCAGCAAGTGACAGCCCTCTACCATCCATGTGGCTCCCCATCCAGCAACATCTGAAGCCACATGATTCACGGAGTCTATTTAAACACCTGATGAAACCCCAAGATTCTAACTTCAATAACTCCTCAGAACTATTTCCATGTAGTTGATTGTATATATGGTCAGTTCAACACTATATGATACAAATTCCAAGAAATGTATAAATTACTAGAAACCAGCTGACCCCTTTAGCTCTCCAGCTGGCATGTAACGAACACAGCTCCAGGTGCATATATTTCAAATACATGTGTGGACTGACTGGGGCATAAACTATGGCAGGGCATAGAGTTCACCTTGCCCTTTAGAACTGAAGCTTGAAAGGTACCTCCTCAGTTAACAAAGTGCTCACGATTACACATTTAGAAGAAAATATCTTAAAAGCATTTTACCTGTCTGTTGTTTTGCATATACCCCCCCACCTTTTTCTTCACAGAGGTAAACATCCTTAGATGCCACAAGGTACACTGGTATTAAACACCAGACTAAATCCACCAGGAAACCTGGCATTGGGTCGTGGCTCAGCTGCTGATTTTCTTAGTGGCCTTCTGCAAGTCATTTCCCCTCAGTATCCTTATTCATAAAGTGGGGAGAATAATACATGCTTTATGTTAACCTTACAACATTGTTGGGTTCTCAAGTGAGACACTAGATGTGGTACTTAGAAAAAGAATTCCATCATTTTTTAGGTCATTCCAAGTTTCCACATAAGGCTACTGGCTGAGTCAAAGTTAGAACATATACAAAGACATGTCAGAGACATATACAAGAGAGACAAAGGCAATGACTACAAATACCACTAACTAAATCTGGCCTAATCTTGACCAACATCTGAGATAGTGAATCTTAAAACCAAAAGTCAGCTGTCCATCAAATTGTCCAAAAATTCTTAGAAATTCTTAGAAATAAAAGAATCACCACTTTGTGTTTTCATTAAATGGACCCCAAACTCTTAAAACTTTCTCACAAGGCTCCAGCATCCTTAGCCAACATATACACTCATTTGATCCTTCTTCTTCTTTTTTTTTTTAAAATAGATTTATTTATTTTTGGCTGCATCGGGTGTTCGTTGCTATGCGCAGGCATTCTCTAGTCATGGCAAGCAGGGGCTACTCTTTGTTGTAGTGCCGGCTTCTCATTGCAGTGGCTTCTCTTGCTGCGGAGCACGGGCTCTAGGTGCATGGGCTTCAGTAGTTGTGGCACGCAGACTCAGTAGTTGTGGCTCGCAGGCTCCAGAGCACAGGCTCAAGTAGTTGTGATGCATGGGTTTAGTTGCTCCGCGGCATGTGGGATCTTCCCGGATCAGGGCTTGAACCCGTGTCCCCTGCATTGGCAGGTGGATTCTTAACCACTGCGCCACCAGGGAAGCCTCTGAGCCTTCTTTTTATAAAAGCAAACCTCACCATGGGAAAATAGTGACTTTTAACTTGGAATCAGTGTAATTCGTTAGCACTAACAGCTTTTCTTTGAGCGACTTGATCAGGTGTTCAGAGCACATAATACGCCTAGAAGAAGCAGTTCCTCCTGGCATGAATAGTAAGCACCCAATAAATATAAAAAGAGATCAGCTGAGCAAAGCTGCATCAATGAATCAGAAGAAACAAGCTTAATGATGTCCACATGATACTATGTTTCTCTGTGAAAGTCTAGTGCTATGGACTAACATGAACTAAGCTCCTTAGATTTTGTAGTTAATGATTAGAGCTAGAAGGATCTAGCTGGTTATGGCATCAAAATTAAACATCTGCAACCCAACTCATATACCTGTGTCATAAGAAATACTACATTAAGGAGCCTTATTGTATTAATGTCATAATCCATGTAGAATAATTTTAACATTTAAAAGATAATTTAAAGAAAATAAAAAATTAAAATATATCATTTTTTTCTATCACTGAAAACTATCATTGAGATTTAAAAATTTACAAATCATTTAAATCCCAAGTAGAAATTTTGTTATGATGTGCTTTCAAAAGAATGTTTATTGTTGTACATTTTTGCTCAAGTGTATGGCATCAAATGCACATCAGCGACACCCGCCCCTTCCCCACGAGTCTTGCCCTGCACGCTTGCTGCAGGGACAGGAACAAATGCTAGAAGGCACTTGCCCATGCAGTGCTGTGCCCACTGTCCTCCTCATAGCAAATTCTAAAGGAACAGCCATTATGAGTTAAAGGGCACAGGTGCTTTGCTTCAACTACCTTTGAAGGTCAAAAAGGACTTTGGATAGGCCAATCCTTCTTTTTAGCATAACCACATTCTTTCTGCAAGGAAAATGATCTTAAAAAACTACTCTCATAGGAATTCACCGTCGATGCCTCGCTTATAAACAAGTATATAATCATGTTTTTCAAAAGGCCAACTAGTGTATGCTGTTTTTTAAACACTTACAAATGCTAACGACACCTGCTGGTAGAAAATATGATTTTAGTTAACTGCTGATGGAGAAGTGAGGCCTACAAGGGCTGGCTGTCTTTTGAACTGGTAACGAAACAGAAAACGAGCCCCCAAATCACTTGTTTCTTTTTCCAACTCTGCCTATCGCCATTATCAGGAATCGAAAGGCCAAATTAATGAAGCTAGGAGATGTACTGGACTGGACCCCTCTGATTCGAGGAGTATAGAGCAAAAGAGATATTCCTACTCTGATTTAAACACTAGGGAAAACAAATCCTAAATAGTGATACCTGAAAAATATTTACCAACTATTTTGGAAACTGTTCCTCTCCCACCCTTACTCTCACACCAGAACCTCCCCATGAAAGCAAAGTAAGTCACATTTTAAAATCTGGATTCAGCTACCATGAAGAAAATTGATATCTGACATCTGGTGATACATTTTTCTTACCACATTTGTGATATACAGATATATTTATGTTCTAAGAACAAGAATAAGAAAAGATTAAGCAGATGGGTTTTATACCTAAGCCTTTAGCCAAACTACACAAAAATACAGGACTAAGTGACAGCAAGAAGGGACTAGTTAGAGTCCAGAGCTATTCTCAGTATTCTTTTCTTTGACCCAATTCAATTTATTCATTAAGCTAGGTTATGCTTCGTTTCCTTCCAAAAGGAGTCTGAGGGGACACTAGCTTCACTGCTCCCACATTCATTAAATTATGAAGTTCCCACTGAAAAATCATATATCCATTCCAAGCCTGAACAACCTGAATTCTATGCAGGTACTGTCCTGTCAAAACTTAAATAAGAGTCCAAACACCACTAAGGCCATCACACTTCCACAGCCACTGGGAACAAAAACGCTTTGTGAAAATACACAACTGAATTGAGGTGTTGGATGGGGATGGGGGTGAGAAGTTAGTTTGCACTCAACTTACAGAAAGCTGATTACAACCTGAGACTGTCTGGAGTCCTGTCAGCTTGGAGCAGCTCTTGTTAGAGGCAATGAATCTTTGATGCTGTCCTCCCGAATATACATAATTCAGTGAACCAAGAGCACATAGCTGAGCAGACCCAAGGGTGGCAGGTGGGTGGACCCCCAAGAGTACTGTGACAAGGCCGGATGCACACTTGCCTCCAGACTTTCTTGGTCGTGGTGGGGGAGAGAGGAGATCTCCCAGATACACACCAGCGGAAATGATGACCTGGGTCCTGTGGGTTCCACTACAGCTTAGCCACAGCAAAGGTGCAGTCTGACGAAAGCAACCGTATTCCCCAAGATCCTCAACGAAAGAGAGGGACGCTTTCTCCTCCACCTGAACCCAACCTTTAAGGCCAGTGAGCTCTTTGCCAGAGATATAACACACAGGAGGAAAAGGCAGACTAAACACAAGCCAGGAGGATTCCCTCACATTACTCTCAAGGCACAGGAAAGTTACCAGAAAATGTTTTCAATGTTCCAAGAGGGCTTCCCACTGCCCGGAGGAGTTTAATTCATTTTAAGAATCCATGTGGGAGACACTCATATTACTCATTCAGCTCCCAGACACCCAACTGAATGACACCCACCGGCCACAGATGCCAAGCAGAGGTGCGGTGACCCGTCTTTGCTGCCAAACAGCTGCAAGTCCAAGCCTGACAGATGAGATGTCCTGAGGGGTCCACAAGAATGTCCCCCTGCCTGGTCAACCTCTGCAAGAGGAAACCTGTGCTTAAAGGGTAACTTTTCCCTGGACTTCCATGGTGGCACAGTGGTTAAGAATCCTCCTGCCAACGCAGGGGATAGGGATTTGAGTCCTGGTCCAGGAAGATCCCACATGCTTCGAAGCAGCTAAGCCTGTGCACCACAACTACTGAGCCTGCACTCTGGAGTCTGCGATCCACAACTACCGAACCCGCGTGCCACAACTACTGAGGCCCGCGCGCCTAGAGCCTGAGCTCCCCAACAAGAGAAGCCACTGCAATGAGAAGCCTGCATACCGGAAGGAAGAGCAGTCCCTGCTCGCCTCAACTACAGAAAGACCACTCGCAGCAACAAAGACCCAATGCAGCCAAAAATAAAATAAATAAAATAAGTAAATTTATTTTTTAAAAAAAAGGGTAGCTTTTCCCTGACGACCAAGCCCATTGATGCAGTAAGTCCCTCTTCGGAGTGGATCGACAGTCTGAGAGCCCTGCAGGACGCAAAAGAGAGGCAGGGGCAAAGAGGCTGCTGCCCTCAGGCTGGGAGGAAGAGAGATGGGGACAGAGGAGGTGGCGCTCTCTTGATCCATAGAGGGGGTGGAAGGGAGGCAGAGAGACAGAGACAGAGTTAGAGATGGAGACAGGGAGACAGAGAGACAGAAAGAGTGTATGAGAGATGGAGAGAGAGGAAGAGGAATGCACAGAGTGAGAGATGGAAACAGAGAGACAGTGACACAGGGAGGGAGCAGAGAGAGTAAGAGACGGAGAGAAAGACGGACCCGGAAAGGTCCAGGTGGAGGCCCTACCTCGGAGTCCTTGGCTGGACTGCTGGCCGGGGGTACTTCCAAGCTGCAGTTCGCTCTCTTGACCGTGAGGTAGAAGGGGTAATCCTTGGCTACCATGGCAGCTGCCGGGCCTGCCCGTTGGGATGTCACCGCTGACCCGATGCGACCACAAAACTCCCAGGCGAAAGGGGGTCCCAGCTCCACGGTGCCGGGCGGCTGCAGCGGCTACACGGAGACTGACAGCCGGCTTCTAGCCTAGCTCGGCCTGACTCTGACGCTCCGGCTAAAAGGGGGCGGGGCTTAGACCGAGCCCGCCCGTCTAGGCTGGGGGAGTGGGCGGGGCCCTGCAGGGAGCTCCAGGGAGCTCCCAGGTGCCGCCTCGCTGAAGCCCCCTCCCGAGCCGCGGCGGTATACGGCGGCTGGACCCTTCCTCCCGCGGGCCCTCGGCTCGGGGCCACCCAGCCCAGTGGCAGCTCCAGTTGGGCTCCGCGGCACACTTGGGGTGGAAGAGGCGGCGGGTAGAACGGAGCTTCGGGCGAAGCCGGGCGGAGGCAAGCGTCCTTGAGGGAAAGTAAGAGTTTTAAAAACCCACATGAAGAAGCAGTATTCTGTCTTGCCTTATTCCTAGCCAGTCTCTCCCCATACATTTTTTTTAAAACCATGGCTCACGGGCCCAGCCGCTCACGCATGCGGGATCCTCGCGGGCCGGGGCACGAACCCGCGTCCCCTGCATCGGCAGGCGGACTCTCAACCACTGCGCCACCAGGGAAGCGCTTCTACACCCATTTTTAAGTATGAAGAGGCTGCCTGCCACTTAGAAGAGGAATCTGACAGGGGTTGTCAAGATAAAGCTGTGCAGTGATGAGCCGGCACTACCACGCCTTACTGCAGAAACACATTGCAAATGCCCAATAGGCAATTATAAGATCATTCATTCCCCGCAGCCCTGTCTGGAACAGTAAAAAACAAACCCAAATTGGAAACAACTGTAATATCCACCAACGGGGAGTGCTTAGGTAAATTCTTATCACTATGGAACACCACGCAGCTGCAGTCAAAAAGAAGATGGGTCTGTGGGTGTGGCATGGAAAGATTTCAAATGTATTAGGTTCAGTTAAAAAATAATTGCAGAGTAAGCACAGTATAATACCATTTGTGTTAAAAAAAAATCACATCTACAAATGGATACCATAGGGCTTCCCTGGTGGTGCAGTGGTTAAGAATCCGCCTGCCAATGCAGGAGACATGGGTTCGAGTCCTGGTCCGGGAAGATCCCACATGCCGCAGAGCAACTAAGCCCGTGCACCACAACTACTGAGCCTGCACTCTAGAGCCCGTGAGCCACAACTACTGAGCCCGCGTGCCACAACTATGGAAGCCTGTGCACCTGCGGCCCATGCTCCACACAAGAGAAGCCACCGCAATGAGAAGCCTGCGCACCGCAACGAAGAGTAGCCCCCGCTCGCCGCAACTAGAGAAAAGTCTGCGTGCAGCAAAGAAAACCCAATGCAGCCATAAATAAATAAATAAATATTTTTAAAAAAGAATACCATATATTTTCCCGTTTGTGTTAAGAAAAAACCCATATCTACAAATTTCTCTATATTTTCTATAGAGAAATGTAGGTAAATACCATTAGAAAACCATCTGGAAGGATCCACAGCAAGTTTTTGCAGGGCTGAAAGGAGGCAATCAGTTCCAAGGGAATTAAAAGTAGTGGACAGGGCTTCCCTGGTGGCGCAGTGGTTGAGAGTCCGCCTGCCGATGCAGGGGACACGGGTTCGTGCCCCGGTCCGGGAAGATTCCACATGCCGCGGACCGGCTGGGCCCGTGAGCCATGGCCACTGAGCCTGCGCGTCCAGAGCCTGTGCTCCGCAACGGGAGAGGCCACAACAGTGAAAGGCCCGTGTACCGCAAAAAAAAAAAAAAAAAAAAAAAAAAAAAAAAAAGTAGTGGACAAAGGAGCCTTCATATTATAGCTAATATGTTCTTAAATATTTTACATGAAAAACATATCCATGTGTTGGGAAATTAGAAATTAATTTTTAAAATATTAAAATGAGCATTATCTCAAAAGTTATTTTGTAGACTGCAGTGTTGAATTTTTTCCCCCTCCTGTCAAAGTCATGGCCACAGCAGGTGGGGGTCTAGGGAGATGATGTCTTTCCTTTTGACTTCTTAGGTATGTAGGAGGTAGTGGGAATGGAAATATCTAGTCTCTGTTTCAGTGCTCTCTGCTCCAGCCGAGGCCAGAATCCAGCAGTTCCTACTTTCCAGGCAGGAAACCTCATGATATACAGCCCTTTCATCCCTGCCTTGAGGATGAAAACCCACACGCTGGCACTAAATTCGCCGGCTTTCCTGCCCAGCTAGTGTGGACAAACTGCCTTCAGAAGCAGAGAGAATCTGGTCCAGTTCTGCCAGCCTCACTCTTGTCAACCATGTAAAGGAAGCTCCTGAATGAGTGAGTTCCAGCTGGCACTGAAGACAGCACCTGAATTTTTTTCCTCAAATATACACCCTAAAGCAGTGGGAAGGAAGTAGCTGAAAAAGAGGTTTGGGGTGGGAAAGAGTGGCTCAGGACCACTTGTTTTTTTCCTGCCTGTATTCCTGAACACAACTTTGTCCTTTTAGCCTGAACTGTGCTGATGGAGAGCTTACACAGATGCTCACTGCGAGTCTGGCCAAGCTTGCGGTGGGGAGTGAGGGGAATCCCACCTCCAAGGGCAACCAACCAAAGCAGCCCCTGATTAACTTTGCCACCAAAGGCCTCACACAGGGCTCCTCTGGCTGCCAAGGATTTGAGCTGAAGCACCTGGAGCTTGCCCCTCATTCCCTGCCTCCGCCCGCTCCTTGGGCCCCCACAGGCCCACCACCCCAATTAGGCGGCTCTGGCCAGTAACAGTCCCTTCGTGGATGGGCTTTGATCCCTGTTGGAGCTCACTCGGCCTTGACCTCCAGTTGGGAAGTGTACATCCAGCACTTGGTGAAGAAGAGAGTGACCCTGGTAAACTATGCCAGCCCTGGGACTAGGCTACTCACTGCAGGATTCTCCGGACCAAGCACGAAGTCTGGCATATGTAAGTCCAGTGTAGTAATAAATAAACCCTATGGAAGAGAGGGAACTTTAACCTCAAGTACAAATATCGTAGAGCAAAGAAGAGTCATATCGGTTGATGAAAAGGCTGCCATATCCACTTGCTCTTAAACATTTTTTTGCCCCTCTTCAAAAGACGGAACCATAAAAATCAGTCAATATACATGGCACAACATATGTGCAGCAAACTTGTGTCTTTCCCAGTATGTATGCTAGGCAGAGAGAGACGAAGAGGAAGAGGAGAGAGATTGCTAATGGCCAGTAACAACTTAAATTGTGCTGGGGAAAAAAAAAAAAGCATAAGCCCCAAATGAGTGCAAAAGGGAAGATGGGAATCTGGAGTTCCTTTGGGTGGTCTGATGCTTCCAAGCCTCTCATAGCTTGAATGTCTCACCACGGTGAATAAGATTCTGATATTTAAAGACATATATTTTTCATACAATAAGGCCTGTAAACTGAAACCTGCAATTTTGGGTATACACAAGCCATGTATGTGGTCCTTGAGACATTTAAAGGATTTTCAAGGATATTTTTGACTCCATGCAATTTCTACTTTCAGAACCTCCCTTGTGTGTGATGTGCTACTCCAACATTAGCAGATTTGGGCAATCTGCATAGGATTCCAACCAGGGGTGTCTATGGTCAAAGACTTGGTCAGAAAGCAGGCTGCTTGCCACTATGGAGAACAGTATGGAGGTTCCTTAAAAAACTACAAATAGAACTACCATATGACCCAGCAATCCCACTACTCGGCATATACCCTGAGAAAACCATAATTCAAAAAGAGTCATGTACCAAAATGTTCATTGCAGCTCTGTTTACAATAGCCCGGAGATGGAAACAACCTAAGTGTCCATCATTGGATGAATGGATAAAGAAGATGTGGCACATATATACAATGGAATATTACTCAGCCATAAAAAGAAACGAAATTGAGCTATTTGTAATGAGGTGGATAGACCTAGAGTCTGTCATACAGAGTGAAGTCAGAAAGAGAAAGACAAATACCATATGCTAACACATATATATGGAATTTAAGAAAAAAAAATGTCATGAAGAACCTAGGGGTAAGACAGGAATAAAGACACAGACCTACTGGAGAACGGACTTGAGGATATGGGGAGGGGGAAGGGTGAGCTGTGACAGGGCGAGAGAGAGGCATGGACATTTATACATTAACAAACGTAAGGTAGATAGCTAGTGGGAAGCAGCCACATGGCACAGGGATATTGACTGGGTGCTTTGTGACCGCCTGGAGGGGTGGGATAGGGAGGGTGGGAGGGAGGGAGACACAAGAGGGAAGAGATATGGGAACATATTTATATGTATAACTGATTCACTTTGTTATAAAGCAGAAACTAACACACCATTGTAAAGCAATTATACCCCAATAAAGATGTTAAAAAAAAAAAAGAAAGCAGGCTGCTCTACAGGAGGGCTCCCAAGCACAGCCCTGAAGCTGGTATCAGAGTGGAGAGAAGTTAGTCCAACTCTGCAATGCTGCCGAGCTGAGCAGCCCCAGGAGCCCAGCATTCCCCATCCTGCCTGTGTGTGTGTTTATGGGCTTAAGAACAACACTGCCCTAACAGTCAGCTTCACTCAAAGCAATGGCACAAAGTGCCTTTCAGAACTCGCCTTCGGCACAACTCGTTATGATCCTATAAAACGCTTCAGAGCCGGGCAGTGTTTCTCGCTAGCCAGAAGCCTGGAGACTGGAATAAAGAAGCCTGTTCTGCATTTCCAGGAACAGTGCCAAGAGCAGAGCCTGTGTTCTCGCCTGGGCTGAGCGGGGCTCATTTGTGCTGCTGATGGAGTGGTGGGCTTCCACCCACAAGCCTAGCTGGGGCTGTTAGCTCGTTTTAGACAGACTGCCAGGCACGACTGGGAGACCATCCAATCCCACCGCCATGGCTGTGAGCAGAACAGGCCCAGCATGAGGCTAAAACTTCAGAAATCAAAGTGGTTGTGACAGTCTTCTCAGCCAACGGGACAATGCTTTGTTCTGACAGCAATATACTTAGTATCTCCACTCATTCCTGAATCTCTCTGCCAGAAAGGTGTGTGAGGTGCACCTGCTCGAGAAATATGGTTGAGTTTAAAATATGGCCTTTCACCTGTAACCTCTGCTGTGAGGTATGTATTTGCAGAAGGAGTGCAAGTGACAGTAGTTGATGCCCTAAAGCCTAGACTTCAAACACAATGCACCTCCATCTGCTTCCCTGGCATCTGGAGCTATCTTGTCTACCCCTGCTAATCTGACATGGTCGTGTAGGTACATGTTGGACATGTGTGTACTAACCCCCCTCCCCTCCCCTTCTATTTAGGTGACATTCCCAGCTAATGACCAAGCTCCCTTTCCTCTCTGCAACTTCAATCTTGATGGGAGAGGGGAGTTAAAAGCCTGAAGAAGTTCTGGCAGTGAATTCTGAGAGATCAGGACTGTGGTTTACTGCCAGACAGGTAAAAATGGCACAAATAAAGCACTGACAATACCTAAAATCATCTAAAACTCTCCCTCTGCCTGGGGAGATGTCCACTGGCTCCAGGTTAGATTTATGAAAATATATACCTGGATCTTCTAAAGCTGGAAGACTTCATTCTTGCCTTCTCTTATAGATCTCATTTTCTGAAACAAGTCTGAAAAACCAGTTAGGTGATAGCATCTCTTTCTCCCAGTATTGAGCTAATCCTGTGACTTATTAGCTATAATCCAAAAACAATCAAGATTTTATGTTTAAATACAAAGAATGATATGTGTCATGCCCTGATATACCACAGACAGGTACAATCATTATAGCAGTGATTCCCAACTGGGGGCGATTTTGTCCCCTAGGTGACATTTGGCAATGTCTAGACATTTCTGATTGTCACCGGGGGACGGTGCTAGTGGCATCTAACAGGTAGAGGGCCAGGATCCTGGTAAACATCCTATAATGCACAGGACAGCCCCCCACACCAAAGAATTAACAGGTCCAAAATGCTTATAATGCCACAGTTGAGAAACCATGCATTAAAGGGTAGAGCTGAAATATGGCATCAGAGCCAGGACAATCTGTTGGTTTTGACCTCAAGAATATTTTCGCTTTAGACCTTGATCACTGATTGATGTCAAATGTCAGTTTAGGCAGAGTGGAGCAACGAAAAAAATGCTTGAGTGCCAAGAAGCCTCAGAATACTGACATGCCTAAAATCTTTCCTTCATGCCCATACCTGACCCTTAACTGAATAACAGATTTCATAAAGCATGAAAGGACAAGAGAATAAAGAAGAACATGGGAGTAAGTGGGGAGGGGGACAGAATATCATCTTAAATTGTTTCAGATATGAAAACGTACCTCAAAAGGCCAGTGAAAATGAAAGTTGCAATGACAGATAATACTTTAAGAAGAACTTGGGGAGGGGGAAGAAATGTTTCAAAGCTTGGTTTATCCCAGGACAAACTTTACCACCATATTTAATTGTTTTGGGGGGCAGAAATGCAAACTCAGTGATGAAATAAAACCCCCAAAGTGTACAGTTTACTGTGTTTTTGATACATAGCATAGCCTGTGCAATCAGAAACCTGTCTTCACTGAAGATTTTGCAATAAGAATCCTGACTTTCTCCAATTTGAGCTGATTACTATCAGCAGGCTTGCTTTGCTTACAGAATTTGAGCCAACCTTTAGAACCTTCTGTACACTTTGAACTTTATGGGGAGTCTGCATTTGTTTGAGAGTATTTCATATTTTTGGACCAAAAATTTAATAAATTTGTTATACTCTGAAACTATTTATTCCCTTCAGACTATAGCTAATGTATGCATCATGTAGGGTTTTTATACTAACCACTGCATGGAGAAACTGGAATCTAAAATGTGTAAAATTAGCTTTGGATAGTGGAGGTGTTTTCTCTTCCATCAACTACAAACTCAGCAATCAAAGTGCCATATTTCATCAAACCTAAGATGCCAAAGACTGTAATATGTGCTATTATTTTTATGTACAACCAAGAAAGAAAAAAATGTTGCCAATTAAGTTATAACACGTGATCAATTGTAAGATACATCCCAATTCCAGAGACGTTAAAATGTGGGGGAAATGTGCATAACAATGAAAAATATAGCACTATTCATATCTTCTGGCCAGGATTTGAAAACCTACACATTTATAGAAATATGAGTTGTGTGAATTTAGGGACAATAATTCCAGAGACCACCTGCAGTGAAATCAACTGAGAAGCTTATCAAATCCACATCACTGGGCCCCACTTTGGGTCTGCTGATTTGGAATCTTCAGCAGCGGACTCCAGAAATTTGTATTTTTGATAAACACCCTCAAAGCACATTGTTTGAGTAGTAAAGTGTGAGAATTATCAGCAAGCCCAATAATGAACCTGGGCCCCCGCCCTTGCAGAGACACTGGAACCCCAGATCCTCAGGCCAGAGGTGTCCAGGGGTAATTAGCCCATTGGTTGTAGCCTCACAATCCAGAATAGGCACAGAGAGCTGCTTATTTGTTCAGGCAGTACTAAGGAAGTATTAGTGCTGGACAGCCTGCTAAAAGCATATGGGTGCATCAGGGATACAATGAAAAATAATTCAAGTCCACATTCCCAGTAAACTACCAACTAAGCCACCCACAAGGAGATGTGTTCTGGCTCTTGGGACTTTGATTTACAATCTGGTATCCAAAGTTCCAATTAAAAACATGCTTATCTTCATAGCCAGGGGGCATGACTGCATTTAAGTTTCTAAAAAATTAGCTCCAGCAGTAGAGAATGGGAGGAGGGCGGTTGGCTTGAGATGTTTACTTGAAAAATACCTGGGGCTTTGGTGGGGGTGGGGAGGGGAGGGTGGTGTGAGCAGAAGACCTTAATTACAGAACGAGTTCAACCAGCACAAACAGACTCTGGGACTCCTGGCAAGCCTCTGTCTCACTCATCTGGTGGGAGCGAAGTCGGCTGGTGTGTGGTAGAGCGCAGCCAATTAGCTGAAAGTGTTCCTTGTGCCGTGGGCATCCCATAATACTACAGGGGGGTGGAGGGTGTTGGTTAAGTGAGCCGAGTTACAGGAGCTTCTGCTGTGTCTGAATTTTTCCATCTCACATCCAAAACCAAGCTCAGCAAACACAGGTCTCAGATGCCTGCAATTCTGACTGAACCAAAAGCCTTGGCAACGGAAGGCTGAAGAAAAGCACCAGCCTCTAGTTCACCGACGTTTATTCCTGTACGATCATTTAATTCTTTGGCATGACAAGAACCATCAACCAGATGGCTTCCTGGCTAATTCCTCTCCTCCAAGACTGTCCTCAATCCGCAGGCAAGGGCAACCCTTACTTTGTACCCACACAGTGCGGAGTACCTGTTTTTCACTAATAATACTCACCCCGCTCATAATGACTGACTCAGTGTGTCTCCACCTACAAGGGCACAGGGACCATAACTATCTCAATCACCACAATGGCTCCAGCTCCTTCTATCATGCTGGCACATGGTAGAAGGATCCATATTTGTTGAAATAAAAGTCATATTGAAATGGCACTAATCAAAGATCATGTCATAGAGGAGGTAAATTCAGAGAATTTTTGCAACGAGGAACATCATCTATTTAAAGTTTCTGAGATGGGACCAAGAAAGTAAATGCAGAATACCACAGTGGGCTGTTAAAAGAAATCTTGAAAAGGAGCATGAGTCCTTTAATAAGCTTCTTGAAGAGTCCCAAACTCACTGAAACCACTTTTAGAGATGGCTCCGGCAGTGTAAGGCTATGGGGCCCTGTTGGATATTACTGAGAGTTTTCGGTTTCCTCCAGCTTTTTACACACACTCAGCAATTTACACTCATTTCTGAACAAAGTAGACTTGCCAGGGAGATTGAAACTCTGGTGGCAAAGAGATGTCAAATAGTTTGTTTTCTAAGACTCCTTGTAACAAGCTCATCTTCCCTTTTCCTTCCCTCTAGAGGCACTGTCTTCCTTTTCCTTCTCTAGGTTTTTGATTCCAGGTTAAACTCTATAATTTTTTTTTCTTTTCAATTTGCCATGCTCATACCTAGTGCTATTAATATAGAAACTTTGTTCTCTTGAGCTGGGCCCTGGCTGACTTTTAAGGAGAAGGGGAGATTTTGCCTGGTGTTTCTGCAAGATCAAACATGGTGCTGGTCTACTATTGCCAGGTTGCTGTGAAATTATGGACTCAAAAATTTTTTAGCCAAGGAAGCCAGTGGGAGAGGAAGGAAACTTCTCTGCTGGCTGCTCCACAAAGGGACGGTCATGCTCTCCCGTCTGGGCCTCCTCACCTGGAGTCTTACAAGAGGTGCTTTGAGAGCCCACTCTGGTTTCGACACAGTACGTGGTGAGCAAAACTCATCTGTCAGGGAGTGGGAGGAAGGGAGGGAAGAAGGTAAGAGAGAATTAAAATTGTAAAGCCAACATCATGTGGCTTCCTCCTTGAACTTTAATAACCCAGTGCTGCCTGCAGGCTCAGAAAAACCATATGCAATGGGTAGGTACAAGGATTGCTCTGGTGCCAGGAAAATGCAGCAAGACATAACTTTTATAAGGTAAGCAATGAATAAATGCCCTGCAGGAACAAAACAGCTTTTAAAATCTCTGAAGTTGGCAGCCAGATGCCTGAAACCTTGGTTCAGTGCATCCAAAATGCACAACAGATAAGACCACCTTTAAGATGAAGTCATCTTCCAGGGGAAACAATAGGTGGGGAGGCTGAGTTTATATGATTCAGAGCAGCAGGGGAATTTGATCTGTATTTTCTTTGCCACAGCAAGACCCATTTTAATGCATGTTAGAGGTTTTCCACCAGTTGGGCAAATTTTCTAGAATGTTTTTAAAGGGAAAACATTTTACAGCCTGCCTTGGTTTCTGAAAGAGCCATCTTTCTCCCTGGGTTAGGGGTGATCTTTTTTTGTCTCATGGCATTATCGAGAAGATCTAAAACTACTACTCTTCATCTGGATTCTGCTGTTGTTAGAAAAGGCAGTTTGGGGTGTCTCATTACACTTCACCCTCAGAAATGTTAAAGGAAGTGCCTGTCACCAACAGTCAAAAATAAAAATGAAAATGATGCTGGCAGAGCTCAAAAACCAAAGGGATCAGCATTTTGCTTCAGTTTCCTGTTCATAAAACTTTATAAAAACAACCCACCCATTAAAGAAAAAAGCCCACAACAATAGCTCATTATTCTTTTCCTAAATGCTTGCCTCATGCCACTCTGAAATTAGGTGCCATCATGTTTCCTGAGTTATGGGCTCCAAACACCACATCCCTTTCCTCCCTTCCTTGCCCCCACCCCACCTGGCATCATTCCTGAATTTAGACACTTCTCCACTTTACGAGCTCAGCAGAGAAAGGCCAGTGTTCCGCTCCTACCTGCCCAGAGGAGGCCAAGCATCTGCCCCAGCTGGAAGCAGGAATAACAGAGGCTTCCTTCCCCCAAATTAATTCTCATTTCCTAGAGAAACTTTTAACATGGAAAGTGCAAAATTTCAAAGTGAAGGAAAAAAATTCCTACCGACTGCTCCAGTAAACTGATCATTACAAATGCATTGCCTTGTGACATTAATTTTTGAAGAATAAGATATTTCCCTTCCACCCTCGTTCTACAGTAAAACTTTATGGAATATTCAACACCCCATCCTTCAGTCCCTGGGAGAACACAGGAGAATACAAGCTCTAGAGTAAGAGGCCTGAATGCAAATACCAAGGTTTCCACTTGCTGGTGATGACTTTGGACACTTTGTGTAACCATGCCAAACCTCAGTTTAATTGGCTGTAAAATGGGGATATGAGAGTTTCAAGTCTTTAATGAGATAAAACATATGAATAGTTTAATGAGATAATGCGTGTGTCAGCAATCTAGGCACAAGGTAAGCGCAAAATCCATATTGTTATTAACCTTTCTGGTATACAAATCATCTTACTCCCTCTTTTCTCAATGAAACAAAGAGGAAAAGATGGAATTTGGGGATCTTTTCCACCTCCTTGCCTCCAAAGGGGTTAATTCTTTCATTTAAACCAGGATTTCAAATATTGATTTAACTACTGGACATGTATAAAAGAAGTGGCACAGGGAAGAGTAAACTGACCTAAATTTGAAGACATGGGATCCAATCCTGGTTCTACCACTAAATTTGCTGTGTGACCTTGGGCAAGTCTATTAAACTCTCTGAGGTGCAGTTTCTTGAACTGCAAAATAAGGCAATTTAAAAATAAATGCTCGGGGCTTCCCTGGTGGCGCAGTGGTTAAGAATCCGCCTGCCGATACAGGGAACACGGGTTCGAGCCCTGGTCCGGGAGGACCCCACATGCTGCGGAGCAACTAAGCCCGTGCGCCACAACTACTGAGACTGCGTTCTACAGCCCACAAGCCACAACTGCTGAGCCCATGTGCCACAACTACTGAAGCCCATGTGCCTAGAGCCCGTGCTCTGCAACAAGAGAAGCCACCGCAATGAGAAGCCCGTGCACTGCAACGAAGAGTAGCCCCCGTTAACCGCAACTAGAGAAAGCCTGCTCACAGCAACGAAGACCTAACGCAGCCAAAAATAAATAAATAAATAAGAATAAAATAAAAATAAATGCTCATCTTCTGTGATCCTATAAAACAACAAAGACTGAGCTGTATATGAAGTATTGTCTCAAATTTATGCCATTTTATTTCAGGGAAGAATATAAGTGATAATATAACTTACTGATGAACGCATCCTTGTCTAAATTTATTTATTTATTTATTTTTTGGCTGCGTTGGGTCTTCATTGCTGCACTTGCAGGCTTTCTCTTGTTGCAGCGAGCCGGGGCTACTCTTTGTTGCAGTGTGCGGGCTCTAGGCATGTGGACTTTAGTGGTTGTGGCATGCGGGCTCAGTAGTTGTGGCGCATGGGCCTAGCTGCTCTGTGGCATGTGCGATCTTCCTGGACCAGGGCTCGAACCCATGTCCCCTGCACTGGCAGGCGGATTCTTAACCACTGCGCCACCAGGGAAGTCCCAGCATCCTTTTCTAAAATCAGCATGTTTGGTGCAGGCAGCCCACATTTTGGGTTAGTTCAGCATGGTAATTTTATTTTTGGCCATACCGCGCGGCATGTGGGATCTTAGCTCCCCTACCAGGGATTGAACCTGTGCCCCCTGCATTGGAAGCACGGAGTCTTAACCACTGGACCACCAGGGAAGTCCCCAGTATGGTAATATTTTATAAGGGCTCATCAGAAAGTTAATTCAACGCCCTCATTTGTCAGGAAATGCAATGAGGAATACAGGTTTTTAAAAAATTATTAAATGGCCAAGGAAACAAGGTTGAAACAGAGGTTAGATCAACTATCAGCAAAGAAACTGAAAGGAAGATGGAGCTAGTCTACAAATGGGAAGGAACTGGCCTAAAATATACCACTGTCACTTAAAAATAGATACTTGGCTGCATGGTGCCTATGTTATCTGTATGACAACATTTGGTTCCTACTGCGTCCTCTTCCTACAGGCCTGTTATGACTATGAGAGCTGTCTGTTCCTTCAGTGACCAAGTCTTGCTGCCTTGTGGATTTTCCCCAGTCATAACTTCCTCTCTGCCCTTCGGGTAGGCCGTTTACATCTAAGTAGCAGGACCTCGGCCAGCTCTGTTCTGGATGCAACACACAGACAGCTGCTGGCATGATGCTGAGGACCAGAGGCTTCTCAAGGCTGAGAGCTCTGTGCACCCTGGCCAAATTTCTGATGTAAAATATTTTCATTGACGTCACACATTTATAAAAAATCAGAACTAAATGGGCTTCCCTGGTGGCACAGTGGTTGAGAGTCCGCCTGCTGATGCAGGGGACACGGGTTCGTGCCCCGGTCTGGGAAGATCCCACATGCCGCGGAGCGGCTGGGCCCGTGAGCCATGGCTGCTGAGCCTGCGCATCCGGAGCCTGTGCTCTGCAACGGGAGAGACCACAACAATGAGAGGCCCGCGTACCGCAAAAAAAAAAAAAAAAAAAATCAGAACTAAAGACAAAGATACATTGCAGCAACTTTTAAACAGTGCCCTATAAATAACAAATGGAACTAGAATTACTCAACAAATCATAAGCTTTATTATTCTTGAACATCTGTGTCTCTGACTTGACTGTGAGCTCCATACAGGCAAGAAATGACTCTCTTGTTCAGCGTTGCATCTCCAGCGCCAAAAGATGCCTAGCAAGTGACAGGAGCTCGACAAAAGACCACCATAGCTGATGAAGTCTAGTGGTTGGCTCTCTGCCAGGCACCATCCTTTGACTTTCCATGGTGTATCTCAGGTAATCCTCACAATAATCCAATCCAACTGAGGTACAGGGAGTTCAACTATTGATAACTTGCCCAAAGTCACACAGATGGTAAGTGCCAGAGCTGGGTTCAAATGCAAGTACTTTGCTTCCAGAACCTGCAGTTCCACACATGACTTGAAACATTAATTATCTGCAGACCATTTGCAACTCAGCAGGTGTCTTGATACAGACAACGATGCTACTAAGGGTCAAGGATATAAGCCTATAAGATATGATTAAAAGAACATCAAACAAGAGTCAGGAGACCTGGGTTCAGATCTTAGCCTTGGACTCCTTCACTGAGTTTAATCAAGTGTGGTGACTTCTTTGCTCACTAGTTTCCCCTTCTGGTCAATAATGGGTTAAATGGTCAATCAGGTCCCTGATGCTTATAAATCCTAAGTGCTAGAGTCATCTTAGATGTAATCTTTTTACATCCAGACAACTGTAGGTCACACAAGTGTGTTCCTGCATCTTCCAACAAGGGAGAACCACCCAAATATCTAAAACAAACAACCAAGCAAGTTAATCTCTCACAGCCTCAGTGCCCTGATCTGCAATTAGGGTAATACTACCCACTGCAAAGAGTGGAGGTGAGGATTAGAGAGAAGGCAAGTAAGGGGTTCACATATAGTAGTAATTTCATGAACAGTAGCTAGGTTTATTATGGTCCCAAAGAGAGCTGGGAGGTAAGTCTGGAGGAAGAAAGAATCTCCTCAAAGCCCAGGAACCAATCAACCAATCGAAAAGACCATGATGAAACAAAGATGTTTAAATCATTTCTAAGAGCAGAGTACACATTTGCCACATCCCCAGAGCAAAAATTCTGTATTGGATGTTCTTTCCAAAAATGGAGTAAGGTGGACAGGTTTGAGTTAACTTGGGATAGAACAAAAAGGATCCATTGTGATTGGGGGTATTGACATGTGAACGCTGAAATGCTAGAAAATAGTTAGGTTGCCATTAGCTCTATTGCCAGGCCTGTGACAAGCACATGCCATGCATTACCTTACTGAATCATCACAACTTGCTGAAGAGGGTGCTTCCCCTGTTTTATAGATGAGGGCATAGAGGCTCAGAAAGGTTAAGTAACTTGCTCAAGGTCACACAGCTACTAAATAGCCACACCATAATTTAGTCTGCCCAGAACACTGATGGTCTTAACCGCACAGCGGCACCCCCTCCTCAGTGTGCCCAGATTCACAGGTCAGCAGTCTTTGTCCACAACAGGGACAGGTGGCTTTATAGGTAGGACATGTGTGTGGGCTCAAGTGGCCTTGGGTTTCAGTCACTGTTTACCCACCGACTCCCGGCAGCTATGGACAAATCGTTTAACTTCCCTGGATCCTGTTTTGATCAAACAGAATATACTGGATTCGAGTTTTTCAATCCAAGTTGTGTGGACCATTAACCACTTACACTTTATACCCAGGAGGTTAGGGATAAAAGAGCCAAGACGTGAGCTGACCCTCTGTGCTGGTATCCTGGTTGGGGTAAGGAGTGGAATACATTTGTTAGCAAATGCAGAACTGGGTGACTCTTCAATTTTCTTTCATCTTGAAAATTCAGAAATTCTACAGAATATTAAGTGATAGGGAAAGAGAAAGGGAACCATGGGGGAGGTAGAGGGGGTGGGGGGGTTCACCTTGAAGCTGTGTTTGCACAGCAACCAGTGTACATACCTAGCCTGTAAGCTTATTTGGGGTGCTTTGGGGTGGAGGGAGCTGTGGACATCATGAGGATGGAAGCTAAATCCCTCCTCTTGAAACGACCACTATTGCACACAGCAAGCACTCCACAGATGCTGGTAGATTGAGTTTAAAAGAAAACAGACCTGGATCAAATTGATAGAAGTTGAGCTGCTGCAGAAGATGCATGACTATGTCAAAAATGTTAACAATGTCTTTCTTTGGTTCTCAGGCACCCACTCCCCATAAGCCATTTTCAATCTCAAGATCAATGCTTTTTCATGCGAATGAGCCCACATTTCCCAGCAGGATAACCACAGGTAAACCTTCCCAGCCTCCATCCCACACACTTGGAATCTGAACAAAGGTGAGCTGAGCTGTTCTGGGAGCTAAAGAATTCTTGTTTTCATTTGTATCCTTGCCCAGGGTAGTGACAAATATTGTTTCATGAGTTTCCAGCTTAGCTTTAGAGCTCAAAGGATAAAGTGCTTCCACAAGAAAGAAAGAGAAGAAAGAGAACAAAAAATTATATATATATATATATATATATATATATATATATATATATATATATATATATATATTTGCATTCAAATAGAAGAGTCTTTTCTTCCCAGGAAAGATGACAGTGTGCTACAAACTCAGCCAGACCTGCCAAAGTCTCCATCTGGTGATATTAGGGGTAACGAAAACCTCAAGGAGTTCTTTCAGTATTTTTATTCTAAAAACAGGATTTCAGAGTAATTCAGGTCTTCCGACTCCCAGCTCATGTGTCTTTCATGAAATTAGGTTGCCTCATGAGCCATGTTCCCATGCCACAAAAAAGACTGGCACATAATTAATGCTCCATAAATATTTGTTGAATAAATTAAAGAACAAAAGAAAGAAAAAGGTTCAGAAGATAGATACCAAAGGCCATTAACATGAGTGGATCGATTGGCTGACATTTAAAAAGTTTTGTGTATCTTTGAACTCATGTCCAGAATAGCACCTCCCTCCTTGGCAGCCTTTTCAAATACCACCTATTATACAGCTCCTCAATCAAGTTTTTCCTTTGAGAAATCTTCCCAGATCAACCCAGCCCACAGGAGATGGCTTCTTCTCTTGAGTTCAACAACTCTTATTGCTACCATGCATTAACCATGTTCTGCCAGGTGCCAAGTTTTGAAATTACTTACCAGTCTACAGCCATGTAACTTTTCTGATTATCTTCCTACCTAGAACTCCTGGAGGGCAGGGCCTGTCCACACCTACCTCTGGAACTGCTCTTAGGGCACTGGAACAAAGACAGAATGACTTCCAGAGCAACGACTAACTACATCTGGAGTATTTTTAAATAATCACTTATTTTATATTCAACTTCTTCCTACTACTATAATGGTCAATAGAATCTTTGTGCTGCTTGTTCTACTGCCAGGAGAGGCCAGTAACCATTGGTATCTGGTCAATTGCACAAGACTCTACACAGGGAAGGACTGTAGTGATGTGTTGTCCCCTCAAAACACCCCATTAAAATTAAGTGAAATACTTATCAAACCTCCAGATCTATGCACCAGTTTACAGGAAACAGGAGAATAGAGGAAAAAGTTAAGCCAGACCATGAGAAAGCAGTCCCAGAATCCAGGATAGAAGACAGTCTACAAGACAAATGACCTGGATTCTTCAACAAATCAATAGCATGGGGGAAAAGAGAGGGAGGGGAAGTTTTACAGAATATCAACCATAAGAAATGGGTGGAACATGTTGGGATCCTGATTCAAACAGGCCAACTGAACAAGGACCTGTTTGAGACAAATTAACAAGAATTCCTTAGTATCACCTAAGATGAAGCCCCAAAGATAAATCTGAATTTGGAGAAATTTGAGTTTGGATTTAATATTGATATTAAGGAATTCTTGTTAGTCTTGTTAAGTGTGATAAAGTGTGGTGGTTATGTAAAAAAATAAAATGTCCTCATCAGGTAGAGCTGTATTCCGAAATCCTGATGAGTGAAGTGATACGATGACTGAGGTTTGCTTAAAGTATTTCTAAAAACACAGGGGAAAGGTTAACCATTGTGGATGCTGGATGCCAGGTGAGTGGAGGTACTAATTATACTATTCTCTCTACTTTTACAAAGTGGGCAAATCACAAGGTATCATGTTTAACATACTAAATTGCCCAACTTATAAAATTATACTTTCCAGTGCAGGTAAGGGTACAGTGAAAATGGTACACTTAGAATTGTTTTTTTGTTTTTTTTTTGTTTTTTTGGCCTCACCATGCAGCATGTGGGATCTTAGTTCTCCGATGTGGGATTTTAGTTCTCTGACCAGCATTCAAACCCATGCCCCCTGCATTGGGAGTGTGGAGTCTTAACCATTAGACCACCAGGGAAGTCCCTAGATCTTTTTTTCTTTTTTAAATTAATTAATTAATTTATTTTTGGCTGTGTTGGGTCTTCGTTGCTGCGTGCGGGCTTTCTCTAGTTGCAGCGAGCAGGGGCTACTCTTCGTTGCTGTGCGAGGGCTTCTCATTGGGGTGGCTTCTCTTGTTGCAGAGCACAGGCTCTAGGCACACGGGCTTCAGTACTTGTGGCACGTGGGCTCAGCAGTTGTGGCTCACGGGCTTTAGAGCGCAGGCTCAGTAGTTGTGACGCATAGGCTTAGTTGCTCCGCGGCACATGGGATCTTCCCGGACCAGGGATCAAACCCATGTCCCCTGCATTGACAGGCGGATTCTTAACCACTGCGCCACCAGGGAAGTCCCCCCACTTTTTTTTTGGCCATGCTGCATGGCATAGAATTGTTGATGACAGTAAAAAACAACTGGAATATCAAAGGATGTCAATATATACCAAGAACAGTATAAATATGCAAACATCTTGGCCTAATAGTCCTACGTGTGTGAATTTACCAAAAGAAAAGAATCCAAAAGAAAACATTGCTAGTGTGTTGTCATTTAATAGTGATGAATGAGAAATAATAGTAGACTAGCTACTAAATATGGAGAATAATCTATGTGCCAGGAGCTATGTTTAAGTGCTTCGGATACATGATTTTCCTTTAAACAATCCTTTGAGGAAAGTATCATTGTTCTCCCAGCAAGATGGTACAGCTGGGAAGTGGCAGAGCAAGAAATCCGGGTCAGGCTAGCTCTGGGGCCCACGTTTTCCAACTCTGCACTAATTTGCCCTGGAATCCAAGTGTCAGACAACAGCGGATATTTAATTAAATTATAGAACATCCACTGGATGACACTGTATAAACATTAACAAGTATACTTGTGAGGTCAAGCAACATGAAAAATGCTAAGTTAAAAAAAAGCAGGATGAGGAATTCCCTGGTGGTCCAGTGGTTAGGACTCCATGCTCTCACTGCCAAGGGCCAGGGTTCGATCCCTGGTAGGGTAACTAAAATTCCACAAGCTGCATGGCACGGACCACAAAAAAAAAAAGCAGGATGAAAACTATTTATTAGGGCACCTACGCAATATGTACAAACGTGGAAAAGCTTGGCAGGGAAAATACATAAAATGAAAATGGTTGTATCAGAAGGGAGGTTTCTTAATTATGGGTCATTTGGTTATGTTATGTTTATAATGAAAAAATGAAAGGGGAGGTCATTGAATTGAGGTGTCCAACACTGCAGATGGAACTGAGGCATTTTGGTAGTGGTGTTTCCATAAACATTGTAAACCATCAGCTTCCTGATGTAAGTTTTTCTTCTTCTTCTTTGGAAGTCTTCCAAAACTAAAGGAAGAAATATTCCTCTTCTCCTCCCCCAAACATCTTTCCAGTGACCTCTGCTAGGAATTCACCTACTTTGATCAGGAAGCAAGAATTATTCCACGGTTTCCTCTTGCAGTAGATGCCAAGTGAAATGTTACCCTATAAGATGGATGTCTAAACATACCACAAGAGAAAACAAGACAACAGCTTAAACGAATCTACAAAGGATGTTTTATGATTGGGGTGCCCTCTGAGTCTTGTGAAATTCTCTCACAGGTCGTTTGTTATTAGCAAGACTGAGAAAAGCACCAGAAAGCAGGAGATCCAGTTCTCCATCTTATCACAGTCCAGCCCAGGCACATCCTCAAAATCCCACCCCACAGCTCAGCATCCTAGATCTACTCTCCTTCTCCTCCCCCTCACCTTCCCTGAACAGACACATTTGCTCGGTTCCCAGAGACAAGTGCACTGAGAGATTATTGAACGTGGAAGTGCTTTGGAATCTATAAAATGCTCTACAGATGGGAGGTTATCCTGATTAAAAACCTGATCCATGTTCTTGTGTGTTTCTTTTTCCATCAATGAATTCCAGAGATGTTCCTTGGGGAGGGGAAAAAACAACTAACTAGATCCCATGTTCTTTTAACTGCCAGAACTAGGTTGCCATAAATAATCAACTTTTTATGACAAAGCTTCTGCAACTGCCATGGGGATCATTATCACCTGAAAAAAGCACTAATCTGTGAGCCAAGCCACGTGACCATCTGTGAGTCTAAGCGGTGTTCGTCAGTACCTGTCACCAAGATAACAGCTTAATCTTGAATGGAAGAGGCAAGAATATTTCAGAGAAAGCCCTGCAAGAGATTCCCCGTAAAAGAGCTAACCAAAGAGAAAAGATCTTGGGGAAAGGAATGAAAACAACGAGTCAGACAGCCAGCTGGAAGAAAAAACTGCACTAAAGGCACCGACCCTTCAGGGAGTTAGTGTAACTTTTGTTGAAGATTATGGAAAAGCTACTGTTTCAAAGCCTCTGGACATCAGAGGAAAAAAACACAGAAGAGTGTCTGCTGAACAGAGAGCTTTAAACAAAGATCACACAAACAGAATTCCAGGAATTAGGAAGAGAGGAGATTGCAAGGTGCTTTGCAAACAACTGTAGTAAAGAAAAGCATGTGTAACTATTAAACGTCCATGATAAAAATGGAGATATTGGTGCGGTGGAGTTTATTTTGGAGGGGGAAGGAGTGAGGACAAGAAATAATAACAACAGTCATTGTAATAATAAATGATTGCATTACTGGCAGCTGGCCTGTTTTGATCATTTACTCGGGGCAGCGCTGTGCTGATCACTTTGTAAGCATCATCTCCTTTAATCCCCATATCAGCCCTGTGAGCTCAGACCAACTAACGACCCCCTTTATAGACGAGGAACCTGAGGCTCAGACAGGCTCCACAACTTCTTTGAGGTCACAATGGCAGGACTATGATTCAAACTCAGATTTGCTTAAAAGCCCAGCCTTTGAACCATTCACACACAGGTATATAATTACCAGATCTCAAAGACCATGCATGCCATTTTTTGGAGATTATTGATAATTATAAAATTCAGAGCTGATGGCCAAGTTGGTCAGCACCACGGCTCCTTGCTTTCCTTCCCAAAGATAAAATGAAAAGAATGAAATGTTATCCATTTTAGCAATTGTGGATGTTTTCTGGGAAAGATGGGAGGAAACCGATTAGAAAGATATGGGGAATTTTTCTTTCTTTGTGGTCTAACATTATTAAGAGCAAATTATAGGGACTTCCCTGGTGGCGCAGTGATTAAGAATCCACTTGCCAATGCAGGGAACGTGGGTTCGAGCCCTGGTCCGGGAAGATGCCGCATGCCGCGGGGCAACTAAGCCCGTGCGTCACAACTACTGAGCCTGTGCTCTAGAGCCCACGAGCCACAACTACTGAGCCCGCATGCCACAGCTACTGAGGCCCATGCACCTAGAGCCCGTGCTCCGCAACGAGAAGCCACCACAATGAGAAGCCCGTGCACCACAACGAACAGCAGCCCCCGCTCGCCATAACTAGAGAAAGCCCACATGCAGCAACGAAGACCCAACGCAGCCAAAAAATAAATTAATTAATCAAAAAAAAAAGCTAATTATACACCAGGATTCTGAGAGTAAAACACTTTAGTGGCATCACTGTTTAAAGATTCTTCTAACAACCCAAGTGTTCACCTGTGAAAAGGAATGGGAGAACCCTGTTAGGTAACAAGGTCAGGGTTACACGGCGAGCTAATAACTGAGCACAGTGAGGACCCATACACTGGAGTCCAGCTACCTAAGGCTGACTTCTGACTCTACCACTCCTTTGCTCTAGCACCCTGAGTGAGTGAATCTTTCTGAGCCTCAGTTTCCTCACCTATAAAATGGGGATAAAAACAGTACATAAGGCCATTATGAGAACTGAACGGATGATGCATGGATGGTATGAGACACAGTGCCAGACACATTAGCTACTGTGCTTGGTACAACCAACAAAGTAGCCAGGCCATTTCGTTTACAAAGACCCCTACATTTCCTGCCATATTCCTCACAAGCTATGGACTATTCAGGTATGGAATGAGTAAATGACATTTGCAAAAGCACCTGGTTGAGAATCTCGCCCTATTCAAGACCTTGTTCTCGTCCCAAACCATAGTCCATGGTTGAGAGAAGGAAACAATCTCTCTGTGTGTTCTTCTCTGCTGGGTTTTTGTATTTGACAAACACTGATGAGAGGGTTGCAGCTTTTCCAACAAATTCCATTAGAATCCCAGAAACCCATCCTCTGTAACAGACAGGCAGCAAATTATCTGTTTGTTTTTTATTTTGCAATGCTGGTGAAAATGGGACAAAAGCTATTGCTCTTATCACAAAACAGCAACTCAGGGAGTCTTCATTTTTATAGGCTTAACTGAGTCCAACTGCTCCATTCAAGACTTTCTTTGCTTGTGTTGTTGGCACCCAGAGTTGATCCTTTAAGAGCTTTGAGAACACAAAGCTCATGCTGTAGGGACCTCTGGGGTTTTGACTCATTCAGCATCAGTTCTTCCCTATTTTAATAACAATTCTTTTGGGAAAATGGTCCTCTCTCAGTGCTTGTGGTTTCAGTGGGACTGAGCCCATCATTAGTCCCCTTGGGAGTATATGTAACTCAGGACTGGCCAACCAGCAACTGACCCCTCCTTCTGGCCATAGAGATTGATTCAGAAAGGGAACCAGGCTGAGAACCAGGCTTGGGATTTTTGCAGGAAGAACTAGGTGAGAAAGGACCTCTAAGTTAGAAGTGGGTAAGCTTGGAGTTGCTGGTGGCCATCTTTCCACCAGGAGGGGAGACCATATCCAAGAATGTAGGCAACAGAGAGAAATAAAAGCTGAGAGGTAAAGAGAGAGAAATTCCTGAGGAAAATAAGCACCTGGATCCAGCCATTCCTGAGGCCAATAAGCCATGGACTTTTGTATTACATAAGCATTTGTGTGGCTGCCCGCTGAGTCTCCTATCACCTCGCACTTGGACCGTCTCAGCAGACGGGAAAACCGCTATCAAAGCTTCAGGCTAATTAGAGGTCTAATTAGAACCACAAACAACTCCCTACTGATCACCTGTGACACTAATAAGCCTGCTTTTATTCTGAGGGAGGATTCACTACCCCAAATACTCTTCATATACAAACTCTGACCACATTTGGACAGGGAAATTTGTTTGGAAGTGTTTTTTAAAGTTCTTTTTCTTAACCCATATTTCACATTGCATACCAGAATAAACTTCAAATGGATCAAAGATTTAAATGTAAATGTGAAAAACATAAAAGTGCTAGAAGAAGACGGGCAAATTCCCTGATGTAGAGAAGACTTTTCTAACTATGACTCAAAGTTCAGAAGAAAAGAAAAAATTCAGAGATCTTTTTATAATACAATATAAAAAGTAAAATTTAAATTTAAAAAACCCATCTACATGGCAAACAAAACATCAGAAACACCGTAAACAAAGTCAAAAAACAAAGGACAAACTGGGAAAATAGGTAACTTATATCAGTAAACTCTAATCTCCATAATATATGAAGACCTCCTAGAAATCAAGTGGCAAAGGACCAACCACCATCTCTGTACGTTTGGTATGAAAACATTCACAAGGAGCAAAGCTACTTACGATGCATGAGTGTTTTAAGGGCCAGTGGAGTGACTTAAGGGCTTGAATTTGGTGGTCCAGGTTCAAATCCCAGCTCTGCCACTTTCTAGTCTGACTTGGGCAACCTATTCCACCTGTGGAAGCCTCATTTCTCTCATCTGTAAAGTGGGGATTATAATAGTATCCACCCTGCAGTGCCGTTGCGAGGACTAAACACACGTGAAGGCACTCGGTGACTCCCTGTCACACAGTAAGGGCTCAATAAATGTGAGCTGTTAATATTCAAGTAAGATTTAAAAATTAAGAACATAACCTAACCTCAGGATCTTGCAGATACTCAGAATGTAAGGTCCATGTGAAGTATAACTAACAAAACAAACATCATTACAACTTAGTAAGAGCCTACTCTTTTCTATCTTACATATATGATTGCATTTACAACAATCTCCCTAACTTAAAACTAAGAAACAAGTTGTCCAGCTAAGCAGTTGCAGGAAAAGATATCCAGAGCCCCCAAAGTTCTAAAAATAGCAGGCCTCAGGTATACGAAAGGACTCTGGTCCAGGAGTAAAAGTTGCCATTAGTGGGAGCTTGTTTCTGAGTGGGAGGGAGAAGGCCCATATTGGGTTTTAGTGGATCTTTACCACGTGTTGCTTCTTATTGCTCAGAAGACAGAAAGGTTAAAGAGGTCCCTTCTGTGGTTGTGTGTGGAGGGGAGCCACACCGCTGTTTCTTTGGGACAGACTTCCACCTGCCTGGGGCCTGGGAAGGACACATCTGCAGCCAGCAGGGAATGTGAGCTCTCAGGCAATCTGTGTGGGGTCTGGGCGAGTGTATACCTGGGGGTCCTTCTCACCTCCCAGAGACCGGTCCCCTGGTTCCAGCAGCCAGACCAGGGCATGATGGGAACAACAATGCCCCTGCATTTAACCCAGGCTGTGCGAAGCCCATAGCTGTGTACTCAGGGAGCCCTAGCTACCCCTGAGGCCCCATAGCTGAAACAGGGTCTGCCTAAGACAGAGAAATGAGAGGATCCCTCTAAGAGGAGACGTCTCCCAAACGACAGCCCTGCTGACGCCCACACAGACACAGCTGTTCAAAACAGGCACAGTGCCCCACACTCTCTTCTGTGGAAAGCCCAGTGCATACTTTTGTTGCCTTTACATCTTTGGAATGCTGATTTAAAAGCCTGCAGCTCAAATACTCTAACAAACAGTGCGGCTGTCTTATCTCCCTGAAATTGCTGATTTTTGGAGGTCAGGGAGACAGCCCTCAAATCAGCTTCATCAATCAATGGGTTACATGAAGAGGGATTTGTTTTTGACCTCTAAGGAGGATTTCCACAGAATGCTAGGATTTTAGCATATTCACCAAATCTCGATCAAGTATAGAGCCATCTACCGGCCTTCAAATAACAGCAATGGTGTTTATGGTTTACAATCTGGCAGGGCAGAAATATTATGGTACTTTACAATGTCCTGTAAGGAAGGTACTCTGATCCCCCCATTTTACAGAGAAGGTAACTGAAACACAGAGAGGATCTGTAATTTACCCACCGTCACAGAGCTTATAAATGGCAGAGCTGGGGCTGAAACCCAAGTAGTGTGGCTTGAGTCTATACTCTTAACCATAATGCTACACTGTCTCTCAAGATGATCATGATGACTGTGGTGGAGATGGTTAACGATGATGACAATGAAGATACTATGTCCCTGGTCCTGAGCTGAGCATTTCCCATACATCATCACATTAAATCTAATCTTCCAGCAAGTCCCATCAGTTTCACCATTATCCATCTACTTCTCTCTACCTCCCTTGCCACTATCCCGTCCCATGCTGCCATGATCTCTCACCTGGACTCGTGCGATAGCCTGCTAAATGTTCTCCCTGTTGTAAACCTTGTCTCTACAATCTCACTGCACTACAGGCACCAGAAGGATCATTTAGATAGTTATCTCAGATCACAGCACTTACCCTCTTGCCTAAATCCTCCAGTGGTTTCACCACACTTAGACTGAAATCCCACTTCCTTGCCACAACTGACGAGGCCCTATGGGATCTGGCCCCATCCACCTGTCAGACCTCATCTTCCTGCTTCTCTCCTCCTCGTCCACGGGGCCCCAACACAGCCTCCTTTCCATCCTGACCGTGGCAGTCTTGTTGCCATGACAGGAGATGTGAATTGGCTGTTTTCTCTGCCCCCAAATCTCTGCAGGACTGGCTCCTTTTTGTCATTGAGACATCAGCTCACAAGACTGGTTCTTAGAGGGGCTTTCCCTGATCTCCCAGCTACAGTAGATCCCCAACCCCCATCTCTCTCCTTGATCCCCCGCCTGGCCACCTCAAGACCCAACTGTATCTCCGTTGATTTACTGTTATTTACCATCTCCCGTCTAGTCTACAACTCTGTGAAGACAGAGATTTTTGTCCCTCATGTTTGCTGTTTTATCACCAGCACCTCAAACAGTGCCCAGCACTGAATGGAGCCCAATAAATATTTACTGAGTTATCTCATTTACTCTTCTCAAGAACGCTGCTTTAGACATGAGGTACAGCTTTGTAACCTTCAATGACATACCCCAGGCTGTATGTCTAGTAAGCGGCATTTAACGCCAGAGTCCACACCCTTCATCCCCGTGGCTAACTGGCTCTCTTCTCTGCACCTCAGTGTCATCCTCACTTTAGAATACGAAGATCAGAAGATCTTCCCTGTGTCTTAACTACTTCCCCAGAGCAGGTGGGGTCAAGAGCTCATGTTCTGAACCACTACACCAGGGCCTGGCACACTTTCCTGTAAGGAACAGATAATTATTTTAGGCTTTGTGGGACATGTAGTCTCTGTTGCAGCTACTCAGTTCTGCTGATGCACTACAAAAACAGACACAGAAAATAAGTGAATGAGAGTACGGTAGTGTTCCAGTAAAACTTTATAAAAACAGACAGTTGGCCAGTAGATTTGGCCCTGGCTTGATGATACCTGCACTAGACCACTAGGGAAGAAGTCTGTAGTTTCCATCTATCATTCAGTTAATTATGAGGCCTGGTAATCAGACATGAAGATCTTTTCCCCAGAACACTGTTCTGTATATTCAGAAGAAATAATCAGTGTTTTAAGAAAGGTCCAGGTCTGTATATGTATAGCTGATTCACTTTGTTATAAAGCAGAAACTAACACACCATTGTAAAGCAATTATACCCCAATAAAGATGTTTAAAAAAAAAAAAAAGAAAGGTCCAGGTCTTCCATGCAGCTCCATATTAACCAGTCATCAAATTCATAGAAACAGAAATGGATACTCTTCTGCTTTTTTCTGGACCTAACCTGAGCAATCTTTGGGTGAGCCTGGTGGCAGGGGGTTCTCTAACAGGAGGGAGGATTTGTGTCTAGGCTCAAGGAGGAGGTAAGAGGGCAAATGTCTGCTGATGAGTCACTGGGGAAATCAAGGACCTTGAGATTCCTACTAAATCAGGAGTGTAATGATGACTTTGGTCAAGAGGGGCCAGGGGAGGCTGTATGGAAAGAGTGCACAAACTAGAGGGCCCAGGATCCAAGGGGATCTTAGGAGGCAGGGAGAGGTCTGAGCGGGACAAGAAGGTAGCTCTTCTCATCGTAAGTCCACTGTCCTGGGCTTTTTGCATCTGGTTTGATTTTTTTTTAAAGAAATGTAAAAAATTGTAGCAAATGCTATGGGTAATATGTAATGAATGCTGACATTCTCACCATCCAAAATTAAGCACTCAATTTTTTGTTAAATGTGCTTCCACTGCTTTATTTTAAAAGATAAAAGAAATAAAACATTACTAGGATACCTAACATCCCTTCCCACCACTGCAGTCCCAAATCCCACCTCTAGCCACCCCCAGTGGCAACTACTGTCATGGATTGGGTGTATATCCTACCAGTCCACTTATCATTACAAAAAATGTTTTAACTGAATTAAAATTCATCATTTTAATTGTTTTAAAAATATGATTCAGTGATGATTTACAATGTTGTGCAACCACCACCACTGTCTAATTCCAGAACATTTCCATCACCCAGAAGAAACCCTGTACCTCCCAAATTTCCCTTCCCTGCAGTCCCTGGCAACCACTAATCTTTCTATCTTTATGGACAGACTTTTTGCCCATGCTGGACATTTCAAATAAATGGAATCATACTCTATGCGACCTTTTGTATCTGGCTTCTTTCACTTAGCATAATGTGTCTTAAGTTTCACCCATGTTGTAGCCTGTATCAATATTCATTCCTTGTTCTGGGTGTATAATATTCCATTGTTTGGATATACCACAGTTTGACTACCCATACATCAGTTGATGGACGTTTGAGCTGTTTACCCTTTTTGGCTATTATGAACAGTGCTGCTATGAACATTTGTATGCAAGTCTTTGAGTACCTATTTTCAATTCTTCTGAGTATATATTTACCTAGGAGTAGAATTGCTGGGTCATACGGTAACTCTATATTTAACTTTCTGGGGAACTGCCAACTCTTTTCCACAGTGGCTGTACCATTTTACATTCCCACCAGTACCGTATGAGGGTTTCAATTTCTCCACATCTTCACCAACGCTTGCTATTTTCCAATCTTTTTTTTTTTTAATTACCGCCATCCTAGTGGATGTGAAATAGAATATTATTGCAGTTTTTATTTGCATCTCCCTAATGACAATTGATATTGGTCATCTTTTCATGCTCTTATTGGCCATTTGTATACCTTCTTGGGAGACCATTTATCACTTTTTTTTTATTCCACAAATAATGCATAGTATTGTTTTGTAAGTGTAAATCTAAATATTTTCTCCACTTAGCATTGTTTTTGAGCTCCCTCCATGTTACTTTATATACATCTAGTTCAAAGCTTAACTGCATTTGGCCTTCCCTACACCATTCTATTTATCTATTTATCTGTTCTCTTAATTATGAAGATTTTTCTTTTCTTTTCTTTCTTTCTTTCTTTTTTTTTAACTGTTATGTTACAAAAAGCATTGCCTTTCACTTCCCTATACATGCCTCCTTTTGTACCCCTGGGATTGGTTCTCTAAGGCTCAAATGGGGATTGCAGGATATGCACAATTACAATCTTACCAGATGTTCAGATTCGTTTTAAACATATATTTGGAAAACCAAATGTACCTTTGGATTACACTTCAGGAGACTCCTCAGTCTCCAGGGTATATCACACCCCCATGTTCGTCAAGCTGGATAACCATTCGACTTTTCTTAGTTTTCCATATTCTTAAGTGCCATTGCAAGCATTCTGATCAGAGGGTAGTGTAATGAAACAAGTCTTCTGCGTCATATCTGTTAGAGCGGTGGCTCCGAAAGTGTGGTCCCCGTAGCATAGCCTCACCTGGGAACTTGTTAGGAAAACAGGTTCCTGGGACTCAGCCCAGACCTGAGTCAGAAACTCTGCAAGTCCTCTAGGTGATGCTGATTGCAGTTAAAATGTGAGAACCACTGTATTAGCACCTTCCCATCTTACAAGTTTGAAGCAGAGGAAAAGGACCAATCATGATGCTTAAGTAAACAGGCTAAGAAAGGAGTGAGCACTTTTGTACACCAGAGTCTGAAAGGCCATATGGGGAGACAGCATGGGACAGTGGGACAGAATGAGGCTTTGAGACCAGAGAAATCAGCACTCAGGTTCTGGTCCTGCAGGATGGGAATCCCTGGCAAGACCCTCAAGCTCCCTGGGTCTCACCTCACAGGATTTGTGAGGGTTGAAAGAGATGTTACACAAACGGTGACATGTTGTATGATTCCATTTATAGGAAATATCCAGGACAGGTAAACCCATAGTGACAGAAAATACTGATAGATTAGTGGCTGGGTTGCCAGGGGCTGGGAAGAGGGGGATGGGGGCAGATGGAGTAATTGCTTACTGGGTATGGGGTTTCTCTTTAGGGTGATGAATATTTCTAAAACTAGATAGAAGCAATGGTTTCACAACACTGTGACTGTATTAAGTGCCACAGAATTGTACACTTTAAAGTAGTTAATTTTATGCCATATGAATTGCACCTGAATTAAATAGAAAAAGAGATGTTATATAGTAAATGCATCATACAGCACTGGGTGTGAAGTAGAAAGCAGCTATCATTATTAAAGAAGTTGAAGTTTCCAGTAAGAAGAAATGGAAGCAGGCTATACGTCCAACTATAGTGGGTTAATTCAGTAATGTCATGTCCCAATTGAACAATTCCATACTATGTAGATATTAAGAATAATGAGGTCGAGGTGTGTGTATGAGCAAGTGTAATGTTCTCGTGTACCAGAGAGTAGGACAAGTCACAAATCAGTATCTGCGCATCGTGTCACCCTATTTGCGAGTGCACATAATTATACATTTGGGAGAGCTATATGTCAAAATATGAAGAGTAGCTCTCTCCTAGTAGTAGAATTATGATATAATAATCTTTAAGTTTTCCTTTATTTTATAATTTTCTACAACATCCATGTAATGCTAGTACAAAAAAACCAAAAATGTGAAAAACACATTGGGGTGCTTTTCACTTAAAGACTATCTGCAGCAAATCCTTACCTAAAAGTATTCTATTAATTCCCTAAATTATCGGGTTTGGGGTCCACAATTTTAACATTAGGTTTTCTTGAAACAGATATTCACCCATACTTCATGCACTAAAACGAAACAATTACAAGACATGCAAATGTTAAATAAAAGCATTAGTTCAGAGTAAGATTTAATTAATTGTTTAATTAATTGCTACTTCTCCTTCCAAAGGTCTAAGGCACATGGAAGGACCATATTGCTCCCCTGAAAGAACTGTTTAGCTTTCGCAGAAAGGCTTAAATGCACAAACCCTCTCCCCATTTTCATACACACAGAAAATGACCTGCAAGGTCCAGCACCCCCCAGGCCAGATGACTAAAACGGGGCCTGATAAAGTGGCCTGTGGCTGAGTCCCCACAGTTCCCTCCTGACCTCTGGGAAAAACAGGGTAGACAAACTGAATCACACATCTCCACAAGGACTTCCTATGCAAAGAAGATTTCTCAGGGTCAAGAAATGACTTAAGTCTGTGTTTCCTCAGTTTCCCCAAAGGAAGGGAAAACTGCTGGTGTTAAGCAGGACTGCTTCTGCAGCGAAAATTACCTTTGTGATACAGTTTAGCAAGCAAAGGTATCACATTTGCATCTGATTAATGCAAGCTGATTTATCACTTTTCCTTACCCCTCCCCCCATATTCTGTACTTAAGAGATAACTCCTGATGATTGCACAAGGCCAAGTTAGCAATTTTTGGAAGAAATAGGTTAAAAATAGGTTTGTTTTTGGTCAATAGTTGATGAAAAGCTTCTAAAGGAATAAAGGCCATCTATTCCCTTTGGGGAAGGAAGCCTTCTTTAGAATGCTTTTTTTCTTTCTTTTAGGATCCCTTCATACTTTCTTTGTGCACAGAAATGTTACACAAATTTCAACCTACTATTTTTTGGGAAATCAGAGATAGTTGACATTTTAAATTAAAATTTGTGAAGCATTATAAATCCCATTATAAGATTATTCTAATTATCTGTGTCATACATTCATTTATTGATTCAGTTCATTCAGTGATTAATTTATTTGATATTTCCTTCACTCACTGACCCAGAGTCCCTTCGTGGACCCAACACAAGCCTGTGCCCAGGGATACAAGCGTGATTTCAACTCATTCTTGTTCTCACCCATTCTGAATGATCCAAACCAGCTCCGAAGGCACTTATATAAAAAGACAATTGCATAAGAACCAACAATGATGTGAAAGAATTAGTCTGTATTACGTGGTTTTTTACTTTACTCGTTCCCAGAAGACCCATCCTCCAAATATTCAACATGAATTCAGGCTTTCAGAGCCTGCAGAAAGTGTGCTTTATTTGATAAACAAATAGTTTCCTAAAGAAAGTGGAGTCAGGATCAGAATCAGAAAGTTCATAAAATTTATTTTTAGCTTTTGAAAAGACTAGTCCTAAATGGTTGATTAAAAAGAATGGTGATGCCTATATCCCAGAGAAGAGTCTAATTAAAAGAGACCTCGTTTAAAAGGAAGGAGAGAGAGCAAGCAAAGAACCCAGATGTTTTCCTACTCTGCTATCATACTCCGAAAAGAGCATGGCCAGTTGAGTTTGTGGGGAATCATACCCTTGCCTTCTTGGTCCAGCATTAATGTCACGATCCCACCAGCCAAGCTAATTGGAATTGACTGCTCGTGGGAATTAGTCTTCCATTTTTAATTGGCTAGAAAACTTGCCAAGAAGTTTTGCCTGACAGTCCACCAGGCAGAAAATATGAGGATAAAAGATGGCCCAATAATTACCAATGGGAGTTGAAGAGGATGACTATTCATTAAAGAGGCTATTTTGTGAAGCTGCCTGAAGTTGCAGGGAAAGGAAATGCTGTGGGGGACAGAGCCTGGGGAAGCCTGCCCTTTGTACATCCTGGACTCCAAAGCCATCACCTCCAGTGGATAAGGTCACAGCAAACTGCAACAGGTCTTGACAAACAGTCTCCTCCTAGGAGCCATGCACTCCTGAACACTTGGGTGCATGTATCTTTTTGAATTATGGTTTTCTCAGGGTATATATGCCCAGTAGTTCGTGGAGATGTGGATGGACCTAGAGTCTGTCATTCAGAGTGAAGTATGTCAGGAAGAGAAAAAAAATATCATATATTAACTGATGAATGTGGAATCTAGAAAAATGGTACCGATGAACCTATTTGCAGGAACAGAGACGCGGACATAGGGAACAGATGTGTGGACACAGGGGCGGGGGGGGGGTGGGATGACTTGGGGGATTGGGATTCACGTATGTGCACTGCCATGTGTAAAACAGATAGCTAGTGGGAACCTGCTGTAGAGCACAGAGAGCTCAGCTTGGTGCTTTGTGATGACCTAGATGGATGCGATGGGGGTGGGGGGTGGGAAGGAGGTCCAAGAGGGAGGGGTTATATGTATACATATAGCTGATTCACTTCACTGTACAACAGAAACTAACACAACATTATAAAGCAAACTATACCCCAGTTAAAAAAAAAAAGTCACCTGAAATGGCTTATTAGTTCTTACCATCTGAATTCACCCCACAGTGAATACTTGACCTGTGATTTGGTCAAAGCAGAGCTGATTCCTTTGCTATTTTGTGTGCACGGCCTTGCAAACAACTCTACTCTAGAACTTCAGGATTACAAGATCCCTTCAGCAGCCGGAAAATCACATATTTCTACCACTCTGCTAACTGTGAGAATGGTCATCAAAAGCTATTTAAGTGTATGTTTTGACTCAATAATTTCACTCCTGGGAAGACAGCCTCTTGGATGTGTGCAAAAGTGCAGCTAAGACTGTTCATCGTAGGACTATTTATATAAAAAATATATAAAAACAACCTAAGTAACATTCCATATGTGCTAAATATAGCTATATATGGAATATTATGCCACCTTTCAAAATGATGATATAGAAAAAAACTTATATATTTCCCAACCTTTCAACAATAAACAAATATTTCTGTACAGCATATGAAAAACACCGTGGGGGGGAAAAGTTTTAAATTTTACATAGGTCAATGTTTACAAAGTTAAAAGATAATTTAAATATATTGGAAGAACATACTACTAGGTTAAATTTTTTGGTAAAAATCTCTACATAAGTCACCTCCATATTTTTAGCTATTAAAATCTAGATTCTATTTCTTAAATTATCACTGAACTTTTGCATTGTTATTGGTCAAAATCTGGTGAAAAATGGGGAAATAAGATAAATAAAAGGTTTCTGAAAAAATGTCATAAAATCCATACACTAATATAACCCACGTATATCATTTACAGGCATTTTTACTTCCACAATTCTAAGAAGCCCTAGTTCATGGTTATAAACCCTTAACAGGTTAGCAACTGAAGTGTAGATGTGAGAAGGAGGTCTGCCACAGACAAAAATGCTGACAGCAGAGAAAAGTAATAGCTGGCAGCTTGGTAATGTGAGAGGAGCTAGAAAAACTGTGATGAGCTGACCTAAGGACTCAAAAGGAACAAATTCCTGGGGCCAAACAGCCCTAAACATCAACAGGCCAATACAATATAGTAAAGCATAATGGCTGATGGTCATCTGAAAATCGCAAATAATAATGTGTATAACCTGTTAAAATGCAGGAGAACATAATATCTATTTACATAACTAGATACATTTGTGTATTTGCATATATACATTTTAAAAGTGGGATCTTATATATATTATGTATTGATGTATGTGTGTGTGTGTAAGATTTAGTTTTCTTTTTTTAATTTTGTTTTTTAAGGAATGTGTAGTGAAATCCAAATACAGTGTCATTTTGTTAGTAGTACTATACCAATGTTTCTTTCTTGATTTTGACCAACTTGCCATAGTTATGTGAGATATTATTAACATTAAGGGAAGCTGAGTGAGGGATATACAGGAACTCTCTCTCTATATACGCAACTTTTCAGTAAATCTAAAATTATTCCAAAATGGAAGTTTATTAAACTATGAAAGAAAACAAAGAAGAATGAGGGCTTGGTTATTTAAACGTATTTTTCATACCTGATACCCTCACCCCACATCTCAAGGGGTCTGTTAGCTGAGGTTTTACTGATTGGGTTTGCCGAGCATCAGCTTTAACCCTAGAAGGCTACCTTTCTTTAGAATCTGACAGCTCATGGTAAAGAATTATGTTTACCCCTCTACCCTCCTGAGAAAGAGTAGTAAGAAAGTGGGCCTGGTCCCTAGGTCTGCAAACTCTTGGTACAACCCCGCAGGGTCTGGTGCTCCCAGGCCCGAAAGTGTTTCATCTGACAGGAAGCCCCTTGGGGATGACTTTAGCTGCCAGATCCCAGGCAATATCTCATCTTGGCAATGTGTCATCCTCTGCATTTTCCCTCAAGATGCTAAGAGGAAATGGGGGATGAGACACAGCTCTAGCAGCCCACCTTGTTTTTGGATGGATATTGTTACCATGTTGAGGAGGCAAATAGGTTACTTTTAAAGACCATCCCAGATGTCCTCACGCAAAGGTGAGGTGGAGACAGCCTGCTACACACTAATGAAAAACCTATGCTGTGCTCAGGAGAGCAAGTCAACAATGCCACAAACAGGAAAAAACACCCCGCTTCAGGGGGCCATAAATATTTACTGTGTCTGACAGTATATTTACTATTCAATGATCAAGCAAAACTAACATTCTAGGACAAGACGCAGTCTGTGTTTCTGTAAGTTCCTAGAATTTCAAAGCTGGTAAGGAGCAGAGATGTCATCCAGTTCCCACATTTTACAGATAAGAAGGTTGAGACTCCAAGTATGCTTCCATCAAACGTCTCCTTTTTAAAGTATCTCTATTACAACACACATTCCCAGAGGCACAGTTCATTGCTTACACATTTGTCTCTTACATAAGATTAGAAGTGTGTGTTTGCTGAGGGACTTGGCACAAGTGAGCATCATAAGTGGTCAATAAAAAGTTTGAGATACCAGAATGGAAGCCCAGCTCTGCCCTGATTCATGTTCTCTGGGACCTCTTCACTGAATTTAATTTTAAAAGTGAGAAGACAAATCCCACTCCTGAAAGGCGGAAGTGGAACTCAGGAGTACATTGGAAATTCACTTGCTGACATCTTACAAAATTAATACTATGTATTCAAAAAAATTTTAAACTATTTTTTCACTTATTTCATCAAATATTAAAATGTCCTTTTTTTTTTAAAGGTAAGAACTTATAGGATGTTGCTTTATTAAATTTCACGGGTAGGAAGATTTACTGAGATAGAAAAGGTTTTCAAAAATGGTTAAGATGTAAATAGAAAGGTTCCTTTTATTAGCAAACACACAGTTAAGCCAAAGAAAGCCTTTGGCCCCAGAATACATCTACCTGATCTTAAGAACATTTAAAGTAGCACACCAGGGTACAAAACTACTGAAAACCCCTTCTATTCATCCCCAAGAGATGAGTACCTCAGCTCCTTATCTGTACTAATCAAGTTCAGGGTAAAACAGGATGGCAAATTAAGATCCCTAGATGTGCTCATTTGGCATCTCAATGTAAGAGTAAGAAGGTTCGACCGTGGCTTGGGGCTTTGCTTACAGTAGCAAAGGCAACAGTGGAAAAGCTCAGTCAATCCCTCCAGCTAATCAGGCAGAAGCTCTAAAGAAGTGACAAGGAGAAGGTGGGGGCTTCCTAATAGGTGGGCTTGCTGAACTGGATCGCCTTTTTAGCTACGGCACACTCCCCTTGTGTGACGTGAGAGCTCCAAAGGCTTCCACTTAGGCACAACTTACCCAATTAGTTGCCATCAACTCTGCAGGGCTCACACTGTCCCACTTTCTCCATCAAGGCTGCCACTTAAACGCCAAGTAGCTGAGTTCACTTCACTTTTCTAGGTACAAAGTTAACAAGCAAGCAGAGAGCCAGAGCAGATGTATTTGATACAAAATTTAAACATAAGCACCCACAATCTGATGAGATGTTTCTAAGGCTTTAGTTACATAGTTTCATGCTAGAGACTTCACCCCCTCAAAGACTATTTAATGAGAAAAATTCTTGGGTCTGATTCTATGCATTTCAGAGTAGCTATGTAATCACTTTGATTCTGTGTTTTGCCTCTTTCAGCCATCAGATTGATTTGAAATAGGTAATTTTGTGAATTACAGCCAAATGAGGAACAAAATAAAAAGAGGACCCAAAGGGAACAGTTTAGGGGGAAACCCCCTACATACACATCCCCCTACATACACATACGAATTTCCAAAACAAGGTGTTGAGCACTGAACCATCACCAAAGGATGACAGCATCTTTTACAGATGTTACATTCAATCACGATCTGAGCATTTGTCTTATTATTTGCAAAGACCTTTTTCTTTTGCTAACAATTTGTAAAAACTATACATTATGCTTTATAGACATTAGCTCAGATAATCCTAAAAATTGCCCCATGAGGTAGGAACTACTAGTAAGCCCACTTCAAAGTGAGGAAATTGACGCTAAGAAGGTTAAGTCCCCATGTTACTAAGTTAGTTGTGGAGAAGACATTTTAACCCAAAGCCCATCATCACACTTCCAGCAATGTTTCCCCAAGCATGGCCCATGCACCACTAGTAGAGATTTTAAGATGCACATGGATAAATAAGTTGTTATTTTAACAGTTATTTTTAATAGTTTAATAGTTTAATATGTGTTTATTTTAATGTGGATTAGAAAAAAATTATTCAACTAGCTGATCTAACTTGAATCCTATTGCTGAAGACCTGGCTAATTCAGCATCAGTTACATAATGTGCAAAAACTAGAAAAATAGTCAAGAATTCTCATGACATTTCTCCTAGAATTTAAGTGATCTGGCTCACCAAAGGACAGAGTCTATACCAGTCTCATTAGACTGGTACCCAACTGAGTTAAACAGCTTGGACATTACGTATAGCTGATTTACTTTGTTACAAAGCAGAAACTAACACACCATTGTAAAGCAATTATACTCCAATAAAGATGTTAAAAAAATCACATTATAACATTAATGTAAAAAATAAAAAAAGATTCCTAGTAGATGCCTAAAATCCAATGCTTTTATCTTCAAAGAGGAGTTTCTTTTCTTACACCTTTCTTCTCCATCAACTAACTCCCTTGCCTCTCTCTCCCTCTCCCCGTGCCTCCCATACTCATCTGGCCCTGGAAGATTATCCAACATAAGGTGAAGTGATGAAGAACAGAGATGTCTGGAAGGAAACAGACCTGCTCACTCATCCCCCTGTCCCCAACATGGCTCACCATGGAACTCTCCCTAGGGTGGCCATAGCTGACTCCTGAGCAAGTGCCCAATTCAGACAATGGCCAGACATTAAAGCCCTAGCTGATTTAGAAATCTCTGGGGAGAAAAGTCTTCTTGGTGATGTGGTATTTTTAGTTCATCCTTTTTCCTTATTGTTGAAATGACATAAATAACTGCAACTTTTGGCTGTGGCTATTCATGAGGTGGGCTGACTTTGTGTTACACATTTTACTTTTTAAAAAATAACTTCTAATTACACAAGTAACACATGAATATTTTCTCCTTGTAAAAACTTAAAATTTTAAAGATTAAAGTTCCTCCAGACCACACTGGGGCCAATACCAGACCCCATCCTCAGACGGAATCATTTTAATGAATTTAGGGTGTTATTTTTTTCAGACTGCTTTCAATGCATTTGTGAAAAATAAATAGAATTCCTTTTTATGTAGTTTAGTGTAGCACACAAATGGCATTATACTGAAATTTCTGTAACTTGCTTTTTAAAATCCAACAATATATCTTAGCAATCTTTTCCTTTTAGGCCTTCCTCATTTTTTCCTCTTTTCTTTTTCTTTTCTTTTCTTCTTTCTTCCTTCCTTCCTTTCTTTTTCTTCCTTATCACTGTATTGTATTCATAGTGTGGATAAGTATTTTATATTTTAGACAGTGAAAATATCACACAATTCAACCTTTTTTTTAAAAAAATATTTATTTTTGCAGTACGCGGGCCTCTCACTGTTGTGGCCTCTCCCGTTGCAGAGCACAGGCTCCGGACGCGCAGGCTCAGCGGCCATGGCTCATGCGCCTAGCTGCTCTGCGGCATGTGGGATCTTCCCAGACCGGTTCACGAACCCATGTCCCCTGCATCGGCAGGTGGACTCTCAACCACTGCGCCACCAGGGAAGCCCTAATATTTATTTATTTATTTGGTTGCACCAGGCCTTAGCTGCGGCAGGCAAGCTCCTTAGTTGCGGCACATGGGCTCCTTAGTAGCAGTTCAAGGGCTCCTTAGTTGCAGCACATGGGCTCCTTAGTTGTGGCATGTGAACTCTCAGTTGCAGCATGCATGTGGGATTCAGTACCCTGACCAGGAATCGAACCCAGGCCCCCTGTATTGGGAGCATGGAGTCTTAACCACTATACCACCAGCGAAGTCCCCAACCTTTGGTTTTCTATAACACTTTTTCTTTGTGAGCAATGACACATAAGTTGAAACTCCCTTTTAAGTTCTGCCGTTTCTGGCTTCTGGAAAACTGCCACTGACTTCAGTAAAAAAATAATACATGAATGGCAATCTGAGTTAGGGATCAACCTTAGTTCCATAATTCCTGGCACAATGACCCCAGGCAGAATCTCAACTCACAGATGTGTGGCCTTGGACTTGTTAAGCAACATCTCTGAATCTCAGACTCATCATTTGCAAAATGAAGATAATATTTACCTTTTGAGGTCACTGTCAAGACTGTGTAAGACAAGGAAATGAAGACAACAGGCAGAGTACATGACACATGGTAGGCACTTAGTGCATGACAATTATTTAAAGCTCATGGCACAGTTATGCTCAGTGGTGCAGAATGCAAATCAATTTCTATTGTGTAAGATTTCTAGTTTATGTTAAAAAAATTACTGGTTTCCCTAGGAACATCTTGTTAGTATGGATATGGCATCCTGTGGATTTATAGGTAGAGGAATTGAGACAGAGAGATATGCTCAAGCTAGATCTATTATGGTGCCAGGATTAGATTTTAAGAGCCATTAAGCTCCTTTTCTTATGATTTATCAATCAATCAATACGCAAAATGCTTGAAGTTGCTACTGAAACCTTCTAAGCATGTTGTGTGTAATCCTGCTGGCTTCAAATGACTATTATTCAAATCAGTTGAGCTAAGCAAGTTAAATTAAAATCAACTAAAAGGAGCAAAATCTTTCAGGCAAAGAAGATAATATTTAATGGAATTAAAACACAACAAAAAAGGAATAGGAAAACAAAACCAACACCAACTGCTGCTGCCACCAGGATTCCAGAACACAGATAATGGAACAGATTTTGCCTTATCCTTGTAGTGGGGCTAAAATAATCAGCCTGAAGGATTCAGTGGGGATTCTGGATCAATTTCCCAAGATTACATGGAGTAAGAGGAAAACAGGGTGATTTTGTGATGGCAACAATTTCTTCTGGGAATGCTACAGGCTCTGGTCTTTTTCACCCTCTTATCCATTCTATCACCTCCACCAAGTTACTGAACATCACATACGGCAGACAGCCTACTAGGGTGGCCCCCATGACCTCTGCCTCCTTGTGTTCATGCCCTTTAGTGATCCCCCAACCTTGAGTATCTGCTGGTCTAGTAATTTACTTCTAGCTTTATAGAATATGGCAAAGTGACAGGATGTGCATGATTATGTATGTATACTTGATTACATAAGATTATAATACCCATATTTTAAAGCAACTCTCTCCTTTGCAGTAAAGAAGTAAGAGGTCATGTTGGGAGGCCCATGTGTCAAGGAGTTAAGGGCAGCTTCTAGGAGCTGAGGGTTGCCTCTGCCAATAGCCAACAAGAAGCCTTCAGTCCTACAACCACAAGGAACTGAATGCTACCAAAAACCATGTGAGTTTGGAAGCAGATTCTTCCCCAATCAAACCTCGGATGAGACCACAGCCCTGGCCAACACCTTGATTACAGCCTTGTGAGACCCACAAGTAGAAGACCAGCTTAGGCAACTCTGACTCCTGACCCACAAAAACTGTGTGATAATAAATGTGTGCTGTTTTAAGCTGCTAAATTTGTGGTAAAATTGTTATAGATAACTAATGTATCGCATTTGCTTCCATTTCTCCATCTGAATCAAGGGGATATATCATATAAAGCTCATCCTCACCAGTAATGAGAGAGCAAAAGCCTATAGCAGCACTGGGCCACCAGGTCTATATGATGATGCCTAAATTGAAATGGGCCTTATTCCAAAAACTGGTACTATATTTTGTGTTTCTTTCTTCATTGATTTTTCCTTTACGTTCGCAGTGAGAGAGAATAACATACGTTTGACATATAATAGAACTCCATGAGCAGATGATCTTCCTGGGACATTTCCCCGACTTCCTAATTGATTTACCAGGTGCCAGGCCCTGACTTCATTAAGCCACTCTTTCAGTTCTTGACCTTCCAAAAAGACCATTCCAATCACATCACATTCCTTTTCCAAAACCTCCACTTCCTGGAGAATCAAAGTCAAAATCTTTAGCAAGGCCCCAAGGCCAGGTCTGTTGAGTGAATAAAGAGATGAATAAAGGCATGTGGTAGAACACTTATCACATTGCACTGTAGTTGTGATTGCTCAGCGTCAAAAACCATGTCTCATTTATCTTCACTTCCCCAGTTCCCAGCACAGGGCTTGCCATGTAGCAGCTGCCCCTAAACTTCTACTGTGATGCTGAAATAAAAACGAAGCATCACCCTCCACTGCTCTTAGGATCTCTGTGTAACCTCAGTGGCCTTGGTTCTCATAACTTGCACTAGTGAAAATGAACCCAGCCTTCCCAAGGTCAACAATCTGTCCATTATATAGTAATGTTTAACAGCTAACAATATAACACATAATCTGTTCAATGGTTCTAAAATTTCCACTTGGGCTCATAACAATTCCTTCCTCACTCCAATCCAAGGGACTTTTGTTTATGCCTTTTCTTGATATAGTTCACTCTACTTCATCCTCAAAGGGGCACAAAAACACAAACACAGTTGTACAGAACTGCAGACATTAGAAAATGAGGCTGGAGGAAACAGGGGTTGAATTAAAAGACCAGGTGATGGTCTTATAGCTTATGGAGATGTGTTGGCACTGCAAGTGGGCTGCTAGTTCAGCAACAATTAACAAGAATTAATTGTTAGAGAGGTAAAAATGGCTACAGAACTTCCAGGCCCAAGTGTTGCTTGTTCCAAAGGGACATATTTGTAGAAACTGCTGTGAATGGACTCAAAGTATGTGTAAGCTGTCTGAATTGCTGTTTTTGCTGCTCTGAATGCTCTTCAGTACACCACAAATTATATGGTGCTATTTTATAACAGGGCTTGCTCGTGGACTACTTTCACAACTTTTTGCCCATCAATTGCCCCTCCTCAGATCCATTCTTTGATGAAGTGTATCTTTAGTGAGCCCACGGCCTTGAATCCTGCCTCCTTCCCCTCCTGTCAAAGCTCTAAAAAGCTAAGAATTATTCATAAGGACAGATTCCTATTCAAAGTGCTCCCTTCCAAAGGTACTTGCATTTTAACAAGGAAAACATCAATAATTATTACAGAATTTATTTACAACACCATCTTATCTAATGCCCAGTGCCCAGCACATAGTAGGCACTCAGTTGTATTTACTAAATGGATGGATGAAGAAACAGAGATCAGAGAGGTTAAGTTACCTGCCTAAAGTCACACGTGAAGTAGAGGCAGAACAGGGGAGGGGAACACAGGTTTTCTGATTCCACATCCCAAGCTTCCTCTATTCCCACAAGTCGTAAACTACAGACAGAAAGATTCACAAGAATAATCTTAATTTTGGGGGAAAGTGTTCTTCCCAACTCCCCAGAATTTATTTCACGAAAGCAATTTCTTCTGCTCTGGAGCCAATTCAATCCTACCCATACTGAGGCCTAAGTCTAAGAATCAAGCTCGCAAAATTGTACCAGAATTCAGCCTCATTTTGTACCTCCAATCCAGTTCCCCAAGCAGTTAGTGGCCAACTGTGCTGTACTTGTAAGATGCCTTCAAGGTGGAAGCAGTAAGTTTGGGGTTCTGAAGGAGCATTTTCTCACCTCTTCCTTCAAATATTGTCTTGTTTTCCTAAGACTGCTTGAAAATAGTGAACCTCCAATTTTTAAAAAGTTGAGAAGTCTTTAAGAGCATTTACCCTTTATTTTATAAGCAGTAGCTGGGTCCCTGCGAGTCAGGGCAGAGTGTGGGAGTGAGTGCGGGGGAGAAAGATGGCACAGCTGCTGTCCCCACGGAGCTTATGAGGCACAGGAAACAACTGCATAGAGATGATGATATCTTAAGGGTGATAAGCACCACGAACTAAAGAAAAGTTCATTGTGGAGCAAAGCAAGCCTTGAGCTGAGCAGAAAGTTGCTTTAAAGCAAAAAATGCTAATGTGACATTTTAACTACACTTTAAAAAATTTATGGACTAAATGATATACTGCCTGGGGTTTGCTTTAAGATACAAATAATAATAATAGAGTGTGTGGATGGGGGAATAGGTAAAAGAAAAATGGTAAATGATGGATAACTGTTAGAGCTGGGTAAACTGGCATACGGGGGCTTCATTATACCAATCTCTCAAATTGCCTGAGAATTTCTATGATAAACAAAAATAAAACATTTGGGGAGTTAATTCTAAGCTGTGCCATTTGCTATCTCTGTGACTTTGGGCAATCCACTTAATTCTTCAGAGACTCAATTTCCCCAAGTGTATAATGGCTATGATACCCCTTTTCTCAGAGTGCTTTTTTGAGAGTTAAGTGATGATAAAATATATGTAAAGGGTATGGTACTGTTTCTGAAAAAAGGTAGGAGCTCAACAAAAGGTAGTTTATTACTGTAATCATGATAAGAGTTACTGGGGGCAGGGTGTGGAAAAGAACACCCTCCCACATATACGTACAATCTCCATTCACCTCTCCCTTTATACACTTCATGTGCCGGTAGCTTTTTTTAAAAGGCTGAACTGAACACTAATTATTATCAGCAGGTATCTAGTTCTTTATTTAGTAAAACTACTAAAAGAGCTTTATTTTTATCTTTATTGCAGTGAATCAAGCCTCATTCACCGCCTGCCAACGTTGAGTGCCAGCCTTTTGCAAAAACCACTTCATTGTGTACTCCTGGAGATTACAAAATAGCACCCAGGTGTTGTCACTACAGAATCAGAAGGCCTTTCACCAGGAACTTACATAATTCTTCTTTACAAGTTGGCATGAGAAGCTCAAACTCTGGGTTACTTAAAATAAAAATGACACTGGCTGAGGAGGTTTTTCCATACGTACATACAGTATGGTTTAGTGAGAGTCTCTGGATTCATTCTAGCAATATAGAGTTATAGCCTTGATGAGGTTTCTTCATGCTTTCAGCCTCATTTTTTTCATCTATAAAATGGGGACGGGGATAGTAGTAACTTCTCAGGGTTGTTGAAAGGATTAAAGTGAGAAAACCCATGTTAAATTACATGGTAAAAGATCAATAAATGTTAGTTGCCTTTATTATTTGAGTGCCGTGATCTCATCCAGAAAGCTCTCACACTGATATCATGCTTCCCTCCCACAAATCCTGTGGTCTGTGGCCTTAAAGATGATGTTTTATCAACTCCAATAGCCCAAAATAGATGGTTCCCCCCTTCCCCGACCTCTGGGAGAAACAGCAAGAAATTTAATGACCAAAGAAAACATACTTTGTTTTCTATTTCTAGATACCAATCTTAAAGTAGCACAAAGAGTGGAAAAGTGTGTCTGAAAACACATTTTCATCTTGATTGGCTGTCCTAGAGTTCAGAGAACAATGAAGTCTAAAAATACTGTGCCTGCATCTTCCCCTGTCTCCCCCCTCAGAGTTCTGCCTTAACACTCCAATCAGGACATGACAGCTGAAAGGGCCTTTTGGAAAACATACCTCAGAAAATGCAGTCCCCGTGCCTTAGATCTTATCAATTTTGGCTCAAGATCCAAAACTAAGTTGCTTTATGCATTTTCTAAGTTTTAAGCAGTGCTTCTTAAACCCAGCCCCTCCGCCCCCCACAGTAACACACTGCCAGACACCTAACAATGTTTTAAAGCCCTATTTCTTTAATTGATGCTTTCCCGCATCATCCATCATATGTAGGTACAAGGCGCTGCAGTTCCTGGAACTTCTATAAATACAGGCAGTCCCTATCTGATGAAACAGTGTACCAAAATTTCTTTGTAAATCTGGCTATTTGGAACTTGAAATGAATTTTTTTTTCCTACGCATGGAAAACAAAGCCATCTGAGGTCTATTTAACTCATGATATAGCCAAACAATTATTTAAATACCTAATTGCCATGTGTATTTATTTGACAACTATATGCATAGTGCTTACAATATAACTGCCTAGCACTATACTGCTAGGTACTCGCAATATGCTATATACCATATTGTATAAAATGTACTGTATTTTGAGGTACATGGATAGAGACCAGTTAAACACACATTCCAGGTCCTCAAGGGGCTCAAACTCTAGTTTCTGCTTTTATCCATCAATCATTACACAGAGCTTACTAATGCTAGGCACTGTGCTAACCACTTTACTCATCTAATCCATATAACAACCTTATGAGGTAGATATTATTATTATCCCCACATACAGATGGGGCAGCTGAGGCACAAGAGAGGTCAAGTAACTTGTTTAAGGTCATGCACTTAGTAAGTGATAGAGTGTAGACTGAAAGCCAGGTGGCTCCCAGGTTCGCCTATTTGCTTGTTCACCTTGTTGCCTTTCGGTGGGAAAATGATGTCAGATTCTACCTGAGGGCACCAGCTGTGTGCTGGTGGGTGCCTGTGTTCCCCATGTCTCCACCTCCTCTGTGTCTGAGGGTACTCGGTCTCCACTTTCCTCTTCCGTCCACCTGCGCTCCAGTTACTGACACAAGGCAACTGAGTCCTCACTCTCCCTTCCCCATGTCCCCTCCCTCCCCTGCCTGGCTCCTAGCACTGTGGATCCCACTTTATCACCTACTTCTCTCCTGCCCTCCGTCTGCACCCCTGTCTCCTCACCTGGACTATTTCAATAACCTCCTAATGGGTTTTCCTTTCCTCAGTTTTCCCTGCGATACTCTTTTCTTAAAGAACAAACAAAAACAAAACAAAAACCTGTTATTTTGTATTTGTTTTTACTGTATAAGTAATACATGATCTTTGCAGAAAAAGTAGAAGATACAGACAAGCGAAAACAACAAAATTGCGATTACCCAAAGCCTATCCCCAGAGATAAACTTTTCATCAAGTTATTTCAGATCTTGTCTGTCTCTATATAATATACATACGAACGATCTTGTCTGTCTCTATATAATATACATACTAACGTCAGTCTATCCATCATGTATCTATAAAATCTGTTTTTTAAGAATGGTTCAGTAGGCTAATTGGGTCACATCACACAAGGGACAGAAAACTTCAGTGGTTCTAGGTAGAGTCCAGCCTTGTCAGTTTGGCCCGTGTGCTTCCTGTCACTGGACCCTCACCCTAGGGGTCAGCCCTGGAGACCTGTGAGTCTCTCCTCACCATCTAACTCATTCTGCTCCCACCCTCCAGGCATTCCTTAGGGCTCCTCCTTGTGCAGGGAAAGCCCACTAGAGCAGAGATGTGTGTCACTGCAACAAAAATGCTGAAGTGTTGAAACAGGAAACTTCCTCTTGAGTACACTCCTGGATGAGGTCTCGAGGGCCCTATGACCAGCTCCCTGCAGGCCCTAATGTTATTTCATTATTCATTGCTCTCTTTTTATCTAAAGGGCTTTTATCTCACAGGAGGAAAAACCTGAGTAAGTGTTTTTCTGGTTCTTACCCTTGTAGTTTCTTTTTTTTCCAGGAAAAAAAAGGACCTTTGGACCTACCACACTGACCACCAGTGACCTGACCCCAGGAGGCACAGTCTGGCAAGTCACCTGAGCCTGTACATGCTGATCTCACCTTTGGCGGTCACACACACACACATACAACACAAATTGCTGTGTGACACCAATTTTCTCAAATGCATCAGCAGAAAGCTATAGGCCTGGGCCCCTTTCTCCTTACTTTTGCAGATCAAAATCATGGCTAGTTCTCTCCTGTTTCATGAGATTAAAGGAAAAAACCCCACAGAACTGTCACAAGCTGATTTACATGCTGCAAAAAATCCATTTGTATAATATGCCATTCTTAATGGTCAACCTGGAGAAGGACACGTGAAGTATGCAGCTGGTAATCTTTCTAGCTTCTGGCTTGGCTGGCTGATTCATCAAACCCTGATCTGACATGTCTACTTTATCCTCTCAACCATTCCCTTGACTCACCAGAATTATTACTTCCCAAAGAGGAAGCCAGACTGCTCAATGGATGTAGAGATCATGCACTGCCTTGAAAAAACAGTAAAAGCAAGGGCTAAGAATAGCCACAGAGGGCTTTCATTGAGAGCCTCCATTTGAAGTTTAAGGAATTTTGTGTTTAAGAAAATAAGACCTCCCAGAAACAGATTTTTAAATATTGAATTTGATCCAAAGATGGAAATCTGTACTTATGATGAACCTCATTTCTTATGTCTTTCAATGCAGCATTTTTGTCTAGCATCTGAGCAAGGGGTGCAGATAGAACAGAATGGACGACATAGCATTATCAGAGGAAATTTCAGAGAATGTGAGAATCAGAAGTCTACCCACAAAAAGATCTGGTGATTGTGTAGAAGAAAGCTCACATCTTCTACCCTCAAAAATATAACTTAGTTACCTCATTATTCAAGGTTTTCTTGCTAAATTTTTATTATGATTTTGTAATGAACTGAAATTAAGGGAATGCTTTAGAATTTACAGAGCCTCTTTCACATGCCATGAATCCTCGGTTTTGCTTTTCTTTGTTGAGTATTTGTGAAGCACATACTATGTGCTGAGAGTTCTGCTAGGCGTTGCAGGGAATTACACGACATGTAAAAACACAGGCTCCTATGGAAGCCTCCAGAAGGAGCACGTCACACTGCTTGAGGGTCAGGGAGGACTTCTCAGTGGAAGTTACAGTGAAAGCTGAGACCTGAAGGACAATCAGGCAAGGGTAGGATGAAGGAAAGAAGAGTACGGGCAGAAGGACCAGCAAGTGGAAAAGACCACGGTCAAGGAAGCTCAGAGGGAGAAGGGGAATAGGGAAAGACGCAGAGGCAGGCAGGAGAGGGGTCTTGAAAGCCACATGAAGAAGTAGGCTTTATTGTCTGGATTTCTCTAGAGGGAAGAGGAGGAGGTAGCGAAAGGTGTGAAACAGCAGAGTGACAACCCAACTTGTGTTTTAGGAAGATCCTTCTGGCTTCATGTAGGGAATGGATCTGAGGGGGAGAAAGGAGGCAGGTTGATCTAGTCGGCAGCAGAAATGCAGGTCAAAGACTGAGTGGTCTCAGCAAAGGAAGAGGCACTGGGGCTAGAGACAACTGGAAGATTCCAGAGATATTCTGGAGGCAGACAGGTTGAGACTTGGTGACAGATTCAGTGTGGGAAATGAGGGGAAGAAAAGAGGTCATGTAACCACCCAGGTTCCTGGCTGTGGCAACCGAGAGGTACTGTTCAGGGACAAATACCTTGAGGGGCCGTGGATTTGGGGGAGGTGGGAGAGGGGAGGCACTGCATCTTAGACACATTAAGTATGAAGTCTGGGAGAGACATTCAAATACAGCTGTCTAGGAAGCCTCACTCAGAGCCCTGATGGACGTCCCCCTTTTAAGGGTTGGCCACAGGAAGAGGAATCTGCAAAGGGATCCAAGCAGAGTGGCCAGAAGGGTGAGGGTGAAATAGGAGAGTGTGTGGTCACAGAGGCCACACAGAGGGTGAGCTGGATCAGGAATGGTCAACAGAGGTAAGGATGGAAAAAGAGCCATTAGATGTGGTCATGGCAAGACGTGGTGGCCAAGGCAGTTGGGTCATCTATTTGACACTTGTGTAGGGCTACAAGGCCAGAGGAGGGGTAAGGGAGGAATCCAGACTGGAGTGGATCCAGCAGTGAATGGAGCTGATGAGAGTGGGGAGGAGAGAGACGGAGGTGAGAGACAGGATGGAGGGGTGCCTGCAGTCACCAAAGGGTTTTCATTGCAGTGAGAAAGACTTAAGGTTGTCAAGAAATATTACTGTTCCCATTTTTATGCAGGGGATAAAATGACTTTCCCACAGAAAAGGAGGAATAGGAATCCAAACATGTGTCGGATTCCTGACTCTTTACAAAATGTCTCATCTTGGTAGCAATAAATGGATCTTTACTAATATAAAAACAAGTGCTCTCGGCTGCCTGCCCCTTAAATGACTGCAGCATAAAACTACGGACAATGAAGGGGAGAAAAGCCGTAATTAATGCGGAACCACAGCTCTCCCGTATTTGTGACATATATGGTGCAGATGATGGATGAAAGTTGCCATCAGTAAAGGTATTCTAAATATTTACCCTTAGCCCTAAAATAAAAGGAAACTTAACTTCTAAAGCTACACGGCAAGAGAGAAGTGTCATTTTTCAATTCCACTACTTGGCTTTCAAAGGGCTCTTTTCCTGTCCTAATTGTGTCATTTCACTACGTTTTGTTCCCACAGGAGCAGAGGGCCTGCAGACCATTGAGGGGCTTGGAACTGAGGAGGGAGATGGAGGGCTGGGGGCCTGACCTGGTGTACATCAGGGAGGTCTACAGAGGGGCTGGACATGTGAATCTATAACCAGCCAATCCTAGGAGGTAGCACCATTGAAGAGCACCAAGTCACATGAAATAAACATTACTCAGGGAGAAAAAGGAGGAGCAGGGAAAACAAGGGAAGGAGGAAGAGAAAGAGAAAGAAAACAACTTTAGTCTGTAAGAGTAATGCCTCAACATTTGTAGAAATCTCAACCTCTTTTCTATAGTCTTTTACCCCAGAGCCTGCAGATACCAACATGGGACTAAAGGATCCTTAAGCTATCAAATCTAACTCTGCAGTTTCACTTGTCTAGTTATTGTGGATAAACTGACTCAGTTTTTTTATTAATGTTTTATTACACTAGTAATTCATGAATACACATCCTCCTTACAAATACGACTTGAGTCCCCTCAGGCTCCCCTACCTCTACGTTATGTCCTAACCTCCATTCTTCTTTCCCTTCACCCTTGGGGAGCTCCCTTCTCTGCTGCAGGTTGGCTCACTTTCCAGACCTTTCTCTGCACATCTGCATATTTTTATAATATATAAACATATCCCCTCATTTACTTGCATCTTTCGTTTTATAATTTTCCTAAAGTGAACCAAATTCTATTCCTCCTTGAGATTTTTCTTTTTTACTTTCATAGAATCCATCACAATAGCAGCTGACACTTCTGCTGTAATAAAACTGGAATTAAAAAAAAAATCATAGGCTTTCCAGAGCTCAGTTACAGGCTTTGCTCTGCCTCCCAAGATCAATTGACTTGCTTCTTCATAATCTAAGTAAGGTCTAAGAGATGTTATTTCTTTGAAAATTTATATTAGATCTTTTCCAAATCACTGGCACACATGGTCCCTTTAAAACTATGTATGGAGACCAAAGCCTGTTACATAAACATCCAAGTCTATAGCCATGGGCCATATTTCTTCAGTTGCCAGATCACATGACTGATAACAAGGCCAAGATAAAGGCAATAATCTTTTTTTAAATGTTGGGGGTAGGAGTTTATTAATTAATTTATTTTTGCTGTGTTGTGTCTTTCGTTTCTGTGCGAGGGCTTTCTCTAGTTGTGGCAAGTGGGGGCCACTCTTCATCGCCGTGCGCGAGCCTCTCACTGTCGCGGCCTCTATTGTTGTGGAGCACAGGCTCCTGACGTGCAGGCTCAGTAGTTGTGGCTCACAGGCCCAGCCGCTCCACGGCATGTGGGATCTTTCCAGACCGGGGCTCGAACCCGTGTCCCCTGCATCGGCAGGCGGACTCTCAACCACTGCGCCACCAGGGAAGCCCTCCCAAAGGCAATAATTAAAAAAATTTTTTTTCTCAGAGAAAAAAGGCCCATGCATTTGAAAAAAATAAAAAGATTAGAACTGTCTCCATCAGAACCCATTCTAAGTGGTTACTCCTCAACACTAAAACAACAACAAAAAATTGGATTTTTAAAAGAGCTATACTATAGCGGACACTGTGGGGTCCACAATAGGAAGGATATTGCCTTCCTAATATCTAGTCCCTTTTTCTCCTTCCTTTCAGAACCCCTGTTCTATGCAAATATTCACCGTGTGCCTGCTGCGTAATCTGAATCAATCTGCATGGCATTCCTCTGGGGGTTGTTATTGGCAAAGGGATAAGCATGTGACTTAACAAGCCGAATCATACTAAAGGGAAGACTTATTTTTAAGAAAATAAGTACATTACCCCAGTGGCTACTGGCCACCATCTTGCAACCATAAGGGGCATCAACCAGAAGAGTGTGGACAGTCCAGGGAGATGGAAAGAATCTGAGTGTTTGGTGAGAGCTGAGTAACTGAGTCAATCAATCAGGAATCAACCTATGTCTATACTTCTTATTCTGTGAGACATCCTCACTGTCTAAGATTCTGTGAGTCAGGATTTCTGCTGCTTTCTCCAAACTAATGATAACACCAAAGAAGGCGGAAGGAGAAATCTAGTGCCATTTTCTGACCAGTAAATGATATTTGAAAGGTTTCTTCTTTCCTTCCCTGTTGGTTACATAACACATTTGGTGCATCCACATGCATTTTTATAGTTGAATACATTTTCCTAGGTTTTGAAGGAACTATTTTAAATGTTTTAAGTCCAGTGATTAAGCATATATTAAAAAAGAAATGGAATTCCCTGATCGTCCAGTGGTTAGGACTCGGCGCTTTCACTGCCATGGGCCTGGGTTCGATCCCTGGTCGGGGAACTAAGATATCGCAAGCTGCATGGCACAGCCAAAAACAACAACAACAGACATATATGATCAACTGGCTGCTACCGTGGGAAGTTCAAGAGAAGCAAACTCAGCCCTGAGGATATTGAGCTCCTGCCAGCGCCCATCAAGGTGCTAGGCGCTGGGGCTACAGCAGGGGTTAGGACAGCGGGAGTTTGGTCTGTGCTTATGGATTTACCTTCCAGGGCAGGGAGATGACAGTAAATAAGAACAATGGATGGCTCCATAGCAATATGCAGGAAACATAGAGGAAACACTGTGGGAGGGCGGGCCTAACTTAGCCAGGGATATGAGGGATGGACCCTACAAGGAGGTTGCATTGAAAGATGAGATCAGAACAAGATGGGAGCCAGGTCTGGGGGAAGAAGACAGGAATGAACCTGGCATTCTTGAGGAGCATCGGGAAGTTCTAATTTGCTAGAAGGTACCAAGAGAGGAATGAAGTTGGCAGGTAGGCAGGAGCCTAGGTATATAGGGCTCTGTAGGCCAAGGAAGGTAGATCTTAACAAGCCGGCATTCTTAATTGTTTTTGTGCCATGGATCTTTTGGGCAGCCTCCTGAAGCCTGTGGACCTCTTTTTACAAAATATTTGTAAATGCCAAAAAACAAAGAAACAAACGACAAATGAGAAATATGAAAGGGTGTGGGTGTGGGGGCAGGGGAACGATCGGAGTGGCTTATCCTGGCAGGGAGGAGTATAGTACCACTGACACTGTTTCGAGTTGCCAGCATATAGTGAAAATAAAAAGCAGACAGACTTGAAATTGGCTTTTCATTGCTTTTAAATTCTTTAGCCAATGTATCGCCTGAAATCGGGTGACTGCTCCCATTACTCCCCTGCAACCCTACCGTGGTACATTTCTGATTAAGGAAGCCCATTATATAAAAATGTAGTTATCAACACATTAGAAAATTAATTTATGTAACCATGGTAACATACGGTTTCTTTGTTCGTGCTTTAAATAACAAGATCTGGTGGTGGGTCTAATAACTACTGTCATTTTGAAAAACCATGGGCATACATGATATTTAGAGATGTATGCAATCAGTGTAATGTGAAAAGAAAATATTAGGGTGTTCTTTCGGTGACAAAGTCACAGGTACTTCTGTGGTTTGTTGCCCTCATTTATAACAAAAGAAAATGTAAATTTCAGTTGGAGGTTAGCGAAAATGAAGAGGTTTTTCGATCCAAATTTACAGACCCCATGGAAGTCACTGCAAGGTTTGACTAAGTAACATGATCTGATTTATGTTTTTGAAAAGATAAGCCTAATGGATGGTGGCGGGGTGGGGGGGGCGGTGAGGGAAAAAAAAAAAAGCACCAAGGTCATTTCCTGTTCAGAAGCTGACACTGGTCAGCTGTGGGGAAGGGCTGCACCATGGCTTCTCTTGCCGGGAGGCTGCTGAAGAACAGAAGATCTGTCTTCATGAGTGTTCCCTGGGCTCGGGAAGAAAAAGGTTAACACTGCAGAAAAAAAGTGCCTCCGGCCCTCTGCCACAGGGAAAGGACAGGAGGTTCATGGCCAGGAACGACCACTGTGCGAGTCAGTGATGCTAAGGGGAAAGATACCACGTCTGCCTGGGTGTCCTGTAAGACGGGTCTGATGACCACGATGACCTCGCAGCCTGGTTCTGCAGATGAGAGGAGCCGCCGACCACAGTGCCTGGCACCCGTGAGCCCTCAGTAAGTGGTGGGACCTTCCCCTTCTGGCGCCTTCTGTCTGGGACCTTGGTCATCATCTTCAGAGTGGGGGTGGACCACAGAGGAGTCTCAGGGGCCATCTCACCTTGCACAAGTCAAGGGATGGCCACAGATGATCTAGAAAGCCATGGCTGGAGGGGACTGGAGCCCAATTCCATTATCTAGGGTTGGAACAAAACCAACTTGAGACCCTCAAATACTGAGAATTAAAAACCTAGATTGTCCAGGTGAAAGCATGCAAAAGGAAGCCATCTTCCTAACAGGGAAAGCAAAGAATCCTGAGACCAGAAGAAGGCAGTGGCGAAAGCAGGGGCTCCACACAGTTTTTCAGACCTGTGTTTTCCTCTCCTGATGCATTTGCACAAGGGGGCCATGGAGCACCCACTTTGTAAAGGAAGCCTGTGTTTGTAGCGCAATGGGGCTGGGGGGCGGTTTGGAGAGGCCTAGACATGCTGGGCCCCTGGGAGGGGGGCTGCTGGAACCTTGCAGGGAGCAAGGCATGGGGTCCACCACTGCCCAGTCCTGTGCTCGGCACAGAAGCTCCTGCCAGACAGCACTCCCTCTGCCTAAAGCTGGAGGATGTGCCTCACTCAGACGCCTCCTCCTCCCTCTTTCCTAAGGGTCACTGAAACCTTCTAACCTGGTTTTTGTGGATTTTGTTGGTTTCTTTTTTACTCTTTCTCTTCCAAATGTCTCCAGTCTAAGGAAGCAGCAGCTTTACTTCCACTGGGCTATACCTATAATAATTCTCAAGGGGCCCCCAAAACCCATACACAGTGACAGGTGCACTAAAAAGGGGGCTTCCTCTGGCCAAGCTGATGCAAATTAAGAAACATAGATTCTCATTCACAGCTTGAAATGGGGGAACGTCAGTCCCTGACCTCCTCACCCATCCACCATTTGGGAATTTATAAGGAATAGTACAAAGACAAAGGTATGGGGAGGGGACCGGGAGCAGGAAGCAGCTGTCCTTCTTTAAGTGTGAGAGATGCAACAAAAACCCTGAAAATGACTAAGAACCACCTAAAAACCTCTATATTCCACAAATCCCCCCCACCCCCATGCCTACTTTGAACTCATATCTGCCAAACAGCTATTGCTGGGCCAACTTCCAAACACTTTTAAAGAGGGTAGGGAAATACTCCTTCCCCAAATCCCTGCTCTTGTTCCAATGGCTAAACAAAAAGCTTTTATTTAGGATTATTTCACTGAGTGACATGCCATAAGGAAAGCAGTCCACTTGCAGTCTGAAGGTCGACAGTGCTGCTCTTGTTTTAATTTGTGGCCCCTCTACGAGGCCAAGGCTGAGCTGTACCCCCCTCCACGCTCCCCAGGGATCTCCGTGGCAATGTGCATTCATTTAAAGACTTACACAGGACAAGGCTGCTACGGGCAGCTGACCAAGGCTGACCAGCAAATTACGCCTCCTGCCTTTCCTTTGGCCCTGTCGTTAGATTTTTTTTTTTTTTTGGGTCAGTGAAAAATGTTATCACCACTCCTCCACTGGAAAATGTTTGTGGTTGCAGCTGAGGACTTGTTACAACTGCTGACAAAGGATTCCAAAATCACAGAACACAAGAGTCAAATGAAGCCCCTGAGCAAAAACTCCTCTAGCTTTTTCCACTTTATTTAGGCTGTGTACACTGGGCTGCTTCATTAGAATCCCTGCTTTCACTCCTACTCATATGAAGGGTTTTGTTTTTCTATGAATCACATCTGGTGTGTTTTAAAAAGCCATCTGCTATGGACTGAATATTTATGTGCCCCCAAATTCATATGTTGAAGCCCTAAACCCCAATATGATGGTATTTGGAGGTGGAGCCTATGGGTAGTTACAGGTGGAGCCTATGGGTAGTTACAGGTTTAGATGAGGTCGTGAGGGTGGGGCCCCCACAATAATGGGATTATATTTCCTATAAGAAAAGGAAGAGAGACCAGAGCTCTCTCTTTCCACCCTGTGAGGACATCGGGAGAAGGAAAGAAGGCAGTCCTCTGCAAGCCAGAAAGAGGGCCCTCACCAAGAACCAGATCTGCTGGCAACCTGATCTTGGATTTCCCAGCCTCCAGAACTGTAAGAAATAAATGTCTGACCCAAAATCACGGGGTGGGGGTGGGGAGAAAGAAAGAAATGTTTTTTGTTTACGCTACCCAGACTATGGCATTTTGTTATAGCAGCCTGAGTTAAGATTAATTAAAGAATAGTTTAGTGTTTGTAGTAATAAGAAATGGGGAAGTATGCATTAGTGTCCCTAACTGCTTATGTCTTCTTCCATCATCCAAGGGGTTGGGGAGAAGGACTTGAAGCCAGATGGCTATATGAGCAAACTTAGATATTGGTCTCCCATTATTAACCGACAGCTAATGTATTTACTTTATAATCATCTACCCAAAAAACCCACGGTACCCAAAACATCACGGACCCCAGGAATTCTGGCACTAGAAATGATGTACACTCATTGTTTTACTTTATAGATGTGGAAAATGAGGCCCAGAGAGGTGAAGCAACAAGTGCAAGGTCTGATAGCTACACAATGACAGAAGTCAAGATAAAACCTGTCTTCTAATCCATGCTGAGAAGTGCCCATCCAAGACAAGGTAGTAAAGATGCAAAGCTTCTACACATGTCCCTCAAACTCATCTACTCCACAACCAGCTAAGTCATAGACATCATCATCAGGAAAGTGAGGCAGCCTCCTACTGGTCATGTGCATCTCACCTTGGCCTCCTCTGAGCCATTCTCCACTCAGCAGCCTGAAGAATGTTCTCAAAATGCAATCCATACCCTTGCTTAACCTCCTTGCAACCCGCTAATGATTCTCTGCTGTTCTTAGGATAACAACCTAAATCTTGAGCATGTTCTTTGAGACTCTACTCTACTGGTTCCTGTTGACTGCTCTAGTCTTATTATATACCACCCCACCAGCCACACTTGCCTTTAAAGCAGAATGCTCCACACTACCACAGGACCTTTGCACATGCTGTTCCCATGCTGCAACTCTTTTATTCTCCCTTTTAACCTAGTTAACACCCTCCCTTCTTTCAGATCTCACTTCCCCAAAGAAGCCTTTCTTGACCTTTCATGACTAGATCAAGGTCCTTGGTTAAATGCCCTCACAGCAACATACTTCCCATGCTTTTATTTCCACTTGTTATTATATTCTTGTTACTGTGATTTTTAATTAATGTCTACCTCATCATTGGACTGTAAGTCACCAGAACCTTGCCTGGCTTGTTCACCATTTTATCCTCTCACCACCAACACAGTGTGAGTGTAAGAGATGCTCAATCAACATGAATATGAATAAAAGAATAAACAAGGAAAAGATTTTTAAAATACACGTAAGACCCTCAAAGACCATACAGTCTAGAAATGGCTTCCAAGTCACCTGTACATCAGGAAGCTATTTAATGATCAAAGCCACTTAACATAGACCTTTCTAAGAGAGAGAGAAATGACTCAATATCCTTCTCTCAGAAGCATGCTTGCTTCTTTAAGACCACATCACATAAAATATAATAACATTTCAAAGTCTCCTCAGTAAAATGTCATTCTTCTGCCAACAACCTAAGACCTTCAGGCAAACATAAGCTCCCAAACTAAACAAAACCTCCGGGGTCCCAATGGCAATTTTGCCCCTAACTGTGGTTTCCCGAGACCCCATAAATCAAGCCTTTCATTATATAACACACGGAGATAACCCTCCCTTCATACCAGCCCTGTTTTCAGAAACATTCTTCATGCCTGTCGCCAGCAGCCGGCTCATTTCTCATTTCAGACACTCCTCCACTTCCCCGCAGGGACAGCAAGCACATGGCAGGCCTATTTCCGCAGTCTGACAATAATTTAAATTAAATTTCAGCATCAATTGCTGGTTGTATTACAGAGAGAAACCATCATAGAGGGACATAGCAAAATTTAAAGCAGCAGCGAGGCAGAGAACACAATGTGGCAGAGCTTGGGCTGGCCTGAAAGAAAGTATTCTACTATGGCAAAGAGGGCAAGGCAAAACATGGCAAGTTGTCAAAAGCTATGAAAAAGGCACTTCAGGAACATAATCACAAGCAAACCCCCTTTGAAGGCAAAACAACATGAAACATAGACAGTAAAGGAAGACAATGTACAATACTTTAAATCCAAAGTTTTTTCAGCTAAACATAATATTCAAATGTATGAAAACCAAACCATGTTAAGAAGATGTTTTGTCTCTTCTATCTCCTCTATGGAATTTAGTCAATTCCTGTGGCTTTAACGACATTTAGACAGGTGACTGGTAAGGTGCCATCTGTGAACGTGGACATCTTGTTTAAAGTACAGTTGCCTCTGTTAGCCGTAGGTCTAATCATCTGCCTTTTGGGTTATTAGCAAATTAAAAAAAAAAAAAGCCATCCTTCTTTTAAGTTATTAGCATGAATGAGCTGAATAGATCATCAGGTCCATTTTCGGGTCCATTCAGCACCTCTTATTTAGTTTTCCACTGTCTTCGAAGCTTATGGTCAATAAAAGGCATTTTAAACCACAACCTTATTTACCTTCTCCAAGTAAAATAAGCTAAACACACAAGGGTAGAGGTGGTAGGTCAGCACGGCAGGTGCCCTGCATCACTTTCCCAGGTGAGGCTCACTCCACTAACCCTGGAAGGAGAGTGGGGAAGAATTCCACCCAGGTCCAGCTGGGATAACCCATCACATTTCCAGTTCCTACAAAGCCGGGTCTCTCCAAAGCAGCTCCCTTATTTTCTTCACAGTATTGAGAATGTTCAAGAAGGCAAGACACACTCACTTCAATGTCACTGCCAGAACACAGTCTAGGGTAAGATGCAACTATGTACTGGCAGTCCACTGTTGTTTTTTTTTTTGGGGGGGGAGGGTTTTTTTAACATCTTTATTGGAGTATAATGGTGTGTTAGTTTCTGCTGTATAACAAAGTGAATCAGCTATACATAAACATATATCCCCATATCTCCAGTCCACTGTTTTAACTGACCTGGAACACACTCCCTTCCATTAACTCGGATCATCCAGAGATGAGTGTGTTTGACAACTCCTTGCATGCTTCTTTCCTCCTGTCACCACATGGTGGGCACCAGGAGCAGGGCTCTGCACTCAATAAATACCAGTTAAATAAAAAGGAATTAAGACTTCAAAAGGGGAATGTTTTTCATTTTAACAGAAAATTTCCATTTCTACCATTATCCTGAGAGATTCCCGCAGCACCGAGTGAAATGAGAAAGCATTGGCATCAACAATTCCACATCTGTAGAAATCATGTGTACATTCCACACTTCTTATATCCTCTTATCTTCAGGCTGATTTATTTTATTAGCTCATAAAAGCCTGGCATTATGTTCACTTAACTCGCTTCGTACAGCACACTGTCTCTTCAGGTAGGCCTTGGTTTTGCCTCTTGTTTTATGGATTTTCTTCCAAAACGAGGGGATGCAAATAAGTTTATAGAGGAAGACAGACATTCTTACAATGTTGCTGAGATAAATCCAGTTCATGTTTACAGCAACCTTCCAAAGACAGCACAAAACCTGAACAATGAAGTGGCCACTCATTCATTTATCCAACAAATATTAACTGGATGCACTCTGTGCCAGACACCATTCCCTATGTTGGGAATATGTCAGAAAACAAAATGAGAGTCGTATTCTAGTGTGGACAGATAATAATAATTTAAAAAATACATAATGTGGCAGGTGATGATGAATACTATAAAGGAAAAAATAAAGTCAGGTAAGAAGGGCAGGGAGTGCCAGGGTGGGCTGTGGGTGGGGAATGAAATGCTATTCCACATGGGGGTGGGGAGGCAGCAAAAGCTGGTCTGAGAACATTTGAGCAGATACCTGAAGGAAAATGGGAAGTGAGTCACATGGGTGTCTGAAAGAGCTTTCCAAATGGAGAGAAACAGCACTTGCTGAGGCTCTGGGGTATGAGTGTAGAAGAATAAGAAAAAGGCCAGTGTGGTGGGAGCACAGGGAAGTGAGAGAGTGGGAGGTGACGAGGTCCAGAGTAGCTACATGACCTCATGGTGCTGGGCATTCTGCTAAGTGAGGAGGGAGACATGAGAAAAACAGCATGTGATTTAGGCTTAAAAGAACCCCTCTCGCTGTTGTGTTGAGAGTAGACAACAGAGGGTCAAGGGTAGAAGCAGGGAGGCCACTGGAATCATGCAGACATTGGAGATGATGGGACCCTGATAAAGGTGGTCCAGGTGGAGAATGTAACAATGGTGTGGTTCTGGCTCTATTTAAAGGCAGAGCTGACAGCGGTGTTATCACTAGTCACCTGTTGATCATGACTGCTGGGCTCTGAACAAAGCTTTGCAGAATGAAATCAACAGTTGAGGCATTTGGTTAAATAGTCCTATTAATTATTCTTTACTCATTTAAACACATATTAAAACATTTTAAAAATACATTGGGCTTCCCTGGTGGTGTAGCGGTTAAGAATCTGCCTGCCAATGCAGGGGACACAGGTTCAAGCCCTGGTCTGGGAAGATCCCACATGCCGCGGAGCAACTAAGCCCGTGCACCGCAACTACTGAGCCTGCGCTCTAGAGCCCATGAGCCACAACTACTGAAGCCCACGTGCCTAGAGCCTGTGCTCCGCAACAAGAGAAGCCACAGCAATGAGAAGCCCGTGCACCGTATTAAAGAGTAGCCCCCGCTCACCGCAACTAGAGAAAAGCCTACACACAGCAACGAAGACCCAAAGCAGCCAAAAACAGATAAACAAATTTTAAAAACTACATTAAAAACAATAAAAATATAAATACATTTAAAAACAAACTTGTTCCCCCTAAAAAAGGCATAGAACTCCCCAACCCTCTTCTCCACAGCAACACATAAACATCATCTTTATTTTCTCCTTCTTGGTATCATTTATCCTCTATGAGAATTACCAGTTGTACATCTGAAAAAAATCCACTCATCAAATCTGGACTGAGGGCTGGGTACATACCGGCACTCTCTTGGGTACCAGGGAGACAGTAGTGCCTAAAACAGACAATATCCCCACCTATGTCCTATCCCATGCTCCTAGAATATTTTAGAATATCAACAGTAATTAAGTGCTCACTTGTGTTGGGCATTGAGCCACAGCCCTATGTGCATCACCTTATTGAATCCTTTTAGCAACCCTATTATCATCTGCATTTTCCAGCCAAGGAAATCATAACACAGAGAGGTTGAATACATTGTGCAAGATCACACAGCTTGGAAGTGGTGAACCAGAGCTGTTAGTTTCTAACTTCTCCTGGATTTAAGGTACAACCCAGAACATGAGCCCCCAAAATTATATTCTCACTCTTCCTTGGTCACTTTGGGCTGGATGAACACTTAATATTTCTCAGCTTCAATTGCCATATCTACAAAATGAAATGTATTCAACTGGATCATCTCTAAAGTCCCTTCCAGCTCTAAAAATTCTAGAGCTCTTGCTTTGAAACCCAATGCTCCCTCACTGTAAGGAGAGCACAGATACAAAGACCATCTGCCATAGAGTATAAGTTCTCAGGGTCAGTTTTTGCCTAAAATAAAGTGAAGCACATCCTCAGTTGAACCTTTGGGCTGACCAGCTACAGGAAAATAAGTCAATTTCAGGGGTACTCTAAGGGAGAAAAATGTTAGCAGCAGAATCTATAGCAAATTTCCTTCTTTCTAAACCAATCGACAACTGGAATTATTCCCTTACAGAAAGGAGAAAACCAATTCTGGGGACAGCTAAAATGTGCTTTTTGTGTGCTTGGTTAACTTGTAACAAAACAGAGAGCAATTCCCACTTGTCTGCAGATGAATGAATCTTAAGTTTCACTTCGTTCAGTGTCCTTGTGCCTGACATACAGTACAGCCCAATAAATATCAGTCAACTGAATTAGTACATGAATGACTCAATGAATGTACTAAACAATGAACAAATAAACTCATTAATTCTACAGTAATAAAAATTTCCTTGGATAGAATGTATATAGACCTGGCTAGGAAAAGCATCACTTTGGCAAATAAAGGTAAAGAAAACACTTTAGATTTATTGATTTTTGTGTTCAGTATAGGATTCCAATTTTAAAAGTTGATATTTTGAGGTATGTGGAGAGTAAAAGAAATCTCACTTTAAAAACTAAAAGAAAAGAAAGTCAGTGTGCTAAAGAAAACCAAAATAAACACCTTCGGTTCCTGGCAGGATTTCTGAGTTAACCCAAAGCGTGGCATTCTGACCACTAAAGATAATAAGCCTGTGATTCAGTTTCAAATGCTTCACCTTCAATACCAGCTGTGAATACAGCTTATAAACCACCTGCTCATATTGAACCCACTCTCCATAAAATAAGCCACACACAGCACTGTAAGTTAGAGAGCAAGGTGGAGGAAGACATGCAAACCCTGAGTATTCTCCTGGATCTTTCATTCTTTTGACATTTTTCAGAAGTTACCCCAAAATTTAAGTAACAATCCAGTAATGTAAAACGTTTACTCCCAGTAAATGTCAAGGGAAAAAAGTCAACCCACCACCTTTTCTTCACAGAGAACGGGCAGCAGACACAACCAAGAAAAGTAAGAAGAAGGAAAAACAGCTTCTGCTACTGAAACCAGGAATATATAACCAGATCAAAGACGAGGCTTGATGCAATGACATAAGTCATTTGTGGGAAAAACTCAATTAGCTGGGAATGGAAGCCCGAAGGTACTGTCTAACCAAGATTATTTACATAATTTTCAGGTGGACAGACCCAGTCTATGTTTTAGAAAAAAAAAAATCATAAGAAAAGTATTTGTAAACAATTATTTTCTAGTGACTTTTTACTGCAAATAATCTCAGTCAAAATAGAATTAATGATAAACTACAAAATTTTAAAAGCAGTTGAGATGCAAACTTTGTCAATATAACAAGACTTATCCTGTGAATTTACAACTATAGTTCTGTTTTTTTAACCATGGATGATACAGAAGGAATATACTTCTGGATATATAAGTTTAAAAGTTGCACAGCCTTTATTTAATTGAAGCCTAAAGACAGAAGCCAGAGGCGACAGGAGAGAGCATGTGCAGCCACAGTCGGTGCTCTGGGGGGCTCACCTGCCGAGGAGTGCTTAAAAACAATATGGGGGAGACCTTCAAGATGGTGTAGGAGTAAGACGTGGAGATCACCTTCCTCCCCACAAATACATCAGAAGTACACCTACATGTGGAACAACTCCTACAGAACACCTACTGAACACTGGCAGAAGACCTCAGACTTCCCAAAAGCCATGTGGCTGACAGGGTCTTGGTGCTCTGGTCGGGTGTCAGGCCTCTGCCTCTGAGGTGGGAGAGCCGAGTTCAGGATATTGGTCCACCAGAGACCTCCTGGCTCCACATAATATCAAACAGAGAAAGCTCTCCCACAGATCTCCATCTCAACGCTAAGACCAAACTCCACTCAATGACCAGCAAGCTACAGTGCTGGATACCCTATGCCAAACAACTAGCAACACAGGAACACAACCCCACCCATTAGCAGAGAGGCTGCCTAAAATCATAATAAGGTCACAGACACCCCAAGACATACCACCGGATGCGGTCCTGCCCACCAGAAAGACAAGATCCACCCTCATCCACCAGAACACAGTCCCTTCCAACAGGAAGCCTACACAACCCACTGAACCAACCTTAGACACTGGGGGCAGACACCAAAAACAACAGGAACTACTAACCTGCAGCCTGCGAAAAGGAGACTCCAAACACAGTAAGTTATGCAAAATGAGAAGACAGAAAACACACAGCAGATGAAGGAGCAAGGTAGAAACCCACCAGACCAAACAAATGAAGAGGAAATAGGCAGTCTACCTGAAAAAGAATTCAGAGTAATGATAGTAAAGATGATCCCAATTCTTGCAAATAGAATGGAGAAAATACAAGAAATGTTTACCAAGGACCTAAAAGAACTAAGGAGCAAACAAACAATGATGAACACCACAATAAATGAAATTAAAAATTCTCTGGAAGGAATCAATAGCAGAATGACTGAGGCAGAAGAACAGATAAGTGACCTGGAAGATAAAATAGTGGAAATAACTACTGCAGAACAGAATAAAGAAAAAAGAATGAAAAGAATTGAGGACAGTCTCAGAGACTTCTGGGACAACATTAAATGCACCAACATTCGAATTATAGGGGTCCCCGATGAAGAAGAGAAAAAGAAAGGGACTCAGAAAATATTTGAAGAGATGATAGTTGAAAACCTCCCCAATATGGGAAAGGAAATAGTCAATCAAGTCCAGGAATCAGACAGTCCCATACAGGATAAATCCAAGGAGAAACACGCCAAGATACATATTAATCAAACTACCAAAAACTGAACACAAAGAAAAAGTATTAAAAGCAGCAAGGGAAAAACAACAAATAACATACAAGGGAATCCCCATAAGGTTAACAGCTGATCTTTCAGCACAAACTCTGCAAGCCAGAAGGGAGTATCAAGACATATTTAAAGTGATGAAAGGGAAAAAACTACAACCGAGATTATTCTACCCAGCAAGGATCTCATTCAGATTCGACAGAGAAATTAAAACCTTTACAGACAAGCAAAAGCTAAGATAATTCAGCACCACCAAACCAGCTTTACAACAAATGCTAAAGGAACTTCTCTAAGCAGAAAACACAAGAGAAGGAAAACACCTACAATAACAAACCCAAAACAATTAAGAAGATGGGAATAGGAACACACATATCGATAATACCTTAAATGTAAATGGATTAAATGCTCCTACCAAAAGACATAGACTGGCTGTATGGATTCAAAAACAAGACCCATGTATATGCTGTCTACAAGAGACCCACTTCAGACCTAGGGACACATACAAACTGAAGGTGAGGGGATGTAAAAAGGTATTCCATGCAAATGGAAATCAAAAGAAAGCTGGAGTAGCAATTCTCATATCAGACAAAATAGACTTTAAAATAAAGACTATTACAAGGACAAAGAAGGACACTACATAATGATCAAGGGATCAATCCAAGTAGAAGATATAAGAATTTTAAGTATTTATGCACCCAACATAGGAGCACCTCCATACAAAAGGCAAATGCTAACAGCCATAAAAGGGGAAATTGACAGTAACACGATAATAGTAGGGGACTTTAACATCCCACTTTCACCAATGGACAGATCATCCAAAATGAAAATAAATAAGAAACACAAGCTTTAAATGATACATTAAACAAGATGGACTTAATTGATATTTATTGGACATTCCATCCAAAAACAACAGAATACACTTTCTTCTCAAGTGCTCATGGAACATTCTCCAGGATAGATCATATCTTGGGTCACAAATCAAGCCTTGGTAAATTTAAGAAAACCGAAATTGTATCAAGTTATCTTTTCTGACCACAACGCTATGAGACTAGATATCAATTACAGGAAAAAATCTGTAAAAAATATAAACACATGGAGGCTAAACAATACACTACCAAATAACCAAGAGATCACTGAAGAAATCAAAGAGGAAATCAAAAAATACCTAGAAACAAATGACAATGAAAACATGAAGACCCAAAACCTATGGGATGCAGCAAAAGCAGTTCTAAGAGGGAAGTTTAGAGCAATACAATCCTACCTCAAGAAACAAGAAACATCTCACATAAACAACCTAACCTTACACCTAAAGCAATTAGAGAAAGAGGAACCAAAAAACCCCAAAGTTAGCAGAAGGAAAAAATCATAAAGGTCAGATCAGAAATAAATGAAAATAGAAATAAATGAAGGAAACAGTAGCAAAGATCAATAAAACTAAAAGCTGTTCTTTGAGAAGATAAAATTGATAAACCACTAGCCAGACTCATCAAGAAAAAAAGGGAGAAGACTCAAATCAATAGAATTAGAAATGAAAAAGAAGTAACAAATGACACTGCAGAAATACAAATGATCATGAGAGATTACTGCAAGCAACTATATGCCAATAAAATGGACAACCTGGAAGAAATGGACAAATTCTTAGAAAAGTACAACCTTCCGAGACTGAAACAGGAATAAATAGAAAATATACACAGACCAATCACAAGCACTGAAATTGAGATTGTGATTAAAAATCTTCCAACAAACAAAAGCCCAGGAACAGATGGCTTCACAGGCAAATTCTATCAAACATTTAGACAAGAGCTAACACCTATCCTTCTCAAACTCTTCCAAAATATAGCAGAGGGAGGAACACTCCCAAACTCTTTCTACGAGGCCACCATCACCCTAATACCAAAACCAGACAAAGATGTCACAAAGAAAGAAAACTACAGGCCAATATCACTGATGAACATAAATGCAAAAATCCTTAACGAAATACTCGCGAACAGAATACGACTGCACAATAAAACGATCATACACCATGATCAAGTGGGGTTTATCCCAGGAATGCAAGGATTCTTCAGTACACACAAATCAATCAATGTGATAAACCATATTAACAAATTGAAGGAGAAAAACCATATGATCATCTCAAAAGATGCAGAAAAAGCTTTTGACAAAATTCAACACCCATTTATGATAAAAAACCTCCAGAAAGTAGGCACAGAGGGAACTTACCTCAACATAATAAAGGCCATATATGACACACCCACAGTCAACATCATTCTCCATGGTGAAAAACTGAAACCATTTCCTCTAAGATCAAGAAAAACACAAGGTTGTCCACTCTCCCCACTATTATTCAATATAGTTTTGGAAGTTTTAGCCACAGCAATCAGAGAAGAAAAAGAAATAAAAGGAATCCAAATCAGAAAAGAAGAAGTACAATTGTCACTGTTTGCAAATGACATGATACTATACATAGAGACTCCTCAAGATGCTACCAGAAAACCACTACAGCTAATCAATGAATTTGGGAATGTAGCAGTATACAAAATTAATGCACAGAAACCTCTTGTATTTCTATACGTTAATAATGAAAATTCTGAAAAAGAAATTAAGGAAGCACTCCCATTTACCATTGCAACAAAAAGAATAAAATACCTAGGAATAAACCTACCTAAGGAGACAAAAGACCTGTATGCAGAAAACTATAAGACACTGATGAAAGAAATTAAAGATGATACAAACAGATGGAGAGATATACCATGTTCTTGGATTGGAAGAATCAACATTGTGAAAATGACTATATTACCCAAAGCAATCTACAGATTCCATGCAATCCCTATCAAACTACCAATGGCATTTTTCACAGAACTGGAACAAAAAATTTCACAATTTGTATGGAACCACTAAAGAGCCCGAATAGCAAAAGCAATCTTGAGAAAGAAAGACGGAGCTGGAGGAATCAGGCTCCCTGACTTCAGACTATACTACAAAGCTACAGTAATCAAGACAGTATGGTACTGGCACAAAAACGGAAATATAAATCAATGGAACAGCATAGAAAGCCCAGAGATAAACCCACGCACATATGGTCAACTTATCTTTGATAAAGGAGGCAAGAATATACAATGGAGAAAAGACAGTCTCTTCAATAAGTGGTGCTGGGAAAACTGGACAGCGACATGTAAAAGAATGAAATTAGGACACTCCCTAACACTATACACAAAAATAAACTCAAAATGGATTAAAGACCTAAATGTAAGGTCAGAGACTATCAAACTCTTAGAGGAAAACATAGGCAGAACACTCTATGATATAAATCACAACAAGATCCTTTTTGACCCACATCCTAGAGTGATGTAAATAAAAACAAAAATAAACAAATGGGACCTAATGAAACTTCAAAGCTTTTGCACAGCAAAGGAAACCATAAACAAGACGAAAAGACAACCCTCAGAATGGGAGAAAATATTTGCAAATGAAGCAACTGACAAAGGATTAATCTCCAAAATTTACAAGCAGCTCATGTAGCTCAATGTCAAAAAACCAAACAACCCAATCCAAAAATGGGCAGAAGACCTAAATAGACATTTCTCCAAAGAAGATATACATATTGCCAACAAACACATAAAAGGATGCTCAACATCACTAATCATTAGAGAAATGCAAATCAAAACTACAATGAGGTATCACCTCACACCAATCAGAATGGCCTTCATCAAAAACATCTATGAACAATAAATGCTGAAGAGGGTGTGGAGAAAAGGGAACCCTCTTGCACTGTTGGTGGGAATGTAAATTGATACCACCACTATGGAGAACAGTATGGAGGTTTCTTAAAAAACTAAAAATAGAACTACCATATGACCCAGAAATCCCAGTACATAATTCAAAAAGAGTCATGTACTACAATGTTCATTGCAGCTCTATTTACAATAGCCAGGACATGGAAGCAACCTAAGGGTCCATCGACAGATGAATGGATAAAGAAGATGTGGCACATATATACAATGGAATATTACTCAGCCATAAAAAGAAGTGAAATTGAGTTATTTGTAGTGAGGTGGATGGACCTAGAGTCTGTCATACAGAGTGAAGTAAGTCAGAAAGAGAAAAATACTGTATGCTAACACATATATATGGAATCTAAAAAAAAATTTTTAAATCGTTGTGACGAACCTATGGGCATGACAGCAGTAAAGACACAGATGTAGAGAATGGACTTGAGGACATGGGGAGTGGGAAGGGTAAGCTGGGATGAAGTGAGAGAGTGGCATGGACATACATACCATATGTAAAATAGATAACTAGTGGGAAGCAGCCACATAGCACAGGGAGATCAGCTCGGTGCTTTGTGACCACCTAGAAGTCTGGAATAGGGAGTGTGGGAGGAAGACGCAGGATGGATGAGATATAGGGATATATGTATATGTATAGCTGATTCACTTTGTTACAAAGCAGAAACTAACACACCATTGTAAAGCAATTATACTCCAATAAAGATGTTAAAAAAATAAATAAGGCAAAAATAAATAAATAAATAAACACATAAATAAATGAAGCCTATATGATGGAGACAAAATAAGTTTCCCTCTCCACTAATTTTCACAGCCTGTTCAGATCTGCATTTGGTAACAGTTTGGTTTTTAATTGTTTGCACAAGAAGATAAACTGTAAAATGGTAATTTAATATTATTCACACTAACATTAAAATAGGAAGTGTCCACAGGTACTTTTTTGCATCTACCTTACTACTTGCTCTGGAATATGAGGATGGTCATTGTTTGTAACTGGGAAATATTGGAAACAAGAATAATGTTCCTCAATGGAGAATCACGTTAAAATAAACTATGACCCATTTGTCTTATGCAAAAATAAGCAGCAGCTAATACAATGAGACATATCCTTCACTAGGCGAATGGATAAATAAACATGGTATATCCATAAAATGGAATATTATTTCCGTGATTAAAAAAAAAAGAAATGAGTTCTCAAGCCACAAAAAGACATGGAGGAAACTTAATGGCTATTACTGCATGAAAAAGCCAGTCTGAAAAGGCTACATACTGTATAACATTCTGGAAAAGGAAAAAAGATCAGTGGTTGCCAGGGGCTGGGAAGAGGAGAAGATGAATATGCAGAGCACAGGGCATCTTTAGGGCCGTAAAACTATTCTGTAAGATACCATAATGGTGGATATATCATCACACATTTGTCAAACCCACAGAATGCACAACACTGAGTGAACCCTAATGTAAACTATGGACTGTGGGTAATAATGATGTGTCTATGTAAGTTCATCAGTTGTCACAATGTACCACTTTGGTAGGGGATGTCAATATTAGGGGGAGACTGTGCACATGTGGGGGCAGAGGCTATGTGGAAATTCTTTGTACTTTCTGCTTAATTTTGCTGTGAACCTAAAACTGCTCTTAAAAAATGGACAATTTAAAAGAAAAAAAAAGCAAATTGCAGAGTAAAACTAAAAATGACAACACATGTCTTTACAAAGCCATCACAAGCTAATTTTTATAGCTGTATCCATCTATATATCTAAAAATATTCAAATATCTGGGAGGAGACTAAATTGATAACCATGATTATACCTAAGAAGGTAAGTGGGACCGTGGCTGGTTAAGGGGCAGTCAGCTCTATCTCTGCTGTCTGATTTTTTTTTAAATTATGCAAATATATATGCAGTGCTGCTTGTGTAATTAAAAATAATTTGTTTTTCTTTTAAAAAGACTCACTTTATAACTTATGATAAAGTATTCAAAAGTAAATTACAGGGCTTCCCCAGTGGCACAGTGGTTAAGAATCCGCCTGCCAATGCAGGGGACATAGGTTCGAGTCCTGGTCCAGGAAGATCCCACATGCTGCGGAACAACTAGGCCCACGCACCACAACTACTGAGCCTGCACTCTAGAGCCCGCGAGCCACAACTACTGAGCCTACGTGCCACAACTACTGAAGCCCGCGTGCCTAGAGCCTGTGCTCCGCAACAAGAGAAGCCACCGCAATGAGAAGCCTGCGCACCGCAACCAAGGGTAGCCCCTGCTCACCGCAACTAGAAGAAGTCTGAGCACAGCGATGAAGACCCAACGTAGCCAAAAAATAATAATAATTAATTAAATAAATAATTTTTTTTAAAAAGTAAATTACAGATATCATGACAATCTAAATACTTCAGTATTCAGCTTTTAAAAATAAGAACATTTTTCTACCCTAAAATTATTTTCCAACAGCAGAAAAAGCACAAAAGATCTTCTACTAAACTATTGGGGTGATTTAAGTCATCTATTTCAAAAAGCCAAGCTGGTCTCAAAGGAAAATATAAACACCAAGTATAGAGAATTGATTTAACGGTTATTGCAAGGTCTTCCTAAAAACATTATCATCATTATCACCATCCCTTGCTTTTATATAATGTTTTACATTCCCCCTTTTAAAACACTAACAACCTCGTATATTAACAGGTCAACTCGATTATATTTGTTGTATTTTTTTTAAATTTTAGACATTTGAATTACTAAAGTAATACAATACAAAGCTTATCATAACAGATTGAGTATCTTAAACAGGGATTCTTAATCTAAAATCTTCCAGAGTCCATGGATTCAATTCAGTGAGCTTGGATGGAAAAAAACACATCTTCAGTTTTACTAACAAGCAAAATGTAGCATTTCCTTCCAAGTATGAGTGGAGACCACAAATCACAGAAGCATTAGCAGACCTGTGACTTTGTCACCACGGAAATCACTATGTTTTCAAATCACAGTGTGGATGGCATGGGTATTTCAAAATATCATTTACTCTTATCATCTCATGGAAGGTATATTAATTATTAGATTTGTTGCCAGATCGATCTTGTTACTTAATGCATTAATTAAGAAGCACACATGCAACTCTTACCACAAATTTGTTTTTAAATATTTTGATAACTGTATTTCAGTACAACTGGGTTTTGTTCTAATCTTATGTATTTTAATTTAAGCACATATAAATAGTCTCGAGGGTGGGAAGGTTCATAGGTTTCACAACATGCGAAAGGTTAAGAACCCCTGGAACTCAACCACCCCTTCCTATAATCCCATTCTCCCAACGTAACCACTATCCACAATGTACTGTATGTTCTTCCATGCTTATTCTTTCATGGGGACAAATATATATATAAATCTAGAGGCATAATTTATATAGTAATGCGCTCTGTAATTGTGTTTTACACTTACATTTTGTAATATATTTACAAGTCTCTATATAATCTGGTCGTTCATGCTGTTTCCAGCTTTTGGCTATTATTTAAAAATGCTGTAATAAAACTCCTCATATACATCTCTTTATATCCTGGTGGTTTTTTTTAAATTTCATAATCAGTTCTATGTATGGGACACTGGTACCAACAATAAACACCCTCAAATTTAACCATAAAATCAATTTTGTATTATGAAATCAACAGCAACAATAGCTAGTATGTTTTGTGCTTACCCAGGGGCCAGGTACTAAGTGCTTTACATGAATTAACTCATTTTAATCCTTACAACTCCAAGGCAAGGCACTGCTACGACTTCAGTTTATAGGTGAGGAAATTGAGGTACAGACTGATGTTTAGTCTCTAAGCTCCAAAGTTTGTAATTCTGATAACAAATTCAAACAAATAGGTATTCTCAGAACACAGGAGCCCTCAATAATCATGGGCCCCATCGGAGTCACTGAAGGGGAGCAATAAACGATGATGGACACTTTGTTACATCATTAACTTCTGAGAGTGTGTCCTGAAGCTCCTTGGAATTTTTTTGTCACTGTGCTTTTCAAGAGGTGGATCACAGAGAAAAGACCACAGTGAGTACACAGCGAAATGATTACAGTCCGCAACCTAATCAATTAGGCCAAAGGCATGATAAAATGTGCCTGTGTCAACAATAAGCACATCTGCCATCAGAGACTTGGGTTGGGACTCAACATAGGGTCTCTACTACCTTAGGCCCAAATAATTTCGTAGGCAGCAAGAGCAGATCATAAATCCCAAATAGAAAAAATGCCATCAGGTTAAACACAGGTATGTGCTACTGACAACCTAGTCTCAGGGGCAGGCCTGGTCTCCTCGGTGATAAGAGCATTATTAAAATCTCCCACATAATTCATCAAGACCTCACGCTGGCCAGGGCAAGGTTAATCTCCCCAGTTAGCAAGTTCCAGGACAGACCAAGAGAAACAAAACCACAGAAATGGTATCTTTTTTAATTATCTGGACTCTGCTGAGCAGAGATAATATAATCCTGCTGCTGTTCCATGTCTAGTTTAACATATCCTAGCAATGAAATGTCATTTAGCATCATCGAGACAGGAAAGCTTCCCCCTCTATCAGTATATCAACTCTTGCGCTTTGAGCGTCCATATAACAGAGTAAGTAACTGGAAAGCACAGGCAAGGCCTGGGCTCTGCCAGGGGCAACAGAAGGGGCTCCTCCTAAAGAGGGGGTGTAAGCAAATGTCCCATATAAAGTTACACTCAGCAAGGGACCAGCAATACAGTTGCAAGAGTGATGTGGGGGAGAAAACTGAAAACAATCCCCCATTCTGAGTTTCCGTACAAGACACTCAGCTGCTCTGAACTGCATTTCCACCTTTCACTGCCAGAAGGGGTATAAACCTGTTCACAGGTTTAAAAAAGATTAATTCTTTTTTAGCCAGGAATTTTATATTTTATCCTACTGATAAAAGATCACACAAAGATATTCTTGGATGCCCAACAGTGTTATTTATAATAGTGAAAAATTGTAACATTTAAATATCCACGGAAGGACTGGTTAAATAAATCTGATGCATCCATTTGACAAAGTTGGTTACTTAAAATAATGTTCTTGAAGAATATTTCAGGATGTGGTGACACGATCTCAATATAGTAAATGGAAAATACAGGAATAAATTAATATGTGTTATGATATCAATTTCTTAAAATTGTGTGCTTATATAAACTTTAAAAGTCGGTTGAAAATATACGTGTCATTTAGGGATACATGTACATAGCAAGTTTATAGACAGGGAGGGTAACAATAAACATTAAACTCAGCAGAGAAAGGGGTTTACAAGGGCCTGTGGCGTTGTTGTTAAGGGCATATTTCTTGGTAGCTACATGGAATTTTACATTATCCTTTATACCATTTTGTATGTCTGCAATATTTCATAATGAAAAAGTTTTAAGTGAGTGTGTGTATAATGTCAGGAAGGTGATACATCAAAATGTAGCCACTACTTTTGAGGTGAGAGTATCAGTGAATGCTATTGTTCACATTTTCCAAATTTTCTACAGAGAACACATATTCCTTTTTATCTTTTACGTTGTTTCTTCATGGGAAACTATTTTTACTCCCACACCAAAACTCATATGTTTTTTGATAAAGGATGCTTGGTGCTAAGCAGTGCCCTGCATCAGGGGCACACCTGGCTCCTCTGCCAAGGGCCTTTCTTGAGGGAACATGAAACCCAGCTCTTCCCTCAGGCATCTCTTACCCACTAGAATTTAAACTCGAAAAGTGCTGTGGGGGAAGCGATGTCCCTGAAACCATCCCACTCATATCCTCTGATGTGAGAGGAGATTTGTAGGCGGCTGCTGGGAGCACTCTCCACTCTGCAAGTTGTTTTCAAAAGTACTCAAAAATATAGTTTGCTTTTTTTTTTTTTCCCCCTGGAATAGTTTGCGTTCTATCCTGCCAGGAAGCTGGGGGCTCAGCCAGTGGATTGGATAAAGTGGTGGGAAAAAATAGACACCAATTATATTGTCAACTAGTGTGGACTCTCCAGCCACAATTCATTTTTCGCCAAGTGCTGGAGGTGGAGGGTGGGATAATAATTCTGTGGAGATACGTCACCATGCCTTAAGACCCTTCCAATTTCCTTTTTAAGAGGAACTCCTAACGTGGGGTCTTGGCTGGGGTCCCTGGGGCCCATGACGTCACACATCAATCCTGCAAAATTTTCTGGAGCCCAGTGCTATCACCAGATTCTCAAAAGAGTCCATAACACCCCCCACCCCAAACAATTGAGGATCCCCGTTCTGTAAAGATAAGCTCTTTCCTTAGCTAACCCACTCCTGTTTGGTCTCTAAGCCCAAGTTCAATAGGAGGTTGCAGAGGAGTTTAGAAGGAAAACTCCCTTCCAGGTACCTATCAGAATTGTCATCTGACGCCTTAAAATAAAGCAAGATGTTAATGGGAATGTTTGGTGTTATCATCACTCAGACACCTATACATGCTTTTTAATCAAAGGGGGAAAGTTTCTGTGCTAACATTTCCCAACTTTATGTCACAGATATAGTTCTTTAAGGGGGGTATGTGTGTTGAATTCCACATACACATTAGGAAGGCTCACTGGTTTTTTTGGTTTTTGTTTTGTTGTTGTTAAAATTCATCAACCAATAAGTATTTACCAAGAGCTCACTGTGCAGCATGGGGCTAGGACTCAATGGAAACCTGACCATGATCCCCCAAAGACCCCTGTCCCCCATCTAGCAACTTCTTGTTCAAAGCACACATATGGTGAACATCTTTCCACTTATTAAGTGGAATCAAAATTGAGCGTTACTAATATTACTTTCCCAAACCCTCACATCCTCCAGTATGAGTCATCCATTGGAACCCACCTTTTTTTCAGATACTCTCCACTACACATAGAAACAGGCTCAAAACAACTCTTCATTAATGCTGCTGGTTAGTTAAGGGGCCGTGACTACTGAATATCACCATTTAAAAGCACCTTTAGGGAGACTACAAAGCAATTTATCTATTAGAGAAGTTAATTTATTGGACTCAGATATTTATTTAGACATTGTAGCCTTTATGGCTACAATCTTCTCGTGAGTGGTTCCACCCACTACTTCATTCAATTCAAGTCATCTCTACTGAGTGCCTGTTACGTGCAAGGCACTGAAAATTAGTGACACTTCCTCCATGGCTACATTTGGATATGTCACACATCCTGTCATCTCCATACAGCTTGGATTGTCAGTAAAACTGCAAAACACCATTTTTCATGTCCTCCAACAACTTCTAGGATTCTTCTAAGTTTTATAATGATTATAATACTATGTGACAATATTTGGAGGAAACTCTGCCCCAGTTCTGGAATCTATTTGCCAAGATTCAGGGAAAATGTCATGCAAATCAGAAAGGAGTTTGGCCATAGCTGACTCCTTGAGCACAAAGGCAGACTTCTTTTCCATAAAAGTGTCTTAACTGTGACAAAACATGATATGAGTTGGTTAGAGAGACAGAGGGAGAGAGAGAGAGAGAGAAGGACAGAGAGAGGGAGAGAAAAAGAGAGAGAGAAATACCTTCCACAGCTGCATAAGGAGAAAAGACATCAAATTATTCATTACATGAGCTTAGATGACTTTGACGAGAAGGCAAGGTCATGGATGCCAATCAGCACAAAAACCATATCACAACAAGTGGTTGCAAATAATCCTTTCATATAAGAGAGTTTAGTGGTTCTTTGAATAAAGCTTCTAGAGACATGTTTCCCTGAAAAATAAACATAGTTGAGGAAAAGTGTATAATAGGCATGATCTTAGAAATGACCTAGATTAAGATCTTATTAAATCACTACACCTCCCTGGGTTTCTACTTCTTCATTTTCAAAGTGAGGGGATTGGACAACATAATGGCTAAGGGCTCTATATATTCTGAACATCAATGATTCTAATAATTGCCACAAAATTGAAAACATTCAAACACCAAAAAGTTGTTGCCAATAAGGGAAGTTCCAAAGACTTCACTTGTCAACAATAAAACATTCAGTGAGTAAAGTAAAACCCAGAAGACCATCATCTTTTTTGTCCTGTTACCATGGCAACCTAATAACTGGTCCAACTCCATCAACCTGATGGTCTAAACACTGGAACAAACACCATAGGGTAAAATAAAGATGTGCAAGTACATTAATGCTAGCTCAGGCTCACTCCATGATGGCTGTCTGCATCACAGAAAACTCTGCCACAATTAAAAATAACTAAGAGAGTACTGTTATATTGGTAAATAAATGTCATCAGATGAGAACCCAATAATCTGTGTTCAATGAAGTTTCAAATTTTCACAATGGTTTTAGAAGACTTGATCTCAAATCTATCTTTTTAACAGATGAGGCCCAGAGAGAGAAAGTGACTTCCAAGGTTACATCATTAGTTATAGGCACAGCCAGGACAACGACCCAGTTTTCAATTCTTAGCATAGAAGCCTCATCTCACAACAATGACTTCTGTGGCCTCTGTAGAGGAGAAAGACCAGGGCCTAATGTTAGATGGATACACTGTGCACAATGATTAAACTTCAAGGGAGTGTGAAAGATGAATAGACATGGGGAGCCTAGGGAGGGTTCCCCCAGCCCCTGGATGATGGGACCATCAGAAGCTCAGGTAGGCTTCTCAATCATGTCAGTAGGGAGACAAGGAGGCCATGCAAAGAAAGCTGCTAAAATTAAGCATCCAAGGATGTGGGCCTGAAAAATCCAAGAAAGCTTTTAACCTCAATCATCACTAGCACACAACTACCAGGTCACTTAAACATCTCTTGCAAACTTCTGCTTTTAAAGGAAAACACAATGAGGTTAACATTTGGTGGGTGCCTAGTATGTACCAGGCAATGTGCTTGGTAGTCTCACTTTTATTGTTTTGTTTGATCCTCTCAACAATCCTGTTAGGTTAAGTCTTCTCCAGATGAGGAAACAGAGGTGAGGATAGGGGTCACACAATTGTTAAGTATAGAATCTTGATTCAAACTAAGAGCTGTTGAATCCAAAGCCACTCCCTCAGCCATGTTGCTAGAGACTTCTTCTGGCCTTTGAGCCACCAGATGCCTGAATTGGGCCAACCTGCCAACTCCCCCCAAAGGGGACAAACATCTAGTCCATCTTCTGGACCAAGCCTCTAACATGGCACAGAAGCATTTATCTAGATTCTACACAGATGTACTGACTTCATAATTCATTTTATGAGAGAAAAGACACAGGCAATAAACAGTTTGGCTTTGAAGTTTAAGTTGGCAACACAGCTTTCTCCAGTAAAATGAAATGTTTTTTTAAAGAGAGTTTCCTCCCAGGTTGCAACTTCCACAGTTGGATCCTGGAAGCCCACTTAGAGCACACAGCATATTAACAAATACATTCAGAGATGAAAAGTATTCTCATGGCAGGGACACAGGAAGGACTGTACTTACACTTATATCGAGACTACAAAGGCTAATGGCATCTTCATCCTGGGCGCTCTGCTTCCGTTTTCGCTGTGAAACAAACGATAAAACAAAGTTCAAATGTAAACAAGGATTATGGCTTTAAGGAAAGAAAAAAATGCCATCAAATAGCACATGTTATCCTTATCATTTCTACCATGTTATGCAAAACCTTTAACCAAGCTATGTAAATGAATAGTTCTAAGAAAGCCTAAGAAATTACGGGAAACTATTAAGCTCTAGGATAATTGGTTTGCATTATTGTTCTTATTTATCCTGCTACAGTTTGTTTCTCTTTAAATTTCCTTTTTTTATTTTTCTAAATGTCTCTGTATATCAAGGCTTAGAAATTTAGACACAAAGTTCAGATTTTTTTAACTTGGAAGAAGAGATTAGACTGGAAAGAAAATCTAATTCACTTAAAGATATTCCATTTTTAGAGCTGCTTTGTACTTGGGTAATTTAAATTTGTTCTAATCGTCCAGGGTGCTGATGTAATCACAGAACCAGAATGCTGGAAAGAACCTTAGACATCTTCTCCAACCTTCCTATGTTCTAGCCATAAACACCAAGATTCAAAAAAGTCATTATTTGAACTGAAGAAAATTATATTTGAAATGAACTTATGACCAAGGAAGTCAATGAGGTTGGGTAGGGAAAATACATTATCCTCTTTATAAAAAGAAAAGAAACTCCATCCACAGACACAATAAAGCTCTTCAAAGATACATTTACCTCTCTTCTATATCCCCAGCTTAATCAATCAGGCAAGTATTTCTCGAGTCCCTAAATTTGTGACTTGCTAAAGCTACCAAAGGACCAGAATTACTGGTATGAGGTTACAGTGGAATCCAGAGATATCTGGAGTCTTCAACCCCCCAAAGAAGTCCACCATCTCCTCCTCTTCCTCCTCTATCAGATGATGAGTGTGAACACAGGCAGAGACTGGAAAGCAACCAGAGCTGTCCTCGTCTGTCTCACTAGAATTGTTCTATTATCTCTTCACATCAACAAAAATTTGTTGAGCATCTGTTATGTGCTAAGTCCTGTGTTTGCTCCCAGGAATGCCAAGATCAGCAACTTCCACAGTTAAGGAACTCACATTCATGTAGGAGACACAGACTCTGATGTGATTATAATGCAGTAAGATCCAGTTATCCTAGGGAAGGTCACTTCACTTGTCTGAGTCACCCTTTCTCAACTCTAAGGTGGAAGTGATAACGTTAGCTTTTATTCTCTGAGGGGGAGGAGTAAATACAGTAATGCATTTTAGAACTTAGCAGAGTGCCTGGTACATAGTAGGTGCTCAGAATGTGGGTTGGAGGACTCTGGAAGCACAGTGAGGGAGTAATTAGTTTGGTCTTAGTGGGATCTGGGGATATCTTCTTAGAGGAGAAGGCATTTGAATAGGTCTGAAGGATGAATAAGAGTTTGTCAGACACAGATGTGGAGGAGATTGGGGCCTCTTTTTCTGTCATCAGCTACATAGACATTTAAAATCCCAAAGGTGAACATGGTTCTATCCAGAGTATGGAATGCTAGATCCTATATATTATTCCACTTGAGCAGTGTAACAGTTTAGAGATCCAATGCCAGGAGCCAAGATCCTCAATCAGCCATTCTGAGACAGTGTCCAAGAATCTTCATTAACAAGTTCACCATGTGATTTTTAGGGAGTCAAATTCTCTGCTCAGGGGCTCTGGGAGGAGAAGATGCTGAGAGCCGCTTGCCATTTTTGAGGATGTTTGTGTAGGGACATGACCCATACTGACTCATCATCCAGTTACAATGAAAAGCAGCACTGTGCTGTCTCTGAAGCCAAGTCACTGGCTTATATTTATAGGGTGACTTTTGGAGGCATGTATGGCAAGGGATGGTTCCCATTCTATGGATAAATAAACTGAGGTCAGAAGAGATAAGCAATCTGTTCCAAGTTACATGGCTACAGTGTAACACTCTGAGTCCAGGATTCTAATTCCTAGGACAAAACCCTTCACAAACACACACACACACACACACACACACACACCATTTAAAGCATGCTTGGCAAATAGGTTACAACTCATTGGACATCCGGAAATGTCTGGTAGCATATGCCTGGAGTGCTGTACTGAGAAGGATTCCACAGCATAGCAAATGAGAGAAGGCTGCCGTCAATTAGTAACATGTGCTGGGGTAGAAAAGTGGGGAACAGTTGCGTTGGTGACCTGCTGTCCAGGATAACCTGTACTCTTTCCTGAGTCTGGCTTCTCTTGCCTTGAGAGGCTCCAGAATTATACCTGGAATCTTGGAAAATCCCATGAGAGGGCAGAGGCTCTGGGATGTTACGTGTAAAGTGGAAATAACGCCCACCAGGTCCGGCTGTCCTGAGGATCATAGATGATGTGTATATGGCACCTGGAATGAGGGCTGGCACATAGTAGGGGCACGATAAATGGTGGCTTCCATTACATATTACCCAAACTGTAAGCTATAAAGATGAAAACCGCTACCTGGTATTGTCAGATTATGGAATTTTATGATGCTACAATTCCATTTCAAGCGCTCAATGATTTTGCCAACATGACATGTTAATAGTAGCCTGTTACCCCAAGAGGCCCACGCTGGTGAAGGAAAGGGGACACTAAGAGAGGCTCTTTCCCTCACGGGCACTCAGCTCTCTTGGGACCAACTCAATACATCACCCAGGGCTTGAATGCAGCCTCCTAAGCACTAACCCCAGATGTTTCCAGGCACTCCAAGTGTCAAATCCAGAAGACAAAAGTCCTCTAGTGGCCTTTTAAATTAAACCACAGCCAGTTAATCTGGGATAGAATGATCTCCTTAAGAAACCCACATATTTTGTAAAATATAATCTGCATGGATTATCAAAGTGGATTTTCTTTTCAATTCCCATTACATCGGGTGGTGACTGATCATGGCCAGCAACACAGAAGGAGCCTGAAGTTTAAACTTTGGGCCCAGGCAAACATTTCACAGTGTCACTTAGTTTTTGCTCTTTTGCTCCGTGTTTACCGAGCACCTCTGATGTGCAGGGCCCTGCTCTGGGTCCCGGGATCCAGCAGTGAACAAGCCAGGCATGCTCCCTGCCCTCTAACTGGGAATAAAAAGAAAACAAAATAATTACAGATTGTGATCTCTGCTGTGAATGAGTCAGATAATATGCTGAGACAGAGACTAGCAGGGGAGACCCGCTTTACAGAGATAATTTAATTTTTTGTTTTCTGGTTTTTGGTTGACCTTCTAATGAGATGTAAGCACATGAAGGCAGGATATAGTCTGTCATGATCACATTCCCAGAACCCAGTACAGTACCTGGTGCCTAGCCAACTTCCCCAGAAGAGTATTTCTTGATTTTTGTTGTTGTTGATGTTGATGCCCTTGGCCCTGCTCCCTCTTTTTTTATTTTTTGTTTATTTATTTTTTTTTGGTGGTACGCAGGTCTCTCACTGCTGTGGCCTCTCCTGTGGCGGAGCACATGCTCCGGATGTGCAGGCTCAATGGCCATGGCTCACGGGCCCAGCCGCTCCGGGGCATGTGGGATCTTCCCGGACCGGGGCACGAACCCGTGTCCCCTGCATCGGCAGGTGGACTCTCAACCACTGCGCCACCAGGGAAGCCCCCTGCTCCCTTTGAGAAGCTTGTCTTCCTTACCAATTACCCAACTTCAGGGAGGGGAGCACAGGGAGAAGGAATGGAGGAAACCAAACAGGCACCCATTCTGCCAGCCCAGCACAGCCCTTCCTCTGTACATCAGAAGCCATGGACAGATGACCTGGGGGAGTTCCTAGACAGGAAGGACACTGTGTGTGAAACACCTGCATTTACATACTTGGTTTCATGGGTTCTCAGCCTATTTGAAGACCCACAGACCCACCATGTTATTCTTGTCAAATTTACTGAAGTGTATGCACAGTCTACTTCTCTTTCAACCAGGAAAAACAAAGCGCCTTGGGTGAGCTCAGTGACTGTGCTGTAGTCTGGGCTCTCTGATTTGGGCACATAACTTTAAACCCAAGTGCCCAGTGCTGAGCAGTAGGTCAATGAATAATTTCTGAATGAGTGACTAAAAAAAGAATAAATAAAGGAGGCCAGTGTTCTTGAGGTGACACCCTCCCCTTCCGCTAACCACCTGGCTGCCAAAATTAAATCAAAACCTCAAAAGCAAAGATCACTGAAGGCTGAAATTCTTCAACCTCAAATTTCCTTGGAGACTCAAAACATACAAGTTCAAGCTATGATTTTTGCTTTTCAAATAAGAGAGTTTTTCCTTACCAGCAGGGGAATTTATTTTCCTTAAAATATATAGACACGTTAAAAAACAATTATAGCTGTTCAGACATTGGTCCAAGTGGGATACTGGTGATTTCCACTCCTCCTATGAGAAGGAATGTCTGTTCAAGGGTGAGGCACACCCATGACTAGGCAGCATCCATGCACTGCCCTGAACAACAAACAGCATTAGCACTCAGCCTCTGTGCTTTAGGAGCAAGGAATCCAGGATTTAATACCTCGACTGAAATGAAACAGCCTGCTGAACCAAACCATAAATGAACTTAATGGGCACCTGAACCCTTTGTCTGAACACCTATCTGAGGCAGGGAGGAAAGGCAGTTACAGAGGGGAATGTATGGGAACAAAGGGTGTGAGTGTACCATCTGATTCCTTAGCCCCGTGGGTTTAATATTTGATGGAGACACTTTCTAGAAGTGCTTAGGTGCTGGAAAAACCTTCTCATGCTTCTTGGATCAAAAAACAACCAGGAGGCTCTTTGTTAATTTGCCACAGGGCAAAGTCTTCTGTATATGTGGATATGAGTTCTGATGGAGATACAGGTGTCTCTGGATGGATGAGGTGGACTCTGTCTGAGACTCATTACTGGTGACACCATGCACTTTCACAATGCACCATTGTTCTCCAGGCCACTCTATGACTATCTCCTTTTAGGCTTGCCTAGCTCCTGACAGCGCAAGGCAGACATCTAAATCTCATCAGTGGGACTTCCCTGGTGGCACAGTGGTTAAGAATCCACTTGCCAATGCAGGGGACATGGGTCTGATCCCTGGTCTGGGAAGATCCCACATGCCGTGCAGCAACGAAGCCCGCACACCACAAGCATTGAGCCTGTGCTCTAGAGCCCATGAGCCACAACTACTGAAGCCCGTGCTCTGCAAAAAGAGAACCCACCGCAATGAGAAGCCCACGCACCACAACAAAGAGTAGCCCTGGCTCACTGCAACTAGAGAAAGCCCGCGAGCAGCAATGAAGACCCTATGCAGACAAAAATTAAAAATTAAATTTAAAAATAAATAAATCTCATTAGTAAATGGTCCGGGAACAATTACTTTTTCTGTGGTTCTGGGTAAGGTTTTCTGCAAAGAGAATTGACCCTACCTGTCTTCAGCTGATGGATTTGCAGAAGAGCTGGACCTGGGTCCAAACCTATCCTTATTCCTACTAGGCTCAGGTTCCATTCCCTCTAGACCTAAATCTTGGGATCCTTTGAGTTTGTTTTGTTTTTTTGCGGTACGCGGGCCTCTCACTGTTGTGGTCTCTCCCGTTGCGGAGCGTAGGCTCCGGATGCGCAGGCTCAGCGGCCATGGCTCACGGGCCCAGCTGCTCCGTGGCATGCGGGATCCTCCCAGACCGGGGCACGAACCGGTGTCCCCTGCATCGGCAGGCGGACCCTCAACCACTGCGCCACCAGGGAAGCCCTCCTTTGAGGTTTTGAGTCTTAGAATCAAAGGAGAATCACCTTCCAATATACAGGTGGAGGGAAGTGGATGCTGGAGCTGGGTGTCTGCTATGAGTCAAGCACTGTGCTCACTGTTTAAAGGATTGTTCCTTTTTAGCTTCTCCTTAGCCCAGCCTAAGTAAGCATGGTGGTGTTCATTTGTACAGAGAAGAACACTGAAGCCTAGGAAGGCTTTAGTGACTTGCTCACGGTCACAAAATCAGTAAATGCTGGAGAGGGAAGTTCTCTCTACGCCAGCCTGGTTCCTGGTTCCCTGGAATCCCACTGATCCTCCTGCCATCCAGTGCTATTTCTTTTTTAATATTGTTTTAAAACAAAGTGTGTTTTACTTAAATTAATATAATAAATAGTATAAAATAAATTTAAATATTTATTTAAAACAATGTGTGTCTTACAACAGTATAAAAAGGCTCACAAGGCATTTACTACATACCTCAAAGAAATAAAGAGCTTAAACGAGACAGACCTGAGTTCAGAATCCAGCTCGATCATTTCTCCTTGGTGTGACCTTGGGCAAGTTGCTCTCTATCCCTTCATTCACTCACAAATATTTATCTAGGATCTACTACGTGCCAGGCAGGTTCCAGGTGTGTGAGATATGTAAGTGTCTATAAAATATTTCTGTAAACTTTGATTTCTTCATCATAGGGTTATTTGAAGGATTAAAGCAGAAAAAAATATTTAGAACAGGGCTGGGCATATGGCAAGAGATAAAAAAATGGTAATTATTATTGCTACCGTGGTTATTACCATAATTACTATTACTACTATTGTCATTGCTGCTTTGTAGTTACGTTGAGAGGCAGGCAAGGGGCGGGTGTGGTATTAGAGATGGGGGATCCTGCAGGATGATGGATAAGAGACGTGGGATGCAGCCTGACCCTCCTCTAGCTACCCACATCACACAGGGTTATAAATGGATGCTCTCTGGATACCTTCAGTCACGTTTGCAGTGTGTTGTTCCCACTTCTGAAACAAAGACAGGGCAAGTGCAAGGCCTGACTTAATTTTAAATGGCTGAGATTGAACTGATTAGTGTCGGAACAGCCCTGTGATTTAATCACAGGGCTTTTCTATTTAATAACCAAGTGACCAGAGCAGCAAAAATGCACTGATGGAGGGAGTGCAGCTCCCGACTTGACAGCAAATGGCCCCTGATTAGTCATTTGTAATTATTAAATTCAAACCAGATCTCAAACCTTTCTGATTTATCTCTTTGCTGGCAAACAGCTTTGGTGGTTTCAGAGGCTTTGATGAGGCCTTTCATCTGCGCCTTCTTTAGGGAGACATTAGCAAAAGGATTTTGTGTTCTTGTACTTGCCCTTAGCTGGAACTTGACTCACTAAACTCATGCTCGAGCAGGGAGAGGATCCACATTTCATCTCTCCTCTGTCTCAGCTTCAGGGCTGAGTAAGAGAATTGAGAGGGAACCCCTACTTCATTTTTAATACCTTAGTTTTAAAATATCCTCCCTTTTCCAGCATCCAGGAACCATGATCCTTTTTTCTAGACTCTTCGATGTGCTTACAGGGTAGAAAACCTGAAAATCATGGTGTTCTCTGAGCTGCTGGTAAATAAATCTTAACTAACATAATATGCAATTTTGTGCTCAGATGCCATTAACTGTGGTTTAAAGATGCTAGCTGGGCTCTAAGGTTATATTTTTGGGTTCACGTCCTCGTCATGCCTCTTATTTGTGATAGAAACGTAAGCACATCACTTCGCCTCTCTGAACCTCAGTTTCCTTGTCTATATAATAACTAAGGTTATCGTGAGAGTTAAATAGATCACAATGCCTGGCACACAGTAACATCTCAGTATTAGCTGTCACTAGTAGTAGCAGCAATAACAGCAGTAATGGCAAGTGAGAGCAGGGAAAAGAACATGGAGAAAATTCCTCTAATGTATAAAAGTTACCCATTAACTTGATTTTGGCAGATCAGGAAAAGCCCCAATGATTGCTTTTGGCCACAGAACACCTGGCCTTTAGCCTGTTGGGAAGCAGAGGTGAGGTCACCTTGGCCAAGGAAAGGTCTCTGTCTCCCATGGGAAGGAAAAGATGCTCAACCAGGCAGGTGAGAGGCCGGGGAGACCCAGCCAGCCTGCCAGTGCCACCACCAGCCCTGAAATCAACAGCAGCCAGATTCACTCTCATCCCACAAACATTTACAAACCACTTTTCCCTCTAAAACACTCAAGGCCAGGGGAGCAGTAGAGAAGACAGAAAACTTGCCTGTCCAGGGCAAAGCACTGGCAAGTAGATTTTCCAGAATGATTGCTCCAGAAAAACTCCATTATGGGCACTCATCTAAAGTGGGAAAGGGGGCTCATCTTCACAAAGGTTTTCAACAGTGGAATTTGACAAGAAGCACAAAATCTAATTAAACAGAGCACTTTTTTTCTAATAATTACTATTAATTATTTTACATTGTTTTCTTCCAATCTCAGGTGCACTGAACTGGATTAATCACAATCCTTGGTTCTATTATCACTGGTGTTTCCCTGACCCTCCTTTATTTGCTAATTCACTTATTTTTACCAGCATAATGAACTCTTATTTATTAAAATTATTCCCATACAGAACTGTCTGAGGCCCTTATCAACAAATATATTACCCATATAGTTTAGGGAATGTCCACATATTTGCTTAATTTCTAAGGAATTACTCCATGTAACCAAACAACTTAGATGGTCCAACTGGACAATTCAGATTCAAATGTGTTTATTGCCCATGATAATATGGGGAGCCTGATTTTACAAGGAGAGTTCTTAGTTCTTCACTCATGTTTGGCTGGGTTTAAAACAACGATCTATTAGGAATCCACTGTATGCTGAGTGCTTTCCATATATTATACCTAATCCTTACAGCTTGGACAAAGAAGTTATTACACACGAGGAAACTGAGGCTTAAAGAGCTTAAATGACTCGATTAAAACTGCTCTGTGAGTGGTAGAACAAAGCCAGGATTTGATATCATATCCAGCTAATTGTGTAGCTGATACTGCTGGCCCACATCGCCTGAGCAGTCACCATTCCCTGGCATGCTTTGGCTTTCCACAGGCCAGAAATGCTTGGGTGTTAGTGTCACCAGGAGCAGCCCTCAACCCGTGATGAACTGGAGTTGGTAGGGAAACACCCCAGCTTCCTGAAGCTTGAGGGGATAACTCAACTCGGAGGTACAGTCTCTCAGCCTTGACTATGCATTGGAATCACCAGGGGAGTTTAAAATGCTCCGGTGTCCTGACTCCTGCTATCCAGGGATTCTGAACAACAGGAGTTCCGGAAGCTCCCCAGGTGAGTCTATTGTGCAGCAAAGTTTGAGAATCGCTGCCACACAGTCTCCTAGAAGTCCTCAGCAGGACTGAGCCCCAGTTGCCCACAGAGCTAACCTGTTCATGATCACACGCTGTAGTGGCTTCCTTCCCTTCTCTGTTTCTTCTCTTGCCCACTCTCTCACCAGTGCTTCTGGGGATCACCTCCCAAATAAACTACTCGCACTCGTATCTGGGTCTGCTTCTGGGGCACCGAACCTAAGACAAGCTGAACGTGGCTCTGTGCTTCTAAAACTAGCAGTGTACTAGAAGGCAGGTAAAGCCACAGAATAAAAATGGTCCATCAACTTGACTTCGTGGGAAGCCATGCAAGCCATTATTTGTATATTTTAAGAAGAATGTAATGTCAATTTACATGGGTGTTTAAAGATAAGGCTGGGAAGAAATTTAAAGTTGAACGACCTACACATTGACTGTCCCTCGTGAAAGACACAGAAAGGGCTGAGTCGGCTTCCTCTCTGATCAGAGGTTGGGAAGAGTCCAGGAGCCAGAGAGAGTCACAGCTTCTACTTCTCCAGGCTTCGCTTCACAGTCTATCCACACACTCCTCCAGCAGAAAGGAGTCTCAACAAGACTAATAGGAGGCTTTTGTCATTTGGTTACTAATCAGAGACCAAATGCTTTAAGCACAAGCCCTCAGGGCTAACAAGAGCAGACAATGTTACTTTTTTGCATCTCTGTTCACCAGGTGAGGTTCATCCTTGCATGGAGAGATTAGACCTGCAGACTTTAAATTAAGGTGAGAAACAACAACTTAAACAGGGATTTAATTCGAGTTTTAAGATGGAAGGTTGGTTTGATTTTTTTTGATCTCCTTGACTGGGTGGGAACATCGGTACTGCTGGAGACTTGTATCAAGAGCCTTAGAGGTGTCAAGGCAGAACGTCATCATCATTTAACCTGTCTCTAGATACTGCAGGCAGAAGGATTAGGCTATATAACCACAGAAAACTTTCTGGAAGATACTCTGACAATATCTATCAGTAAAATAGCTGGTAGGAATAACGGTGGGATATACTTTCACTGAGATCCACACACAAGGATGTTTACTGTAGCACTGTTTATAAGTAGCAAATACTGGAAACAAAATGTCACCAAAAGAAACTGGTTGAACAAAACTATGGTCCATCCATATAACATGAAATACTATACAATTAGAAAGAATAGTGTAGAGCTACACAATGTATGGAAGGTCCTCCAGGATATACTGAGTAATAGTAATAATAATAATAATAAAATTGTATGCACAGCACGTTTCCTACTGTGTCAAATTCTTAAAATTAGAAGAGGAAAATACATACATATCTATATCTATCTATTTACATATACATACATACATCCCGATTGTATGAATCAAATTTCTTTCTGTAAGGAAGCACATGTAGTGTTCATTGGCGACAGAGCCTGGGGTAGGAGGAAGGAGACTATCACTTTTTTTTTTTTTTTTTTGCGGTACGCGGGCCTCTCACTGTTGTGGCCTCTCCCGTTGTGGAGCACAGGCTCAGGACGTGCAGGCTCAGCGGCCATGGCTCACGGGCCCAGCCGCTCCGCGGCATGTGGGATCCTCCTGGACCGGGGCACGAACCCGTGTCCCCTGCATCGGCAAGCGGACTCCCAACCACTGCGCCACCAGGGAAGCCCACTATCACTTTTTATTTGGTGCTATCATATACTTATATACCCTAAGCATGTGTACATACACACACACACACACACACACACACACACACACACCATTATAGGCTATCTAGGTACTGGGACAACTGCCTTTTTATTTAGTGGCTGTTATTTCCTTCTTTATATCTCTGTACTAAAGAAATAAGGCACACCTAAAGTTTTTTAAAATAGATGCATATAGGTAGATTGGAATTGGAGGCATCAGAATGAATTCATGGTTATACATACACACATATTCGTGCAACGACACCCTAGTAGCAATGAACATACCAAGTGCCCAGATCTTGGTTTCAAAGTACCAGTCTCCACTAAAATGACCCAGAGCTCTTTGGAGAAGAGGCTGATTTTAGGGCTGGGGTAGGGAAAATACAAGATGAGCCTGGAACATGTTGATGTATCAAAAGTAATGAAGTACTCTAAGAATGATGGATGAGGCACCAACTTATAGGGCTCTCACTAGCCAAAACAGAGATCCATGACCCCATAATATAAATAAATATAATATATATGATTTAAATAAATGAATAAATAAATGGTGAAGGGACACCTCTTCTGTATAGAACACTAATAAACATAGAAGGGATGATGGAGTTAAAAAATCATCGATGGATGCTAAACTAGTGGGTTAACATTTCATGAGGGATAGGACTCTTCCATAGTTTCAATTTCCTTGTAATTTAAAAAGGGAAAACTTGTAACTTTACAACAGAGAAATTTAGAAAATGCCGCCTGAACTAAGTAACCAAAGCTAATGTCACCAATACTGGTACAAACTGATACCGTGTATCCTCTGATGTGATACACAGAGAAAGACACCATATCACTTCTGTCATATTCCTGTGAAAAATGCACAGCTTAAAAAAAGTATTTTTCCATCACTCCAGATATTTTTTTTAAATGCATAATCCGAAGACAGTCATGGAGAAACATCTAATAAACCCACATTGAGGGAAACTGTACAACCTAACCGGTTTCTACTCTTCAAAATTGTCAAAATCAAGAAACACCAAAAAGGCCTGGGGAACTGTTCCAGATTAAAGGAGACAAAAGAATATGTGACAATAAATGCAATGCATGATCCGGAACTGGACTCTAGACCAGGAATAACAACAGCTATAAAATACATTATTGTGACAGCTGACAAACTTTAAAAATGAATGGTGGAGGCTTCCCTCATGGTGCAGTGGTTAAGAATCCGCCTGCCAATACAGGGGACACGGGTTCGTGCCCTGGTCTTGGAAGATCCCACATGCCGCAGAGCAACTAAGCCTGTGTGCCACAACTACTGAGCCTGCGCTCTAGAGCCCGCAAGCCACAACTACTGAGTCCAAGCGCCACAACAACTGAAGGCTGCGTGCCTAGAGCCTGTGCTCCACAACAAGAGAAGCCATCTCAATGAGAAGCCCACGCACTGCAACGAAGAGTAGCCCCTGCTTGCCGTAACTAGAGAAAGCCCACATGCAGCAATGAAGACCCAACACAGCCAAAAATAAAATAAATAAATTTTAAAAAAAAGAATGGTGGAGGAGTTAATATATTTTGTCAGTGTTAAATTTTCTGCTTCTGATAATTATACTGTGTGAGGATGCTCTTGTTCTTACACTGAAGTATTTGGGGCTAAAGGGGTGTAATGTCTGCAATTCATTCTCAAATAGGAAGAAAAATAATTTACATTTATATGTTAAATATATTCTATATCTCTATCTATCTTTATCCATATCTATCTATTTATCGATCTATCTATCTACTGAGAGGCTGATACACAGAGACACAGAGAAAGCAAATGTAAACAATCAGTGAAGGTGGGTAAAGACTATTCAGAAGTATCTTATCTTAGACTTGCAACTTTTCTATAAGTTTGAAATAATACTAAGTTGCCAACAGTAAAATAAGTTCACAAATAAGCTGCACACTCTCACCACTCCTCAAGAAAAAGACAAGCCCATAGACACTCATTCCTCTTCAGGGCATCTGATATCCACCGGTTGCCCAACTCCAGGGGGCCTTAGGCCCTCAGGGCTCAGCTCTGCAGGATCTGCTAACCCTTGAGGCCTGCAGGCTCCGGGATCCTACAAGGGAGTGAGTCTGCCCAGGCACTTCAGCAGAACTTGGTTGGGTATTAGCTGGGACACAATTCCTTAGGCCTGAGAAGAATATAATTTAAGGCTTTTTTGATCAAAATAGCTCTCTTCCAAAAAAAACTGGAAATTCTCACAAGAGGCTCTTTATTTTTAAAGATGTTTCTCTCAGTAGAAAGAAACAGCTAAAAGGAAAATAACTGTGTAATAGGTAATACCCCTCCCCTCAAAACAATGTACTTGAATATGCCAACAATGTATCTTAATGTAGCTCCTCAGAATGTGGCCTCTGGAAGGACTGGACCTCTCTCCTTGTCCAACTAGAGTTCATTTGCACAAAGGAGGCCACCAGTTTTCAGACTAGTCTTGACTAACTTGAGAAAACGCTCCCGGCAACAGTCTGCAGAGAAGCTGTCAGAACAATAACGTGAAAGCCAGTTACCGTTTCTGATGTGGTGTCTGGAAAGATGTCAACTGTGATTAGAGGGACATTTTCCTTCTGCAGCTGTCTCTGAAAGTGGAGGAGGGCCTCATCACAACCTCAAATTATAGGAGAGAGGTAAAGGGCCGCCAAACACCAGGGACATGCAGGTATTCAGGGAATCCTTCCTTCAGCAGCACTATCATGTCCTGTCAAGTTTTGAGTAAAAAAGCAAAAGTTGTGATAAGCCACAAGTGGGCTGCAGGGAGGGGGAAAGGACTTTGTGCTAAATTTTCTAATCCTGAATTTTTGCTTCAAAGCCCATCCCAATCACTTTTATCCTGAGGTCTGAAACTGAGATCTGGATTTTGCAGAATCAAAGCATATTCATCCAGCATTTAATCCATTTCCCAGGAAATCAGTGTTTTACTAAGAGTAGAATTCTTTCATGTCCAGATCTTTCCTGGGCACTTCTAAGGCCTAATCCAGCACACAGAAAAAGCTCAACAAATGTTTGTTGACTGACACACATGAACAAATGAATCCAAGATAGTGAATATAAAACTGTAGAATTTCTTTTCAGAAAGACTAAAACACCAAGATGTGCCATCCATAAAATTCCATTTTTGACTCTGGGATCCACAGTATTTCTCATTTCTTGGCAATAGAAATCCAGGGACTTCCCTGGTGGTCCAGTGGCTAAGACTTCACGCTCCCAACGCAGGGGGCCTGGGTTCGATCCCTGGTCAGAGGACTAGATCCCGCATGCATGCTGCAACTAAGAGTTCTCATGCCGCAGCTAAAGATCACACATGCCACAACTAAGACCCGGAGCAGCATGCATGCATGCATGAATAAATAAATAAATAAATAAATAATCCAGGAACAACAAGAGACTCAGATGAATGAATTTCACTCTATAGTTTCATTCATTCAACAAATATTTTATTGAGTACCTATTAGGTGCCAGGCACTGTGCAAGCTGCTGTAGATATATTGGTTAACAAAAGCGATATGGTCCCTGCCCTCAGAGGGGACAGAGACGAAAAACAATAAGCAAATAAAAAAGCTATTTTTAGGGTGCACTAAGTGTTATGAAGAAAGTAGACCAGGGTAATATGAAAGCCTATGAAAGGTGGGGAGGGGTGAAACTACCAGAGAGAGAGGTCAGGGAAGCTTCTCAGAGGAGGAACATTTGAGATGACACCTAAGTGATGGGATGGAGTCAACCAAGCAAAGATGGGGATAGATGGGGAGTTAGAGCTCCTAAAGGCCCCTCATCATTAAAGGTTCAAGTTCTTTCCTTCCACACACAGTCCCTAATGCCTGTTCTGATTGGCCAATGCCCATGGATGTGTGCTGGTTCCATACCTGGTGCCTGTTCTGATTGGCCAGCGTCCATGAACATGATTATTTATGTGGAAGAACATCATCTCCTATTAATAAGAGAACTGTACTGAGGCAATTTTCTTTCTCAGTTTATTTGAAGAGAAATTAAGGGTGAATAATTTTACTCATCTTTGTGTTATTGTTAGTCATGAACACGGTCCTGAATTTCTCAAGACTTGTAGTGTCTGTAAGACTCTATGCAAAGTCAGGTCTGGTCTACTTTTTTTTTTAAAGGTTGGAAAAATTACTTTATGAAGCCTTAAGAAGCACTGAGTATAATTAAACTGTAGTCCAGAGTTAGATACAATTTAATATAGTTCAATTCCAAAATAAAAGTTATTGTAGGTGAGACCACGAAATTTCCTAACATGTCATTTTAATATGTTGTGCTAAATTTTCTAAAACAACTCAGAGGAACAAATATTTACAGTAGATGGAGTATTTATGAGAACTCTGGCATCACCTATATTATATACATGTATATATGTGAATATATATATAGAGAGAGAACCCAAGATTATATGAACTAGGAAACATATGTTGTATATTTCAACAGCAATACTAGAGTGCAGAATTTGAGACTAGGATTTATAACATGGGATTTGGAAAAGGAGCAGACATCTTGTTTTCAAAACCTGAAGTTTTTCTCAAGACCCAAGTCAACACTGTAACTGCCACAGAACAGGAAAAAGGGAAGCTTTTCTCGCTTCAATTGTTCATCTGCATCAGAAAGTCCAGTATCCCTGAGACAGGAACCACCGCAATAAGAAGGGAGTGAATAGGTTCTCCCAAAGGAAGACGGTTACTTCATTATGCCTCCTGCCCTGGTCACCAGGAGCAAACTTTGCATTTCCCAACCTAATGCTTGGCAGCACCAAGACGTTTCAGTAATGGTTCATCATAAACCCTGCATTCTCCATCTTCATGAAATAACCTTGTCTCCCATTGAATTTCCTTTCCCTTCCTTTCTTGGGCTTCTGCTCTTTGTCTTTCTTCAAGTCTATGCTTGGCTTCAGTTGCTGCATCAATGTCTCTGATTTTTAAGTTGAAAGTGACACCCTTCCAAAGGCAGTGGGTTTCGTACTCATTCTGATCTTCCAACTTCCTCACTTTCTTCTTGATTATAGGCAACTTCTTGGTATCTATAAAAACTACATTTTCCCCTGTTGAGTATTTTGCATACAGTACACCATTCCATTCCCCTTCAATTGAGCAGAAAGACTTCTTGTCATTTGGAGAAAAAATCTCAGCAGTAATTCTGTGCTTCTTGCCCCCATAGAAAGGTTTAGTGTGGAAGACGATATTGGCACTTTAGCCAGTTTTGGAACAATTAATATTGCATTCTCCACCTAGTTCCACCTAGGGCACTGTAAGGATAGACCTTCCATAACCATTGGGGAATGTGAGAATGTAACGTTCATCAGGGTCTAGACACAAGACACAGCCCTGTCCTATGTTGTGCACCCCAACTGACATCCCAAGGAATTGTGATTTGGTCCAGATATGAGCATTGAATTGTATCTTCTTGTTAAAACACTCAGCATAAAAGGCTGAAACTGGTGGATCATGGTTATGCTGTTCTTGGAAACCCAGGGAATTGGTCCTTCTGAAACTAGCTCCACATTCTCTTCAGTATCATTGGTAATGTCCAGTGATACTGAAGGATCTCACCCAAAATGGGGTTGTACGGCCTTTTGGCAACCAATCCTTTCCTTCCTGCGTGAAAGGCTAAGAGGTACCATTTTACAACCTGAACCATTCAGTCTCTGGCATCCTTCTGGTCACTAATACTCACAACAAGGTCCGGATGTGCAAAAAAGTCTGCATGCATTTCTAAAAGAGATCTTCTTTCAAGAGTAAATGTTGGAAGAACTACTTTAGTAAGATCCATTCCAAGCCTAACCTGTGACAACAAAAGCATGATAACACTCTTGTGCTCTTCCACCAACCCTGCCTCCCCTTCATCATCTCTATCATCATGTGAATAGAAAAGGTGAGCATCACTTGTTCCATTGGACATGGAAGAATTAACTGATTCCGTGGTATCTGGGCACTTTAGACTATTTCCTGAGCTGCTGTGTGTCAAGACTGAGGCAGAACCGGAGGAATCTATTAAGTGCTTTGGGGATGAGCCACTTTGATGGAATTCATCCGCATTATAGAATTCATCTTCACTGCTAGAATAAGAGAACTCTGGGACTGTGTTTGGAGACAAGCTGGCATGGCCTGGAGAAGTGAGACTGCTACTAGGTGGTGAGTGCTCACTGCCTGTACTGTTTGGTGTTGGAGTCTGATGATGTCCCAAGATAGGAGCTAATACAGGTCCAACTGGTAGAGAAGATGGACGCTGCTCTGACTTACACAACTGAGTGGGTTCTGGAGGTAAGACAGTCTGGGAGGGCATTGTGCTGACCACAGGTTCCAAGGGACTAGGTTGATATATTGCATCCATAGGATTAATAGTACTTTTAGTGATCTGCAGCAACACAATGCAGTGTTTAATTGATTCTACCATGCTATTTGCTGTCTCTTTGAGAGTTTCAATTTTCTTTCTCTGTTCATCGTCTTTGCAGTTTTGAAGTTTGTCGTCAAAAAGCTTTAACTGTTCTATCAAGATCTGTAGGTAAGCATCAGCCTCTGTAAGTTTCTTATCAAAGTCTTGGATACTAGGAACAAATCCTGAATCCAAACCTCCGCAAGTAGCTGTCAAGCCAAGGCCCCCACCCTCTGTGCCTCCAGGGAAGGGAGCCGAGGGCTGCTTCTGGGCACCCCCTCTTCTACCCCCTCTGCTGGATCACGAGGCTGATGCCTGGTCTACTTCTCGTCTCTAACCTCATTCCCTTTGCTCTGCGCTCCAACCTCCCATAATCCCAATTCCTCTTTCCCCTTGTTTCCTCTGCCTGGAACCCTCTTTCCTACCCCTTTTCTCTCAGCCAACTCCTCCTCATCCTTCAGATATCAGCTTGACATCCAAGATAGCTCCAAACCACATTAAATCTCCCAGTTATGGCCTCTCAGCCTCATGTGCCTCCTCTTTGTTGTACGAACCCTATTAAAATGTTACCCTTGGGGCTTCGCCGGTGGCGCAGTGGTTGAGAGTCCGCCTGCCGATGCAGGGGACGCGGGTTCATGCCCCGGTCCAGGAACATCCCATGTGCCGTGGAGAGGCTGGGCCCGTGAGCCATGGCTGCTGAGCCTGTGTGTCCGGAGCCTGTGCTCCGCAACGGGAGAGGCCGCAACAGTGAGAGGCCCGCGTACCGCAAAAAAAAAAAAAAATGTTACCCTTTACTTGTGTGATAACTTGGTTAATGTCTGTCTCCTCCCTCAAGCTAAGTTCAAAGAATGCGGAAACCAGATCAAGTTCACTTACTGTGATACTTCTAGCGCATTCTGTTATGTGGGCACATAGAGTATAAAGCTTTGCGGTCACCATCTTGAAACTCTTAACTTTTTTAACAAAGGACCTGAATTTTCATTTTTCACTGGCCCCTGCAAATTACGTAGTCAGTCTTGGGAAGGAAAGAATGTATAGGGGCTCTTCTGTGAAGAATACTCATTCTGAGGCCACCATCCCTAAAAACCCAAAGCAAGTTTGACTACCAAGCATTGATTTGTTCAAATATTAAACAAATATTTATTGGACGTTATGTGCCCACATAGTGGAGCCCTGCTGAGTGCAGAGCTCTGTCCATGAAGGTGGCCCTCTTCCTGCCTTCCTCTTGGACTTCGTGATCCCATGCCAATTAAAGATGCTTCTGACTTCTTGTGGGATATATCTCACCCTAGACTTCACCACTCTCTGAACAATCTGTTGATAGGTTTCACAGGACAGGACCTCGTTGGCACGGGCCCAACCCTGAAGATAAGAAGTACTTTCCCCATTAGAACTTCAGTCCTGCCTTCAACCTGCCAATAAGACTCAGGCCAAAACAGAAACTTCATCTTGCAGAAGTACTTTTTTAATCTCCCTAATTTTAAAGGCCTGGTTCACCTCAGGATATTGTAAAAGGTTTGCCAGAAAGTGGCTCTCTGAGTTTGGCAACACTTGCCTGCTGCGTTTTAGCCTGGGCTCATCACTGATGCATCAACAAACATTTACTTTCAGTAGCCACAGACTGACAATGCTGCTCTACTCACTGGATATCTCAGATTGACAAACAATGGACAAATGCCACACAGTATATTAAATTTACAGGCAAGTTTGGAAACACTAAGTTTGTTAGCAAATGGTAATACCATATTGAAAGAGGAACAGCAAAAATGGAAAACGATGTTACTCATCAGAACAGAGTATCACCAATATGTTAGGGAAAATGGCAGAGAGAGCTGAACACCAAGAATTTCAATATATTTTTGAACTTTAAAGAAAGAAAAGTGATGTTGCTTTACACCATTTGGATATATACCTTGGGGTACTGTTTCCCAAAGGATCAGTCTGGTACCTTGTGGCTTGTAAGATCATTTTAGGCAGTATGCTTACCAGCTGCCTTGGTTTGGGCTCCCCCCAAAGCAGATCCTGGGTAAAGATTTAGGTATAAGCTGTTTACGTGGGAGGTGATCCCCAGGAAGAACTGGTGGGGAGTGGGAAAGTGAGGTGGCCAAAGGAGGGAGGCCACAAAACATTGTAAAGCCACCAGGTTACAGCTGTGGGCAGCCGGAGTAAAACCCACTGGGGCCCCCCCTGAGAGACTGTGTAAGACACACCTCATAATTTTCCACTAAGGGGTGGGGAGGTGGAAGTATTTAATCCACCAACTCCTGCCTCTCACTGATGGGGAGGGGCCGCTCGGGACGTTAACCCCCTTGGCTGGAAACCCCTGAAAGTTGAAGGACACAGGAAGTCATAAATGGGTCTAGGGGACTCTGGAGGTGATTTCTGGAGTGAGCCTAGGCAATATGAGTGGGGCATTGGGAGAGTCTGCTCTGACAGGCTTTACCCAGCAGCAGATCACGTAGGAAAGTTATCATGTTTTTAATTCACTGTCCATTCTCAGTCCATCAGACTGGGGCTACCTCACCTTTAACACCCACCCAGTGCTTACCAGCCTCAATCTTTCCCTCTCTCCAGGGTGCGAAGAGACTCAGGCAACAGCATCTAGCTAGAATTTAGTTACTCTGTTTTGTGGGTATCTATTTATCTTAATACCTATATTCAAATTTGGGCCAGCATACTGGTTTTACATTATAATAATACAACCTTTCCATTAAAGATAACTATAAGGGAAAAACTGTCGGTCTGTAGAAAACTATTAAGTGTTTTACAATGTTAAGGGCTATGGTAAAAGATGATTCATAAATGAGTGAGGTTTAGGAAACACTCTCTTTGTGGAAACTCCCTCTCATAACTGTCACACAAAGTAACTGGCCCACGATCTTGCTGCTCCTGACAAGTACAGAAAAAGTGACACTCTGTTGCCCTCTTCCCTGGAATGAGTGAAAAGAGACTCCTACCCCACCCACCCCCCCAACACATGCCCATCCTTTCTGGAGAAGATCTGTAGCCCTCCATCTGCCCAGTCATGGATTAAAAATGAAATTTGTATCTAACAGGTCTAACTTTAGCCACAGGAAACAGGAGCACTTGGGGGACCCAAAGGGTTAGCCAAGCTTTGTTAAAGGATGGGCACATTATCTTTTCTGAACCTTCTTCCTTCCCCTTTTTGGGAGGGGAGGGGTGGAGGCTAAGCTTTGGGGAGTGATCGGGAAGTGAGGCCTGTTGGATCTGTTTCCTGGTCAGCTGTGTGGGAAGTTTCACTGTTGTCACTGTCTGCCTCTCAAACTTATGCTACATATCATTAGGACCAAGTGATGCCCACTTTAGAGTATACTATAAAAAATATTTTGATGATGAAAATCACTCAAATGAGGAATTAAAAAACCCTCTATGTTGAAAATGTCTAGACACCTTGACCACAAATACGAAATGCTTCTGTGAAGAAAAGAAAGTTTAAACCTAAGTAGTTTTTAAAACTTACATTTGTATATATTTTCTAGCTTACTTACAATGTGCACAATTTATAGGTCTGCTTTATAAATTTTCATCAGAAGTTGCCAGATCACAAGTGTTGTTACTCTGATCTGATGCATAAGTAGCAAAATAGAGAACAATTATCCAGTGGTTACCTATTTTTTAAGGTCATCGAACTAACTGTATGACCTTAGGCATTTCACATTCCTGCTCTGGATCTCAGTTTCGTTATCTGTAAGATGAGGGCATTGGACCAGGTGACCTCCAAAGTTTCCTTCTAACATTGTATGCGTGTATGACAACACGTAGCCAAGGAGATTGCTGGGTAAGGGGCGGGGGGAATGAGAATGGCAGAGATTGGGAAACACTTTCTAGAAGTAAATATGATATTCTGTTTTTGCCTCAAAGTCACAGATGACAATAATCATAGCTGTAAATTATGGTTTTGAAACACAATGTCTGTGTCCAGATTCCAGCACAGCCCAGAGCACTACACAAAGAAGGTGATCCACCAATGTGTGTTGAATGAGTGGACAAAGGCACCTTCCCTGAATATCTTTTGAGGACTCAAGGCTAATGCCCAATTATTTACAACAGCCAAGATATAGAAACAACCTAAGTGCCCATCAATGGATGAATGGATCAAGAAGATATGTGTGTGTGTGTGTGTGTGTCTGTGTGTGTCTGTGTGTGCAGTTAAAATAACAAGATGCCATTTCACATCCATCCATCAGATTGGCAAAATTAAAAGCCTGACAATACTAAGGGTTGGAGAAATGAGGATTCTCATCCAAGGCTACAGGGAGAGTTACAGACTGGAGAGTAACTTGACAGCTTCCAGTCAAGCTGAGGATAGGCATGTTTTCCTGCCCAGAAACCCACTTTTAAGGACATAGTCTAGCGTAATTCTTGCAGGTGGTGGGCACTTAGAGGCCTGTACTTGAGGGATGCTCAGGATGTTTGTAACAGCAAAAGACTGGACATAACGGAAATATCTTGTAGTACGTAGATGGAGTATAGGACATGCACCAACATTTCCATCAGTGAAAACCCATCCATCAATCAGGTTCCTCCTCTCACACATACCTGCCCAGACCATTACATTGCGCTTGGATATGCAAAACACACATCAGCTCCAACACTGCTAGTTCATGCCTCCCACCTGACTCATGTTTGGATAGCTGCATTTGTTTCCCTATAGTTTATTTTGATCCAACCAGAATTACAAGCACACAGGGCCTCCTTGCTTCTAGACTAGTGGTTCTCAAAATTTTTGGTCTCAGGACCCCTTTATACTTTTAAAAACTATTGAGAGCCCCAAGAGCTTTTGTTTATGTTGGTTATATCAATATTTGCAGTATTAGAAAATAAAATTAAGAATTAAAAACTTTCTTTCTTTTAAAAAGTAATGAGTGTATTATTACTTCTTAATCTAATTATCACATTTTAATGAAAATTAACTATATTTTCCAAAACAGAAAAGCAGCATTGCTTCATACTTTTATAACTCTCTTTAATGGCTGGCTGCACAGAAGACAGCTGGATTCACATATCTGCTTCTGTAATGAATCTGTTGTGGTGTGTTATTTTGGTTGATGCATACGAAGAAAATCTGTTCTGTAGTTACGTAGTTAGTACTTTCTAGGTCTCAGGAACTCCTTGGATCACACTTTAGAACCACTGTTTTAAATCACCCTACATTCTGCCAAAAGTTGTCTTTCACACAAACACAATCGTCATTTCCCGCTTCCCTCAAAGCGTGAATGGCTGCCTATGGCTCATAAAGTTAAGTCCGAATTCTGCACAAAAACCCTTCCCATTTAGCCAATCTCGTGTCTGTCCAAACTCCATTACTGCTCTACTTTATATACTGGTACTCTACCCACCTCCGGGTACACACGCATGCCTGCTCTGTTCTGCTTGTTCGTGCCTCTGAGCCTCAGCTTTCCTCCTGCTAAGACTCCTGCGTATCTCTTGTAACCCCGTCCAAAGGTCACCTCCTCTAGGAAGCCTTCTCTGATTCACCCTTCCCTTGGAGTTTACTTTTTTGTGTTTTAAATACTTATTTTTTGAATAAGTAATTGAAGTGCATTGGATTAAATTCCAAAAGGGTATGCTGTACAATAGTAAGTAGACTTCTTTCCCACATCCATCCCTTCCTCTCCCAGGAGGCAACCATTGTGATTGGTTCCTTCTACATTTTTCCAGAGCTGCTCTAGACGTAAATAGGCTAGTCATTTCTTTTACCCAAATGGCATCATACTATATGCACTGCTCTACACTTGTTTAACATTATAGCTTGGACATCAAATTAAAATTGGCCTCATTTTTTCAATAGTTGAAAATTACATTTTTAAACTGTACTATAGCTTATTTATTCAGCCCCCCCATTAACTGGATACGTATGGGGTTTCCAGTCTTTTGCTGCAGCAAATATCCTTCTATAGAAATCAATCTACACATGTGAGAGACTCTGTGACATTAATATCCAGGAGTGAAACTGCTGGGTCCAAGGGAATGTATATTTGTAAGTTTGATAAACATTGTCAAATTGTCCTCTATAAAGACTGTTCTAATTTATACTCCCACTGCCATGCATGAGAGGTCCTATTACCCTTGCCAAGCAGCGTTATCCAACTTTTCAATCTCCGTCAATGTGGTAGATGAAAAATGATACCTTGGTTAAGTTTAAATTGATATTTTTCTAACAAGATCAAATCTCTAGAGCTATGCTATCCAGTAATGGTAGCCACTAGATACATGTGGCTGTTTAAATTTAAATTTTAATTAATTAAAGTTAAATAACATTTAAAACTCAGCTCCTCAGCTGCACTAGCCTCACGTGAAGTGCTCACTAGTCACCTGTGGCTAGTGGCCTCTGTGTGAGACAGTGCAGATACAAAACATTAGTATCACCGTAGAAAGTTCCACTGGACGGTGCTGCTCTACCGCACTGTCCAATGGCTACCATGAGCACACACGTGGGTACTGAGCACATGAAATGTGGCTAATCTGAAGTGAGATGTGCTCTAAGTAGATAATACACACTGGATTTCAAAGACTTATTATGAAAAGAAGAATGTAAAATGTCTCCATAATAATTTTTTGTGTTGATTATATGTTGAAATGCTAATATTTTGATATACTGGGTTAAATAAATCATTAAATTAATTCCATCTGTTTCTTTTTACCTCTTTTTTTCTTCTTTTTTTTCTTTTTACCTCTTTTAATGTGGCTATTAGGAAATTTAAATGTACACATGTGTCTCACATTCTGTTTCTATTGGACAATGCTGCTCCAGAGGGCACAGTGTACTCTTAAGACCTGGATTTTAGCATTTTTCCTTTTACACAGAAATAAGTGTAGCTACTATTGCTATAAAGAAAAACAGACTCATTGGAATCTCTTTTTCCTCCTAGCCCTTCCCTGCCCCATGCAGACAGGGTGGGCGACAAAAGGAGAAAGGGCGGCAATGATCTTGATGACGAACAATCAGCCCTGAAACAAACCAGTACACTTCCCACCTGGGCGGCCACAGGCAGGAACCAGTGGCATCGCTGACCCCGAGCAGGGCCTGATTTCCTGGTGGCTGTTCAAACAATGTACCAGAGAACAAAGTGCCTTCAAAACTAAGAATAGAAGAATGGCTCCAAATAAGATTTCCAGGACTCTGCAGGAACAAATTCCTCCCCTGCACCGACCCTAACCCACTTTCCACCCCTTGGCTTGACCTGGCCCCTTGGCTTGACCTGGCCCCTTGGCCTGACAAATGTCCTGTCCCAGCCCCAAACCCCCTGCATTCTCAGCAGTCTGTACACACAGACTGAGGGATAGAGTGGAAAGGGGAGACCCAGAGAAAGAGGTGGGCGGCAAGGGCTCTGCCCTAAAGGGCTGACGCGACAATGGTTCTATGGTTGAGACATGGCATATATGTTTCCGCCACCTGTGTCTTTAGCTTTGGCTATGAGGGTCAAGAAAACAGTTTTCACCCTTGGATGGGCACTGGCAAAGAGGGATGGGTGGACCAGTTTGTGCCCTGGCACTGACGTCTTTTTGCCTGTGAGACAGGGTTTTGTTAGTAGGAAAGAAACACGAATGGCAGTTAGGTATAAACAGTCCATGATAGTTGCCACCATGATTAAAGAATACAATCTATTGTAGTAAACTCAAACTATATCTAGGTAGAATTTTTTTTAACGTTCAATTACCTTTTATTCTACTAAATAAACCAGTTTTAACATTTCAGTGTATATTCTTTCAGACTACAAAATTGTGTATGTTACATACAATGATATAAACATGCTGTTTTATCACGTTTCATCTCACTCAAAAATAAATACAGTTCTTCCATGTTAAGAAAAAAAAAAAGAAAGAAAACAGTTTTGCAACATGATCCTTCAACTTGATAGATCAGAACATTTTCTATCCAGGTACTGAGGGAATGAGACCTAATTGTATCTGAGCATAAGTCATCTGCTTATAGTTCATTTGCATGTGCATAGAGTCACAGAACTTTCTGACTGGATGAGATAGGAAAGCTCATATATTTTATAGATGATACAACTGAGACGCAGAGAGGTTATTTCGCTTGTTCAAAGGCACACAGCTAATGATGATGATGATCATCGGATGAATGGATAAAGAAGATGTGGCACATATATACAATGGAATATTACTCAGCCATAAAAAGAAACGAAATTGAGTTATTTGTAGTGAGGTGGATAGACCTAGAGTCTGTCATACAGAGTGAAGTAAGTCAGGAAGAGAAAGACAAATACCGTATGCTAACACATATATATGGAATTTAAGAAAAAAAAATGTCATGAAGAACCTAGGGGTAAGACAGGAATAAAGACACAGACCTACTAGAGAATGGACTTGAGGATATGGGGAGGGGTAAGGGTGAGCTGTGAGAAAGCGAGAGAGAGGCATGGACATATATACACTATTTTACCAAACATACGGTAGATAGCTAGTGGGAAGCAGCCACATAGCACAGGGAGATCAGCTCGATGCTTTGTGACCGCCTGGAGGGGTGGGATAGGGAGGGTGGGAGGGAGGGAGACGCCAGAGGGAAGAGATATGGGAACATATGTACATGTATAACTGATTCACTTTGTTATAAAGCAGAAACTAACACACCATTGTAAAGCAATTATAGCCCAATAAAGATGTAAAAAAAAGACACTCATTGGTCAACCAATATGAGTTAGACCCTGAGCCTGACACTGGCATACAAATATGGAAAAATGCTTCTTCCACTGGATGAAGTGTTTAAGAGATGGAAGGGAAGAGAAGAGGGTGGGGATGGAATGAATCATTAGAGCAGAGTTCTTTACCTGGGGCCAGGGGTCTGCACAGACACTTTAACTATGTGCAGTTTTCTAAAGAGAACATTCCAAGATGCATGTGACCTCATGAAGGCAGGGGGCTAGTGATGTAAAGAAACTATGAGAGGCTAATGACCACACTAAATTCTTAGTCCATGGTGGGTGCCTGAAGAGTTAGCACCCAAGACAGTGCACAAGGTGTACATGGGGATAAACACACAAGGGATTTGAACCGGAGCCTCTTTGGTGCAAAGCCCACCTCTTTCCCCTCACATCAGGGATAATCTGTTTACACACGCCTTCTCCCTGCTGCTGTGCCTTTACCAGTGCTCCCCTTGCTCACATCAGAAGATTACAAGCATTTAACAGGCCAAGACAGTATCCCACTTGCTTGACCTGGGATGACTGTACTTGCCCAAAGCTGGGGGGGTGGGTGGAATTTGAGGGGGAGAGTTAGGAGGAGAGAATGAGATAACCCATGTGAAACACTCATCACTAGTTAGCATCTCAAAGGTACTAGCAGATATTTATTCATAGAATATTTATTTAGGACCTAATACATGCCAGCCCTTAGGTTAGATGTTTTCATCATCTTCATCACTTATTAGTACCATATTTATCTCCCCCAACATGGCAGAGTACTCCACATAGTATTCACTCAATAAATGTAAGTTGAGTGAGTAAATAGTGATGATCTCTGTGGTATATTAATTTATTCTTCAGCAAACTTTTATGCCCTTCCCTGACCTCCATGGCTTGGTACTATGACTTGCTCTGGCCAGTGGAATATGGGTGGACAGGACAATGTACCAATTCTGAGCCTAGGCCTTAAGAGACATTACATATTGCTGCTTGCTCCTCTGGGATCTTCTGACCTGCACAGGAGAAGAATATACACTTGGGTAGCTAAGGGACCTGAATGGGGCAGACCACACAGCCAATCTGCACACCTGTGAGCATAAGAATAAATGCTTGCTATTGTTTGCTACTGAGTTTGGGGTAGTTGTTACTCAGCGAAAGCTGACTGAGATATACTCCTTTACCCACACCCAGGCAGAGAGTGGCCCTGGCTTCTCTTATGGTGGGATTTCAACAGTTGGGTCATTTTGTGGCTCTCCCTACCCCGTTTTCTCTAGGCTGGTAATGCCCCATTTAGAGAAGACAGCAGGGGCTACAAAGATCCATATTTTGGCCATCTTGGCACCTGGCACAGAGTCAGGCACAAAGCTGGTTCTCAGGCAGTGTCTGATGTATGAAAGGATGGGCTGACTGTTCATTCTGGTGAGAGGAGCCCTGTCAGAATCATAGCAGGCAGCAACTTGGGCCTCAGATGCTCAGAGCCACTGGCTCTGCAGTCCTCACTGTGGGAAGTGGACCTGGTGGTGACACGATATCATTTCAGACCATATGCAGTAGACCAAGGTGTATTTATTATAATGTGTTTTAGGAAACATATTATGATGTTTAGTGACTTTAGGGCTCTTACTACTTAGGATGAACCTAAGGTCAAAACAAAACAAATAGACAATTTAAAGAAAAACAGTAAGTGAAAAATAACAGTAAAAGTGGTATGTGGATATGGGAAACATGACCGAAGTTTAGGAAACACTGATTCTATTCAAGTCTCATTTTCCTACAAATCACAATCACAATCATAGCTAGTATTTTTGAACATTATCATAGAATGCACTGTTTTAAGAGTTTCACAGATATTATTTTATAAACTTTTCATAGTATTGGAAGCAGATATTATATCATCTCCATTTCACAGGTGAGGTAACTAAGGCCCAGAAGGAAAAGTAAAGAACTTGCCCAAGGTCAAGTGGCAGTGAGGGTGTGAACTCAGAGTACCAACCTCCAGGATGCAGATATGTCTGTCTCTATTGGAGAACCTGGTACCCAGGGAAGTTCAGCATTGCCCAAGGTTAATGCAAAACCTAGAACCCCAAACTCCTGACTCCCAGACCAGTGCTCTCATGCCTGCACCATGAGGAACACTGTGGTGAGAACACCTGGGGCTTATGGCAGGGGGTGAGTGGGGTCTGCTAGAGACAAGGGAGAGAAGTGGTAAATGCCACAAGGAAGATTTGGGAGGGAAGAAATGGTGACATAAACAAGGCTGCCAAACAGAGGCAGGGGCTCAAGGGATGCAGAAAAGCTAGACTACGGACAAAGTTATTCAGAAAAAGAGGGCTGACAGAGCAAGGGTTGGCACACAGGGGCTGCTTTCTGAACTCCTCCCAAGAGACCCACCCACTGTGACTTCCCTAAGTGACATCCACATAGTCTATATTTAGGTCCTAAAGTCACCCATTGTTTCTCTCCCGATGGACACTCGGGGTCACCACCCTGACCTTGCACTTTCCGAATCACACCACTGAGTGCTCCATCAAGACAAGCCTTTTTTAGGATCTGGTTTGAATCAACTTCCCCTTCAATGGCTCCCACTTGGCGTTCTGGGAAAGCTGTAAAAATATGGCTGGAATCAGGGCTTTAAAATGAAGTACTGACTTTTCTGTGTAATATGCTGCTTCCTTCCCTCCACAAAATCAAATCAGGGCATATTTAACTCAGGATATAAGACGTTTCACAGCACTATTGTTGCTGAGCCCTTACACACTAATGATTCATTTCTCTGGGAGCCACCAACAGCTATGGTCAATAAGACCTGGGACGTGGGTCATGTTCACTGAGTGCTGAATCTGTGCTAGGCACTGTCTTGAATCACTTCATTTATTCCTCATGACAACCCTATATGGTAGGCACTATTTTTTTTAAATATTTATTTATTTATTTAGGCTGTGCCAGGTCTTCACTGTGGCACACGGGATCTTCATTGTGGCATGTGGGATCTTTAGTTGCGGCATACGGACTCCTTAGTTGCGGCATGCATGTGGGATCTAGTTCCCCGACCAGGGATTGAACTCAGGCCCCCTGCATTGGGAGCACGGAGTCTTACCCACTAGACCGCCAGGGAAGTCCCAGTAGGCACTATTTATTATCCCCATTTAACAAGGAGATTCAGAGAGATTTGGTAACATGCCTGGGACTGCAATGGCTAGTAAGAGGCAAAGCTGGGACTCAAATCTACATCTACATCTATGTGGTTCTAAAACCCATGCCCTTAACTGTTACACTCTGCCATTCCTCAACAGATACAGAGCTATCTTGATCAAATCTCAGAAGATGGATTTGTGAGAACTTTAAAGGGTTTCTCCCTTCCCATTCTCTCCTTCCACACCCAGCTACCAACGAACTGCCTTTCCCACACCCAAACTCAACTCCCCCAGATCCTTTCTTTAGAGACCCTCGGACCCAAGAAATAAAAATCCATTCAGTAATATTTTCAAGAGCAGAATAAAGGTCAACAGCCAGCCGGCCAATTACAGTTTGAGTTCCAGTCCATATCCTCGGGAAATCTGTATGTAAAAGCACTTATTAAATCATTTGACTTTGCAACAGGGATATGAGAACTATTTTTGACTTTTTGTCAAAAAGTCATACCTTAGACCCATATCAGAGCTAAAATGAGTTTAGAGATATCTCTGTTTGACAGGTGGGAAACTGAGTCCAGAGAAGGCAGCGACTTGTCTTAGATGCCTCTTGTGTAGGCGCTAATTGGACCGAGGCAAACATCCACCAAAATGAGCTGATTTGTCAAAGGATTGGAAAGCAAGTGTTACTGAAGATGCTGCACTTGATAGGAGATATAAGAAGGGCCCTGTCATTAAAATCATCACGTGTGCTATGGCTATGAATGTCATTTCTGGCTCCATTCTGCCTGAGCTTGAAGCCTGATCCACTACTAACCAGCTAGGAGACCATAGGCAAAGTATTTATCCTCTCTGCATCCCAGTTCTACCATCTGCAAAGTGGAGGTAATAATAACAGCCAACCCCTACAGTGTTGTAAGACTTTCAAGAGCTAATGCAAGTAACATGAAAAGTATCTAATAAACATCAGCTATTATTGTAATATTTTTAATGCTGCATTAACTATCCCTGAAGTATAGTAAATCATTTAAAATGTTGCCAATTTCCATATCTCAAATGATCAAAAATTATTCTTTATCAGGTGAGCGAATAGCTAGGTGAGTGAGATGGGAAAGGAGAAAGACAGTGAAACCACTCAAATCACATGAAAAGATGTCTATAATGGCCATGTACAAGAGTTGGAATTTGTATTGCAAACATCAGTTTCAGAAACATAATTCTGATGAAAGAAACAGAAAAAGCAATGGGCATTTTCTTTAAAAAATAACTTTGGCTTATCCAAAACCTATCCACAAACAAACAAACAGATAAAAGGGACACAGAGAGAGAGTAAGCTTCAGGGCTCCTAATCATTCTTCAGTCCATAGAAACATAACATTTCCAGCTGCTCCTTCCAATATAACCCAAACAGGCACCAATACTTTTAACGAGAAAACCAGTGAGTCTGAGTCTCCCCTGATATTACCTGACTTCATTTTCCCAATGATGAACACCTTCAAAACACCACCTTCAAAACACCAGAATATTAAGGAAACCTACAAAACAGTTGCTTCACAAAGAATGAACTTCCAAAACTGAGTTTAGCCATCTTCCAATCCAAAGAAGAAAAGGTCTTAGAAATCCACTTTGCTATTTAAACACACACACACACACACACACACACACACACACACACACACACACACTTACTTTTTCCTTCCCATTTAATGAAAACAGGTCTCTTAAAAAAATTAAAATACTGGCACTGTGGAGCAAAGAATGAAAGTCCCCCTACCCTTGCTCTCCTCCAATCACAGATGCTAAAGGAAGCGCTGACAGCTAGGTACTCCACTTAGCACACCATCTCCACCAAGCACAACCATTTGTGGTCTTAAACACAACCACACAGCTCTTTTCTGATTCACAGTACAGTGAGGCAGAAGTGTGCCTCCCTCATCCCAGGTGTTCTTGGCGGCTCCCTGCTCACTTTCTTGGGAGATGCAGACAGCTGCATCCTCCCATACCTCAGCTCCTGGCATGGCCCAGCCAGGCTTGGGTGGGAGTTGGGAGCGGGTCTCTCCCTGGTCCAGCTGCAAAGGAGCTTACCTGAGCATGAACAAAGAAGCAACACCACACCATGGGGCGCTCCGACCTCATCCACCTGGAGTCCCCCGCCCCTAACTGCGGCAGAGCCCTTCGGACGGGATTCTCTGAGCAGAGCAGAGCATGGTTTCCCTCAAGGAACTCCTCCCCACTACTTGGGCTGCCTGACAGGAAGTGACAGGGGGCCATAAGTTACATTGTCAGAAGCTGAGAACCACACCAGCCCAGAGCTCCCCACCTCCGGCGGTTTCCTTGCCGGCTGCTGTTGCTGCTTTTTCAGAGCACTCTGCCTTCTGGCATTCAAAGGCACACCAGAAGTTCAGTTTCTGGCTGACAATCCCCAGCCTGTAAGAAACAAACAATGCTTACTGGGTCCCCACCTAAAGCCATGCTTGGCATTCTGGCAGCTCTAAAGTGTTCACTGCCAGGATATCATGCTTTGTAGACCCAAACATTGGGGTGAAATGGATAGAGAAGGGACACTGGGAGGAGAACTTTGTATGATCAAAGAGGAATCAACAGTCCACTTGAACTTCACCCAAGAGCCAGGGCCCTGCACGGCATACAGAGCCTACACTGAATCCCAATTTCATAGCAACTCAACAAATGAGAGCGACGATAAACACCCCACTCAACCGTTCACTTCTTTTTTTCGTAGGCAAATTTTCTCTTCAGAGCCCATTCAAAATAACTGCTTCTGGAAACCTCCTTTTCAGCTTTTAATGTGAATAACAAAGGGCCTTACTGCTCTTCCCAGAGTTATTATGGAAACAACTAGTGGCTGACATTTTTCATTTTATGAACTGGGGATCTCACGAATGAACACCTTGCCCTGGTCCCGGGCCTTTTACAAAGCTCAGACTTATTGGGTGAGATAGAGTGCCTCACGTGAACTCCAAGGTTTCAGATGAAAACTATGCCTGTTCAACCCCTCCCTACAACAAATCAACACCCTCACCCTCCCTGCACAGGGGCAGAGGGACTCAAACCCAAGGAGACATACATAACTCCAGTGTAGCTTTCAATTCTTGATTTTTATTTTTTAGTTCTCTAATGGGATAGTATTTTTTTTGCAAAAATTTTTCTAATTGCAACTTTTAGCTGCAAAGGTTTAGCCCAGGATTTCCCAAGGCATTCTTACAAATGCCCAGATTTTTAAGAGCCTTTGCCTGTCTCAGCCCTGAGTAAAGTGGGGGGCTCAGCAAAGAGAGAGGGTTCATTTGAACAACAAGCTTAAATCCAAGAGTTGACTTTAGAGTTTATAAGAAAGGCTCTCCCCATTCTCAGGCCAGCAGCCTGGCCCCTAACATATGGCCTCTGAAGAGTGCATTACAAAAGAGCACTACGGAAGGATGCACCAGGCTCTGGTAGTACAAAGATGAACCAAAGATGACTGGAGAACAACATAAATGCTGCCAGGAACTTGCAAAAAGTGTTGAGGGAGCCAAGAAATAACTGAGCCTGGCAAATTAATTGTTTTATGGGGACAAAGTCTGGGAAGGCTTCTCAGAGCAAGAGACACATATGGGCAGAATTCTGAGGGGTGTTCTAGGCAGAAGAACTGGCAAGGGCAACAGCAGTGGGGTGTAGAACCATAGGGTGCTCTGGAAGAAAGGCAAATGCTTTGAAAGTACTGCTCTGACGGGCTTGGGTCTTGCTTCAAAGAGCGTGACAGGGGTCCCATCTATCTGGAGAAAGAAGGAAGTGAAATCTCTGTGAAAAGGCTCAAGCCTTTCAGGCAAGCATCTGGGTTACCTCAAGGCCTATATGTGGTACCTACCGGGTCAGGCACCCAGGAAACACTCAGTAATGTGTAAAAGTCAAACAGTGGTGTCCACAAAAGGTGGGCTTCAGCTTGTCCTTGGGATTCTTTATTTTCCAAAGCCAGACTCCCCACAAAGCAGCCTGGGGTAAGTGGTGCTACTCGGGGGAAGGGGAGGTGTTCCTAAAAAAGGCTTCTTGCTCTAGCCTCCTGCATAGAAAAGGTCCTGATTTGTACAGGCCTGTAAACAACCTAAGATTAACCAGCTTTGGTAGTAACTCAGCTAATGAAGAATGTCAATCCCCTGAGGACCAAGGATGTCAATCCCCCATTGGCCCAGGCACTCCTCTCCTGGAGAATTTTCCAACAGCCCCTCTGCAGGGCCCCAGCTGCCAAGGCCAGGATCCACTCCAATGAGGACCCAAAGGAAACGTGAGATGACCATGGGGCACTAGAGTTTCTTTCTTTCCTTGGGGAGGAAGGGCACATTCATGTGAACTAATCCTAGAATGATTAAGCCTAACTTCCGGCTGCTGACTGTGAATGAGAAAGAAGAACCGAAACCTGTGGGCTGCAGCCCTTCATGGAAGAGGTGAAACTTGAGTGGGCTCCAGGGCAGGTAGCCACGGAGGAGGGAGGAAGGGCGGGAGGACCAACAGACGCCCTGGCCGGAGATAAAGGGCACAGCCTGAAAAAGGGAAGGAAAGAACGGGGCGCGGCCCTTCCCTCTGATGCCCCTGCTTTGACCAGAAGCAAGAGCTCCAGTAATGAAATCAGCCATGCAGAAGGCACCTCGGAGGAACATTTCCATAATGAGAGGTTCCTGCCCTGCAGGGCTCAAGTTCATTTTGAGCGTTATAATGAAAGCTTATACAGGAACGGGATGTGGGTTTTCTCGATGTGGCATCTATGATACTGTCGAGTATTCGAACATGTTTTTCTACTGACTTTTAAATTTTAAAAGTGACATAGTGTCATTATAATACATTCAAACCATACAGAAGTATATAGTGTAAAAAGCGAATCTTCCCAAAGGCCCCACGTTCTTCCCTATCACCATCCCATTTGCCAGAGGCACCCGTGTCAAGGACAGAGGTAGATGAGGGGTCACAAACCTAAATGCTCTCAGGACTAGGTGGGAAGGTACATGAAAGAAGAGGCCTGGCAGGCAATGGGCACCACTGAGAGTGTTTGCCTTGGGAAAGTTCCAGCTTACTGGGGTCCCAAGGGACTCATGGCCAAAGTGAACAGACATTCCAATTGTTCAAGAGAAGCTGGAAATTCTGGGTTTTACATAAAATCTCCCAGTTTTTAAATGCTGGCAACTAATTCATCATTTTTAAAAATGCTGTACAGGCCAATCAAAACACAGTTGCTGGTAGATTTGACCTGAGGGCCACCAGTTTGCAACCTCTGGTGGTGATCCTTTAGACATTTCCTGCTGTCTAAACACACATAAGTTTGATTTGTCATGTTTTATTTTTTTAATTTATATTTGTCAAAATGGAATGATAACATTATTCCAGCACTTGCTTTCTTCACTTAACATCATCTTTCCACATTATCCACATCTTGGACCCCTCTGCAGAGCACACCACGGTATGGAAGTACCTCAGTTCATTAGCTCCTGCCCTGTGGACATTTGTAAGAGCAAACGTAAGAGATGCACTTGAAATGTCACCTCTCAGTTGCTCATTCCTGACAATATAACTCATGATGAAAGTGTACCTGTGCACAGATATTAAAACATCCTAAAGCCACAATTACTGAAACCAAAAATGGCGACTGCAGATTTCTGATGTTTTAATATGAGAACTTACCACATATTTTTTTATTTGACCTTCACAACTCTCCTGATGTAGGCCTTACTATTATCTCTACTGTATAGATTTTTTAAAAACTGAGACTCAAACAGGTGGCATAAGCCTGCCCAAGAGCGCCTAGAGTTGGCAGGGTCGGGACAGGAGCCAGGGTCAGGAGGGGACCTCAGAGCTCCTGTTATATGCATACAACCCCCAGAGCAGACTGCCTGAAACCTGCCCTGGTATATTCAAGAATCTGACATACAGTGAATGTTGACTGCAAACTACTACTGGAGGAGAGAAGGATTACTAACGAACGGGACAATTCATTTCTTAGAAAAGCCTCATTTTAAAGCTCTACTTCACACTCAGTCAAAATAAATTCTACATAAATTAGAGTGAGATATTAAAAAGAAAAAAAAACTATGAAATTCTGGGGGTGTAGGTTCTCAGGGTATGATACTTTTCTTTAAATGTGTGAACCTGAATTATATATTTATAAATGGGAAACTACCTATAAGGCACCTGTAGGTATGCAAAACTGGCCCCTGTTCTCCCACACCTGGTGAAATAACCATAGTGGTGACAACTTCTTACTAAACTCTAAAGAGACTAGTGCCAAAATAGGGGCCTCATTAAGACTCCACCCCATGCTTCCTTGTGTCGCTGGAACTCGAAGTGGTGTGTTTCCTATGTTGTTAGTCTATATACCTTATGATATGTTCTACTGAGAAGTTTCGAGCAGTTTTCTCACCAAAAATATTATAAGAAACGTATTCATTAGGGCTGTGATAAATTCATTCACATAAAATGAAACAGTGACATTTCAGCAGAATTATTTCTTCATTAAAATTCGTGACTAATGGTGGTTCTTTCCATTTAAAATTTTATTCTGGTTTATTTTATTCAATTTCTTTCCTATTTACACCCAAGAAGCCGTAGATTTCACAAAAGCTCAGAAGTTATCTGGGAATTTCAGGGTATTTGACCATATTTCATTTGATGCATTACATTTTAAAATAATTCCACAGGGACTTCCCTGGTGGCACAGTGGTTAAGAATCTGCCTGCCAATGCAGGGGACACGGGTTCGAGCCCTGGCCTGGAAGATCCTACATGCCGCGGAGCAACTAAGCCCGTGCGCCACAACTACTGAGCCTGCGCTCTAGAGCCCGCGAGCCACAACTATGAGCCCGCGTGCCTAGAGCCCACGCTCCGCAACAAGAGAAACCACTGCAATGAGAAGCCCATGCGCTGCAATGAAGAGTGGCCCCCACTCGCCACAATTAGAGAAAGCTCACGCACAGCAACAAAGACCCAACGCAACCAAAAATAATAAATAAACAAATAAATTTATAAAAAAATAAAATAAAATAATTCCACAGACTGAATTGAAAAACAGGTGGTGAAACAATCTCAGTAAAATGAAATGGAAGCAGTGACCAAATTAAAAGAGTATAAGTGCACTTTGATTTAACCAAGTCTCCAACATTAGAAAAGTGTTACATCGCAGATCTTAGTTTCTGAGGCTGTTGTCAAATTCAGGTTAAGACTAACAAGAAACAAAATTTATACTGTGGTGGAGAGGGGAGGTACAGTAATACTCTTTGGTGTTACTAGGTTAGCAAGAAGGCATAATGCATGGCAAGCCAGTGAGAAATAAAGAGAACTTCAAAGTATTTTAGAGCCTGGGAGTTTACTCACGGTCACACAATTTTACTGCATTACTTCATATCTACTCCTCGGTGCTGGAAGTGTGGTTAATCCAAGCAAAACTTGAACAACTACCCTGTCCCCCTCCTTCATCGTGAACCATAGACACGGTGGGAGGGGGGGCGGGGGCGGTGTCCAGACCTCACACCAGGCCAGTTGGATGCAAGGTGGTTTAACTCAAGAGACTTCAACCATTTGAAAACGCTGATGCTTTTCTAGAGCCCTACTTAATATCCCAGCTCAACAAGATTACAAAATGATGAGAATGTGGGAGCAGACCTGGCTGCCCAAGGTCAAGAATGAATAACTAGAAAAGTTTTCATCTATAGTTTCAACACAAGAACTAAAAATAAATGAAGCTTGAACGTGGAGGTCTCAACAGATTGCTAATCATGGCTAATCTTGAGTGCTTATCTCGCTGGTTTTGTTACGAGCAATAGCTTGAACTATTTTTTTCTCTAAACAAATCTGAACTTTTATAATCACATTCCTCATAAGATTTTGGCAACCAATATATAGACAACTATTTTTAAAAGCGAATGAAAAATAAGGAGAGCCGTCTTCTGATGTGCCCCGTGAAACAGCCAGCAGCCTGGTCTCTGGGGTTCCACCTCCTTTCTGAACATGAGCGAGGAAGCCTGAAGAACTTCTGCATGGAGCAGACTGGGGCGCTTGCAAGAAGCTCACTCAATTTCTCAGAAACATGAATACCTTGAATACAGCTTTTTTCAAAGGACTGTCAAGTCCTCTTCGTTAAACTGGCAGTTAAAAGTGAAACTCCAGCAGGTTGCTGACCTCTAACCAATTCGTAGGAAAAAGAAAGGTTTAAAAACTGATTAGCTGATATCTATCAACCAAAGAGCTTCCTTCCTTGGAAATTAGACTTACTCTTTAGCATTATACTGTCAAAATTGGTTAGAAGTGGAAAATCTGAAAATGAGGGGGGTGGTATTCCTAACACTACTCAGGATTTTTAAAAGTAATTTGCTTATATCAAAGAACAAGTCTTGACAAACTGAATTTCTGAGTTAAAAATATATAGCAAAAGCAGAAATCATTCTTAATAAAAAGTTTCTTACCATTAGTTTTGACTCCAGATATCTCCTTAGGGATAATTTCTGGAAACAACTGGCTGGCTGGAATAATGAACAGTAAATTAATACGGGAGCTCTGTGATTTTTGGCTCTGCCATTTACTAGTTGAATGACCTAGTAAGTCACTTCTTAACTTCCTGGACCCTTAGTTTCCTCATCTGTAAAACAGGAATAATGATTCCATTATCCCTCATGAGGAGGATAGGAATCTAACTGATACGTACTTGTGTTTAAAAGCAAAACGAAAGATGTTGGGAACATATTGGGGATCATTATACTATTCTTTCTATTTTTGTATAAGTTAAAAAATTTTTCATAATACAGTGTTTTTTTAGAAGACAAAAGCTTAGTAATAATTTCTTTACTTTTATTTTTCAAGCAGAAAAGGAAGTTTTTTGGTGTAATTATGGACACTGGTTCAAATCTTCCTCTGAGCAAGTTGAAAATTTGTTACCAAATCTGAAATAGCTTGATTTTTACCCTGACTTGAATGAGAGCCATCAACCAGACATCTAATAAGAAAAAGGCAATGGAAATTTGCAATTTCTCATTTTTCCCTCTTCCTTCCAACAGGGGGAAAAATGGGAAGGTGGTTAAAACTCAAGTCCTATTTATTTTTTTGATGTTATAATGCTGACTTCCTTGAAATCCTCGTGTCCATTTAAAAAGTTTAAGGCTTCTATGAAAATACCTCCAAGGAAGCACCAAAAGATTTGAAAAGCATGTATGCACCCATGACTCAGCATCCATTCTGCTTACAAAACAGTGAAAGTGTTTTTTTGTTTTATTTTGTTTGGTGTATATCCATGTGTATTTGAAGAATAAATATTGTTACTTTTCCCCTTAAATCAGAATCAGAAAGGAATCACCAAAACACTGGAAAGCAGCAAAGCAAGCGGGAGATACTCAGAAAAGGTTTCTTTCCAGCTCCCACCAGAGGTAAGCTGATTCTGGTCAGAAGCTCAGTGCCTCCTCCCAGTTAGGGTTCTGCCCTGGAGGCTGTCCCTTTAAATCAGACTTCCTGAGATTTCCGTATGCAGCTTCCTGGAGACATAATAAGATAAACAATAAACTCTGCAGCAAAATCTTGGACAATAAGCCCCACATGGCCATAACAAGAAGCAATTATAAGCACTGACAATGGCTAGGGCATTTCCAACAGGAATGCAAATCTGTGATAAACATGGGGGAAACATGCTACCCCACACACCTGCACAAACTAAACTAATTTAAAAAAATAGCCCCTAGACTCTCATCAGACTGAGAAATAGTTGCTTCCAAATTTGGCACTTTTTTTTGAAAAATAACTGTCTAAGAGAAAAGCAATCAAGTCTTACTTCAAGTGCCACTGCCTGTTAGATGTACATTGCTGAGGCCAAGTGATTCCATGAGTCACTAACTCCACGTGTCTCTGTGAGGGACATTTATCACCCTCTGGATGCTGTGCAGCTCAACCCCCTCCCTAGGTTTAGGGAGGCCCCAACACACGAACCAGAGTCCACATTCTACCAGAAGAGATGAGGGTGCCACACATTTGCTTTCCCATCTTCCCTTGCAGCTAGGGAATGACAGCATGAGTGAGGCTCAGGCAATGAGATACTCCCACCCCAGACCTGGCATGAGAAACTGGCAAAGAAAGCAGAAGGGATACCTCAGACTCTATTCTGGTGAGGGTGGTGGCAGCTTGCAGAGGCAGCAGTGAGGGCAGATCGAGTAGCTGTGTCCTGTAACCAGTGTTGGTGGTGCAAACCATGGTATCTACACCTGCCCAGCAGTGGCAGCAACAGTATCCTTGTAGGAAATGTTTGGTAGAATAATTTGGGTTGTTCTTGATTCCCTGATCCTTTCCAAATTTACCAAACTTCATTTTCTGCTTAAATCCATCACAACTGGGTTTTATTGCTAGGGGTTAGTTCATGCACACAAAACACAGGGTGGGCTAAAGCTGGAGTAGTCCAGAAACCAATCCCAAAGAGTGATTCTGAGCATAAGGACTGAATATATTATTTCACACCTCAAATTCAATCCAAACACTGTCCCTCAGCCTGCAAGGCCCTGCCTCAATCTGTCCCTAACTCCCTCCTGGACCTACTCTCCTCTCTCGTCCTAAGCTCTGATCATACTTTCTGTTCCTCATCAGGCTCTTTTCTGCCTCAGGGCCTTTGCACTTGCTCTCCAGAAAACTGTTTCCTCCAGCTCTTCACATTGCAGCAGCATCCTTTTCATAGTTCAGTCACAGCTTAGAGGAAGCCTTCAATGACCAGACTGTTTAAAGGACCACACCGCACACCCCACCATCTTATCTTTTATTACAATACCCTGTTAGTTTCCTTTGTAGCACACAACCTGTGATTAATTTATTTCATTATTAATAACAATAGCAACCACCATTGATTGGAAGCTTGTTACATGCCAGACTAGGCTAAACTCATTTACTTCTGTGATCACCCTATGAGACGGGTACTTTTATTAACCCCTGCTTATAGATAAGGAAGCAGGCTCAGAGGGGTTAAGGAATTGTTCAAGCATGGCAGGGATGGAACAGGAATCTGAACCCAGACCTGTAGTGTGGGCTCATTACCCCAAGGCTCATTCAAGAAGTTGTCTGACAACAACGTAATGAGCCTCGACAACAGTGCAGGCTCTGGAGCCACAGGACTGGCCCAGCTCTCATGGAGCCCACAGCCGCATGTTCCAGATCTTCCACCAGGTGTTCTATCTACACTCCAGGGACCCTCTCCAGGGAAGAAATGTAGCCAGGTGTGTGTAAAGAGGGTGAAGGGGTCCTTCATTCAACAGAGAAGTGCCCCACTCTGTGCTCAAAGTGTCAGCATACAAACAAAGTTTGCTGCTCACCCTGCTGCATTCCATAGTCCTGGAGCACTGGGAACACAGAGGAAGCACCAGGGACAATTCGCAAGTCTCCCCTGAGTAAAAGTGCCATTCGAACAGGTGGTTGGCAATGAGTAAGAATTGCCAGGCTGAGGGGAGGAGGGCCAGAGCAAAGGAGAGAAGTGGGGAAGAAAGCATGGCTCATCCAGGAAGTGGGGAGATGTTCAAAGGGCCTGTGGAAGGGACAGGGTGGGAAGGCCAGGAGATGAGAAGGTTGGAACTAAGGCAGGAATGCCAACTCTATCCTGTAGAAAATGGGGCACCAGAGCAAGTTTTTTGGCAAGAACAGACAAGACCAGATAAAAATTCTTTTTCTCGAGAACAGCGGCCATGGCTAAATAGCACTGGTGAGATGTTCTGGTACCCTCTTTGCTAGCACACATGCATAAATACATGAGCCAAAAGCCAGGAATTGTAACAACAACAACAACAACAAAATTCCATTTCTATGCTTCATGACTCCATCTCTTTGCTGAACGAGAAGTGAGCTAAATTTGCCCTTCCAACAGGAGTTGGAAGCATAGCCATCCCCTCCTGAAATGTGAAATTACACAGAGCTCTCACATCTGTGATTTATGGAGAAAAGAAGGAATTCCCCTGCTACTTGACTTTACAACTCCAACCACTTCTGCCCAGATTCCCCCAGTGTGATAACAAGAACCTCACCTCTGGGTTGTGTCATCATTAAAATGAAAGGCTGACTTTTATTTTTTTTAAAGAATGTATGAGGTTGAGGCACAAAGGGCTTCCTGTGTTGAATGAGCATCTGGGGAATGTGGGAGGAGTCCCCAGAAAGACTCTCTGAGGACAGGTGAGATCAGCGCATAGTAACAGGCCCTAGGAAATGGTATGCTAAGTTTGCAGCCGAGAAGGTCTGGGAGCATCGTGGCCAGCCAAGATGGCAAGGGCATAGCATCTGGAAAGTAGGCTGGAAATCAATGAAGGCAGTTTAGCACAAGGATTAGGAATAGGAGTTCTGAGCCAAACAACCTGGATTCAAATCCCAGTGCTATTGCTTGCTGTGTGGCCTCTGGCAATTTCCTTAACTTCTCTGTGCCTCAGTTTCATCATCTGTTAAATGAGGATAATAAGAGCACCCACCACAGGTCATTGTGAGGATCAAATAAGTCACTTAGTGCCTGGCACACAATAAGTAACCATAGCAGCTTTTGGAGGCTCTATATGATAAACAATGAAATTTGCAGCCAAATCATGGACAATAAGCTCCTATGTGGGACAGCAGAAAGCAATTATAAGTGTTGACAATGGCTAGGACACTGTCATTAGGAATACAAATCTATGCAAATAGCGGTTGCTGCTATCTTTATTTAATATATATAATATTTCTTATAGTATATAATTATGTATTATAAATAAAACTTTATTTTTAAATATCACATAACATTACAAGTAACATTACCTAATATAGTAATATAATTATTTTGTTATGACCTGCTTTAACTTAAGAAATAATTTGTCAACAAAAATGAGGGGTCTGAGGGGAGAGCCCCAGCAGCAGGTGCCTGGGCAACACTGGTACAGTGACTTGAACCCCTTCAGGTAAAGTGACAGTGACACTAATGTGGACTCTAGAGCCAATCTGCTGGGTCAGAGTCTGGGACTTGCCACATAGGAGTTGCAGACTCCGCAAAGTCACTTAGCCCTTAAAACCCTGAGCTCTTCATCTCTGCAAAGGGGATGATAACAATAGTACCCCCTTAGAGTTTGTGGTGCTCAAATTTATGTGCATTTTTCACAGACAACCTTCCCAGCCGCCTGTGAATCACATACAATTATGATGTCCATTTTACAAATGAGAAAACCCACGGCTCAGAGATGTTAATCAAATCACCGAAGGACACACAGCTAGACTGACACACAGGAACTCTGACTTGAGCCAGCACTCTAAGCCAGCCCTCAATTCTGCACACTTGTGAAGCACAGCTCCTCTGCAGGATGAGAGGGGTAACTAATGTGTGTACAGAAATTACTCTTTAAGAAGGGTGTGGGGGACTTCCCTAGTGGCACAGCACCTAAGAATCCACCTGCCAATGCAGGGGACACGGGTTCGATCCCTGGTCCAGGAAGATTCCACATGCCGTGGAGCAACTAAGCCAGTGCGCCACAACTACTGAGCCTGCGCTCCAGAGCCTGGGGGTCACAACTACTGAGCCCGTGTGCTGAACTACTGAAACCCGCGTGTCTAGAGCCCATGCTCTGCAACAAGAGCAGCCACAGCAATAAGAAGCCTGCGCACCGCAATGAAGAGTAGCACCTGCTCGCCACAACTAGAAAAACCCCACGAGCAGCAATGAAGACGAATGCAGCCTAAATAAATAAATAAATAAACAAACAAACAAATAAATATAAAAGGAAGAGTGTGTATTTTCCATTGCAGATCCTTACCCTTATAGCACCTGCTAAGGCAGTGAAACTCCCTGTTGCTAAACACCTATTATGCACCAAGCACCTTGCTGAGTGTCCCATCATCGCCATTTCATCACCATGGCAATGCTATGAGACAAGGACTGGAGGACGATGAGGCTCAGAGAGACTGAGTTCCTAGCCCATGGTCACAGAGCTTGTCAGTGGCAGCATCCCACCACACATCTGGGTCTGTCCTACTCCCACTTAAGCTTGGAGACAGGCTTTGAAAACACCCCCTAATGTCCTTCATGTGTCCCTCTCCCCCTCATTACGCACAAAGCTACTTATTCTGCACCAAGATGATGACCACAGGGGCCACGCAGGGCCGTGGCACAAACTGTAATTACTACAGACAACAATTTGCATTCCAAATCTGAAGTGTGCTCAGGGTGTCACTTGAGCCCTGAAATCAGCTTAGCCTCTCTCCAAATCTTCCTCGAGGGCTTCCCTGGTGGCGCAGTGGTTGAGAGTCCGCCTGCCAATGCAGGGGACACGGGTTTGTGCCCCGGTTCGGGAAGATCCCACATGCCGCGGAGCGGCTGGGTCCATGAGCCATGGCCGCTGAGCCTGCGCATCCGGAGCCTGTGCTCCGCAATGGGAGAGGCCACAACAGTGAGAGGCCCGCGTACCGCCAAAAAAAAAAAATCTTCCTCAAAATGAAGACTACTAAAGGAACTGAGACACAGGGGAAGGTTGGAAAATATGCCTCTGCTCTCAGTGACCTGCCACCTGAGGAAAACCATGCCGAGAAATGGTCAGGGTTGAGCGGGATCTAAACCCCAGAGAGATCAAATTCCTCTGTCACAGAACAAAGAAAACGGCAGCCAGGACAGTGGCCACGCTGGGCAAGACCGGTAAATAATTAAAGGCAGGAAACTCAGCACATAACACATGGGCCTCAGTTTGAGGTGTAATGGACACCCTTCCCTCCTTTATCACAAGTTGTTGTCTTGCCTACAAGTCACTTGTCAGGGTGTGGTGGCTTTGCCACCACAGGACATCCACAAGATGAGCAAAAGCCTTACTATGTTCGCACTGTGAGAAAAAAAATACAACCTCTGCATTAGAGAAAGAGATCCCAGAGGACCTTTCTATGAGCAAAGAATGCTATGATTTGGGTGCTCCCGAGTGGGGAAGGAGGGTATAGTGAGAAGAGAGGGAGTGGAGGATACCAGAATTCTCAACCCTGCCTGCAGCCTCTTTTACTATACCTGAACCACAGAGGCATTTGTACTAATAATTTTGGCTCCAAGTGTCTAGAGTCCTGAGTACTTGTTAACTGGGATTCACCATAGCCCTACTTTCTTTTACTAGGGAAAGAGGACAAACCACATGTCAATTTCCATCACCTCAGATCCTGACTGAAGATTTTCACATGGAACCTCTACTGAGTTGACGGTATCTGCAAGACTGCCCTAAAACTAGAGTTATGGACTTCCCTGGTGGCGCAGTGGTTAAGAATCCACCTACCAATGCAGGGGACACAGGCTCGATCCCTGGTCTGGGAAGATCCCACATGTCGCGGAGCAACTCAGCCCGTGCACCACAACTACCGAGCCTGTGCTCTAGAGCCCACGAGCCACAACTACTGAGCCCATGCGCCCTAGAGCCCATGCTCCGCAACAAGAGAAGCCACCGCAATGAGAAGCCCACGCACCACAACAAAGAGTAGCCCCCGCTCACCACAGCTAGAGAAAGCCTGCGTGCAGCAACAAAGACCAAACACAGCCAAAAAAACAACAAAAAAAAACCCAAAACTAGAGTGTTTCTCAAACTTTAATGTGCCCATAAATCACCTGGGCATCTCGATAAAATGCAGATTCTGATTCAGGTCTGGGGTGGGGCTCGAGATTCTGCATTTCTAACGAGCTCTCAGGTGCTGCTGCTGTTATTGCCTCATGGACCACACGTTAAGAACCTTTGCTAGGAGACGTGCTAGTGGTTGAAGCAGACCGGAAAAAAATCATATTTCCTATGTCTCTACGGTCATGATGTCAAGTGGTGTCTTCATTCTAAGAGCAAACAAGTAAACTCAAGCACAATGTATCTTTAAAGTTCTTGTTTCCAAGTTATCTCACTGACGGTTAATAGGATGACTGTTCTGGCAGGAAAACCTTGTTGAACGCTATTAACTGAGGAAAATCAAGCAGATCTTCCCTTGACCCAAGTTTCTGGAATAGCCCTGGGTCCTCTGAGGTTCAAAGGACAACACAGTTGAGCATATGCCTTCACCAGCACTCTCATCACTGACGCTTCTTGGGGTGGCCAGCCCACTGCAGGTGCAGCTGTGTTCTAGAGGCTGAGCAAACTGCTCACCTAGCCCACCAGCTGTGGCTGGGGGCCTCTTAAGAACTTGAGCACTACCTCCTCAGTCACAGGTTGCATGCTCCCAACCAGACAGGCACCTTAATAAAATCATCCAACTAATTCAATACATTTTTTTTTTTTTTTAACTGCCTGGAGCTGGCTGCCTTATCCCGTTACGCAAACAGTACACAGTGAATTGCTGATAGCATCTCCTCACTGTTGCCAACATAAACCCTGCCAGGCCAGCAGAATTGAGCCCAGTGACTGTAAGCAACAATACTTGCATGGGTTTGTTTAAATAAACACAACTAACAACCGGTGAAAATGTTACCTCCTCCTATTGCTAAACCAGAGACTTCTGAAATTGAGTTCTTCTAGAAATAAAACCAAGTGTCAAGTGTAAGAAGTAGAAGGCAGCTGAGTGGAGAACACCCAGAAAACCAACTCTGTGTTTCTTCCACACACATGCAGACATAGATTTTTGGACCACTAAAACTAAATCAACTGACTTACCTGTATTGTCTGTTTCGTGCCTCACAGTAAGGATTTTTCTTTCCTATTCTTCTCCCCTGCACTTTTGGGCATTTGTCCTTTGAGTCGGGTATAACATATTAAAGAAGTTTGATATCATTAAATAACATAAAATTACACATAACATATAAGAAGGAACATTAGTCTTTAAACCCAAACCCTAAAATAGAAAAAAAAAATGCCAGTGGACAAGGGAAGAGAAATGGACATTTATTAAAGTAGAGAGATGATATTCAAGGACTAGGTAGGCTCCAGGGAGGGAGCCTTTGATGGACCACGTCAGAATGACTAATAAAACAAGATGGAAAAGCCATTTCCTGAGCAATGGCTGTGGGGAGAAAAGGAAGAGCAAACTGAGGACAAGCTAGCGGCACATATGCAGGGCCTCTTAGTCACTCTGGATAATGAGATGAGTATATTTTTAAAAGAAGGAAAAAAGACATGACATCAAGACTATAAGAATAGGCAGCAGGAAGCTTTATTATGTTTCAAGAACAGCAAATCTTGTCTATTTGTACCAATTCTGAAGACTTGAAAACACCATTTTAGTCTCAAACTCAAGTTTTTTCCTTCCTTGAGAAGTTTTGAAATTTGGCGATAAACTTATTGATGCCTGGCAAAGATCTGCTCCAAGAAAAACAAGTTCGATTTTCATTACAAAAATTTCACAGTGGGAAACATACTTTGGAGTGGAGGGTATTTTTTAAAAGACAAGTATCATTTTGACCCCGAAATTCCTAAGCCAAGTTTGCAATTGAGAGTCCTCAGAGTTTCAATAATAAATTAAACCCAAGAGGAGGAATACACTGGATGCCACATTAGGTATTTTTCTCTAATTTTCCCAAAGTGATATTCCACAGTATCGTCTCAAGTTATCATCCAGAACCCATAAAAATAATGTGCCCCAATTCAGGAAGATGCAACTGAGTTACCTATTAATTCTTTGGAATATTAACTCTTGGGGATGATTGTTTTAGGACTGTGATTTCCCTCTTGGCTGAGTATGCAGTATTCATTCTTATTAAGGTGCTTTCCTCCCCTCTCTCACATATACAAGATTTATGGATTTTTTTTAGTTGTTGTTACAGAAGGAAGACAAAATTCCTCCAAGTTCACCTTTACCAAGTTCTCACATTTGAAACTCCTCCACAAACAGATGCCATATTTAAAAATTCCATCTTAAGGAACCATGGGATTTAGGCCAATTCATTGAATTTCTGACTCAGATTTATTCCTGCTGCCTGTTGTGGATGATTTTTATTCTTAAACCTTAAAACCTAAAACTCCACTTCAAAATTGCAGTTCAAATATTTGTCTTCTCACCTCAGTTTTTCTACTCTTCAACTATAAAAATTTTGTACGCACCCTGTAGAAATTTGGGAAAGTCAAAATAAAATGAAGGAAAAATGTCACTTATAACCTCACTTACAGAGAGGAAATCATTAATATTTTGTTATATTTCTTTCAGTCCTTTAAATGAATTTTTTCATAGCAGTATCATTACTGTACATACAATTTTGTTTCCTGCTTTTAAAGTCATAACAATAAACATTTCCCCTGAATTAGCACTCTTCCTCAACAGCCCCTTATGGCTGCAGAATACGCACTCATATGGATAAAACACAGTTTATACCAACAGTTCCACATAATTGGACATTTAGACTTTTTCCATTTTTTCTGTCATTATAATGACTGCTGCACTAAACATTTTTGTTCATAAATCTTAATCCACAGCTCTGATAACTTCTTTAGGATAAACTCGTAGAAGTGAAATTATTAGATCAATAGTCATAAATGCATTTATGATTCTTGACACAAATAGCTTTCCAGAAAGATGATCAAGTAACAATGCCACTGAACATTGGTGAGAACATCAGTCCTACTGCACCCTCACGAGCATTTAAAGTTATCATTTTAAAAAAGGCTGATTAATTCTGCAGCTGAAAAACCTTAAATTTCCCATTCTTATACTGACCTGCTGAGGTCAATGATTTCAAATGTTCCCTCAGTATCAGAATAATCTTCAAATACAATGTTAATTTTTCTCACATACAAGAATGCAAGCAAAACCACAAACATGGAAAGAATGTAGTCATTTGTTGGATGTTTTCATTGGGCAACTAAGGTGCTGTAGTTAAGAAGCCAAGAACAACCAGTATGATGTACCAGTCTGTGACCGTACGGAGAGACGCCCAGTACAGAGAGACATGAGCAAAGTAAATTCAGAACTGAATCCACTGCCAAACTTCACAAGATACATAAGATTTTAATTACCATAAGTCACACTTATCAGAAGGAATACATTAGAATGTTCAGGAATATATCCAGATTACATTTAAAATTCATTTAGGGCTTCCCTAGTGGTGCAGTGGTTAAGAATCCGCCTGCCAATGCAGAGGACACGGGTTTGAGCCCTGGTCCGAGAAGATCCCACATGCTGCGGAGCAACTAAGCCCGTGCGCCACAACTACTGAGCCTGCGCTCTAGAGCCCGTGAGCCACAACTACTGAAGCCCGCGCGCCTAGAGCCTATACTCTGCAACAAGAGAAGCCACCGCAAGGAGAAGCCCGTGCACCACAACGAAGAGTAGTCCCCGCTCACCGAAACTAGAGAAAGCCCACACACAGCAAAGAAGACCCAGCGTTGCCAAAAATAAATAAAGAAAGAAATTTATTAAAAAATAAAATTCATTCAATAGCTTTTTACATAAGAAATTTTCTTTCTTTCTCCAAATTGGTGCATATTCCCATATACATCAGGTAAGTTTTTTTACTTAATGGCACATATACGCAAGAGCAAATGGTCTAGACTCAGTCTCTTATAACCCAAGGCCTAAACTGATCACCCTAGAACATGGAAAAGCATTAGATAAATGGAAACCTTTTCTACTATACTAGAAATGGTTTGGGGTATCTTTCCCACATTCTCTTTCCAGGAAATTTGTCCCACTTTCCCCAATGCTGTCCACAGCTCCTGCTGAGTGGGTATAATATAACAGTAGCTGTAGCAAGGGGGGGAAAGTATTTATTGAGCACCTACTATGTCACAGACCCAGTGCTAAATACTTAACATGAATTATTTAGTTTAATTCTCATAAGAACCCCATGAGTTGGATACATTTTTCAGATGGGAAAATCTGAGTTTCAGTAGGTTTACTTACTTGCCCAAGCTGGTGGGTCCCTTTGACCCTGACTCTCTGGCCAAAGATGACTGGACCAAGGGGGAGGGAAGCCCCTCTAGGAGACAGCCAGAAGCCTGCCCACCACCTGTGAACCCCAACAAAAGAAAGAGGATCTGAAGCAATCAGGGTTTTCTTAGGGATTTGGGGATAGGGCAAACAACTGAGACTATCCCACGACCTTTGGGAGAAAGCTGCTGAAAGACATGTCAGGTTGGATCAGAGCCGGCATCGTGACAAGCCCAACAATGGCACATACAGGAAGACACTGGGAGCAGGACCTGAATATCAGAAAGGTAAAAGCAGAGAGAGAAAGAATGAAACTGACCCACAGAGAGAAATCCTGGGTTTCTGCAACTGTAATTCTCTTATTAAACAGCACTTTTCTTGAGGTAATGGGAGCAAGTGCCTGCTTTTTGCCAAGAGCTCTGTTTAAAATAACCACCAAGGAATTTACAGTGGAGTCGCTCCTCACTGGAATGGACTGTCATCAGCATCTACCCTGTGTAGCAAGTTAGCACCATTAATAACAAAAAACCAACACATGTGCCTCTTAATGAGATGCAAGTACCTGGATTCCCTTAGGATGTTTTCCTGCCCCAAAGTGCTTAACTTGAAACAAACCAGGTCTTTAGACCTAAATTACCAGTTTATAAGAAATATAAAGGACAAAGGGGCAAGTTAAATGACATCATAGGTAAGCAATCAAATAAACTAAAATGTGAGACCCATTCCACAAGCAATTGGTCTGGTCTTTTCAAAAAGTCAGTGTCATTAAAAAAAAAAAAAAGAGGGGCTTCCCTGGTGGCGCAGTGATTAAGACTCCGAGCTCCCAATGCAGGGGGCCTGGGTTCGATCCCTGGCCAGGGAACTAGATCCCACATGCATGATGCAACTAAGAGTTCGCATGCCACAACTAAGGAGCTGAAGAGCCACAAGTAAGGAGCCCACCTGCCACAGCTAAGACCTGGTGCAACCAAATAAATAAATACTAAAAAAAAAAAAGAAAGAAAGGGAGATGAGGAGATTATTCAAGGATTTAAAAGGACTAAAAAACACAGTAACAAAATGAAATCGTCATCCTCAATTGGATAAAAACAACCAAACAAAAAATCCAACCAGATGCAATGCACGGCCCTTGAATGGTTTTGGGGGAAACCAACTATAAAAGACAATTAGGGGGACTTCCCTGACGGTCCAGTGGTTAAGAGTTCGCCTTCCAATGCAGGGAGTGCGGGTTCGATCCCTGGTCGGGGAGCTACGATCCCACATGCCTTGGGGCCAAAAAACCAAAACACAAAACAGAAGCAATATTGTAACAAATTCAATAAAGACTTTTAAAATGGTCCACATCAAAAAAAAAAAAAATCTTAAAAAAGATAATTGGGGAAATAGGAATATAGACTGCATGTTGGGGAATTAATAGTAACTTTATTAGGCTTGATAATGTAGGAAAATGTCCTTATTCTTAAGACATATGTATTGAAGTATATAGAAGTGAAGCGTCGTGATTGTCTTACTTTGAAATGATTTAGTAAAATAAAGCCAAATTGTAATAAACAGCTAGAGATAGATAAACAGGTAAAGCAGAATGTTAGCAATTAATTGTTGATTCTAGATGGTGGGTGTTCATTGCACTTATCTTTCAACTTTCCATATATTTAAAAGTTTTCATAATAAAAAGTTGAAAAAGTAGCACACATAGTAAAAATAATAATCTTGGAAACCCCTTAGGAAGATACCTGGTGATGCCTGACAGCCCTTCTCTCAATAAACCACACTCAATAGTTCCTACTTTACTGCTATAACAAATATTGTACATACATCTTCAGTTTAGCCCCAGACGAAGCTGTTGCTTGTTTTTAGGGGAAATGCAGCACCAAAAGCCCCCATTAAGTTCTAGAATCACCATCAGCCCACTGGGATTGACAGAGGAAAAAGCAGGTTCACAATCCCATCTAACAATGAGTCGTAAGTTCCCGTCCCACCCTTTTTTCTGTAAGTAAGTTTAGATGAACCTGCATAAATTAAATGCACATCTGATACAACTTCCTTGAACCTTCCTCAAATCAGAACTTTTAAACAAGTCCTCATCTGTCCATAAAAAAGTAATAGGCCTCATTCCCTCTTTTTTCCAAATGGATGTAAGGTCAAATCAGCCCTGAGGATATAAAAACACATTATGCATTAGCAGCGTTCTGGTGTATGGTACGTTTCCTCCTCCCTGAACGTGTGTTAACCAGGAGGTCACGGCAGTGGTGGTTCACACTGCTGCATGGACCACCATTAGATGCTGCAGCATCTAATCCAGCTGGTTTTATTACCAGTACCATGTACAAGTCCACAGTAAGAGTCATGCTCAAAAAGGTAGTCCAGGAGCTGTGTTCATTGAGATTTCCAGAGTCGGATGGCAGAAGGAGAGAGCCTGGGTGGGGGATGACAAATGTGGGAGGCCCAAAAATCAAGTAAGAGAAGAATTTTCATCATCAGGCCTAAATAAGATAGCCCATTTAAAAAATGAGCTCTGTGCAATCAGGTTGTAATGAGCTTTTGCTTTTAGAGAATATTCATTTCAATTACTAAAGGTGAATAAGTTTGTGACAACTTACAAATAATAATATAAATATATTTCTATTATTTCTAATCAATAATAGAAATACCTTAAGTTATGTTAAGTATAAATAAGTGGTAAGTAGAATATGTGTGTGGTAAACATAGATAGGAAAGGGTGAAAGGAGCAAAAGATACCTACTATTCATGAGCCACCTGGTTACTGAATGTTTGTTATGCACTAGATATGCATGAGACTTATGAGGTACTGACTATACACAGGCACTAAATATATATGAGCACTTAATATACATGAGGACTTAATTTGGCTACCCACTGGAGACACCCTATTCTGGCCCCACATGCCCTCTGCCCAAGAAACACAAATAAAATAGAAATTAGCCAGCTGTTCATCTGGCTAATTGCCAAGCTGCTACTGTTGACCAGGTATGTTTGTCCCTGTGTTTTTATGATAAAGCAAGTGTGTGTCATTGGCCCAGGGCACCTTCAGTCTGTAGACCTCTTGCCTGCACTTCAACTCTGGTCCTTGCAGCCACATCCATGGGGAAGGCCAATGCAGTGGAGAGAAAGGGACGTATTGGCATTGTGAACCCCAGGATACAGGTGAGGTCCTTCCGTCCTCTCTGTAGTATGTTAACTTACTCCATTTCTCCCCCTTCCTTCTCATTATGTTTCAACTGGTTTAATTGGACAGTGTGATCTGAGTATTTAAAGAAAAGGGTGAGGCACTATTTACCCTCACAATGAGCTAAACCTCGTCTAATCCATTAAGCAGGCCACATTATTGTGAAGAGGAAGAAGTTGATAGGAAAGAAGAAAAGTCGGTGACAGGACCATTACCAACCCCCATGTAAGAGGCTTCAATTCCCATCCCCAACTTCTGACATGGGCAGGAAACAGAATATAAAATCTAACACAGAGGGGAAAAGGAAAACTGAAGGGAAAGGTTCGGATTCAGAAAAAATTTTCCAAATTGCTGCATCCCCTCAGTTCTCAATATCTCCTTCCCCTCCCACGCTTTCAAATAGCATGAGGGCCTTTTGGAGGTGATGAGATCACTGCCACAATACTGTTTGTGTAATAAAGGCTAAATTTGATTAGAATGAAAAATAAATACCTCCATGAAAAGTCATAAATGTAACAAAACACAAAGCAATACTGAGACTGAGTCTTGGGCCACCTTCTATTTAAGACCTAAATAGACATTTCTCCAAAGAAGACATACAGATGGTCAATAGGCACGTGAAAAGATGCTCATCATTGGGGCTTCCCTGGTGGCGCAGTGGTTGAGAATCTGCCTGCTAATGCAGGGGACATGGGTTTGAGCCCTGGTCTGGGAGGATCCCACATGCCACGGAGCAACTAGGCCCGTGAGCCATAACTACTGAGCCTGCGCATCTGGAGCCTGTGCTCCGCAACAAGAGAGGCCGTGATAGTGAGTGGCCCCCGCTTGCCACAACTAGAGAAAGCCCTCGCACAGAAACGAAGACCCAACACAGCAAAAATAAATTAATTCATTAAAAACAAAAATACCAATGCCACCGTGGATGTGAGGATTAGTCAATGCTTTAAAAAAAAAAAAAGAAAAGAAAAAATGCTCATCATTGCTAATTATTAGAGAAATGCAAATCAAAACTACAATGAGGTACCACCTCACATCGATCAGAATGGCCATCACTAAAAAGTCTACAAATAATAAATGCTGGAGAGGGGATGGAGAAAAGGGAACCCTCCTACACTGTTGGCGGGAATGTAAATTAGTGCAGCTGCTATGAAAAACAGTATGGAAGTTCCTCAAAAAACTAAAAATAGAGTTGCCATATGATCCAGCAATCCCATTCCTGGGCAGATACCCAGACAAAACTATAATTTGAAAAGATACATGCACCTCTATGTTCATAGCATGTTCATATTTACAATAGCCAAGACATGGAAGCAACCTAAATGTCCTTCGACAGACGAGTGGATAAAGAAGATATGGAATATTACTCAGCCATAAAAAAGAACAATGTCATTTGCAGCAACATGGATGGCCCTAGAGATTATCATACTTAGCAAAGTAAGTCAGTCACAAATACCATGTGATATCACTTATATCTGAAATCTAAAATACAACACAAATGAACATATCTACGAAACAGAAAGAGATTCACAGACATAGATAACAAATTTGTGGCTGCCAAGGGGTGGGTGGGGGGGAAGGATTGGGACTCTGGGATTAGCAGATGCAAACTATTATATATAGAATGGATAAACAACAACATCCTACTGTAGAGCACGTGGAACTATAATCAATATCCTGTGCTAAACCATAACGGGAAGTATGAAAAAAATATATATATGTATAACTGAATCACTTTGCTGTACAGCAGAAATTAACACAACATTGTAAATCAACTATACTTCAATACATTTTTAAAAAAATAAAACCCCTAACTAAGCTCCAATACTTCCCAATGGCACAGAAATGACCTCAGCCATTTCAGAATGCAATTTTCCACGATCTGCTATTATTTCAATTAATACAGAGGACTATTATGTTTTATGTCTTATGAGCAGTTTATTCTTGCTCCCAGATCAGATTGTGAGGACTGAAAAAAAATAAGAAGAAGAGGAGTTAGAAGTTTTGTTTATCTGAAAGTCAGACCCTGGGAATCAGGATGATTACCCTTTACCCTGGTCTGACAGATGGGAAAGACTTTTGTAGACAAGAATTGTTTGTATCTGCCTAGTGTCTCTCCCCTTCTTCTGGAAACTGCCCCTTCCCTCCCATGTTACTATGGTTACCATAGGAGCCAACATAGTGGTACAGCACAACGCCACACTGTGGTCACTGCTGATTGGTCTAGGAGTATCCACCCTACCCCGGCTGAACCAATCAAACCCCAGCCCCCAGTGCTTTTGGATCTGAAAGAGAAAAGGCTGTCACTCTGCAGGTGGCTGCATTTCCACAGTATGGAGAAATGGAGGAAGTCAGTCTGCAGAGAAAATGCAGCAAACAACAGAGGAATTGGGAGCCCTCATGGGCTTCTGGTGCCTGGTTCCAGGGGCTTCTGAGATCCTGCTGCATTCCACGAGATATTCTTGAGATCTCTATAATTTTAAAAACTCTCCTTGTTTAAGCTAATTTGAGTTGAATTTCTATCACTTGCAACAAGATCTCCTAATTAACCTAAAAGCATCTTTTACCTTGTATAAATCTAGAAGAAAAAGAGAATAATTGAGTTGACAACTGCATAAAATAAACAAAGGCATCTATAAATTCTGCCTCAAAAGTGCAAAATTTGCACAGCTGGTACACAAGCCACTGTATGTCCCCAGAGACCTCACATATGACCAAAAAAAGAAACTGCTTTTGAATCTAAAAATGAGTTTCAATGTGCCTGGCATATTTTTGGTGTCAGCAGATTGAGAATGACATGGGCTTTTCCTCACAGGTGTCAGCATCTCTCACAGGCTGGCTTCTCCACTGCCTGAAGGGAAATGAGACAAGAAGACTAAGCAGAACGAGAGACAGTTTTTCCTTTTGAAGGGGTACCTCACATCAAAAAGGCATCTATTATAAACTCAAAATGGGTTGAAGACCTAAATATAAGACATGATACCATAAAACTCCTAGAGGAGAACATAGGCAAAACATTCTCTAATATAAATCGTAGTAGTATTTTCTTAGATCAGTTTCCCAAGGCAAAAGCAAAAATAAACAAATGGGACATAGCAAACTTATAAACTTTTGCACAGCATAGGAAACTGTCAACAAAACAAAAAGACTACCTATGGAATGGGAGAAAATATTTGCAAACGATGCAACCAGCAAGAGCTTAATTTCAAAAATATACAAGCAGCTCATAAAACTCAATATCAAAAAAACAAACAACCCAATCAAAAAAGGGGCAGAAGGGACTTCCCCAGTGGTTAAGACTCTGCACTTCCAGTGCAGGGGGCGTGGGTCTGATCCCTGGGCAGGGAACTAAGATCCCACACGCCGAGTGGCCAAAAAAAGGGCAGAAGACGTAAATAGACATTTCTCCAAAGAAGACGTACAGATGGCCAACAGGCACGTGAAAAGATGCTAAACATTAGAGAAATACAAATCAAAACCACAATGAGGTATCACCTCACACTGGTCAGAATGGCTATCATCAAAAAGTCCACAAATAATAAATGCTGGAGAGGGTATGGAGAGAAGGGAACCTTCTTCCTACACTGTTGATGGGAATGTAAATTGGTGTAGCCACTATGAAAAACAGTATAGAGATTGCTTAAAAAACAAAAAATAGAGCTACCATATGATCCAGCAACTCCACTCCTGGGTATACATCCAGAAAAGACTAAAACTCTAATTTGAAAAGAAAAAATATATATATATATTCACACACACACACACACACACACACACACACACACACGCACGCACGGGAATACTACTCAGCCATTAAAAAGAATGAAGTATTGGAGTTGCAGCAATATGGATGGACCTAGAGAATATTGTACTTAGTGAAGTAAATCAGACAGAGAAAGATATATATTATATGATATCACTTATATGTGGAATCTAAAAAATAATACAAATGAATCTATATTCAAAACAGAAATAGACTTAGACATAGAAAACAAAATATGTGTACAAAAGGGGAAAGAGGTGGGGAGGGATAAATTAGGAATATGGGATTAACAGATACTACTATACTAAAATAAATAAGCGGGCTTCCCTGGTGGTGCAGTGGTTGAGAGTCCGCCTGCCGATGCAGGGGACACGGGTTCGTGCCCCAGTCCGGGAAGATCCTACATGCCGCGCAGCGGCTGGGCCCGCGAGCCATGGCCGCTGAGGCTGTGCGTCCGGAGCCTGTGCTCCGCAACGGGAGAGACCACAACAGTGAGAGGCCTGCGTACCGCAAAAAAAAAAAAAAAAAAAAAAATATATATATATATATATATAAGCAACAAGAATTTAATATATAGCACAGGGAATTATATTCAGTACCTTGTAACAATCTATAATGGAAAATAATCTGAAAAATATATATATATAACAATCATTTTGCTGTATACCTGAAACTAACACGGTATTGTAAATCAACTACACTTCAATAAAAAATGAAAATAAAAAAAAAATACAATCCAAGGGAGTATAAGGGAATTAAAAGGGATTTGGGGTGATGAAAAGTTTACCATAGAATTGTCCCTTGTTTTTAGCACTTTTAAAAAGTTGGTCATGTCTTACCTCCTTTGAAGACAAAGTATGTGTCATCAGCCTTGTTTTAAAGAGGCAGTAGGCTTCAACGGCCTGGGGACAGACTGTCCCAAGTTCAAATGCTGGCTCTGCCACTTACTATGGCTGTGATTTTAGGCAAGTGAGCAGATGTAGGCTCAGTTTCCTCATCTTCGAAATGGAACAGATACCATCTACCACGCAGGACTGCCATAGCCTTGCTTGGAGCTGATGTTAAATAATGTAGGTAAATGTACAAACAGAGGCTGTGAGAGAAGAGAAAGCCATGCCACCTTCTTCTGCAAAAGAGAGGTGAGGCCACAGTAAACAATGACCAGGCCAGGTGTGTGTTGAGTATTAGGGACTCTGTCACTGTAATGAGTTGTGAATTTCAAAGCATTTCAGCCTGATCATCAAGAAACATTCGGCTTCCTTCCAAACACGGGGGCCTGGGATGGGTTGGACAGCCTGCAGCAGGCACAGGACCTATTGTCTGAAGACGTGGATCTGCTCCTGATCTCTTGGCTTGACCCTCACAGTGGTCAGCAATATTTCCTGTCTGTCTAGGAACTGGACTTCCTTTGGTGACAGTACCAAACTCTTCCTTGGAACAGAAGGTTAGTATTTAAAATAGCATTAACTGTGCCAGGAATGACAGGAATATGTATCAAAAAAGTGCATAGAGAGAAGGCTGGGCAGGGAACTATAGATGCTTGGGGTGTGGGAGAGAAGGGCAAATGTCTATGCAGGAAGGAGCTGGGGCAGGCTGGATGTGGTGGGCTGACAGCGGGCCAGCCTATGTGAGAAGTGTCCCTTTCAAAGGCCAATAAGGGCCATTTTTGGCCCCAGCAGGATGAATAAGCCTCAACAGGCTTTGAAAGGCTTTCAAATCAATCTTTTTACAGATTCTCATATACGTAACTACTTTCTACCATCAGAACTGTATCCATATGTGCATGGATAATAGAACTCTGAAAGTGGCTAAAAAATGAGGACCTTTGCCCTAAAAAATGTGATGTGCTTCCCAAACCCTGCACTAAATTTCAAGCACCCACTGACCCCCCAAATATCTGGACACCCCACTAAGAGGGATTCCTTACTCACCTGACAAGGGTGCAAGAGGCTGCAGGCATGGATGGCACTTGTGTTACCCATGCCATATAACCAGGCGGGAGTCATTTGAAAATACAGGTGTCTACTATCATGTTTAGGGACCTTTTGTTTTTAACCTCTGTTAAGCAGCTCTGTTATATGCCTCCTACTCTGACATTTTGCAATGACAAAATAATTTGTTTACATATACATCTACTAGATGTTAAGGTTCACAAGATCAAGACTGTATCTTATTCAATTTCGTGTCTTTATGATTGAATAAATGCTTATTGACATTTTATTTTAAAAAAAGAAAGAAAGAAAAACAGCAAGAAACTGTTCCTTGGAGCAAATGTCCCTTCCCCACTTCCAGTGGCTCTAGTGGAACTGCCAATCACGAAACACTGTCCACCCAGCTCCCTTAGGGGAGCACGTAAACAAGGCCTGTCCAATACTCTTGACCACAGTGATTGGCCAAGGTATAGCTATGTGATTGGCCAAGGTATAGCTATGTGACTGGAACCAGGTCAATAAGAGTCCTATGCTGGGATTTCACATCTGGATTCTGGAAGCATAAACCTCTCTCTTTCCTCTGGAAAAGTATGGCTGTCTGTGGTTATCCCCTCCCTCCAAAAAAGTCCATGTGCAGTAGCAGAAGACCAAAACCCCAAGAGTGACAAAGCTGAGAGAGCATACCTGGATACAGTGGTATCTGAAGCAGTCAAATGAACCAATCAATTCCCCTTTCTACTTGAGCTTGTTTTGATTGAGTTTCTATCACTTGTAGCCAGAAGAGTCCTAATACACTAAACCTTATTTTTCTCATCTGAAAATTAAATAGTTAGGGCTACAATGTTCAAAGTCCCTTCCAAAGCCCCAGAGTTTAGAAATTTCTTACCAAATGGCTTAGGCAAGGGTAAAGACCAGGCACTGGAGAAAGAGACAAGACCAGCATGGCCCTGAAATCTGGTTGATATTTAAAATTCAAATCTCAGATCTGGCACCTAAAACAATGCCTCACACATGGTACGTCTTGTTAAGCATTCTTAAGTTAACTACAGGCAATGGCAGGTGTTGTGGTCCAGAGATTTTCCCATTTCTAGGATGAGTTTCCGCCCTGAGTCTGTCTCTGTGACCCTCTTTCTCAGCTTACTGGAGGAGCTGTAGCAAATATTTTCACAAGGAATGGTGGAAATTCTGAGCTGAGCACTGCCCCAACCAGATCCAGAAGAGATGTCTCAGAGCAAGACACCTCCCAGGGTCCCACCTCTCTGAGGGTCCTGCTTTCTTATTCTCCCCATTCTGTTCTGGTTTCACTCATGATGTTCCCACCAAAACTCTCCCAACCAAAACCATCCTCTTGGCTTCTCTCCACGAACATCTCTGTAGCACCCATGGTCTGGTGAGAGATGGCACAGCACCACCCCTTGCCCAGGAGGGTGGGGAAATCCCATAGGGTTGGTAACACCCAGGGCCTCTGTCTCCTTAGACGAGCATGAGAACCAAAGGACACAACCTACAATTAACAACGTCAACTCATGAGAGGACTGAACCGCTTGGTAGGTAGAAAGGATGTGTCATCCAAGTGTCACCAGCCCTTCCCGAGGCTCTCTGCAGACAAAAACTCCAGCCAAAAAAAAGGAAAACCACAAATGCAACTCCTAATGCCTTGAGAAGTCATGCAGATCTGCAGTGAATGTTTCCAGGGAGGATGAGGAGGGGGTTACAATACATTCATTCAGCAAGACTTTCCTTAAAATTTTTTTGAAACATCTTTCTTTTCCCAGAATGTCTATTCCTTAAGACACTGACCACTCCCTTCGCTCCCTCGTGCCCTGTCCCCGGCTCCCTCCTTGGCCCTCATGTGTCTCCCTCTTCACTTCTCATCTAGAGCCATGTGGTTCCTTCTCCTCTTGCCTTTTCCAACCCATTTCTTATCACCTCTTCTCCCCACTCCCACCCCCAAACCCCACAAATGTCCAGGACCTGGGTGAGCTAACACAGGATGCTTCTTCTTTACAAGCTAAAGAGGAATGGAATTGCAAATGCTTCTAATGGTTTCCTCTGCCATGTATATAAACATGGGAAATTTGCGAGCACAGAGATTCTAAAACCTTCCTTTCCAAGTAAAGAAGAAAAGGAAGAGTTCACAGAATGCGTGCCTTGCCCTAGCACAGCCTGCACAGTTCATTCTAGCAGGCCCGAGAGTCACATTTCATTATAGAAAATGTATCAGCTAGAGAATACCTCCAACGTCCTCCTCCCAGCACTCTGGGTGCTTCTTGTCTTCAGTTCCAATTACCATAATGATGGTTACAGAGCGTGTCCTGGCTGGGAGTGAGGGTGTTTCCACTTAGCTGGGTTTCCTTCCTCCCCCACCATGTCATGGAGGATTATGCTCCAAGTGACACAGAGATGATTTGGCCACAGAGGAATCTGGCAATTGACCAGGCCCCGAACCATTTCCCTCTGGTGTATCTTGAGGTCAGTTTGTCTAACTTTACCAAGAAGCTACAGGGCCCGGAAGAATCAAAGCAAAGACAAGAGACCAAGATCAACACAACAATTGACCTAACTGCCTAACAGACTCTAGTCACTTTGACACTTTTAACCATTTGGGAAAATCTTAAGTTAACGAGCTGGCTAAGAATTTGAGGGCTGATAGGAAACTGAAGTCAACAAAGCATTAGATGCTGTCATCTATTTGGTTGCAATTAGCCAGGGGCACTTTGTTTGTTTGCTCCCCTGCAGCAATTACTAACGTTAAATGTTACCCCTGCAAGGCTACAACTGACAGAGGGTCCCTTAAACCAAGTGTGCATCTAACAGGTTCCTTTTCAGCAGCAAGTTCTATAAACCAGACTTGTGCTTAAAAGTTCATAAAATATTTTTCAAGGACAAACAGTTTAAGAGGTCTCACAGCCATAGGGAGGGTCATCAATTGTCCCGGCTTTCCCGGAACTGAAGTTTCCCAAGACATGGGACTTTCAGTGCTAAAACCAGGACAGTCCCAGGCAAACTCAGGGCAATCTCTACATGTTCCCCAACCCTAGGCTAGTGACTACTGTTGATTCAGAAGGAAGGGTGGGGAACATTGAAAGGAGGGTAGAGAGGGAGAGAAAATAAACACCTTCAAAACAGCCAAGTGCTCACAGAAGGTTCAATTTCTCTGTAGTTCAAAATCAACTACAAATATCAACTGTTCCAAAGTGTGTATAAACTGTTTTGTCAACAAAGGATTTATGGCCAACGACTTTGGGAAATGCTCCAAACAAAATCCCATCAGGTCTCCTTCACGTAGTCTCTATGCACATCAACCCATCAAAGGCTCTGAGAAGTCCTGGAGTGGTGAACATATTTAGTTTGGTGCTCTCAGGGTGTCCCAAGTTTTTCTGACCACACAAGATTTTTTCACTTAATGGTTATGATCATGCAACTGAACATACTTTGAGAAATGGGGATCTTATCCATTTATGGATATGTGTCAACAAATTTCTCTTCGTACTCAGTGAAAAGCATGCTGAAACTTAGCTAAAAGAGAGCCAGGATCTATATTTTTAAAAAGACATCTGAGGAAAATGACTGAGATATATGTAGGATATTAAAGATGAATGAAACCAGTAAAAACAGTGCTGAAAAGACTAAAGACCTGAACTTGAAACATAATCTGAATTGAATCTTGTGTCTGATAGATATAAGAGATTTTTTTCTTTCGTTCTTATTTTTTTTTTTTTTTTAATTTTTGGCTGCGTTGGGTCTTCGTTGCTGTGCACGGGCTTTTTCTGGTTGCGGCGAGCAGGCTTGTCATTGCGGTGGCTTCTCTTGTTGCGGAGCACGGGATCTAGGCACGCAAGCTTCAGTAGTTGTGGCACACAGGCTCAGTAGTTGTGGCTTGCGGGCTCTAGAGCACAGGCTCAGTAGTTGTGGTGCACAGGTTTAGTTGCTCTGTGGCATGTGGGATCTTCCCGGACCAGGGCTCGAACCCGTGTCCCCTGCATTGGCAGGCAGATTCTTAACCACTGCACCACCAGGGAAGCCCCTAAGAAATTTTTTATTCATTCATTCATTCCATTTATTCATTCAAATTAATTAAGCATGTATGTGCCAGGCACTGTGCGAGGCCCAGGGATATTGCAGTGAACAAGAGAGAGTGATAAGGTCTCTGATGCTTGGGGCTTCCAATCTTAAATTTCACTAAGTATTAAGTAACAATCTTAACAATGAGAAAAAAGTACAGGGGTCCATAGGAGGTGTCTCTAGGTCAGATTCAGGAGGCAGACATGATGCATTCCCACGGGAGGTGATGTCAAGGCTTAGACCCAATGGATAAAGTGGGTGGGCCAATGCAGTGTGTGTAGGAGTGTAGTGCTGGGCAGCAGGGGACAGTGTTATGGGCAGAAGGAATAACACATGCAAAGGCCTGTGAAACAGAGCTCAGAGCATTCTCTACACAGGCAAGGGTCTTGTTCCTGAAGTCAGAGGTAGAATTCATTTTAACACACAGAAGGGCCTCCATACACTTTGACTATTATTATTATCATAATCACATAAAGGAAGAGAACTCTGCATCAAGGGGAGGTTAAATCTGACCCTTCCTACACCTCTAAGGGTCTACGGCTTTGTGATTGGGAGAATTCTATGATTCCCTTTAGAGTCTGTTTAAAGCTTATAGACCTCTCCTCTTGTAAAGTTCCTGCAAAGTCATAAATCTACACATGAATAGACTGTACATTTCTGATTTCTTTTTCCTTCACTGTGCACCGGTTCCCTTTTTGTTCCCCCAAAACAGCCACAATGCCCACTTCATCAACCTTGACATCTCTTGGCTTCTTTACCAGATGCTTCCAGTAACCCAAGACCTACAGGGCAAGCAACGTCAACAGGTGCTTAGCGAGCCACTTAAGATTTTTTAAATTAAACCACAAGTGGTGATGCAAACATGACTTCCCTGAGTGGTAAAGCACAGAAGCTTGGTGGAGACTTTGATTAGTAAAGCCAACCTCGGCAGTGTCCTCTCTGGAGCATCCGGAACAGGACATATAACGGCTGGGACTGTCCAGGGAAAACACTTACCCCTCTGAAATTCCAGGCTTTAGGAGACGGAAACATGGGAAAGTTGTTTTGCCGCTGCCGTTTAGGTCTGGAAGAGGACAAAAAAAAGAAAAGAAAAAAAAAAAAGACGATGCATTCATTATTCATTGGTTAGCTCTTCAGAGGAAATCACCAATTTCAGATGTAGCTTTGTCAAAAAGAGAGATGCTTGGAGAGATGGTCCAGGCAGGTGAGGCAGCTATTGTTTTCTACAGCTCTGCAATCTTTAGCAGCCAAACTCACTGCAAACTCCTTCCCAGGCCCCCAGGAGGAAAGCTCCAGAGTCCCTTAAAAAAGTCAAAAATTAAAAGATAAAAGAAAAAAAGAAAAGAAAATCTAAAATTCAACCTGGATGAGATCAAAAAGCCAGACCAAACTCCAATCTTGATCTTTATTTCTCACACACAAGCAGTTCCCAAAGGGATGTCATCAGATGATGTCTGTAGCTTCGGTGGAGCCTGGAACCCTCCCTTGTTGCTCAGTTGCTGGGGAGTTCCTGCACCTCCACTCAGGCCACACTGGAGCTCTAAACTCTTACAGGGACGACTGACAGGACATGCAGCTGCTGCCTAACAAGTTAGAACTGGCTTTCTCGCCTATTAATCTCTCCCCACGAATCAACCGCCTTAGATGTGATGGAGGCAGCTTCAAGTCGGATCTGCACAAGCGGCAGGTAACCGGTACAGAAAAGGAAAGATGCAGCAAGGGGGCTGGGCGGCTCCAGACACACCAGGAACACCTTACTTCTGTCTTGTAAAGTGAATCCAATTTAGTAGCTGCCAACATACCCACAAGGATACGTCTTACAATGTTTTTCTGGAGTGGTAAATTACTCCTCCCCAAAATGCTATGTCTGTCAATATGGATATTCAAATGTCATGTTTGTTTGAAGTACCACTTCACTGAAAAACATCCCTGAAAAAGGTCCACCTTGCACTTGCCCTGAGGTTTTAGTCACTGATGTGCCAAAGGGTGGTGGTGTTGGTATTTTAACATGATACACCTTTTCTTTGACCTCCCTGCCACAATAAGCAGGAATGCAAGGCAGGATGCTTGTAGTGACCACTGCACAGGCTCTGCGGTATGTCAGGCCTGATAAAAATCTGGACTGACTCTACCAGGCCTAAGAGATAAGTAAACAAAATACAACATAATTATAATAATAGCAGCAGCTGACAGGTACTGGGTATTTAAAACAGCATATGCTAATACTTTATGTAGTAAATCTCACTGACTCTCCACTGGGAGCTGAGGTTCACTGTTGTACCCATTTAACAGATAAGAAAACAGACACCTAAGGATATTAAGTGACTCAACTATCACCATACAAGTGAAATCAGGATTCTGTTCTCAGGTGTCTGATCTCACACCCCATGGTGTTTTATTAGCTGTGTGACCCTGAGCCCGAGGCTTAAGCTCTGGAGCTTTCATATTCCTATGTGCAGAACGAGAAATAATATCCTGTACACAGAGTCAAGATGAGATGTGGGTTCTAACTCCAGTGCTGTCACTGCTAAGTTCTCAACAGATGTCAGCACGGTGCCCACCCCACCCCCAACCTGCCCTCCCCCACCCCTCCAAATCCTGGCTCCAAGGACAGCCTTCAATCAGGGACAGAGGACTGACACAGCAGAGCTGGGACAACTCACCAAAACAGAGGGGAACTCCCTCCTGCTGATGTGTCTTTATATTCAACCCCATTCTTCTGCATCCTCCTCCTCCTCCCCCACATGTACAATAAAAACCCAGGCTAATAACTTCTCAAGACAAACAGAGAAAACGTGGGTGGTTATTTAGATTTAATACTCTTCTCTTATTAAGTAACATGTTGGTCTAAGCTCTTCTGAAAAGACATTTCTCCCTTAAAAAAAAAAACACAAAACTTAGAATTCAACAATACTTCTCCCTGGATACTGCTCCCTCCCCTCCCAGGTTATAATTGGGCTTTGCTCTCCTAATTATTTGATGAGCTTCATTGCTTCTGAAGCAACAACATATACCAGAACATTCCTAGTCAATGTGCCCCTGTTTTGTCTGTTGCAGTCCACAGAAAATGAAAATCACAATAATTAACAGTGACTGAGTTACATGATGTGCCAGGAGGGACTGTTCTAAGTACTCTGCCTACATAATCTAAGTCTGAGAATAACAATTAGATGGGTTATTATGTTAGGCTATACTCTAACGTTAATACATGATATATAGGTAGCATTATAATGGTGCTATACATTACCATATTTTATATATTTATATGTATGGCGTTACATATATTTAAATAAATAACGTTGTATCATAATATGTTTTCATATAATATTATGGTATAATGGGGATATTATCATTACCCTATTTTACAGATGGGCTAAACCGAGGCTCAGAGAGGTTAAACCAGATGCCAGAAGTCACACAGCTGGTAGGTGGCTAAGGTGGGATTCATACCCAGATATGTCTGACTCCAGATTCAGGGGATGTAGCCCCTTTCAAATAGAGAGAAGCCCCACCAAACAGGGCTTCCATGCATTTGGAAGAATGCAGCCTGGGGGTTCCTTGTGGGAGGGCACCAGTTTAGCAGGGCCTCACACTAAGAGGCCTCATAGGCAAAGAAAAAGCATCAGAGCAAGTCTGTCAATCCAGGGCACTCTTGGGCAATGCAGTCGCACCCTCCTTGGCTGGGGAAACTGCCAGGAAACCTACCTAGAAGACGGCTGTCTCTAACTGGTGCTTCCCCCACCCCTGCGTTCCACCACCTGCCAGGCTTCCAGATCATTCACATAGGCTGGAGTTCCTTTTAACTATCTCATCTGGTATCATAAGTCGTCCCCAGCTGAACACTACCACCCACGTGGTTTTGAAGGACAGCTTCAGGGAGTACAAGGCACCCTCCTGAGAAGACTGTGAGGGAACTGGCAGCATAAAGGACAGCAGCTCAGAAGCCTGTGAAGGCCAGGTCCTCATCACAGGAAGGGCAGTCAGCCCTGGGTATATTTCTTCTGTTTTAGAAGCAACTTCTTTGCACTGTCAGCGAAAGTCCAAGGGAGAAAATGGCACTTGGTTCTACAGGTTTCTCAGACACAAAGATATGCAGTTGGACTTCCTGACAGGGCTGGGAGGAGTTACCTATAATGTGTCCGGTCCTCAGGCCCCTAAGTGAACCAGGTCTGTGCACGGTGTGTACACATGTGGTTAGAAAGCACAGCCCATCCACAGATGTCAGAAGGGCAACGCTGACCAGTCATCATCCACCTCCACCTCCACGGCGGAGCTGATGGGAGCCAGGGCTGGGCAAGCAGCAGGAGAGAAAGTGCCAAGACAGGAGGCAAGGATTCTTGACTGGAAGGAGGTTACAACCTTAGGAAAGGTTGGAAAGAAAAGTTATAAACTCTCCACCCTCGGGAGAGCTCATAGTAGAAATGGAGAAATGCCCACAGTAAGAGTGAAAAGTCAGGATTCAAGGTGCGTTTAGGGAATGATCTCCGATTCAGGTGTGTGTGTGGCTGGAATCAGAGAGAATACGCTCAGCGGATTAACAGGATGTATTTTCCCATCACATGAAAACAAGTGTGACTCTTTCCCAGCGCCTTGAGAAGAGGGTTGATGACCATTTCCACAGCATCTCCCAGGAGTGTGGGTTTCAGGTTGCGTCTGCTGCCTGCACCGTGGGGGCTGAGTCTGGTGTTCGGGGTGGAACTGACTTGGGGCACCCAGAGTGCCTCCCTCCCTTTCTTGCTGGAGGACTTCAACTAGGCTACTTACTTTTTACTCCCCTTGAGCTTCCATTTTCTCATCTGGAAAGTGGGGAGAATAATCCCTTTTTACAAAATTGAAACATTAATGTACCATAAAAGAAGTAAAAAGGAATAAAAGATGGTTGATTAAAAAAATAATAACGGGGCTTCCCTGGTGGTGCAGTGGTTCAGAGTCCACCTGCCGATACAGGGGACATGGGTTCGTGCCCCGGTCCGGGAAGATCCCACATGCCACGGAGTGGCAGGGCCCGTGAGCCACGGCCGCTGAGCCTGCGCGTCCGGAACCTGTGCTCCGCAACGGGAGAGGCCACAACTGTGAGAGGCCTGCACGCAGCAAAATAATAATAATAATAACGTACTATACAAATGTTTGGCAGAGAGTCTGGCCCTTAATAGCTGCTCAAATTAGCTGTCATTATTATTGAGAAAATGCCTTCTTTAAACCAGTAAAGGGGATATTACTTATAATTATCATTGGCAAGGCTCATGCTGGAGAGACAATGAAATATACATCTAATTCTTACAGATTGGATAACATATAAGTAAAATAAAACAAAGGCTTTAAGGTGCTATGAATATTTTGTTAGGTGACAACAACACAGCCCTAAATATGAACATGATGTAACTCTGAAAAGAGCCCCACCTTCCTATTCTAATTTCCTGCCCCCCTTTTCCTTTTCAAAGATTACTACTTTTGCCAGCATGTTTTATATGTTGTAAATATTTTAACATCTTAACTGTCAACCCAGAGCATATTGCTAAAAAACTTTCCTTGGATTTCTTTTCTTTTGTTTTACCTCTCCCTCTTTCTCCATGAAGACAACTGTAGCATTACTAGGAAAACCAAACAGCTACACTTTATAGGAGAAATTAATGCCAGTTACTTTTATTCTGGTTGGACCACTTAAGATATGGTGGTTTCACATGAAAGAATGCCCAACATCACTAATCATTAGAGAAATGCAAATCAAAACTACAATGAGATATCATCTCACACCAGTCAGAATGGCCATCATCAAAAAATCCAGAAACAATAAATGCTGGAGAGGGTGTGGAGAAAAGGGAACCCTCTTGCACTGTTGGTGGGAATGTAAATTGATACAGCCACTATGGAGAACAGTATGGAGGTTCCTTAAAAAACTACAAATAGAACTACCATATGACCCAGCAATCCCACTACTGGGCATATACCCTGAGAAAACCATAATTCAAAAAGAGTCATGTACCAAAATGTTCATTGCAGCTCTGTTTACAATAGCCCAGAGATGGAAACAACCTAAGTGTCCATCATCGGATGAATGGATAAAGAAGATATGGCACATATATACAATGGAATATTACTCAGCCATAAAAAGAAACGAAATTGAGCTATTTGTAATGAGGTGGATAGACCTAGAGTCTGTCATACAGAGTGAAGTAAGTCAGAAAGAGAAAGACAAATACCGTATGCTAACACATATATATGGAATTTAAGGGAAAAAAATGGCATGAAGAACCTAGGGGTAAGACAGGAATAAAGTCTGTGTCCTACTAGACCTACTAGAGAATGGACTTGGGGAGGGGGAAGGGTAAGGTGTGACAAAGCGAGAGAGTGGCATGTACATATATACACTACCAAACGTAAGGTAGATAGCTAGTGGGAAGCAGCCGCATAGCACAGGGAGATCAGCTCGGTGCTTTGTGACCACCTAGAGGGGTGGGATAGGGAGGGTGGGAGGGAGGGAGACGCAAGAGGGAAGAGATATGGGAACATATGTATAACTGATTCACTTTGTTATAAAGCAGAAACTAACACACCATTGTAAAGCAATTATACTCCAATAAAGATGTTTTAAAAAAAAAAGATATGGTGGTTTCTTTTGCTTAAATGTCGTTTTAGTTTCTGTTTTTGGTACATAATCAAGCATCAACTGGCAGGTGTTTAGCCAGGTAAAGACCCAGTTCTTCCTGGAGAAACTCACTGGAAAGAGATAGTTTGCAGAATGGAAGTCTCATCACTTTGGCTTGTCTCTCTCTTAAATGAAAGTACAAAGGCACCACTCGGTACCATGTTTCTGTGGCTCAATGAGTCATATCAGCTTCATTCTACTCATGCCATGACTGCAAGTCCAGCTCTTTACTTCCTGATAAATATTGGGAAAAAAGAATCACAGAACCTCAGAATGCTCAGCTGGCAGTAGTTGCATCCTCTTTGCAACAGTCCCGTTGAGAACGCACCTGGAAAGAGAGCCCTCACCCCTTGGAGAATGGGTCTGTACCTCTTTATGTATAATGGGCTCACACATTAATTTCTTCACCAATATTTATTGAGCACCTACTGTACACCAGGCACAGTGCCACACGTTACAGAGACAGTGGTGAACAAAACAGATCCAGTTCCTGCTTTCGTGGAGCTTGCAGAAGAGCAGCCAGACCAAAAATTGAGAGAGAAAGAGAGAGATTACAACATGGTAAGTGTTTTTTTAAAAAAAGAGTGGTCATGGGGAGTGCCAAAGTGGCTCAATCAAGGATTGAGGAGCCAGAAGAAAGACTCAGCCAGGTGATGAGAAAAAGGAACTGTAGGCCAGGCCACAGGAAAAGCATGCTCAAAGTGCAGGAGGTAAAAAAATGGATCTTTGAAAAGATTAACCAAATAGACAAAACTGGTAAAGCTGATCAAGTTAAAAGGGGGTGGGGAGAACACTGATAAATACTATTACAGATGGAGGCACAGAACTACAGACACAACATCAAGTAAATGACAAAAGAATGCTATCAATGACTTGATGCCATTACATTTGAAAACTTAAACAAACTGCATATATTCCTTCAAAATATATAGCTTATCAAAAATATCTCAAGGAGAAATAGAAAACCTAAAAAGCTCAGTAACTAATTAAAAAAAAAAAAAAAAAGAAAGAAAGCACCAGGCTGGACAGTTTTGCTAATGAATTCTACAAAACCTTCAAAACAACAGATCATTCCAATCTTATACAGACTGTTCCACAGAAGATAAAAAGAGTCCAGAGTTAAGAAGTAAAGGAGAGACGACACATTTGAACAATTGGAATTAAAGTATGACAACTGAAATGTCTGTAAATAAGGAAATGGATGAAATGAAGCTATATTCATTCTTAACAATGGAAGACCATACAGAACTATATATTAATGAAAAATCTTCAAAAAAAAAGGAAGAAAAAAGAATGAAAATCCAAGTTGGAGGAGATATGCATATGATATGATACTATATAGGAATGCACAAAATAACACTCTGCTTATAGCCACATGTAGTAAAAATGTAAGATAAAGAGGCTGTATCAACTGCAGAAGAGAGCTTCCCTCAGGGGACGGAGAGGGGAGAGAATCTCTACCTGGAACGTTTCATTTATTCACAAAAAAATTCTGAAGCTAATAGGGCACAATGTTACTGTTTAATAAATCTATATGGGGGGTACAGAGGTGAATATTATAATAGTTGATATTTTGCTATATGGGTGAAATATTTAATAACTAAGAACAGTAATAAATCATGGCAAAGCTATACAATAAAATACCAGGCATCCATTAAAAAATAATGAGGTATACTAACATCCTCACCAGCAGAGACCTTAAAATTCATTATGTGAAATTAGACACAACATGTAAACTCATTTAGGTACACACACACACACACACACACACACACACGCACGCATGCGCACATGCGCGTACAGAATCAGCTACGTGTGCACAGAGTGAGGTCCCTGGAAGAGCACACGCCCAACTGTTGACGGTGACTGATTATGTAGCTGGGGTTGGGGGGAGGGGGCATAAATGTGGACATTATCTTTTACTTTATGTATTTTTAAATCATTACTATGGAAACATATTGTGCATAAAATGGAAATTATAATAATGTTTATAAAAAGGCCTTGACAGGAAGGGAAGGAGGTAAAGAGGCATGAGATGAGGCTGAACAGTGGCCAGGGCAGAGGCTTAAAGGCTGGGGTTGGGGGTAATGGGGCTCCACTGAAGTTATAAAGTGGGGAGTGACATGATGAGATTTGCCTTTAGAAAGATCTGTCTGGCTAGAGAAAAGAGAAGACAGCCGAGGGGGTCCAGAGTGAACGCAGAGACCCGGGCGGCTCCTGGAGCCATCCAGACCCACTGCAGCTTCTCTCATGGGGCACTTTCAAAATGCTTACGGCACAGAGGTCAAGTCTGTTCAGATTTCTCTTCCATTTTCCACCCATCTGCCAGTTATTTTTTTTAGAACAGTGTTCACTGTTCAATAGAAACAGCACGTGAGCAACGTATGTAATTTAAAATTTCTATGAGTCACATTAAAATGGTAAGAAAAAAAGGCAGGTAAGTTTAACTCTATTTTTTTGTTTGTTTTTTTAAATTTTTCTTAAATTTATTTTTTATTTTTATTTTTTGGCTGCATTGGGTCCTCACTGCTGCACGCGGGCTTTCTCTAGTTGTGGCAAGCAGGGACTACTCTTCGTTGTGGTGCGCGGGCTTCTCATTGTGGTAGCTTCTCTTGTTGCGGAGCACAGGCTCTAGGCACACAGGCTTTAGTAGTTGCGGCACGCAGGCTCAGTAGTTGCGGCACGCAGGCCCTAGAGCGTGCAGGCCTCAGTAGTTGCAGTGTGTGGGCTCAGTAGTTGTGGCACACGGGCTCTAGGGTGCATGGGATTCAGTAGTTGTGGCACGTGGGCTCAGCAGTTGTGGCTCAGAAGCTCTAGAGTGCAGGCCCAGTAGTTGTGGCGCATGGGCTTAGTTGCTCCACAGCATGTGGGATCTTCCCGGACCAGGGCTCGAACCCACATCCCCTGCATTGGCAGGCGGATTCTTAACCACTGCACCACGAGGGAAGTCCCATTTAATTTTAATAATATAGTTTACTTCACCCAATATATCCAGTTATTATTATCAGTTCAACATGTAATCAACAGAAAAAAGAATTAGAGATATTTTACATTTTTTGTACTAAGTCTTCAAAATCCACTATTTCACCCTTGCAGCACATCTTAATTGACACTAGCAGTGTTTCAAGTTCTCAGCAGTGACAGGTGGCATGTGTCTACCGTATTGGACAGCACAGTTACAGAAAAACAGAGCATGCAGTTTCAAAGAGCCTCAGACTTTGAAAATCCACCACTCTCTCTCAGCAGTTAGTGACCAAAATGTGTAAGTTGAGACCCACATGAAAGGTGAGACATTCTCCAAAAAGATTTTTGTATCCATCTGAATTCAAAAACATTCAAAAGAGCAAAATATTTCACAAAGGCTTTAGAGATGTAGTCTCTAGAAAAACCAGTGGAGATGATCTTCAGGTCACATTGCTACTTGAATGGAGCAACAAATGAAATTCTTCCCCAAATGGAGCACATCCCAAACAAATGTCTATGATCTGTTGCTAAATAATGGAGAACTGCTCTAACCAAACTAATTCCAAAATTAACTAAAAAGAGAGATTGAAGTGATTTTTTTAAACCCATGAAATTATTATATTTGTAGTTCCCTAGCCAATCCTCTAGTAACCATATTGAAAAGGTATAAAATTTCATCAAATGATGAATGAAAATGGATAAACAAAATGTGATATATGCATAAAATGGAATATTATTCAACCACAAAAAAGAATAAAGTACTGATACATGCTACAGCATGCAACAACCTTGAAGACATTATGCAAAGTGAAAGATGCCAGACACAAAAGGCCACATACTGTATGATTCCATTTACATGAAACACCCAGAAGAGGCAAATCCATAGAGACAGAAAGTGGACAAGTGGTGGCCTGGAGCTAGGGGAAGACAGTGAATGGGGAATGACTACTTAATGGGGGCACAGTTTCCTTTTGGGGTGATACAAAAGGTTCTGGAATTAGAGAACGGTGATGGATGCACAACACTGTAAATGTACTTAATGCCCCTGAATTATTATACACTTAAAATCGTAAATACTATGTTATGTGCAGTTTACCACAATTTTTTAAAAAGCGAGGGTAAAGATATTTTCAGGCAAAATAAAAGATATACATCTCATGGAAAAAATTCTCATGAAATAATAATGCAAAGTAAAATGCTATTAACTATTCCAGAAAAGGGAATTATGTAAGCAGAAGCCAGGAGAGCACTCTGTGCAGCTTAGGAATTGACAAAAAATGGCTTAGATGTGAAGTTTTATCAGTACTGTGAGAAATCAGCCCTACAAGTCCCTGTTTCTGAGACACATATTTACGTGAATCATTCAACAATGATAAAAATTCCCACAGCCTCTGGTTTTCTGTGCTTCCTCCCACTCTCCACCCCCAGCCAGGTCTCTGTGCTCAGATATTCTGCAGCAACACCCGTTCCATCTTCTGCTCCCATCTCACAAGCCATTCTGCAGTGTTTCTTTTTACACTTGAGTTTCCTGCAAAGCTTTTATCTTTAGAACTTTTCACAGGTACAATCTTCCAGAAGAAGAACTCCCATCGGTAAATTTCAGGGATTCTCAGGTGGTGCCATAAAGGGGCAGTTGGGCACATTGGTTAAGAGCACAGATGATGGAGCCAGCTCTGCCATTCACCAGCTGTGTGACACTGGACACGTGACTTAACCTCTCTGTTCCTACTTCCCCCTTCTGTAAAATGGAGGTAATAACAGGATTCCCTTACAGCGCTGTTGTGAGGATTAAGTGAGTTAACATATGTAAAGCTCTTTTTTTTTTTTTTGGCCACATTATGTGGCATGCGGGATCTTAGTTCCCCAACCAGGAATCAAACCCGTGACCCCTAGAGTGAAAGTACAGAGTCTTAACCACGGGACCGCCAGGGAACTTCCAACATACGTAAAGCTCTTAGTGCTGGGTACACAAAAGGTGCACTTTAAGAATTATCCTCGGGCTTCCCTGCTGGCGTGGTGGTTGAGAGTCCGCCTGCTGATGCAGGGGGCATGGGTTTGTGCCCCGGTCCGGGAGGATCCCGCGTGCCGCGGAGCGGCTGGGCCCGTGAGCCGTGGCCGCTGAGCCTGCGCATCCGGAGCCTGTGCTACGCAACAGGAGAGGCCACGGCAGTGGGAACCCCGCGTGCCACGGAAAAAAAAAAAAAAAAAAAAGAATTATCCTCCTTCTGGGTGATGAGCTGGAAGGCCAGGGACTATGTGATTTGGATTCACTACTGTCTCTACACTCCCTGCACTTAGTAGGATCTTATTTATATTTATTTTATTTATATTTATTTGTTTGTTTGTTTATTTATTTATTTTGCGGTACGCGGGCCTCTCACTGTTGTGGCCTCTCCCGTTGCGGAGCACAGGCTCCGGACGCACAGGCTCAGCGGCCATGGCTCACGGACCCAGCCGCTCCGCGGCATGTGGGATCCTCCCGGACCGGGGCACGAACCCATGTCCCCTGCATCGGCAGGTGGACTCTCAACCACTGCGCCACCAGGGAAGCCCTATTTATTTTATTTATTTGGTTGTGCCGGGTCTTGGTTGCGGCAGGTATGCTCCTTAGTTGCAGCAGGTGTGCTCCTTAGTTGTGTCTTGAGGGCTCCTTAGTTGCGGCTCGCCAGCTCCTTGGTTGAAGCATGTGAACTCTTATTTGAGGCATGCATGTGCGATCTAGTTCCCTGACCAGAGATCTAACCTGGGCCCCCCGCATTGGGAGCTCAGAGTCCTAACCACTGCGCCACCAGAGAAGTCCCGTGGATCTTATTAAATAGCTGGAGAGGGCTTCCCTGGTGGCCCAGTGGTTGTGAGTCCGCCTGCCAATAAAGGGGACACAGGTTTGTGTCCCAGTCCGGGAAGATCCCACATGCCGCGGAGCGGCTAGGCCCATGAGCCATGGCCGCTGAGCCTGCACATCCGGAGCCTGTGCTCCACAACGGGAGAGGCCACAACAGTGAGAGGCCCGCGTGCTGCAAAAAAAAAAAAAAAAAGCTGGAGAATGAATGCTTGCCGTCAGGAGTTTTGTGGTCAACAGTATCACAGAATAGCCTTATATACACACTGACAAAACATGAATACAACCACATGCACTTGAGGGGGAGAGAGAGAGAGAGAGAGAAGTTCCATAGTTGAAGGCATCTTGTGTGGCCTTCTGTGCACTGGATATGGACCCCCAGGGAAGCCTGGCACGGGGCTGTGGATCTGCCCCCATCGCAGTCTTCCCTCCTCCCCCAGGCCTCTCTCAGGCTAAGCTGGATCACGATAGGCACTTTCTGAACAAAAGATCTTCAAATTCCAGCCAGCTCCTCAGGCCAGAACTGTCCAAATGAACAGAATTGGCAGGAACACTGGTCGTTAAGGGCAGGTCAGGCTCCAACGTGATACCTTCCCCAGGGCATTTAAGAGCACTTTGGATTATATGTGATTTTCACCTTCCTAACCCCCCTAAGGTTCACTTGCTACCTCCTTATCCAGGAAAAAGTACCTACAAAATGCCATAACTGCTCCCAGCAAACTAAAACTCCAAACATTCTAAGAGACACCATCCCATCATGCCAAATACACCAAGGCTCCCATTTATTTCCACGTTTCAAGTCCACATGTTGTTCATTCACATTTCCATGTGTTAAGCAGCTACCATAAACCTTTTAAGAATAATGTAAGGCTACCAAAAAGAGACAGCAGGAACACAAGGTGGTCAGAGCATGGGATCTGCAGCCTCCAAGACCTGGGTTCAAGCCCAAGTCCACCATGCAAACTTGGGCAACTTAGGGAACTTCCTCAAGTCTCAGTTTCCAACTTAAAACAGACATGATGAGACTTAGACTTCATAGGGTCGCCATGAGGAGTAAAGTGCTTTGCATGCTACCTGGCTCACACTGAGCACTTAATAAATGTTAGCTCTAAATATTTGCCCAGTATCTACTATGTGCCAGGCATTGTTGTAGGCATAAGGGATACTACAGAGAAAAACACAGTTCCTGTTCTTTGGGAGCTTATGTCAGGAGTTGATAAATTCTATGGAGAAAACCTATGGAGGGTAGGAGAACAGAGACAGTGGGAGTAGTTGCTATTTTATATGGAGTGCTCAGGGCAGGCTTCTCCAAGAAAGTGATGTTTGAACAGAACCCAGAAGAGGGGGGAGAATGTCTTAGGTGGACAAGACAGCATATGCAAAGTTCCTGGGGCACGGCTGAGGGGAAGCAAGGGTAGTACAGCTGGAGTGGGAGCAAAGAGCAGAGAAAGCCACGGAGGGAGCAGGAACCAGATGGCAAAGGTCTTACAGATTACTGCAAGGTCTCTGGATTTTAGTCTGAATGAGATGGGAGACCACAGAAGGATTCTGAGCAGAGAAGAAACATGGTCTAACTTTTAAAAGGACTGTTCTCAACGCTGCGTGGGGTAAACAGCTGAAGGGACAAGACGAAGGGCAGGGAGGAGGTGAGGGTGGCCAAGTGAGGGACAGGAGGAACTTGGACCAAGATGGTGGCAGCAGAGGTGGTGAGCAGTGGTGGAGTTATGTACATATTTGAAGGTAGGGTAATGGGATTTGCTGGTGGATTGGATACAGAAGGTAAAATAAAAGAGAAGTAAAGGATGCTCTAAGAATTTTAGTGTGAGCAGCTGGCAGGGTGGAGAAGACTTACCAGAGCAGCAGATTTGGGAACAAAAATCAAGATCATACATATCACGTTTGAAATGCCACATGTGCACTGGTATGGATCTCCAAATGGAGATGTGGAGTCTGCAGGTGGATTTAAGAAACCGGAGATTGTGTTCAAGAGTCATCAGCCTTTAGACAGAAGAGGAGCCCTGACAAGGTGAGAGGGGGCATCCTGGAGGCCGGCAAAGAAAGTGTTTAGAGGAGGGGTGCTCTACTATGTCACTAAGTAGGGGAAGGAGAAATGCCCACTGAATTTGGCAAAGCAGAGGTCCCTGGTGACTTGATAAGAGCAAGTGAGTGGACCTGGACGACGAGAGCTGAGAGGGATATGTCTACAGATTATCTAGAAGCATTGTTCATAGAAAATATAAGTTGACAAGGATCTTAGGTACTGCCTAGTCCGCTGAGCCACTAAAATGTGAGCTCCCTGAGGGCAGGCACTTCTGTCTTTTTAATGCCTCATTCCCAACCTCTGGACACCTGGCACACGGTAGATGCTCAATAAATATCTGGAAGACTTTTTTGAACTTTCTTGACATCTCCAGCCAAACAGTACAGGTCAACAGGAGCTTCCCATCCCTAACAGGATGGTACGGAAGACAGTGAGAAAACGCATACACAAATTATCCCAAGATGGAATGTTTCAGTCTCCTCCTTTGACTAAAGAAACTAGAATTAATACTACTTGGCATTCATTCAGCACAAAAATAACATGTTTCCCAGTTACTCCTCATTGGCATTCTGATCCACGTCATCAGTTCATGGATGACTTCTCATTGGCAGCACCGAATTTCAAATATTCAAGCTAATTATAAGCTGATCTAATTAGAAGAACTTACAGAATATTTCTGAAGGGATGCTTTGTAACAGAGGTCTTTTGCAAATCCAATTTAAGAAAATTATTTTTTCATATTCTCAAAGTACTGACCTGCAAATGATGTTTCTAAAGTGTTTAGGGGTTGCTTTTAAAAGCAAGGGGATCATTCTCCCTCTTCCTGCCTGCATCCATCTAAATTATGGCACATTTTCAATGGGAAAGGCTTCATTACATCCTAAGGAAATCCACATCCTGCACCTCCAGGTCACAGCCCGGCAGAGAGCAGCCTCACGTCCCTCCGGAAAGGATAATTAGTTTTCTACTCTTTAATCAAGGAGCAGCAGATTGTTGTTTTTCTAAAGTTTTGCCTGAGGAGAGACTGTTCTTTACTGAGTGTGTGTTTTTCTAACCAGGACTCCCTGTACGTGCTCTACCTTCCCATAAGCCAACACTGAGAGCACCCCCCTTGACTGAGATGAGAAACTGGAGCTCTCCACTGATGAGAGCCACTGGCCCCTCAACTCCAGGGATGTGGAATCAAGTCACGGTCATCAATTTATCAGCACCATTGGCCTTTGCCTTATGGACAAGCACAATCCTCAATCTCTCGGTCATGGAGATGACATTTTTAAGGGTTCACTTAAAAAAAATGCTTATTACGTGCCAGACACCATTCTAAGTGCTTAATAAATATTAGCTCATTTAATCCTCAAAACAATTTTATAAGTAGGTACTTTTATTATTTTCACTTTACAGATAAGGAAACTGAAGCTCAGAGGGGTTAACTGACTTGTCCAAAATCACACAACTAGTAGGTGTAGAGCCAGGATCCAAACCCAGGCAGTCAGGCCCCAGAGAACATGAACAGAGAAGCAGATGTTAAAACCATTGCAGAAGCAGTGACGACAGAGGAAAGGAGATGGAAACTAAAATGCTTACTAGCACCAGATTCAGAGCCAGTGTTACAGGGTTGGCTCCTCTTTACATGAAATGCAACTGGACTTTAATAATAAGTCAGAGGTTAGTCTTATTTATTAGCTTCTCTACATCTGCAAATAAAAATCCATGCAGACCATTTGGTACACTTTACTGTGTGCACGTTATACTTTGGTAAAAGTATAGCTTTAGTTTAAAATTTTAATGGCTGAGTTTTCTTAATGTTTTAAATGGATTTGGATCAAATAAACAACCCTTAGAAGGCATGTTTAAAAAAATCACCTTGAACTATCTTTCCAATTTTTGTCTTAAGAAAAGCCTTTTGAATTGTTCTGGCAAAACATACACAAATAAGAAACAAAAGGGAGGGAGATAAATTCATGTTTTTCAAATCTTAGAAAGCTCTAACTCAAAAATTATATTTACAGACACCTTATTTTCCCAGTTCCTCTCAGACAGGAGCTCCATGAGGGCTTTTGGCCCAGAGAGGAGCAGAAGAAAGTCTTCACATTTTTTTCAATAATATATTGATCAGAAGCTAATAAATCAGTATATAGGTGGCCCAACACCTCCAAATTGAAGATCACAACCTTAAAAATGAGTCCTCGGAAATGGGCATCTCTTACAAATGTTCTGTTGATTCTAACTCCAAAAACACCCAAAATTCTTAAATTAGCCAGCATCGCTTAAAACAGTTTATTGACTCTCTGATACAGGACCTACCACAGTCTCCAAGGTAATTAGAAACTCCATAAATGTTGTTTTTGGCAGTGACTGGGGCCACACATAAAAACATGTTTATTCCCAAACTGTCAGTGAAATATGGTGGTGCAGGTTGGGACCACGTCAGACTCGTTATAGCATACGTGCAGGAAAAGGAAAGGTAATGCCAAGGGTACCGTTCAAAGTGAGATTATTTCATCACTATGACAAAGAGCAAGCCACCCCCAAAATTCCGGATAAGAGGGGATAATTCTGAGTAAGAGAATTCCTCAGAGTAAGAGAATTCTGAGTAAGAGAGGGAACTATTATTACTAATTTAATAATAATAATAATGGTGCTGTGCCTTTTTATGTGGATTAATTCATTTCACTTTCATGGGGACCCTGAGAAATAATGGCAATAACAGAAGAGAAGGCTGAGGCACTGCGAAATTAGACTTGGAAATGCCCCATAGTTACTAGAGGTCTGGGCCAGATAGCCTGATTCCAGGATGCCTGCTCTCAGCTCCTGAGTCCTGCCAACTTGTGTAAGGATTTTCTGGCCACCTAATCCACAAGAGCCATAAGCTGGGAGAGAAAAATTAACCACGTTGATCAGTTATGTGCTATTTATTAAGTATTTCTATCAAACATGGTCCATCTGAAGCATAGGGCAGAGCAAGCCCCCAGCCCATTCTCCTGGGCACCTCGTCTTCCAGCTTACCAGCTGGGCTCCAGTGGGAACAGGGCTGCCACTTGCATCGCGTTGCCATAGCTGCTGCCATGGCAACCGCACATTGTCACCCAGACAAAGATACTCTCCCCACCTCGCTCCAGAACCCTGACTCAGGGATGCAGCCTCTGAATTCATCTTTTTACCTGCTTCCAACTTGCTCAAGACTTTACAAAACTGAGAACCTATCGGGGGTTCCCCAGGTCCCTGGATACATTTGGACCAGACTAATGTGTATTAAGGCCGGCAGGGAGATGGGATTCAAGAGGCTTTGCATAACTGCAGAGTGGGAGGCTAACCACTCATGGGGCCTCAGTGCCTGGCAGGGCTACGTATGAGTTCTGACCCTGGCACTTGCTAGCTGCGCACCCTAAGCAAATGATCTGGTCTCTAGGAACCCATGTCTTAGGTATGAAAAACAGGGATCATATCGGATTTTGCACTTTATAGAGCTGTGAGGTCTAAGTAGACACACTAGCTACTTCGATCCCCTCTCTGAAGAGAAAGGAGGAAAGACAAGAAAAAACCAGAAGCTCCTGTTCAGCACCTCAGTCGTCCACACCGAGTGACACTACTGGCCTGGCTACCTTCTCCATCTGGTTTTCTTTTTTCTGTGCTTTTGTTTTGCTGCTGTAATTTTTAAGTATTTGAGTTTGAACAGATTAGCTCTGGGGGGAAGGGGTTACAATGTGAGGGGGAACCAAGAAAATTTTAAATCCAGTGTATTTTCCAGCTTCCCGTCTTCACACCAAAACGAAATATTGACACTCACAAAAAAAAAAAAGAAAAAAGAAAAAAAGGAGAAATGCTGGCTGTTATTAATGGCTATTATTAACTATTGTCACCATGCACTGGTTCAATGCTGGTGCTGGCAGAAGATCAGGAGCCCTCATCCTCTTGCTGCTGCCTTTACAGCTCAGCAGCCTGACATTCAAAACAGAAAGCACTCCTGTCGGTAGGCACAGAGGCACTGACCCGAGGGCTGGACAAGGCCAACAGATCACACACACCCTGCTGAGCCCAGGGAGACATGATAGCGGTCGGTGGGGCCCCCAAATTCAGTACCCTTCCTTCTAGGCCACATGGCTTCTCTGAAAATATCGATTCATCAAAATAAACATGCTACCTTTACTCAAGAAAAATGCCACTCAGCAAAACACCTTTTATGATACAAAAGCCATGTACGAACCTTCGGAAATCTTTAAGGTGAAATGGTGGCATTCAAAAATTTCTAGAAAATTCTGAAAAAAATAAGGTCCACACTGTCAGCAGTGGTGATTTCTCAGGGTTAGGACTGATCCAGGGAACCTGCACTTGTCATGTTACACACTCTACACTATCTGAACTTTTACGATATGTATAAAATAAATTTTGTAATCATAAAATAGCTTTTTTGGACTTCTCTGGTGGCGCAGTGGTTAAGAATCCGTCTGCCAATGCAGGGAACACGGGTTCAACCCATGGTCCAGGAAGATCCCACTTGCCGCAGAGCAATGAAGCCCGTGGACCACAACTACTGAGCCTGCGCTCTAGAGCCTGTGCTCCACAACAAGAGAAGCCATTGCAATGAGAAGCCCGCATATTGCAACGAAGAGTAGCCCCCACACGCCGCAACTAGAGAAAGCCCGTGTGCAGCAACGAAAACCCAACACAGCCAAAAATAAATTAAATAAATATACATTTTTTAAAAATAGCTTTTTTTTTTGGCCATGTGGCATGTGGGATCCCAGTTCCCCAACCAGGGATTGAACCCATGCCCCCTGCAGTGGAAGCTCGGAGTCCCAACCACTGGACCGACAGGGAAGTCCCCAGAAAATAGCTTTTTTAATAAAAGAAAGCTGAAATGTTTTGCCATAACATAGTTCACCAAAGAAGAAATCCAAACAGCCAATAAACAACCAAAAAATGTTTACCCTCCTTAGTAACTAGCAAAATAGAAATTTAAATAAGCAGCACGTTTGCCCCTCAAGTTGGCAAATTTTACATGGTCATACCCAGTGTGGGCAAGAATGAGGAGAAGCAGACATTTCGCTTCACAATTGTGAATGTATAAATTGGAATAACGTTCCCACAGGATAATTTGGCAGCAATTAGGCAGCATTTTCCAAGAAACTTAAAATGACCCAGAACTTCATGCTTACAATAATTAATTTGACAAAAAAAAAAAAAAAAAAAAAATCCCATGAACATGGGCTAAACGACCAGAACACAGCTCCCAGTGTTGTTTCAGAGGTAGAAACGAGGCACAGCTCAAACAGCCAACAATAGGAACTGGCTGCTGAGACAGTGCCTTGCAAAGTTCCACATGTCCAGTATGTAAAATAGTGGCCAGACTTGATAATTCCACATTGTGCAAATACATGTTTTCTGGATTTGGTGCTTTTAGTCACATGCTTTGATCCCATACTCACTCCATTTTGCGGCTAAGGAAACTGAGACTCAGGCTTATTAGACGGTTTGCCCCCAAACGGCTGGGACAGGTTTCGTGTATTCGCTTCCCCAGGGGCAGAACTGTCACCTTCGAGGCCAGACACAGAAACTGGGGTAGGGGTCAAGCTATGCCCTGGTACCACAGCAGCCAAGCTGGGGGTGAAGACATCTCCTCAAAGACCTCTTTCCCCAAGAAGCCAAGAGCTCTTGGCCTCGTCCCAGCTACCAGGAGCAGCTCAAGACAAGGAACAAAGCTGGGGTCCATGAGCAAGGCCCTCTCACTAATAATTAAAGAGCCACCCTCCAGAGAAGGTCTCACCATAGCCAGGTCTGCAGGCAGTGCTTGTCATCAGTCACCTGTTACCTCACAGCAACCCTGAGGCTTGAGACATCAGCTTCCTTGTCTTAAATCACATAGCTAATGAGATGTGAACTCCATTCACACCCCTTTCTAGGTGCCTCAGTTTCCTCATCTATAAAATGGGGAGAATAACAGCAACCACTTCAGATGGTTTGTTGTGAGGGTTAAATTAGTCAATCTATAGAAAGTGCTTGGAATGTTTCCTGACCTACAGGAAGCTCTCTGAGTAGCTCTTATTATTTCAGTGAGACTGTACAGAGTAGTGGTTAAGAACAAGGACGCTACAGCCAGCTGCCTGGGTTCAAATTCCACATCCACCACTCATTAGCTCTGTGACTTCAGGCAAGTTACTTAACTCTTTCAGTTTGCTCATCAATAAAATGATAATAATAGCACCCACCTGAGTTAACATGAATGATCACATTATCTAGCTGAGCTAATGTATTTAGGAGAGCTAAGAACAGTGTCTGTCATGTACGTATGGTGGGCCTGTCACTTGATGAACACAGCATATGTTAGGCGTTACGAACGTGACACCATGCCAGTCCACCACCACCTCCAACAGAAGTCATTATTCTCGTGAGAAGAACCTAACACGTGATCTCCTATTTAATGCTGACAACACTCAATTATTGTTTGGATTTATAGATGGGGAAATGGAGGCTCAGAGAGCTCAAGTAACTTGCCTCAGATCACACAGCCAGGAAGCATCAATGCTGCCGGGCTTCAAACCACATCAGTTGGGCTGCAGCACTCTTGCCCCCCGCACTGCAGTGCTCAGCCCAACATTCACATAACCCGTGGCTGCCTGCTTGCGAAGCTGTATGCCTGCCAGAGTTTTCTGTGGAGGGTGATGCATAGCTTTCTAGCTTTGAGATGACTCATCGCCAAGCCCCCACCATGCCGCACAAACGCTGACCCCACAGACGCCTGACGAACAGAAGGGTAAGTCACACTAGCACAGTAACCAAAGAGCAATGCCTGTCATCATCCCTCCCTATCTTCCCAGGGAAATACACTGGTGTGTGTCTTACTCTGGAGATGAGACATTAGCATTAAAACAAAATTCTGGACTGAGACATCTAATCAGTGTCTTGGAAACTCATGCTGACATCCACACAGCTGGTTTTCCCCACAGCTGTTGATACTCATGTGTTGTTTAAACTATGGCCTGCTCACAAGTTCACGCTGGGAGGTAAAGCAAGGGTAAATCTTCCTTAATGTGCCGTTCCAGCCTTTGGAGCATGAAATTCGTGGCAGTGAGTTCACTTCCCATCACCAGTAGAAAACATACAAAGCTTCCTTGCAAACCAGATCGCCAGAGCTATAGGTAGATGCCAGCAAGAAACAGCATGGCTGGAGCAGAGGCAAGTCTTGTGTCCCTCACAGCTTCCTCAGCAATTCACCAAAAGAACTAGTTGTTAGGAAAAAAACAAACAAAAAAACTACCCATGTGTTTCACCAGGATTCATAACCCAGTATTCTTTCAAATCTGGCAATTTTACAGTGTCTGTTTTCAGATAATGTGCCTAAAATTCAAATAGATAAGAGCTGGAAGGATCCTCAGAGAACCAGCTACTCTATCCCCCTCAGCTAGAGACTGGAAAAGTAAGAGTTGGCTCAAGGTTATGTGGTCTGTGGAAGGCAGCCCCTCTAAAATTCACTCTGCCCCCAACAGTGGCCTGGGATGTTCCAAGTAACCACCTAACTTCCAGTGGCAGAGAACCCTGCATTCACAGCCCGGCCCTCCTCTGTGGGCTCAGCAAGCCGGGTCAAATTCAGTGCCCCTTTCTCAGACTGACTATCCCAGTTCAACAACAATCAACCTGCACGCATTTAACATACAGTCCTTCAGTTAAGCCTACATGGGAGGGTCCAAGTCTTGAGCACCTACTGAGGTGCCTTTTCCATAGGAAAACTCCCAATTCTGTGTTTAAATCCAGTCCCCATGATATGGGTACTCTTCCTTGATGCACGACAGCCACAAGAGACTGGACCACCACTGCAGCCCCATATACTTTGCCCACAGACCCCACTCTCTGGTATCTTCCTCTGTTTATTTCTGCTCGGCTCCACTGTATAATGACAACTCCCTCTGGGCAGGGACCCTGGCTGCCTCAGGGATTACTATTTTCTTAGAACCTAAGCTTGTCCTCACAGAGGAGGCCCTCAATCCATGATGTATGGACAGTAGGTGAGCTGGATGGACACACGATGTGTAGTTGGGTGGGTGAGTATGTTACAGGTGGGGAGGGAGGGGATGAGCCCTGTAACTGTGATTTCCAATTTGCCAATGTCATGAGGAAATGCTTATATTAAAAGATTAAATTAAAAAGTGTGGTATAAAGTTACATAATGAATAAACTCATATGTTTAAAAAAATACTGTAAGAAAAAAAAATACTGTAAGGAAAACACTATAGCATTGATAGTGGTAGAACTTTTTTTTAAAATCCCTTTGTATATTTTCCTTCTTTCCTTAGTTTATGAAGTTCATTTTTAACTGCCAGCATTGAACTATAACCAAGTGAATATTCTCCCCCTAGACTTTCATAGATTTTGAAACCTGAAGGGCCCATGGAGGAAAGGATAATATTTTGGATTAGTTTGGCTCTCAGAGTGGAATTGAGGAGGGAGGAAAAGAAAACACAGAGGTGAGCCTGGCCTTCCACAGTGGAAAGCGATCCTTCAAGACTCCTTAGTGGCCCCGTAATGACCAATCCTCCCTCCCCACTACACACACACCTGCTATCAGCAGAAGCAACATTAGTTCTCCTTCCGGATCCTGGAAATTCAAAATGTTATGGGAAATTATATTTCTTTTGGAGCAAAGGATGGTAATTATTTCAACACTGGCCTATGGAACGCTTCCAAAGAAAAACAAAGAAACATAAGGAAATCTTCTAACACAGATACATGAATTTAAATTAAAATAGACACGCATCTTGAAAAGCACTGCTGCTGCTCTGGTACCATGGCTGTGGGGAAGCAGAACAGCACATGCTGCACCAAACCACATGGTCCTCTGACGACATGACGTGTGCATGCTCCCAGGAGCTCTGGATGGGTCTCTGCCCCCTTGTCTGGTCTCCAGGCATGTTTCACTGACATACAGGGTGGGCAGCGAGAGCTCAGGGCCAGGCACTTTGTAAAGACAGACAAGGAAACCAAGGTTCTGAGAGGAGGAGTGATGACACAGCTGAGAACAGTCGCCTGCCTCCTGCCTCCTTCATTTCACAAATGTTTCCTGAGGACTCCCAGGTACCAGGTGCTGGTGAGACGGAACCCTGCAAACCAGGAACTTGCGAGCAAGTGGGGAGAGGGGTGAAGACCCTTAACAGGTAACTGAGTGAGTGACCAAGATAACCACAGATCTGGGTCAGCAAGTGAGAAACAAAAGCAAGGGACGAAAGGTATTGCTGGTTTCCCGAGGCGTGCTCAGGAGAACATCAGCTATTAAGTACTGTGCAGTTACAACCTCCGCAGTTCTGCCAGACGCAACTTATTAACAGATTGTATTTGGGCGCTGGAGTCTGTGAGGGATGCATGAATCACCAGCAGAGTGGATTAACAGTAAAAGAAACACCCACAAACTGGAGGCGGCCCTGCCACCCTGAGGCCCAGCAGCAAGGCAGGAAGTGCAGGGTGTGGACCAGGCCTGGTCTTTGGAGATGAACAGATCTGGGATTGGTCCTGCCTCAACCTGCAAAGGCTTCCCAGGGCCCTCAGGATGAATTCTCATTTGCTTAAAGAGACCTGCTACCCTTAACCTCCCCCGAGTCAGCGGCCGCTGGCCGCAGCTCACCCTCTCCCCTCCCCATTATACCCTCTCTGCTCTAGGCCTCACAGTGGGAGATGGTGGGGCTTCCTCACCTCCTACAGGCCCCCAGGCCTGGGCTTGGCTGTCACTTCCTCAAGGCAGCGCTTCCCTGACCCTCCCTTCCATGCCACCGTTACTTAGACTAACTTATTCCATATTTGTTTCCCAGAATTCTGGACCGTGAGCTCTGTGAGGGTGGAAACCAACCCATCCGGCTGAGGACTTCATCCTCAGCTCCTAGAACAGCACCTGGGGCCTGGAGGGGCCAAGGTGAAGAGAAAGAAGAAAAAAGAAAGAAATCTTCCGTCCGTTTCCCAGGGACCTGAGCCTCAGCTTCCACATCAGTAGAACGGGATCAGACCAACCTGCTGGAGGGTGATGACAGCATGTTCTGTCTTCCTGCTCTGCAGCCTGTATTTCACTTTATTAACTCATTTTTAAAAATACACTTTTACATACAAATTCACTCTTTGATGTGCAGATGTGAGTTCTGACAAACACTCACAGGTGTATGCCCACCACCACAGTCGACACAGAGCTGCTCCATCACCCCCCAAAGTCCCTCATGCAGCCCCTTTGTAGTCTAACCCTCCTCCCCACCCTAGTTCCTGGCAACCATTGACCTCTCTTCTGTTCCTATAATTTTGCCTTTTCCAAAATGTCACATAAGTGGGATCCTGTGGCAAGTCACCTTTTACGCCTGGCTTCTTTCCCTCCGCCTAGAGCCCGAGAGTCACCTGTGGTGCTGCGTGCTGCAGCGGTTCCTTCCTTTTTTTTTTTTTTTTAAATTATTTATTTATGGCTGTGTTGGGTCTTCGTTTCTGTGCGAGGGCTTTCTCCTGTTGTGGTAAGCGGGGGCCACTCTTCATCGCGGTGCGCGGGCCTCTCACTATCGCGGCCTCTCCTGTTGCTGCGGAGCACAGGCTCCAGACACGCAGGCTCAGTAGCCGTGGCTCACGGGCATTGTTGCTCCGCAGCATGTGGGATCCTCCCAGACCAGGGCTCGAACCCGTGTCCCCTGCATTGGCAGGCAGACTCTCCACCACTGCGCCACCAGGGAAGCCCGGTTCCTTCCTTTTTATTGTCTTCTCCCTGAAGGAAATCTCTTCACTCACCGAAAACAATAATGGACCTGCCGCCTTCTACATCCCCTGGCAAGTTAGCCATCAGCTTTCTAGAACCCATTCCAGCTTGGGAAGGAACGGTGAAACAGGAGTCCAAGGTTCCCCTTCCTGTCTGTGTCTAACACAAACTCTGAGCTCTGTGCACATCCCGCCATTCAGCCTCTCTCTGAAGCTGCTCATTTGCAAAATGGCCAATGGTACCCAAACTTCCTCAAAGAAGATGCCGGCTCAGGGTTGTTGACTTGGAAAGTGGAGTGCCGTCCGGGAATCAGGAGGTAGGGCTGGCTGTCAGGAGATGGCCGACAACCTGGGACACTGTTTCAGGGCAGCAGTGGGGGTAGCAGCTGGCTGGCCAAGCTCTTGGGAGAAGTGAATGGGGGAGAAAGAAGTGGAGGCTGAAGAGAGGATGAACTCTCTTGAGAACACTGGGAGGAAAATGAAAGAGAAAAATAGGGTGGCGATGGCTGTCATAATACTAATAATCATCATCACAATGGCCCAGGGATAGTGAATTCTTACACCTGGGCCAGGTGATGTTTAAAACCATCGCCTCATGCAATCGGCACAACAACGTGATGGGCAGGTTCTGTTAACATTCCAGCTCACAGATGAAGAGCCTGGGGTGCAGGGAGCGGACACAGTATGCCAGCAGGTGGGGAAGCCGAGCTCTGACGCCAGGGCTCACCCTCCTAGCCTCTCCCCCGTCTGTACCAGAGCTGAGCTGAGCTGCTGGTAATGAGAGGGCTGAGCAGGAGCCAGGGAAGGAAGTGTGAGGCACAGGAGGGAGGCAGGGGTAAGAGCCACTGGCAAGGGAGCTGGAAGAGGAAGGGACCCCGGGATGCGAGTGGATAACGCCCCGGGGCGTGCTTTTAGGTACTAGCTGCTATACCAGAGGTTCTGCTTGTTCTTTCAGCAGCAGAGCCCATGAGTCAAACCTGATTATACTCAAAACCCAAGACATAAGCCTGGGAGAAGCAGAATTGCTCTAGTTGAAGGGAAGGAGGGGGAGGAACTAGACCCACCATCCTCCCCCCACCTCTACATCTCCATCCTGGTGGAACTCAGGACTCCTGAGGGCCTCCACTCTCAGATGTATGCTCTCTGAAGGCTGGCTCTCTCTCCTCCCTCCCTCCCTCCCTCCCTCTCTTTCTTTCTCTCTCTTCCTTTCTTTCTTTCAAATATTCAAATAATAACACATTCAAAACTAAAATTAGCCACAGATGCACTGTGTCTTGTGTCTGCACCATATGGGGATATAATTGGGACTCAACAGATGGGGGATGGACATGTCTGGGCAACACGTGTGCACGGTCAAATCTGGATCCTCCCTCACAAGCTAAGTGACACTCAGCAAGTGTCTGACCCCCACAAAGCCCTCGGAAGCCCCAGCAGTTTCCCCTCCTCCTGGGATTTTAAGAGGGTTAAACAAGTGGATGCTTATAAGAGCCCTTAGCACAGTGCCTGTTAGAGCACGATAAATGTTATGTAACATTATTATTAATCGCGTCAATAGGATTAAAAGTGTGATGGGGAAAAACAAAAAATCCACTGGAAGTAATTAAAATGTCCCCATGGAAAGCACAATGGTCTGCATGTCCCAATGTTGTTCCCTCCCAGGACTGGCCCGTGAATGCTCTGGTTTCTGTAATCATCTCTATCATTTTTGTACCAATGGGAGGAAGGGCCGGGACCATGGAGGTGTGAAGATCATGAGATTGACAAGCAAGGCTCATCTGGAGCCAAGTATTTATTAATTTGTGTTTACACAACTCTTTGTGCCCATCTGGCCCTGTTTCTGTCTGAACCTGTGCTCTAAGAAGCTCTGAGACTGCATCTCCCTCTTAGGAGTCTTTGGACACTCAGACAACAGTAAATAGATGTTAAAATAATAGCACAGGGCTTCCGTGGTGGCGCAGTGGTTGAGAGTCCGCCGCCTGCCGATGCAGAGGACATGGGTTCGTGCCCCGGTCCGGGAAGATCCCACATGCCCCGGAGCGGCTGGGCCCGTGAGCCATGGGCGCTGAGCCTGTGCTCCGCAACGGGAGAGGCCACAACAGTAAGAGGCCCGCGTACCGCAAAAATAATAATAATAATAATAATAATAATAATGATAGCCCAGACGTTACAGCTCTAAAAGGGGAAGTTCCCTCCTTGAGAACTCAGAGTTATATTAGAAACAGCTGGAAGTGAATCTTTTCCGAGAGAGCAGGATTCCTGACTCCACAAGAGAAAGTCAGCACAGTATGTGAGTGAAGTGTGCCCTCTGCTGGCCAGTGTGAGAAAACCTCAGCAGAGGAGCCCTGTCCAGGAAGGCCCCGGTTCTGCTGGCTGGAGGCAAGTCTCAAAAACCCTACGCAGCTCTTTTTTCCCTTTTTTATTTTCTCTTCTTTCCTTCCTTTTCTTTGTAATGAATCTGAACTGCAAACAACAACGCTTCCTTTCCTAAAAGGAGAAGAGCTGAGCGAAACAACAAGGTCATAGAGAATTTCCTTCCACTCCTCACTTGTTTTTTTTGCTGGAGCACCTGAATGTCACCTAAAATGACCCCTGTGGAACTTGACCCAGTGTCTGCAGGTGGCCCACAGCACCACCCAATTTCCATCCTAAGATTTGACCAGACTGTAAACTTCACAGACAGACTCCCTGAGTCAAAGCTGCCTGATTCCTCCCAGAAATTCCCAGCAGGTCTGCTCTTAGGGACAGTGAGATCCCGGTGGCAGAGGCGACAGGTCGATCCTGGCTCACACCCAGATGACTCTGGATGGCCTCTTCTAGAACCTTGGAACCTTGGGATGAGACCCCCACCTCAAGACTAGAACACCGCTTCCTGCCGGGCTGCTCCCTCACCTGGGTCCCCCATGACCTCGGTCTCCATCCTTAGCACCACCTCCGCTCTCCTCCGTAGGAACAACCCTGACCTCGTGGGTGAGTTCTAACCCTCTGGGTTTTGTGCTCACTCAGACTATGCACCAGAGCCAACCCGGCTGAACTTCAACCCCAGCTCATCACTCACAGCTGTGGGAATTGTCCCCGCTGAGTTTCCTTCTCTGTAACAATAATGGGAGCTGCCGTTTACTGGAGGTCCACTAACTGTCAGAAACTGGACACAGACCACTTTAGGTGAATCCTCGTGACCACACTCTGAGTTGCTCTTCCTCCTGAATAAAGAGCAAGAACTGCTTAAAATCTGAGGCTACGCAGCTTCTTGTCCACTGGCTGAGGAAGGACTTGGCCCCATCTGCCATCTTCCCCCCATTATGTGGTCTGAGTTCATCAGTCTCTACTATGCAAACTGAGTGAATCAGGGAGGAAAGAAGCAGGACATGGAGAGAAAAGGGAATACCAGGGGTTCGGGAGAAGAGGAAAATCTTCTGGAGCAGAGCTAATAGGGAGAGAACTTAGGGGGAGTCTAAGGAAGGGAGGAGAAAGGTCTTAGGGTGGCTGCAAGGCCAGGTGAGCTGGGGACTGAAAGGATGAGGAGTAGAGAGAGGAGTTGCTCAGGAGTGCTGCTCTTGGGTATAAAATGGATCCCCCTTGAGTCTTCTTTGAGAGACACAGTAAAGAGTAGAACTAATGGACTTTGAACCTCTGGATGCAGCAAAACCTGAAGTCTGCAGCGTTGGAGGCTTTGGTATCTGCCCAGATTACATTCCAATGTTCCAGATGAGGAAACAGGCCGAGGGAGGGGCACTAACTTCCTAAGGCCTGCATAACTCATGAGCGGCAGAGCCTAAATGCAAATCCAAGTGCATCTGACTCGACGGCTCCTTCAGTGATGCTCGGGCCTCTTTGCAGAAGAAAAAGAAAACCACCTAATAGGCCAGGGGAGGGTAAACATGGGACAGATCATTTGGATTAAAAGCCCCCGCAATGAATCACACACTGTAGGTGATGCCAGAAGTACCAGTTCCTTCCCTTCCCTCCTCCGTCCTAATCATTGAGCTCTCCCTGGTTCTGAAGACCCCATTCTCACTGCTGGATTCCTGACATGTTGTCTTTTATTGCCCCAAACCCTATTTGGTAAGTGCTCTGCCACCTAGCCTCCCCCAGGTCTGCACACAGCCTGCATTCTGACCCCAAACTCTTCCAGCGGGACGGTGGAGGCTCAGCCTCTAATGGACAGCGTTCTCTGTCCTGTATGAAACACCCAGCCCTGGGCCTGCCTGAGGAACCCCTTCTCCCCATTCATTCATTCAACAGTCACTTATTTCTACTCTGTGCCAGGCACTGTGCTAGGCACTCAGGACATAATGCCGTTAAAAAAAAAAAAAAAACCAACAGCAGGAAATAAAGCATGCCTTTTCAACGTCATCTACAGTCAGAACCTGCCTACAGGGAAGGTAATTTTGACTTACTATTTGCTTTCGATTAGGTCCCAGACTCTGTAAATTTAGGATGATAATGTGTAAAAGACCGGTTAGTTGTAAATAATTTCTGCCAGGTATAAAAAAAAAATTCCAAAGGTTATAGTGTTATTTTCCTGTAGAACCTTAACTAGCTTTATGTCTAAATTTTCAGTCTTATCCCAACATTCTTTCCTTCACAATTTTCTATGAATATATATGTATATATATATATATACACACACATGCATATATATGCATATATGTATATATACACACATACAAGAGAGTATATGTATGTGTATATATACACATTCACAGGCACATACACACACACATATCTATCATATATATCTTCCTGGATACTTCCTTGAACAGCTTTCTTTTCCTCATCCTTCTAGTTCTCTCATAAATGAGTTAAATAGATATTTTACCCAGACTAAGTATATATTCATACAAGGGTTAAGGAAGGCTTTCAGAGAAAAGTAGACCTTTGTGCAAGATCTGAAGAATAACAGGGGGAAAAGCATCCCAGGCAAACAGGACAGTGTGTGCAAAGGCACTGTGGTAGGGAGTATGGCACACTGGTGAACTGGAAAGAAGGTCATGTGGCCTCCAGCATCTGGATCCTTTCAACCAACACCTGCTATATCAACATGACATGACTGTCAAGTAGAGTCCCTTCTGTCTGTCCCAGCCACATGCAATGGCTGTGACCTAACAACACAGAACTGGCCTCACAGGGTGGGAGATGAAGAACTGTGTTCCCTGGATCAAGTGGCTGTAACTCCATGTCACCCTTCTCTAATAATTGGGGAGGAGACAGGTACAGGACAGTTGGCAAAGTCCCAGTTCTCGAGAGAGGACACCTCTGTACTGGACCACATCCTCAGATGCCAGCCTCAGTACACAGCACAGAGGAGAACAGAGATCCCTGGGCATCAGCTGCTCAGTGCCAGGCCCTCTGTCAATCCCTGTGGCTTCTGTGGCGGGGTCCAGCTGCACAGTCTGCTCGTTCACCAAGTCAACATGGCATAAACACCTGCTCAAGGAGGCTTGTCAAAACCTACAATAGGATAATAATTTCTGCACATTTCCACCAAAAACATCACTCTACACTTAAGCCGTACAGCAGCCTCCTGAGAACAATGATTTTGTCTCTCACACAGCTTAAGTAGCACCAGCCCTAAGAGCAGAAGACTCTGGCTAGAGGCAGGTAACTAACTCTGTGACTTTGGACAAGTTGCTTAACCTGCCTGAGCCTCACTGTCCTCCTCCAGAAAGGAAAATTCTCATATCTCATTAAAAGACTCAGTGTTCATGAATAAAAGCACATTACAGGTTATAAAACACAATACAAATGTGTGTTATTTTCATAGTTATTATGATTATCAGATGCTGTTTTAAAAATATAACAAAGCTTTGTTATGGAACTTGGGCAAAATTTCCATATAAAAATGTAAAGCCCAAAACAACAAACAGACAAAAACATGGTCAGAAAGCAAGCTCTAGTACCAGAAAGCTGGCAGGTGTGTTTCTGGAGTGATGTTGCATCAGGCATAGTGCTGGGCATTCTCCTGCTTCCACTTGGCCATTAAAATAATAACTCACAGAGAACTGAGGTCCATTTGTCAACATGTTCAGTTTTTTCAGAAGAGCCCACTTTGTGGAGAATGTAAATATTTCTCTAAAATTACTTGCCAGAAAGGTAATAGAGCTTGAACACCCTCACTAATTTCACAGAAGAGTTCACATTTTTCCATTATTACATGTCTTGTCTCAAGATACTAGCATTCACGTGGATGGGTAATCTTTTAACATTTTTCTCATTAGACCTGTAACGATCTATACATCTTAAATACTTCCTACATTCTGCTGAATCCAGGATAAGAGAAGAAAATAAGATATGTAGCAGGAACTATGGCTGGTGCACAAAGCATCAATTCTCAGCCTCGGGTTTTCATACCTCAGGATATTTACTATATCAAAGAGAAACGCTAAATGCTAAAAATTAAAAACAAAATCTTCCAGGAATTTTAACTTACTTTATATGTTCTGCTGCTCCTTTAGGAGCTTACTGAATGGCCATCATAAGATCAAACAGTGAGGATCTTCGTGGCACTAGCACATAAGAGGCACTCAATAATTATTTTTTGAATCAATAAATTCCATAGTGGTTGGAATTGAAAAGAGGTGTTTAGGAGTCTGCCACTAGGGGGCAAAGAGTAAAATTTCCTACTTTTTTTTTTTTTAAACCTAGTCACAATTTGAAATTCCAATAAAAAGAAATCTAAAAAAATAGAAGTTAAAGCTAAAATTGGACATTTAAAGGTTTTCTGGTAAAACTCTCATGAAACTTCCAGGACTGAGGACTTCTGTTTAAAATGTAAATAGGTTATCAGGACTGGGTAACATATTAACCCACCGATCATTAAGTCCCACACCTGATGAGAAGTAATTCATCAGCTGAGCTAGCAAGGGGCCAGGCCCTGGGGCACGAGGCGCAGGTTGGGTGAGTCTCGATGGAGAAGAGGAGAGGAAGACAGGGGCCAGTACCCTCTAGGTACAGGCCCACGAGAGCTCTTTAGTCCTCATCATTGTTCTGTATCCCCATCAAGTAGACGGAGAAACTGGGGCTCCCTAGTTAAGGAAGAGACTCTCAATGAAGGGCATCATCACTTCCCCTACACCCACTCTGCCCCGCCCACCCCCGGAGTCCACAGAGACCCCCTCCCTCTCCCTCATTTCTGCATTTATTTTGCTCAGACCCTTTACGCCCCAAGCCGGTGCCCTGTCTTAGCTCCCCCTGCACACTGCAACAGCAAGAAGCTGTTAAATCTCAAATCCACTCATTCCCTCCTCATTCCTGAATCCCATTTCAAAGCTTTGAAAGGTTCCATAGCTCTTATAAAATAAAACCCAAGATTAAAAAAGTACAATTTAGTAGGCCCTCTAACCACTACACCCGTCCCCACTTCACCTACCCCAGACCTGCTTCCTGGGAGCCGCACCCCAGCGTCCTCACACCAGGCCTCCAGCCCTACAGGAGAGACCCCTCCCCCATAACACTATCCAGGCCTATGAGGCTTGCTCTCTCTGAGCAGCTGAGTCAGCCCCACTGCCACCCTTTCTAAGAAGCCCTCCTGACCCCTGCGGACCTCGATCCCCCAGCTCTCAGTACGGACTTCTAACCTATCCATCCATGTACACTATTGGGATTTCCTTCAGGGCAGGGTCCATGTTTGGTCATTTCTGCCCAGTCCATGGGCTGTAAGAGAACCAGCCTGAGGGTACCAGCTTCTTGGAAGGGGCTGCTACCAAGAGAAAGAGCAGCTTTCACAGTGAGCAGGGAGTGCTAAAAACAAACTCTGCCCCTCTGACAACTTAGTGGCAGGCTTGTCTGAGCAAGAAGGATCAGGGAGAGTGGGGTCTAGAAGCCTCTCCACAAACAGGGTTGGCCCTACAAGGAGCCTCCCCCTGGCAGGTGGTCACAGGAACTCAGAGCTGTTTGTGGGGGCTTTTTCCACATCCACGTGTGACTTTGCCCTGCTCAACTGAGGGACAGACTGGGAGTAATATGAGAGGCCCCAGCAGGAGACAGAGGCCGGGGTGGGGTAAATGATCCCAGGGTTCCCCCCACACACCTACCCCAATGCCCTGTCATTCCCCCTGTAATTAGCAGGAAACCCAAAGGGTTTTACATTTTCACTCTTCCAGGGGCCCCATGTTCCAACTTAGAATTCCTGGAGATGCTTCAGCAGGAACTTGTAAAGCCTTCACATTGCAAAAAGGCACACTCCTTATGAACTTGTATACAGCTGTAAGCAACGTTGCGTGCAGGCTCTCCTGGCCTGTTTCCTCAGTTGCAAAATGAGGTGGGCGAGACTTAATTACCATTGATGTCCTGAGTCTACGATGTATGATGTACAGTTTTATTTTTAAGGTTCTCAAGTTATTTATGCAAACACCAAATCGATCACATCACAAACTGCTGCTTACTTTCCAGTGCCAAATTTTGACAGTCAGCCTGCACAAAGACAACTGAAAAGCAACCACCCCTCTGTTCAACCCATAGAACCACACAAAAGGAAAGGAGCCAAACACTCTGCACAAAGAAACCCCTAACCAGTGAGATCACACAGAAGGAGGCCCTCCACTCAATCATTTGGCAAGGCTGTTACTTGGTGACAGATACTGCTCAATATTTACAAATATTAACGTTCATTAAATGTGACCAAGAAGGTGGCTTGGCTCCTTCTCTTTCCGGTCACCCTGTCTTTTTTTCTTTCTCTCCCTGCAGCCAAGAGCAACACTGGCTCTACCTGGTTCACTTCACTGCTTTAGTTGCTACAGGGCTCCAGGGAGCAAAGTCCATATCCAGGGCCCTGAGGGTGCTGTGAGCTCCTTCATGATCTTAGCTGTCCACTGGGGGAGCCACAGCCAAGCCCCGAGGCCAAGACCCACAGCGCAGGGACCTCACAGACCATTCCTCGAGCCATCCATCTTCGCCAAACTCCAGAAGAAAGCCGGCAACCAGCCATTTCGGTTTTCTTGATTTGGCTTTTAACTTACACTGTTTCAGGGACTGGCCAATTCAAACCTGGCCTGGCTTCATCCTCTCTCCCCATTGTGGAATTGGTCATTTTGGGATCCAGAGGAAGCCATGTCCATGTGCATACACCCGTGGGCACACAAAGAGTCCTGTCCTTAGTAAGATACCATGAAACAGACCCACCTACCCATTTAAGCATGTTGTTCTGGGGCCTCCATAAAGGGAGAACCTCACTGAGTTCTATTACTAGGAAGTCATCAGGACTGACTTCTTGATTATTTACAACTGGACCTTTATATTAGCTCAGCCGACAGATTAAATGCAACAAGGATTTTGAAAAGTGTTTTTCAAATCAAAAGTCTTTTAATCAAAGGCATTTAACTTATTCTTACCTATTCATCAAACTAATTACTTTGAGAAATACCACTAAAGAACATATTGTCTAATTCCAAAAACAACCTCCATGTAATGGGAAGAATATTTTCAGGTTGTGTTGCCCTTCCTCCAGTTCATAAAAATAACAAGCCTTTACTGAAGAGCACATAACATGCACGTAAGCAATAATGAAGAGATCACTACATGTGGTAATGCTTAATCCATAGTAGACAAGTCCCGTTCTCTCCATGAGCTTGAACCCCAAGTCTGCCATACACCGTCTGTGTGGCCTTGGGCAAAATGACTTAACCTCTCTGAGCCTCTGCTTCCTTGGCCATAAGAGAAGACTAATAAGCAGTACCTGTATCATAAGCTGGTTATAAGGAGTCAGTGAAAAAAATCCCACTAAATCTTTAGCCCAGTGCCTGGCCTATGGAAAGGGTTCAAAAAACATTAGCTATTTTGACTGTGAATGCTACAGTTACTCATCTACAAAGAGCTGCCCACATGACTTTAGAAATGACTTCTCAGTATATCACATACACACTTGCAATGGCTAATTAGAGGCAGATTTATAGTAAAGCCAGGGTGGGGCCCTCTTTTTTCTTAAAAGGACCCCCCCCAAGATTATATATGCAGCAGGCCCCACAAAACCTGGATCCTGATTACAGGTAACAACTGATGCTCACTGTACATCCTCCCTGATTCCACTTCTCCCCACTTCCTGCCTCCTGAACATGACACTAATCACTCCCATTTGTATTTTCACCTATTTTCATTGTACTATGTAACTATAAACAACAGTGTTTCTTATGTAAGCTTTATATGAGTGGCATCATATCATGCTATACTTAACCTTCTGCACTTTTCTATTTGATATTTTTAAGGTTTATCCATGTTAATATATGCAGGTTACAACTACTCTAGAGTACTTGATTATATGGATATAATAGCCATTTATTCGTGAGCTGTCCTGCTGACGGATATTTGGTCTTTATAACTTTTTTCTGTTACAAACAATGTGGTAATAAACATGCAGCCATTCTTATTCAAATTTCCTTGGGGACCAGCATCAGCCAGAGTTTCTCTAGGGAATCATGGCAGACACTGATGCATCTTTTTTTTTTTTTTTTTTTTTTTATTTATTTTTTATTATTTATTTTATTTTTGTCTGCGTTGGGTCTTTGTTGCTGTGCACAGGCTTTTCTCTAGTCGCAGAGAGCGGGGGCTACTCTCTGTTGCGGTGCGCAGGCTTCGCATTGCAGCGGCTTCTCTCGTTGCTGAGCATGGGCTCTGGAGCGCAGGCTCAGTAGTTGTAGCGCACGGGCTTAGTTGCTCTGTGGCATGTGGGATCTTCCCGGACCAGGGCTCGAACCCATGTCCCCTGCATTGGCAGGCGGATTCTTAACCACTGCGCCACCAGGGAAGCCCCTGATGCATCTTTTGTTCTTACTGATGCATCTTTTGTTCTTACTAACAGAACCCAACGTGTTCTAGGTTGCAATTAAACATTCTCACGTTCCCAGATCTCCCTGCAGCTACAGGAGGACAGACACCTCAGTTATGGCCAAAGATTTAGATAAAAATCTTCTGAGGATCCCCAAAAGACTTTGCTTCCCTGATACAGTGCTGGCCCTCCCTCTTCCTTTCTCCCCTGCTGGAACACAGACCTGAGGGCAGGAGATGAGCAGCCACAGTGTGAACATCAGGACAAAGCCTCACCAAGGGCATGGCAAAGTGAAAAAAGGCTTGACCTGTAGCCAATCGGATTACTCAGGTGCTAAATTAATCTCTTCCTACCCTTCAGCACTATTTATGTATCATTCCACAAAAAAATGGAATATATTTCCCTGAAAAAGATGAGTTAGTAGTCTTGTAGTCTTGTCTTATATCTTAAAACCCAAAGTGAGATTCTAAAATTAGAAATATATATATTATGATGACAAGACTTTTTGTTCTTAAATGTCAATAGTCAGAACAACCAAACTAGAAGACGGAACATTTATCCAAACACTTGGAGTGCTTACAAAGAATAAGATAGTAACAATGTAAATAGATAATACTCCAAATGCACTTACCATATGCCAGGCACTGTTCTAAGCACTTCACATATATTACTTCAATTAAGTCTCAGAAGAAGGGAAGTACTATTATTATCCCCACATTAGATGAGGAGACTCCTTGAGAGACATTAAGTAATGCCAATATCACCAAGACAGTGAGTAGCAGAGCCCAGATCTGTGAGTTTAGCACTTCAGGAGATGTGTCAATGTGGCAGGTCGAATAATGGCTCCTCAAAGACGTCCACCTCTTAATTCCCAGAACCTGCGAATACGTTGCCTCACATGGCAAAAGGGACTTTGCGGATGGGATTTAGTGAAGGATCTTGAGATGGGGAGATGATCCTGGATCAGCTGGGTGGGCCCAATCACATTACAGGTGATCAAAAGGGGCCCTATAAGAGGGAGACTAAAGGGCAAATCAGTAGTAGGAGATGTGATGATGGGAACAGAGGTTGGAGTGAAGCAAGGAAGGGGGCTGCAGGCCAAGGAATGCAGGCAGCCTCTAGAAGCTGGAAAAGGCGAAGAAACAGATTCTCCCCTAGAACCTTCAGAAAGGAGCCAGGACCACTGACACCTTCACCTTAGCTCAGTGAGACTGATATTACACTTCAGGTCTCTAGAACTGTAAAATAATGTCTATTGTTTAAAACCATTACGTTTGTAATAATGTGTTACAGCAGCCATGGGAAACTAGTATAGTCGATAACTCTGACTTCCAACCCTACCCTCCTCGGTCCTTGCCCTCAAGAAGCTCATTCACCCAGAGAGGGAAGCCACCGCCTGTTCCTAAGACTAGATGCAATAAGGGCCACAGAACCCTCACAACGAAGTGTTGTGGGAACCTGTGGGAAAGTGTTTGGTCCACACACACGGGCCCCTGGCCAAACCAGCAGAATGTCCTTGTCATCTACAACTGGCTACAAAGCCCAGGGAGATAACGACAGTCTGGAGCCACTTACTGACGAGTTTTTCAGTGAATTCATTTTCTAATGAATCTGCCCTGATAATGTTTCCACATCTGTAGGACACAAAAACTTGGCAAGGGAAAGGGCAATACCCTCAGAGCTTCTTTCCTGGAATCCTTTGGTGGCTTGTCTGGATTTACCAGTCTGGTCTTCCTGTCCTTCCCCCTTCAGTTGGGCTCCCTATACCTTCAGACAGGTGATGCTTGATGTTTCCTCTTTCTCTAGCCAAAGTCAGGCCCATAAACAGATTATTCTAATGTAAGAAAGGCAGCCTCATCTTCAATCTCCAGCTCCCCTTTCAAGTAAACGCCTCCGACACGTGCCAGCCCCCCCACATGTCACAGTCTTATCCAGCCAGACCAACAAACGGAGATTCATCACACACCTAAATAATAGCACCATCCAAACAATCCTTAAAATAAGTTGGGGTGCAAAAAGGAATGGATCCCTCTCTTTATGCAATGTTTTCTTAAAATGCACAAAAAAGCCCAACCCTTCCTAAAATGTAGACTGTACAAGGCCAAAATTTTAAGCTACACCTCTGGGCAAAAGAGACTCTGTTTCTGCTGATCACTCGTACATGATACACACAGAATCTGGGAGATGGGAACATCCAAGAAAAACTAAAGAGTATAGTAGTGAGTATTTATTGAGTACTTAATCTTGATTATCATAAAAATGTCGGTAAGCAGCACAGCAGAATGAGGGCCCCCCCGGGAGGCAAGTGCTAACTTCGACTGTGGAAGTGTCTGCCATAACCCACCTGTCACCTGACTGTCACCTGTCCCCACCCACACACAGTCAAATGGGATGACAAGGACTAAAGGAGAGTTACCAATGAAAACTGTATATTGCACAACAGGGAAACCCCAACATGAATCACAGAGTCCTAGGGAAGTCCTCCAGTCAAGTCTAGCATTCCAACTGCTGGACAGCCTGTCCCTCCTGTCCCATGAGCTCTGCCCCCAGACGTTACTTGACCCTGTCTAGCAGCTGAGAGTAAAGATCTGGAGCTGCAAACCAGGTCCTTCAAGAAGCAAGGGCATCACCTCCATGAGCCTCCATTCGCTAATACATAAAAGGCGGAGAGTAGCGTTTAGAGTGCAAAAGGTCTACTCACTATACCGTAACTTGATATATAAACAGAAGACTGTGGGCCCTAGAATAAAAATAACTCCTCGGACTTACCTACCAAACACTTTCCGGTGTACAAAGTCTTTTATATATATCACCTCATTTGGGATAAATTTCTTGTTTGGACATGAGAAGCACATGTCAGGAGAGAACAATGCACAACGTACAGCCCTCAAACCAATAAGTAACTTACCTGTAACACTGCATACATAAAGACTGATTACATCAGTGACTGTAAATAGTCATCCCTAGCACCTGGCATGCAGTTGGTGCTTAATAAATGTTGAACAATGAATAAACAGGAACCATTTTCAATAGGATCGGCCACTTTCCTTGCTCCCTTGAGCCACACAAAGCAAGTGTATATATAGAACCCACCCCAGCCACATATTCAAGTAACATGAGAGCGAATCATGAAGAAGCCCAGCTATGTCCACCTGCCAGGGGAGCTCCCAGCTGTTGGTGTCAAGGACCAGCGCGAAGTGCACATGGAACCTCCACACCGATGAGACAGATTTCGGTTGTTTTTAAACAAACCATCAAAGGGGCTCATGGCTTCCCTCGAAGAAACCCCACACCTTCGACCAAGAAACAAGGAACTCATTAGGCGGAGCTGCATCCTCCCGGCCCCATTGTCAGCAGACATCATCCAGGCCATCTGCAAACAGCTCCCAGGAGCCCACATGCTGACAGGCGGCATCCGGGGATGATCAGATTTCTATCAGTACCGACACATGGCATTTCTCTCTGGCTCTGATTCAGGACGCCACTCCTCCCCCAACAGGCTTCTAATACTTCCTGAACAATCAGACCTTTAAGAAAATGGTCCTGTAGCAGTGGTACACACCACACAGCCAACACAGTCGTTAACGTCAGTGTACTGCCTGACACTGACAGCCCCCCTAACACAGGCGCAATTTCTCCATGCCCCCGTACTCTCAAGAAGGAGCCCACAAATGCATCTCCATCCCAGCCAATGAACCAACATTGCTCCCAGACCCTCAACACCAAAACAATCTTCCTCCTGACCTTCAGAGAACAACTCTCCCTGGCTGATTTTTCCCTCAGCTTTATGGCACCAACTTGCTTAGGACTCTTTAAGCTCAAAACCACTGACCCAACGCCCTAGCGATTCTATTTACACTAAGTTAGAAGTCAGGATGGTGGTTCCCCCCGTGGAGGGGCCACAGGGAACACTTGGCAACAGTTGTGCTGTGTTTCTTAATCTGGGTGCTGATTGCAAAGGTGTGTTCAGAGAGCCACACGGGTATTCATAGGCTTTTCTGCATGTATGTGGTTCATCTATAGAAAGTTAATAAATCAACTGCTGATTCACACGAATTCTCAGTGTGTTCTGGAACTTTAGGGGCTGGAAGTGGGGGGTCAGTTACACCATACTTCATCTGCATAAATCACAGACTTTCTCAACGGCCTGAAAAACCAGTTGTTCCTGCTGTTGAGAGCCACAGATTGCACTGGTTTCAGAAACTTCTGAAAGGAAGGCAGCCACAAAAGCGCTGCCATGGCACATGGCTCCTGCAGAGGCTGAGCTACAACCAATTCTGTTTGTTCCAAGACTGGTCTTAGAAAGTGACCACTTGGCCTTCCGGAAGAAAACAGCCAGCCAGCACAGTTTTCTGCAGAACCTCCTGTTTTTAAAATTGCCTGGCTGCTCACAGGGGATGGATGCTCTGACTGTAACACACATTGTTGTTTTGAAAGCAGAGGCCATGCCTACAGTGCCCGTCCCACGCCTCCACATGTACCTCCTCTCTTAGCCTCTTCCGAGCTGGCCAGGGACGGGTGTGTTCCGGGAACTTACTGCTCATGAGTTACCCTCCCGGGGCCTGACGGCTGCTCCTGGATCTTGATCAATTTCCTTCAAGAGATTGGCTTTGGTGTTTGGGGTTCAAGCTGCAGTAACTTGCAAAAATAAAACTTCTTTTTACGAGCAGACTGAGTAGCACATGAGTACATGAGCTTTGAGCGCTCCCCTCCCCTCCCCTCCCCTCCTGCATAACAGGAAACACTCATTTCTGAGCCCCCTGATCAGACGGCCATTTGGCCACACCAACCATTTAGCAAAGGTGAATTTCTCATCACCTTATCCCAGCAAGGCTGCTCTGCTGGGCAGCTGAGGTTTGATGCCACGGTCCAGGGGAGGCCTGGCCTTTGCTGGCCAAGGGACAAGGAGGAATTGGCCTGACACCTGGGGAATTATCCTAGCCTAGCTTTGTGCAGGCTGAGATCTCCAAAATACTTTAAACTGTATAGATTCTTGGGCGGAAAACTCTCTGTCAAGCCACACTGGATGTATTACTTTCCTAGAACAGATCAAACCTCAGTAAAACTACACCTGTGCACTTTCAGGAGATGAATCTGAGGAGGTGGCTCTGCCAAGAGCAGCCTTTTCTGGGAATGAGTGTCAGCCGAGATGGGGAGCGCCTTCCTCCTGAGGTCACTCTGCCAGCTCCTCAGCAGAGTTTGCATGACCCTGACACCTGCAGTAAAGCTTCACTCAATGGCCCTCTTGGAAGCCAAACAGAAATGCACAGTCTGGATGGAACTGGAAGAAAAAGGCCTGCAATGGGGACCCCCAGAGATCTGGATTCAAATCCAGTTCTGGGATCACAGACAAGTTACTTCTCTCTGGACCTCGGTTACATTTCCTCATATGTAAATCCCGAAGACACCAGCACAGCATCTCTCAAGTCCCCTGCAAGGTGGTGGCTCTTCAATTCCAGCCCATAGACATGTTTACTTTTTTTTTTCCAGTTAGTTGCCAACATGTCAAAATCTGGAGGGCTCTCAGGAGAATTTTGAGACTTTACTTGAAAATCCCAATTTCTGGATTCTCTTGGGAAACTGGCAGATCTGGCCACAGTGGGCCCGCATTCCCAACAGGAAGCAGGAACTAGGAAGGGGAAAGAGTTCCTGGAAAAGGGAATGAACCTCCCCAAGCTGATGCTTTCACTTTTAGCACTGGCCCTGTGAGCATTTAGGTTTGGGACTCCAGTTCAGAAGTCTGGCTTATTTTGTTCCTTTAACATATTGCTTAACTTTTTCATTTTTCACTTCATCTGGAACACTCATGAATAAGCTTTGAAGTCAAAATATTTCACAAGAACCAGTACAAACAGTCCATTAAATGGGGTTCCATAAAGCTGGGGGTCTGTGCCCCAGCCTGCCAGCAATTCTAACATTGACTGTCCAGGGACCCAGAGGTGGTTTAAAAGTCCTCTCAGGCTGTCTGACCTCTGTGGGCCGTCTCTTCAAGCCCCTACCCCTCAGCCAGGGACACATGTTTGGGAGCCAGGACAGTGAGGTCAGAGGTGGGCGGGTTTCTGGGGAGGTCGGAGCCACAGCTGCCTTCTGTCATCCTTCTGCACAGGCCAGGGTATGCAGGGCTGCCTGTGGGCCTGTCAAGTCACTGGAGCAGATGAAGAAACAAGTGAGTCACGATGCGGGCAGAAGCGAGTAAGGAAGGCACAGAGAAGAGAAACTCAGGTATGTCGGTGATGGGGGGCTGGGGTCAAGAAGATGGGACCTGGTTTCACATCTCTTTAAAGGAAACACGCGAGCCAAGAGGCGCAGGAGTGGAAACTCAGTTCTCAAAGCAACCACATGTCACTGGTAATAATAATAATGTAATGACAATGGCAGTGAAGGGATCAGAAGCAGCAGCAGCATGACAGCTAACACTCTGTGAGCTCTTACTCTGTGTCAGGCTCTGGTATAATTATCATCATCCCCACTTTACAGATGATGAAACTGAGGCCCTGCAAGGTCACAGACTTGAGCAAGATCACAGGGCAGCAAGTGGTGGAGCAGGAACCCAATCGCAGGTGGCTGCCTCTTGAACCCGGGGCTCTCTGCTGCCTCGCCCAATGTACGGGCAGCACATCACTGTGCCTCTGATGCTGAGGATTCAGTGTCACACACCTCTGTCCATACTCTCTGACATTATTAAAAATCACAGTGGAATCTATTTGCACAGGCACGCCTCGCTGTGGAATAACTATGTACATTGACATCTAAATGTACAGGTCGCTGTATACAAAGAACCACGCATGCTCTTCTTTACACATGGCTTGGAGGATTTTTAAGATGAACTGTGACCATTTGCAACCTGTATCTTACTCGCCAGCTTTAGGTGTGTAAGTTGCCCCACTTGTCTTTGGCCTCATTCACAGTAAACTGCCCCCTCAGAGCCCTGACTCCCAAGCATCCCAACCATCCAGAACAAAGGACCCCAGTGTTTGTGAAAAGGCCTGAATAAAGGGGAGGGTTCGGTTGAAAGATGGATACGGGCTATTTTACAAAATATACTTTACTCCAAGGAAGAGATGTTTGGGCCCTCACTTACTGTCTCTCACTCTTAATTTACACACACACCATTAAACTTAGGAAGAACAGATTAGAAGCAGCAAAATTTGAAGAGAGGAATGAGAAAAACAGGAATGTGGTAACAGGTGACACAGGATTTCCAGAAAGGAGACCAAAAGGAAATTTCAAAGCAGGATTTAGCACCCCTTAAGATAAAGGGAAAAGGTCTCCATCTTGCTCCCTGGTTATAGGCACACTGCTGCGTGCAAAGCGCCGTGATGAAGCTGCAAGCCGGCAACATGGAAAGCCAGGGAGGAAGGTGCAACTGGGATGGGTATCCCATTTCATAAAGCAGGGAGGCATGCAGTCTAATGAAGAAACACTTACTAGCACAGTTGATGAAAACAAAAACATTTTAGGAATAGGCTGTAAAGTTCAATCACCTGGAAACTGATGTGAACATGCTGGCTCTGAGCACATGATCTCAAACAAGAATCTCACGGTTTTCTGCTCTAACAGGGAACTCCCTGGAGATTCCTCATTCAGACTCATTGATGGCAGTATTTCAAGTTTAATACTGAGTTGCTCTCAACGCCATTCTACCTGCAGGCAAATGTATGTCTCCTCTTTTGCCCCCCAGAGGACATCTGGCAATGTGTAGAGACACTTTTGGTTGTCACAACTTGGAGGGGGAAATGCTGCTGGCATCTAGTTGGTAGAGGTGAGAGACGATGCTGAACATCTCACCATGCACAGAACAACCCTCACGAACAAAGAATGACCCTGCGCAAAATATCAGTAGTGCCGAGGTTGAGAAACCCAGATCTAAACCAAAGCAAAGGCGGCAGGTGCCCCAACACTGTCATTTATTTCTCTACCATATGACTGCGGACTTTGGTCTCTTCACCTGTACTAGAGGATAATCACTCCCAAACCCTGACTGGGCTCTACTGGGGACGAGGTTTTGAAAGCGCTTTGTCAATCACGGGTCTCGCTCCATCATCATCTCTCCCAATGCTTGCAGAGCCTCTGACTTGACTGAGGGGAAAAAGAAGCAGTGGTATCTGGTTAGGTGGGAGGGGTGATGCTGCAGAAGGGTCAGTACAGACTGGTCCTGGGTCCTGCATGGTACCCACTGAGGATGAGGACTCCCTCATGGAAGCAACCTAAATGCCCATCGACAGAAAAATGGAGAAAGATGTGGTATGTACATACAATGGAATATTACTCAGCCATTAAAAAGAATGAAATAATGCCATCTGCAGCAACATGGATGGACCAAGAGTTTGTCATACTGAGTGAAGTAAGTCAGACAGAGAAAGAGAAATATCATATGATATCCCTTATACGCAAATCTGAAAAGAAATGATACAAATGAACTTATTTACAAAACAGAAACAGACTCACAGACTTAGAGATCGAACTTATTACTGGGGGCGTGGGGAAGGGTGGGAGGAAGGGATAGTTAGGGAGTTTAGGATCAACATGTACACACTGCTATATTTAAAATGGATAACCAACAAGGACCTACTGTATAGCACAGAGAATTCTGCTCAATGTTATGTGGCAGCCTGGATGGGAGGGGAGTCTGAGGGAGAAAGGATACATGTATATTATGGCTGAGTCACTTCGCTGTGCACCTGAAACTATCACGACATTGTTAATTGGCTATACTCCAATATAAAATAAAAAGTGTTTTTTTAAAAAAGTCTGCAAATAATAAATGCTGGAGAGGGTGTGGAGAAAAGCAAACCCTCCTACTCTGTTGGTGGGAATGTAAATTGGTGCAGCCACTATGGAGAACAGTATGAAGGTTCCTTAGAAAACTAGAGTTACCATATGATCCAGCAATCCCACTCCTGTGCGTATATCTGGAAAAGATGAAAACTCTAGGGACATCCCTGGTGGCGCAGTGGTTAAGAATCCACCTGCCAATGCAGGGGACACGGGTTCGAGCCCTGGTCCAGGAAGATCCCACATGCTGCAGAGCAACTAAGCCCATGCGCCACAACTACTGAGCCCACACTCCAGAGCCCACGAGCCACAACTACTGAGCCTGTGTGCCACAACTACTGAAGTCCGCATGCCACAAATATTCAAACCCACATGCCTAGGACCCATGCTCCGCAACAAGAAAAGCCACCACTCACTGCAACTAAAGAAAGCCTGTGCACGGCAACGAAGACCCAATGCAGCCATAAATAAATAAATTTATAAAAATTAAGATGAAATAAAGATATATACAGGATCCACCAGGAAGCTCACAGAGCAGACCATCCCTGTGGAGGACCCTGAGGGGACCCACATTCACAGAAAGAGGAACACCTGCTCACACACACACTGTCCTTCAGTCATTTCTCAGCTCCACTGAAATCCCACCATCCAATCTAATTCATGTATTTTTATGATACATGTAATCTGTACTCTCAGATTACAGAGGCTCTGTAATCAGAGCACTTTCAAATAATAAGAGGCAGGCAGATAATCTAAAATTGCTTTCTAAAAAGTAATGTTGCTTGCAAGAAAAAAAAAAGCAGGGGGAGATTAAATCACATAGTGTGCATGCAAACATTGCACTGTCTATTTAAAAGAACTCTCCAATGCATAGCACAACCGTTATGGTGGGGCATTTACATCAATCAGGGGCCTCCGGAGTCCAACAAAATGCCCACCCACGCCTTAAACATCAGGTGGATAGTGTCCTTCATTCCCTGGCTCTTGGTTCCTCCCTGGTCTATTCTTACCGCCCCTCTCCCTGGTGTGGGGGAAGGGCATCTTTGTGGAGCGCAGCTGGCAGTTTTGATAAGCAGGTGTCAGGAGTTTGAAAATGACCTTGCTCATCAGCTGGTGGGAACCAGGCGGACAAGAGAGTCTCTGTATCGCTGTCTGCCAGGTCCCAGCCCCAGAAACAAGACACAGCGAGGCCTGGGGGAGGGAGGGAGGGAAGCTTACACACACACACACACACACACACACGCACGCACGCACGCACGCACACACACACACACACACACAGAGGGAAGTCACCAGACAAAAGGAAATGCACATCATTTCACTCAGGAGAGGAAAAACTTGCACTGAAGTTTTTTCCACTGAAAAATCTAACCGTGAGCTGAAGTGTTTCCCAAACAGCAGAGGTAGGCAAAGATAAGCAGAGGAGATGGATCCTTAGGAAAATAAAGGGGAAAGTCCACATTCCACGCGGAGCTGGCAAAATCAATTAGGAGAGTGTTGGCGGAGGTGGGAGAAGAGGGATGTACATTCACCCAGCTGATTCCATCGTCCAGACAGCCAGGGCTGTGTAAATGGCCATTACTGTACCAGCCCCTGGAAGGGGTCCAACATGCAGGACATGCTCTGGGGAGAAACAGAATGTCCACTAAACCAGTTTCTAATTAAATGTGGGTTAACTGGCACTGCTCCTTGCAGCTCAAGGGACCAGTTCGGAGCCGAAAGGAGCATTTTTCAAAATAAAAAGGCCAAGCCCGCCAAGATATTACCTCTTATTTTCTTACATCCTTTCAGTTGCTCAATTTGACCCACTGCTGGTTGAACTGACTCCTTGGTCTTCGGAGAAATCAACCCTCCCCGTCCCCCAGCTGCCGTTGTGCAGTGACCGAGGCACTGTCTTGGCACACATGGACTTGAAATCCATTCCGCTTTTCCCATGCTGTGGTCACCGCTGCCGCAGGATGAGTCACCCGTGAAAGCCACCCATTGTCCCCAGCAGACAAAACACTCAGTCCAGGAGAGTGGCCCATTCACACTTCCCAAAGAGCCGACCTCTTCCTGCAGCTTCTGGAGGATGCTGCTGCCCAAGTGGTCAGTCTTCTCTTCCCAAATTCAGTCACCAACATAAATGTGAGGGAAACAGGCATGGGAGACAACTTTCAATGAAGCACCAGTATGAAGAGAGTACAGACTGAAAAATCAAGGCAAACTTCCATCAAGATGTTTAAAAGGCATAGAGAAATATAGGTCAATTTGTTGGCAATAATAAGCCACATTTATTATACATCAGCTAAGGCACTGGGCTAAGGAAGTGTGTTATACACATTACCTCACTTAATCCTAAGAACTACCCGAGGAGACATCCCTGGTGGCGCAGTGGTTAAGAATCTGCCTGCCAATGCTGGGGACACAGGTTCAAGCCCTGGTCCAGGAAGATCCCACATGCTGCGGAGCAACAAAGCCCATGCGCCACAACTACTGAGCCCGCGAACCACAACTACTGAAGCCCGTGTGCTGCAACTACCGAAGCCCACATGCCTAGAGCCCGTGCTCTGCAACAAGAGAAGCTACCGCAATGAGAAGCCCACGCACCGCAATGAAGAGTAGCCCTCGCTCACCACAACTAGAGAAAGCCCACGTGCAGCAACAAAGATGCAACACAGCCCAATAAATAAATAATGAACAAACTACCCTAGAAGGTAGGGCCTATTATTAGCCTCATTTTACATTCAAGGAAACTCCAGCACAGAGAGGTTAAATAATCTACCCAAAGTTACACAGTGGCACAGTCAGGATGTGAACCAAGGCAGTCCATCTCCAGAGCTTGTGTTCTTAAATACCATGCTATCATTAATTACTAAACTAATTTAGAATTGTAAAATTAAAGTTATGCTAAAGTGTTCACGTTTGCGAGGAGGTTGTGATTTTTTTTTTTTTTTTTGAGGTTGTGACTTTTTCAGCTCACTTTTACGTCACTTCTCACCCTCCTCCCCAAAATGCTATAACCTGGCTTTTCAGATATAAAAACAGCCTGTGCCAGACCGTGTGCTGAGCATGAGTTACATTTCTCATTTCATCCTTACAACCACCCTGTGAGGTTGGTATTAATATTATCCCATTTACAGATAAAGACACTGAGGTTCAGGGAGGTTACATCCTTGGCCAGAGTCGTAACACAGAGCAGGAATTTGAATCCAAAAATGTCAGACTCCAGTGCCTATATTCTTTCTACTACATATGCCATCCCTCACAGAGTTTCAAGATTTTCCAGAAAAACAATCAAGACAAACTTCAACAATTAAGCCACCTGGATTCACTGAATGGGAGGGATGGCAATGGGCGGCTGGACTAGAGCCACGGACCATCCACCTGACCTCCAATTTGCACAACCCATGACCTTCGGCAAATCCCTTCTTTCTCGGGGCCTCAGTTTCCTCCTCTATGAAGGAAGAGCAGGACAGCAAGGGGCCCTGCCAGCACCAGGATTAGACAATGGGCACGTGGTCATTTGTGGCAAGGAGAGCTCTACAGGCAGCTGTTTCCCCTCCATGGATGTTAACTTCCCTGGTCCCAGCACAAATCTCCAGGAGCAGGTTTCTAACTTTGTCCCTGGACTCAGGTATGTGCACCGAGGAGAGAGTTCTCAGGTGCAGCCTGAGGCCAGGCAATGGCGAGGAAGCCACAGTTCTTCTGGGGAGGAGGGGAAAGGAGGGAAGGATGTGGGGGCCAGGAAGAAGCTGGGGTGGGAACAGTGAGGAGTTTGAACAAGTGCTATACCTCGATCCGTATAAACATATGTAGAAACTCACTGAGCTTTGCCCATAAGTTGGCACACACACCATATATATTTATAACTCAATAAAGGTTATAAGATGACAAATCAGACCAGGCAAGATTTTGCCAAATTAAAACTTTGCTACTATAAATGTTCCACATAAAATATTTCACATCCTATTAAAGATACCCCTTTAAAAGTGTATACCTCCTAAGTGCATTATGAAAAGGGGACAATACAGAATCACCAAGATGACCATCATGTTAGGCTAGCACGTTGGAGGTGAGGGTGAGTCCAGGGAAATCCTTTATTTAACAACCAAATTGCAAGGTGCCCAGCTAACGCTTTGACTCTCCACTCCTATTTCTATGCATAATTCAGTGCAGCAAGTAAGGCCTAGAACTTCAGGTAGGAACTTAGAATCATGATTCAGAGACTGACTTGGTGGGCCCTCAGGTCAGGTGAGAAATCCTGGCGCCTGGCAGCCTCCCTTCTCAACTGTGAAAAAGGATAGTGAGGGGCTTCCCTGGTGGCACAGTGGTTGAGAGTCCGCCTGCCGGTGCAGGGGACACGGGTTCGTGCCCCGGTCTGGAAAGATCCCACATGCCGCGGAGCAGCTGGGCCCGTGAGCCATGGCCGCTGAGCCTGTGCGTCCGGAGCCTGTGCTCCGCAACAAGAGAGGCCACAACAGTGAGAGGCCCACGTACAGCAAAAAAAAAAAAAAAAAAAAAAAAATGGATAGTGAGGTCCACAGAAGAAAGGGCATCACTGGCTCAGATGCCATGAACATTAGGTGTTTCTGCTACCCGGCATCTGATTCCCCGCCCATGGGTAACAGCACTTGGCCTTCCCATTGGGGGACCACCCCTCCCCACTCTCAGTCCATGGGTCCAGGTGAGGCTGACCCTATCTCCCTACCCTCACGTTCCAGAAGAGAGCATGGACAAGCTGAACAAATATTAGTCTGTTTGGGAAGTCCTGCTAGAACAAGTGGCAATGATAAACTTTCGCTCCACAGCTGTGGGAGAATGTCAGCCTGGAGCTTCTGGGCGGTACCATGTGGAGGAAGCCTTCCTGGGAATGAGGCCAATATAGAAAAAAGCAAAGCCAAGAGAAGAAAAGAATGAGACCAAGACCTAATAACACTGAGCCCCTGGGTCCAGCCATGCCTGAAGCTATCTACTCTTGGGCCTTCCATTTATGTGAGCCATTACATTCCCTATGCTGCTTATTCCAGACTGAATTGTGTTTCTGTCACTTGCAATAACAACAAATCCTGACTAATGGAACCACTGCAAAGAATCACAAGATCTCCAAGTTACAAGAAGGCACTGGAGGCCATCCAGCAGTGTTTTGCACACATCAAGCATTCAACAGTGTTATGCTGGCCAATGAATGATTTGTTCATCACTCTAGCTCCAACTTCTCAAACTGAAGTAAAGCTATCCTGACAGCATTACTCTAAGCCACAAGATAAACCAACTGCATCTTCATGAAGCATTATTTTAAATGATGGTAAGTAACTTAAAATGCTTTTTAATTAAAACAAACAGAGATCACAACCACATGGTTCACACTAGGAATGCAAAGATTGGTCAATTTTAGGAAATCAATCAATATAATTCATCTCATTAACAGAGTCAAAAGAAAAAAACACATGTCTTCTTAAATGCCAATCTTGTTAAATTTCAACATTTATTCCTGACTTTTAAAAAAAACCTCTTAACAAAATAGGAATAGAGGGAAATTTTCTTAAGAGATCCACAGGTCAAACAGAAAGCCAGCATTATGTTTTGGGGGAAGGGTTAGAGCACTACCACTGAAGTCAGTATAAGGTTAAGAATGACCTGAGATTTCACCACAGTTTAACATTATTCAGGAAGCATTTGCTAATCTAATTAGACAAACAAAAAAATTACCAATTTGAAAGGAAGAGGAAGCAAAATTTTATTAAGTTGCAGATAATGTGATTACATGTCTGAAAAATTCCTCCCAATAACAACAACAAACAACAATAAATAAAATAAGATCTGAAAAACTATTAGAACCAGTAGGAAAATTTCATATTAGTCAACATTAATAAAAGATGTTATTAATCAATCGTTTTCCTATATCCGAAAAAAAAGAAGACATGAAAATATGATGGTGATCTGGACAACATAAATGATTATTCTAACACAGATTCCTTCTTCTGCACTGTCATATTCCTTCTTTTCTGCCTGTGTGGATTTTGGTGGAATGCTTGAAACACACAGCACAGCTCTAACCAAACACAGACCTTGTCAAAAAGATGCTTATCTTGCCTTGGCTCGACAATCTCTGGTGACTGGGAACCCATCTCCTGAGACTGCCCACTCCCCAGTCACCTAGGCAAGCCCAGTAGGTCCCTCCCTTTGCCAGCACAGAGAAAGGAGACCCATTCTTCAAGATGTGACCCCTTAGTAACAGGGCTGACCAGACCAATCAACACACATGTTTACTTGTACTGACCTGCATGCTGTTCCTCACACAGGCTAAGCCCCTATCCTGCCCCTGAGCCGTTGCATGTGCTGTCCCTTCTGCCTGTCAAGTTTCCCTAAGAAGGCTGCAAGGCTTGCTCTCTCAACATTCAGGTCTGTGCTAAAATGGTACACTCTTAAAAAAATCCCTCCCAGTTTCCCTGTCTAAAATTCCACATCTCACTGTCTATCCCTTTATTCAACTTTATTTTTCTTCATAGCACACATCATCAGCTAACATTGCTTCATACATTTGTCTGTTTATAGTCTGTCTCTCTCCAGAAGGTAAACTCCATCAGGGCAGGGATCACCATGTCTGCTTCACTCACTGCTATATCCCCCACCCCTAACATCCCCTTCCCAGACACACAGAAGTGGTTCAATAAAAAATGTTGGTTTTATGCATAGATGGATGGATGGAAAGATGGATTCTTTCAGTCCTCAGATCCAATCCCAACACTACTGTCAGAATATTTTTAATTTATTTCTACCTTCTCATTGATATCCAAGCTATCTTCCTTCCCACTCATTCTCAACAGGTATTTATTCCCTTCATCACCTCTCTCCTAGATGGCTACAATACCCCTAGCTGGTCTCTCAGCCCCAAGTTTAGCCTCCATCCAAATTTTTTTCCCACTCCAGCCAGAGGTCTTTTCTCAAAATATAAATTTGATCATGTCATTCCTCTACTTAAAATGCTTCAGTGGCCTCCTGGGGCCTTAGGACAATTGAAGCTCTTTATTACTAAGGCTCCCAGGATCCAGTCTTCCCAGCCCAGACGCCAACCAGGCTTCTGTCATATTCCACCATCCAGTCACACTGAGCAGCTGCCTCTTCTTACAGCATGCCACATTCTTTCTGGCCTCAGGGCCTTCGCACACGCTGTTCCTTCCACATGGATCACTCTTTACCTGACTACCCCTCATGTAAGCTTCCATTTTCTGACTGTTACCTCCCCTGGGAAATGTTGGGTCCACCCCAAACTTAACAACCCTTGAAATGGTGTGTTTAAGTCTGTTCCTTCTGGACTATAAGGGCTACAAGAGGCAGCTTGTACCATTCACAGCACTTGGCACAATGCCTGGTACCAAGGAGGGGCTCGAGGTAGATTTCCTTGACTTTAATTTAAATGATGCCTTCTTTACACCTTCATGCCTTCTCCAAACTGGCACAGGGTTCATCTCTCTGTGTCACATCTGACACCACTTCCAGCACCTTGACTCGCCATTCATACTCCCTTGAGACAACAGTACACATATGGATGTATTCACACTGGCGTGCACACATACACACACACAAAACTTGCGGAATCTGTTACTCTCCAAAACTCCCCTCCCACCATGACATTTTAACCTTGAGGAGGTCTTGCTTTCTGCCTGAATGTTATAAAATAAGTATTGGAGCCAGCTACATCAGCCACACTCTACCAAAACTTGACCTGGGCCTATTAAAAAAGAGGGAGACATACTCTTGGATTGGAAGAATTAGTATTGCTAAAATGGCCATACTACCCAAAGCAATTTACAGATTTAATGTGATCCCTATCAAAATACCAATGACTTTTTCCCACAGAACTAGAACAAATAATACCAAAATTTATACGGAGCCACAAAAGACCCAGAATTGCCAAAGCAATCCTGAGGAAAAAGAACAAAACTGGAAGCATAACCCTCCCAGACTTCAGATAATACTACAAAGCTACAGTAATCAAAACAGTGTGGTACTGATACAAAAACAGACATATGGATCAATGGAACAGAATAGAGAGCCCAGAAATAAACCCACACACCTACGGTCAATTAATCTACAACAAAGGAGGTAAGAATATACAATGGAGAAAAGACAGTCTCTTAAGCAAGTGGTGTTGGGAAAGCTGGACAGCTGCATGTAAATCAGTGAAGTTAGAATACACTCTCACACCATACACAAAAATAAATTCAAAATTGTTTAAAGACTTAAGCATAAGACTTGACACTGTGAAACTCCTAGAAGAGAACATAGTTACGCAAAACCTTCTCAGACATAAACTGTAGCAATGTTTTCTTAGATCAATCTCCCAAGGCAAAAGAAATAAAAGCAAAAACAAACAAATGGGGCCTAATCAAACTTAAAAGCTTTTGCACAGCAAAGGAAACTATTGACAAAAGAAAAAGACAACCTATGGAATAATATTTGCAAATGATCTGACCAACAAGGAGTTAATCTCCAAAATATACAAACGGCTCATACAACTCAATATAAAAAAGACAAACAACCCAATCAAAAAATGGTCAGAAGACTGAATAGACATTTCTCCAAAGAAGATATACAGATGGCCAACAGGAACAAGAAAAAAAATTCTCAACATTCCTAATTATTAGAGAAATGAAAATCAAAACCACAATGAGGTATCACCTCACACCAGTCAGAATGGCTATTATCGAAAAGTGTACAAATAATAAATGCTGGAGAGGGTGTGGAGAAAAGGGAACCCTACTACACTGTTGGTGGGAATGTAAATTGGTGTGGCCACTGTGGAAAACAGTATGAAGGTTCCTTAAAAACCTAAAAAAAGAGCCACCATATGATCCAGCAATCCCACTCCCAGGCATATATCCAGAAAAGATGAAAACTAATTTGAAAAGATACATGCACCCCAATGTTCACAGCAGCACTATTTACAACAGCCAAGACATGGAAGCAACCTAAGTGTCCATGAACAGACGACTGGTTTAAGAGGATGTATTATGTATGTACAGTGGACTATTACTCAGCCATAAGAAAGAATAAAATATTGCCATTTGCAGCAACATGGATGGACCTAGAGATTATCATATTAAGTGAAGTGAGTCAGACAGAGAAAGACAAATATCATATGATATCACTTATATATGGAATCTAAAAAAATAATACAAATGGGGAATTCCCTGGCAGTCTAGTGGTTAGGACTCCACACTTTCACTGCTGAGGGCCCGGGGTTTGATCCCTGGTCAGGGAACTAAGATCCCACAAGCCGTGTGGCGTGGCCAAGAAAAAAAGATAATAATAAAATAAAATAATAAATAATACAAATGAATCTATATACCAAAGAGAAACAGACTCACAGACCTAGAAAACAAACTTATGGTTAACAAAAGGGAAAGGGAGGGGGTGAGGAGGGACAAATTAGAGGTATGGGATTAACAGATACAAACAACTATACAATTAAATACATAAGTAACAAAGATTTACTGTATAACACAGGGAACTATATTCAATATCTTGTAAAAACCTATAATGGAAAATAACCTTTTTCATAACTCTAATGGAAAACTGATGAATTTATAAAAGTGCTAACAAAAGATCAAGATAAAAAAGAAATTAATTACATGGGACTGAGTGAACTGATGAGGATGATTATAATTTTTGTGACTTTCTGTTTGAATAAAAAAAAAAATCCCATAAGGACTCAGAGGCAAAAAATATACAAATCAATTTTCACTGCAAAGTAAAGGAGCTGCTACAGTGGAGGATTACTGGACTGAATGTCAATATTATGACATCGTATGAGTGTGTTTCGTGTTTGGTAACTGCAATCATTGCTGCTTTTGTTGTGGTCATCCATTTACAATGCTTGCTGTCAGTCTATTTATCTCTTCTAAATATAAAATACAGTGTGTGTGTGAAAAAAAAAAAGAGAATATAACCTGAAAACTACATATCTGAATCATTTTGCTGTACACCTGAAACTAACACAATATTGTAAATCAACAATACTTCAAATAAAAAAAAAAAAGAGGGAGAGATACTTTTTTTAAAGTGCAGAGCCTTTCTCTGAAATCTCTCCCTTAGTTACCATACCTATAAGGTCCATATCAAGCAGATTCAATCTTATTTGAAAGTTTTAAACAAATAAACAAAAGGAGCTGTACTTATATATGACTGTTTTTGTAATTAAAAAGCAAAAAACCTGTCCTGTGTTTATTTTTTAATGTGCAAATTATGTAACAATATTTGTCAGTGTTGTTTATAATATAAAAATATAAGCAATTAAACACTAACAATAGATTTTTTTAAAGTAAAATAAGTTATAAAATAGTATAATGGAATAATCTGCAACTGCTTTTTTTAATATTTTACTTTTATTGGAGTATAGTTGATTTACAATGTTGTGTTAGTTTCAGGTATACAGCAAAGTGATTCAGTTATACATTCATTATTTTTTAGATTCTTATCCTATGTCTAGAGTGAGAGAGTTTTTTTATTAGAAAGGTAATTGTTAGAATTATGGTCAATATAATTATTATTATCTCTATCAGATCTAAACCAAAACACAATGCAAGCTGTGGTCTTAACCAAGTGTCAACCCAGCACCACCAGCCATGGGTCATCCTGACCTTGGGGAGTAACAATGTCACCAATGAGACCCTGTCACTGCACATGTTGTTCCTGGACCTACTCCAGCCACTGTGCTTCACTTGACATTCATGGAAGGGAAGGGATGAAGGAATACAGTAGACAGCACCACAAGGAGACACTCAGACAAATCCAGAACATGGATCTTACTTTTAAAAGTGCCAATGTTGTGGAGGATAAATACAAGAGAAGGCCCTGTTTTGGATCGAAGGGGACTAAAGGGACATACGAACCAAATGCAACGCTTCAGCCAGGAACGCTCCCTGGATGTGGGGCAGGAAGGAGGGAGAAATGGAAAGAGCTGTAAAAGGTGTTTTGGAGGACTTCCCTGGGGGCGCAGTGGTTAAGAATCCACCTGCCAATGCAGGGGACACGGGTTTGATCCCTGGTCCGAGAAGATCCCACATGCCATGGAGCAACTAAGCCTGTGCGCCACAACTACTGAGCCTGCGCTCTAGGGCCTGCCTGCCACAACTATTGAGCCCATGTGCTGCAACTACTGAAGCTCACGTGCCTAGAGCCCGTGTTCCGCAACAAGAGAAGCCACCAAAATGAGAAGCCCGCACACCGCAATGAAGAGTAGCCCCCGCTCACCGCAACTAGACAAAGCCTGTGTGCAGCAACAAAGACCCAACGCAGCCAAAAAACAAAAAGTGGTTTGGAACAACTAAGGAAAGTTGAATATGGACTGGATATTAAAAGATATTATAGGTCTATACTAAATAAATGGGGACTAGAGGAATCAAGGAAGTAAAATTAATACTGAACACAGATAAAGGAAAAAAGAGATGCCTTGGAAGGACAAGAGAATGGTAATACTGACATCTGACTTGTGTTCCCTAAATCTTCTCCCACCTCTTCCCTCAATCCTAAAATGGTTCTGTGTACAAGGCTTCTGAATACGAACCTCCTTGAAGAAAGTATACCAAGTTAAAAAACTTTCTCAAGTCTAGCTGCTAAGAGCCAATGTCTCTTTAAGACATGGTGCCAAGGGAGTGCCAAGGTGTTCAGGCTCGCCTGGAGGTGAAAGGTTGCCTAGGTAGGGTTATTTGTACCTCGTGATGGACAGCACTACCCTTTCCACTGAAAGGATAAGGACATCCTATACTCGCATTTGCATAGAGGACAAAAACCACATGAACAAAAGATGGGAAACAGGTAATCTGTCTTGAGTTTCTGCTAACTTCATTAGATGCATTTGTGAAGTATTTTTGGCCTTTGGATCTGTTGCTATTTGTAAACAACCATGAATAGATTTCGCTTACTGGAATTTATATGCTTCCTTAGTTTTCAAGTTAGTATTTCAAACAGGATTTATTTTCTTGTTTGCAATAATAATGTTAATGTAACCTCATGATAGAATTTTTAAAGCTATTGTGTGACTTGCCCCCGCGCCACTGGGAAAATTTTCACTTGCTTATTTTAGAATCATGTACTAAGCCCTACCACTGGAATAAACTTACATATATGTGTAATAAAGAGAATAATTGACACTACTAAAAAAAGACATTACAAAATTATTGTTTGTTTGCAGAAGTGGGTAACAGGTGAATATGAACGTGACTGTACCTATTTTTAGGAGTTACAGGCCAAGGTATTTAGAGGTAAAGTGTCAGGATGTCTGCAATGGGTTTCCAAATGGTTCAGGAAAAGAAAGTATATATATGTATACACACACACACATACACAGAGACACACACAGAGTAGTGAGGCAAAGTGTTCAAATAAAATCTAGGTGAAGGAAAAAAATCTGTTAACTTTTCTGTAGAGTTACAAATTTTCCAAATATACATTTGGGTAGAAAAATATTAATACAAGGTAGGGGAATTCCCTGGCTGTCCAGTGGTTAGGACTCCGCGCTTCCAGAGCAGGGGGCACGAGTTCGATCCCTGGTTGGGGAACTAAGATCCCACATGCCATGCCTTGCGGCCAAAGAAAAGAAATAAATGCTGAAAATGGTCAGTAAATATAAAATATTTTTTAAAAAAGAAAAATACAAGGTAAAACTTAGTTCCTTTGATAACATTATAATAATAAGATAAAGAACACAAAGAAAGGAGTTATTAGGTCTTTAACAAGTGATTTGAACTTTGTTTCAGAACCTAAAATATGCCTACTATCCATAAGCACAATATCCCTTTTGCATGACCAGTAGTTTTATAATACTTTTTTTTTTCTTTTTTCACTTTCCACAACAGGAAAAGTGTGCCCTCTGCCTGGAATGCTCATCCTTCCCCCAGGGAAGCGTTCCCAGATGTCACTGGAGAGGTGAAATTCCCCTTTATTTGCTTTGGGAAGTGGAGAGCAGGTTATTAAAACTTACCCACAACTCCATCACTGTAACATAATGGAACAGTCTGTCCAAGTGATTGTGAGGTTAACGGCTGACTTTCCTACTAATTAGAACCTCCAGGCAGACAGGGGCCGCGTCAAGTTCCTGCCCATTCATTTGTACTACACGGCCAGGCACACAGCTGCCACTCAATAAATATTTTTTAAATAAATGAGATATTATACAGCCCTTTAAAAAGAATGCATATGAAGACCACGTAACGAAAAAATGACTGACACAAGAAGTGTGAAGGACTATCATAAAGCTACTACGATTACAACAATGTGGAAAACTAAAACTTGGCAAAACCCCACAAACCACCAAAACTAAAACAGTAGCAAAATGGGGTGGGGGGAAGGTGAGAAAATGAGTTGTCTTGGAAAAATCTTAACAGTATGGTAGGTGCCAAAGGAATGAGGAAGGACTACAGTGAACTGGGGATAAGGGGACAGTAAGTAAAGCAAGGAGGGAAATCAGAGAAATAGTGAAAAATTTTCTCACTTGTTCAAATTTACAGATAAAGAAAAATCCTCAGTCCTAACTGTGAGGACAACCTGCCAAAAGGTAGCTGGGTGTTGACTCTGCCCAATTAATTGCCATCATTCACGGCTACAGGACATCCAGGTTCTACTTCCACCTCTGCTACTAACTCACTGTGTAAACTCCACGTGCATCACCTCCCTGGGCAGTTTCCTTACCGGCAAAATGACCAGTCACAGATCTAACCCTGAGCCCAGTACAGTGCCTGGTATACAGCAGGCCCTCAATCAACCCCCACCCTTAGAGGAGACAGTGGTTCCTTCTTGAGCTACACACAGCACACACAACACTGCACAGGGTTGGGACAAAAGCCACATGCAGCCCAAGTCCAAGCAATGATCACAGGGAAAGCCTTAACCTAAGTTCCCATGCTCTTCTCCCACCTAAAGAACAAAGTCTCAAGACTCTCTCCACCCACACCCCAGCAGAACACCCACACAAAACCAGCGCTCCATAAATGCATCTTGATAATTCTTTACCTCTGTGGCCCCAGTGAGCACTTCAACCTTCGTGGGTTCGCATGCCCACACCCCCAGCCTCACATAGCTCTCCAGGCCTGATTCTTGGCCCTCAGAGTTGAAAAGGTAGAGTTTCCTCCAGGGAATGTGCCACGCTCTTGCCTGGCAGGAATTTTCTATCAGAATCCCAGGACAGAGATTGACGCACATGGTCTCCACCCAGCAAGGGCTCAGCATCAAGACGGGTGCCACCTTTCACGTGCCACCATCCCTCCGCAGGGCGGGGGCTGGGTGAGCTTCCCCTGCCAGACGCATGCACTGTGTTTCCTGGTACCACCTCAAGTCCAGTGCCCATTTGAATGTCCTCCACTATGAGTGGGGTTTTTTTTTTTTTGGCTGCGCCATGCGGCATGCATGATCTTAGCTCCCCGACCAGAGATTGAACCTGTGCCCCCTGCATTGGGAGTGCAGAGTCTCAAACACTGGACCACCGGGGCAGTCTCCTGAGTGTTTTTAAACATTTCCCAGGTGCACACTGCGTGCCAGACCCTGCTAGGCCCTTCCTTAACACGTCTTGTCTCCTATTACATTCATCTCCCCTTCTAGATTGGAAGAAAGGTCCAGGTCTGACTGCATCCCCCAGCATACCTGACAGAGTGCTGAGCACACGATAGGTAGGTACTCAAGTAACTGCTGAACGAATTTCCCAAAGTCATCACTATAAGGATTGCCACAGAAAAGCAAAGGGCATGTGTTCTGACAGCTCCTACTTGGTTTTGCGGTTGGTGGGAAAACGATTTACAGGCTGATAACAGACTAAGGCCACATGCTGGGTGTTAGCCAGGTGCCCGGTGACCACAAGCGAGGGACTTCGTAGCACACTGAACCTTCGCACCAACTTTATGACCTAAGTACCACTGTTATTCACCTTCATAGATGGCAAACTGAGACTAGGAAAACTTCCAACAACTGGGCCAGGATCTTCACCACTTCCCCTAACACCCTCCTGGCAGTTCCTACTGTCACTAGGGCCCCACTATGAGGAGACTGTCTGGAATTAGGAACACAATGACGGGCTCCCAATGAGACTAGAAAGCCCACCCTCTGCACCTCAACAGATTCCCTTGGCTGAGGCCCCGTCCCACCCCTGGGGCAGCCACAGCAGCTCCTTCCCATCCTGTAGAGGGGCTTGGAGTGCCCACCTGCAGGGACAAGGTAAGATGAGGATCCCAATGAGATGAGAAGTAGGGGAGATGGCTAGAAGGCCAGGGGCCTTCTCCCTTGAGAGCATCAAAGACACAGATGTCCCAACAAGTACCTGAGACACTGGGGCACGTCCTTAAAACTGTTTCTTCATCTGCAAAATGGAGGCAAACAATGTGTATTCTGCCCAGTTGCTGTGATATTTGGAGCCAACGTATATAAAAAGCCCCTTAGGAGGTGCCCAGAATTGGCAGATATTATTATAATTTGCCATGTACAGGATTAGCCAGGCTCCCTGGAGAACTGAAGAGCTTTTTCAGTGGCTTCACAGCAGATCTTCCAGGACACTGTCCTAATTCATGCCTCTGACCAGTCCAAGGACAGATAAAGACTTGGTTTAGTGGGGAAAAAAACCACAACAAAGCAGAACTTGAGGCTTAGGAGGCTGGGTCTGGGTCTTGGCTCTTCCATTCCTGCTACAGGACCACAGCCCAGCCCTTTGCCTCCCAAAATGTCAGTCCCTCATCTGTAAAATAACATCACCTCCCTCTGGGTCTTCGTGTGTGTCTCAAAGAAGATCATGTGCACTCACTCAATTACCTTAACAATCATTTAATAATAAGCTGTCTCCGGGGTTACACCAATGAATGTAATACGGAGTCTATTTCGTTTTCATATTTATGCAACAAATGTTTAGTGAGTGACGACTCTATCCCAGGCACCGCCCTGAGGAGTCGGGTGAAGAGACACAGACCACATCTGCCCTCAGGGGCTTACAGTTGTTTTAAACAATATACCTAAAATTTTAGGATTAAAAGGAAAGTCATCAATCAACCAACCATTCTTTTTAGCCAATGAGAGATATGAGAGAAAAGAAAAGAGACACACCAAGGGTCACACAGCCAGGAAGAGGCGAGAGCAGAATCTGCACAGCGGTTTTTCAGTTTGCAGCCCAGTGTTCTTTGCACGAGAGAGTTTCTGCCTGAATAAAAATCTTTATGAAGATACCTGACCCTCCCACTTGTTCTCAACTCACTCACCGGCAGGCTTGTGACAGGGATTGGAAGACCTCTTCCATCTTTCGCTTACAATAGTATTTTAAAGTTCCTATCAAATAACGCTGAACCATTTAAAAATCCAACACCTGTGTCTTTGGTTACTATGCCTCTCTGTCCCAGGCACATCACTGCAGCATTGGTAGGAACCTTCAAGATCTCCCAGTTTGGCATGTCCCCAGTGTGATCTCTGCAACAGCAGATGTGAGGATTGGGGGGCTGCACACTCTTCCCTCTCTTGAGAGACCCCTCCATGCACACTGACCTTTTACAGGCTCTGCTGGGTCCTGTGAGAAAGGCTACATTTGACTGAGCTTAAGCCAGTAGTGCCTAAACAAGTTTGGCAACAGGCCCCATTTTTTTCCCTGCAGTGCCTATTAATGTTTGGAGGAAACCATGTTCTGAGGAGCAGACTGTGGGAAATGCTGATGGAATCTCCAAGAAGACACGTTGAAGAGGTGAAGTGCCTTGCTCAAGGTCACAGGACTGGTGAGTCTGAGAGTAAAGGCTAGAGCCTCAGGTCAGGAGAGGCTACTCTCCCTTTTGTTGGGTTTCCAGCTTCTCAAGGTCAGCGGCTGAACTTCTGGAGGTGGAGGAAGCAGAGCAGGCCCACACAGCCCTTGGGGCAGTGAACAAAGAGCTCATAAAAAATCAGTGACCCAAACAGCTCCGGCCTGAAGGACACGATGGAAGCTGATAAGTGGATCAAGAGAGCAACTAACAACAAGCAGTGAAACTAACCAGTCTAAGGTGCGGGCTCTAGAGGCAGTCTATCCCTGGAGCACGAAAACAGAACACAGCGCAGGGCAAATCTCAATTTTGGATACAGCCCTTCAGGCTGCCATCTAAAAATCATTCTGTTTTCTAGCCAGTTCAGGCCACTAAAGCTGCTCATGGGTTGAGAGCCTACTGTGTACAGGGCCCTGGGCCGGACATGGGGTGTCGCTGCACCAGACAAGGCCCTGCCTTTCAAGTCAGTAAAGTCTAGTGGAGCCAGCACAAAAGAGGTTCTCAAAACACCCTGGAATAAATGAGCTAGCCAGAGAAGATCTTTATTTTCATAAAAGAGACACTCATTGGTACAATCTGAGAGTGAAAGGCCCTGCAAGGAAAGAGTAACCCCTTATTTGAACAGGATAGGATGTTCACTGACTGACTGACCCACAGATGAATGAATGAATGAATGAATGAATGAAACAATCGATCAATTTCTCCAGCATGGGCTGAGTCCTAACCATCTACCATTTCAAGAAACTATCACAAGTCCATTTATAGGAAGGATTTACAAGAAGGGCAAGAGCTTCTCCCCTCAAAATTCTCCTCTTTAAACATCAGAAATTCCACTTGCCTAAAACCATTGCTGCACAGCTGAAGAAACTGAGGAGTGATATTATCCACCCAACATCACAAATGCCAGCAGAAAACTGCACTCCCCAGGGGCTTACTCTTCTAAAAATCCTATATTCTTGTGAGTTAGCACCCAGAAGTACAAGCAGCAAGTAAAGGTTGCTCAGTTAATGAGTGCTGTGGGACTAGGTCTTCCCACAACTAAGTCACTTGGTTAAAAGACAAAGTGTCCGTAAAGCTCAGGAGCAAAACTGCGTTCCCGCAGAAGGGAGTGAGGTCTGTGGGCAGCGCCCCCAGGGAGCCCCTCTCCTCGGGAACCTGGGGTTGGCTCCAGGCAAGCTTAGGTCCTGGTCCTTCTCACTGGCAGGCTTTGTCACAGTACCTCACCTCAAGGATCCAGGGTCCACCCTTTATCACTACTTGAACACTACTACACTTATCAGTCCAGAAATATCAGTGAGCACCTACTGTGTGCCAGGCAATGGGTAAACGACAGTGAGCAAAACAGGCAAGACCTGGCCCCACAGAGTTCACAGTCCAGTAAGAAAGGTAGACACTAAAAAGATAATTACATATAGGATAAGAAATCATGTCAATGGATTATCATTTCTCTTTTTTTTTTGGCCATGCAGCATGTGGGATTTCAGTTTCCCGAGCAGGGACTGAACCCATGCCACCTACACTGGAAGCATGAAGTCTTAACCACTGGACCACCACGGAAGTCCCAGATTATCATTTCTAAAACACAAGTCTGGCCCTATCAATCTTCTGATAGAGAAATCTTCCTAGGTTCCTCACTCTATGTGGGATTAAAAATAAACAAACAAAAATGAAAACAGCTGCCTTAATTGGGTGCTTACTCAATACCAGGTGCTTTACTATGATTAACTCAGGACATGCTCCAACAACCCACTGCAGGAGGTACTATTATTATCCCCATCGACCAAGGAAGAATTAAAGTTTTCTACTTAACCACTGCTTACTGTGTGCGCAAAAGCCCATCCACCCCCCAGCCAAGACCCGGAATTCCCTGAGAATTCATATCTTACTCAACTTGCTGTCTCTTGTGCCCACAACAGTATTTCATAAACTCCCAATGAATGAATAATCAACTGATTGATCAATGGGCTGGTTTCCTTCAAGGCATTATCTGCGTAATAAGCTCAATTTTTGGAACAAGTACTGGTCAGCGTCCTAATGGTCATGCGAGAAGTAGCTGTGATGTTGTGAAAAGAGCCAGAGCCAACCCCCGGAGGCCTGAAACCGCAGCTTGGCTCTGTGTGAACCTGGACAATCATTTCCTCCCTCTAGGCCTCACTGCTTCCCACTGTCCTGATGGGGAAGCAAGAAACCAGACAGTGAGCCTAGGACCTCTGCTGGCTCTACACATTTACGTCTCTGAAACCTAATGGGGGGCAGGGGCCGGGGCTCAGGAAGACCTCTGAAACTGCACTCTGCCTGCTTTTAGAACGGTGTCTCAAATTAAACGTTTTAGGGAGGGTGACTGATCAGGTCTATGGGGGTGAGTGAAGAACTTCCTCTTCGACCATAGCTCAGTGGGCATATTTATCCTAATAAAGTAGATTTACTCCCTATGACAAAAACCCCTTTCCAGAGAAATATTTTGGACGAATACGGGTGAGACTGCCACCCCCAACTGTACACCAGAATAGAGGGGCTGGTGAAATGAAAGAGCCTGTGTTCATATGCTGGAAGCAAACAAAACCCAAACCACACTCTCCACTCCTACACTCTCCTCTGGGAAGGCCACGTGAGTGTGGTCAAGGCCACTGCGAACATGGGCCTAATGGCTGCATGTGGTCCATAAGCTATGACCACAGGAGAACTCGCCACTCGGCAAGCATGGGTCTGTCTGTCACTCAAAGTGAGAGCAATGGGTAGGAGCTGGGGCTCCGCGGCAAGACAGAGTATTTGTTGGTCTTTTGTTGCTTGGGTTGGTTTTGAGGGAATTTCTGTCCTCACGTCACCTAATGGACATAATGGGGGTAACAACACATCTCCCTTCCTCACCACGGTGAGAATTAAATGAGATGAGTAAGCCAAGTGATCCACACAGAGCCTGACACACAGTACATACTCAGATTGTTGCCAAGGATGGTGGTGGTAGTGGATGAAATCATCTGAGTCAGGAAATCCAACCCAAGGCTCTCCCAACCCACTCCAGGATCCAGAGAGAAGCAGGTGATCCTGGGATGAACGCTACTGGAAGAGCAGACTTGGATACTTTTCAGAAAAGAAACAAACAGGTGCCCACTCTTGGGAAGGACCCAGCCTGTCCAGGTGCCCTGGGCCTCAGGATAATCACTGGGTCCCTGTAAGGACAGAGGCTCGCCAGGGCCATTGGGAAACAGAGAGACCTGAGAAGACGAACTTCCTCAGAGTAAAGAGAAGGGGGAGGAAATTACAACCATGGAGAGATACCCCTGTTAACCCAACAGACTGGCAAAAATTAAAAAGCATGAAGAGCTGAGGTGTGGCAGGAGGCGGGCAAACAGGAAATCTGGTATCCTGCCGATAACTGGTGCTCTTTAGAGAATGATTTGGCAGCATTTATCAAGATCTTAAATGCAAGCAAAGGATGGCCCAACAACTTCACTCCTCGATAACCATCTACCTAAGAGAACTATCTGCTCATGTGCTTGGAGGCGTAAGCCAGAAAGTGCATCAAAGCACTCCACTGCTGTAAGGGCGAAAAACAGAACCCACCCACCCCCCACCACCAACAGGAAAACAGCTCGATAAACAGTGAGATTCTCATGCCATGGATACGATACTCACTTTGCAACAAAACAAGTTAGACTCACATGTACTGTCTTGAAAACATTTAAAGACATATTATTGAATGTTTTAAAAAGGTTACAGGGGCTTCCCTGGTACTGCAGTGGTTGCGAGTCTGCCTGCAAATGCAGGGACATGGGTTCAAGCCCTGGTCCGGGAAGATTCCAGATGCTGCGGAGCAAATGGGCCCGTGTGCCACAGCTGCTGAGCCTATGCTCTGGAGTCCGTGAGCTGCAGCTGCTGAGCCCACGTGCCACAACTGCTGAAGCCCACGTGCCTAGAACCCATGCTCCACGACAAGAGAAGTCTCTCACTGCAATGAGAAGCCTGCGCACCACAGCGAAGAGTAGCCCGGGCTCGCCGCAACTAGAGAGGGCCCACGCACAGCAATGAAGACCCAATACAGCCAAAAATAAATAAATAAAATAAACGAATTTTTAAAAAATTATTAAAATAAATAAATAAATAAAATAAAAAGGTTACAGAATAGACCAGCAAGCACAGTATGACAGACTGTATTTAAAGAACAGAAAGAAAGAAAAAGGAAAGGAAGGAAAAAATGACTTTGTTTTTCTATGTATATAGACTCCTAGTAAAAGCTCTGGAAGGAAATTCACAAAGTAGGTCACAGTGGTTATTCTGGGAAAGGTAGGAGTGGGGTGGGTGCTGGGAATGAAACTTGGGGATCAATGGGGATTTCACTCTTATTTTTAACTAGAAAAACGTACCAATGCATTTCTTGGGTATTTAAATTAAATTAATACATTTATTTTTAAGGAACAAAAAAGAGGAGGTGGAAGGAACAGGAAGAGATGATGACTTCAAGAGAAGATGTAGCTGCCGAGAGCTAAGGGTCTGCCTTCACCTCCTCTTGGGGGACTGGCCACCCACAAATGCAGACACAACACATCTGAGCATAAGCCCATAGTTTCTTGGAATGACAGAATCAGATATTTAATGCTATACCACATCAGTTCTATATACCAACTCTTCCTTCTAAATCTTAGAAAAATTCCCTCATACAGGAAAGGTATCCTTCCTCTGGTGTCAGAAACTCAAGGTATGAAAACGGGACACATGAAATTTTGCTATCTCCAAATTCTTGTTGGCCTCCACTGACTTATAAGAAGTCCTGCATTACATTTAATTGTTGCATGTAAGAATTTTTTTTAATTTTAATTTTTAAAGATACTTTTACCTTTCCTTGTTTTCTTCCATTTCTCTGAAGACACACTGATTCATTACTCTGGAACTGTCCATAGACACTGTGTGGCAGATCCAGGTCTTCTTTCTGAAAAAGGAAAATAACCAACATTTATAACCTGGGTACATTTATGTTAACACAAAGAGATGCATTAAATACATACAAAAGGAATATGTCAAAGGTTGCCTAGTGTCCATCAAAATCCATTCTCCCCTTTGTCCATAGGTTACTTGAGTTTCATCAAGGACTACATTTCCCAGGCATCCTTGCAGCTAGGTGCAGCCAGGTATCTGAGTTCCCAATGGAATGTGAAAGGATGTGATATGTTCCACTTCTCCACGTAGGTCTCAAGACATGGGCATGCCTTGTCCATCCTTCCCCTTGGTTCCCACTGGCTGGAACTCAGCTCTGACCATGCAGATGATGACAATGCACTTGGAAATAACAAAGGAACAAGACAGAAGGCACTTGGGCCTGTGACTGACTGCATGGAGCACAGGTGCCCTCTCTCCTGGGAACTACTACCTTAGAGAGAAATGTCTTTGTTCTTTAAGTCACTTTAAGTTTAATAAAACTTTAAGTTTTATTGGGTCTTGTTTTTATGGCTGGTTAAGTCTCACTGAGTTGGCACTACAGTTAAATATTATCACTGGGGCCCTTCTGAGGGTGGGTTTGGTTATTTGGAGCTTGGGACAGTCTGTGTCTGTGGAGACAGGTGAGTCCAAATTATTTGGGGTCACAATTTTGGTAAAACCACATGCAATTTCAAGTAGGTACTCAATCAGTGTTCGATGGATGAAGAGGTGTTAATAAGCATGTAATCTCTTCCTGTGTGAAGCGCCTTGAAAGCAGAGCACCTGGTATGGAATTAGGAACACTGGGACCCACAAGTATGACTTGTGAGCTTCACTTCACTAAACAACTACTCGGGATGGTAAAATGCCACCTGAATGTACACGATACCCACATTTAAGGATTTTAGTCTCTGCTTAGGAGTGACAGAGACTAGGAAACACAGGGACAGAGACAGAGAGACAGAGCTAGAGGGAGAACATTCCAATGGTGGAGGATTCGGCCCACTATTCCACTCCCTGCACGTCTGCCCCAGGATGAGTCTGAGCTACAACTCGGAGGTTCCCTCTCCAGTCTCAGGAACTGCATTCCTCACCACTCAGGGTGTGGCTTTAGCATTAAAAGATAGATTCTCTTTCTGCACCATGGCCCAAACATGAACCAGCTACTTCATTTGTAACCAAAGAAACAGCTGTCATTTTCAATGCAGGAAGAACTGGCTGTGCAGACCATATTGAGGGATGGTGTCTTGGTCTCCAGCCTGGAGCCTCCTAGGCAAAAAGGGGTCCAGGATAGTTTTGACACCCATGACCTTCACGCTGGTGCTGTCATTATGGCCCAGCTCCACTGCATCAGCAGTTTTGATGGTTGAGCATCATAGGCTGTTTGGCCAAATCTCCTCCAAAATCCTCCATCTGCTCCACTGTGGGTCTGGCTTTCTCCCAGATCAAAGCACCATGTGAACAAACTTTCAGATCCAGGTGAGCAGGACCAGATACCTGGGACCCTGCACCATGATGTGTTGGACAGTCAGTGTTGGGGAGAATCCCCAGCCACAGCCTCCAACTCTGCTCTTTAACTTGCAAAGAGCACACTAAGAGGTATTTTTAGCATCTGGATTCCTGTCTGAGGCCACTGCCCTGGCTTCCATCAGAGCTTAACTTCTTCAGCTGTGGCATGTGCATTATGCAGGGACCCAGAACAAGGCAAGAGGGAAGATATGGACCCTGGAAGGAGGGATGTGGATGTGAATGTGGAAGGGTAATGGGACTTGAACTCAGAGTCCCAGAGGTGCTACTGCATTTCTGCCACGAAGGGAGAGGGGAGAAATCAGTAGCTCACACCAGGGTCACTTCTGCGGCTGTGAACACCTTGGCCCACCTCACCTTGGCCTGGAAGTCAAGTTTGCTCAGTGTAGCAAGCTCTTACACAGCACAGTAACTGCTGCAAGAGGATTTGATACCTACATCCCAAATGACGCCAACAGCAAACTCTCCTCTAAGTCACATTTCCCCTGCAGCAACGAGGTCAGAGCCTGCCTTCACAGGCTAATTCTGGGTCAGGGTTTCAGGTTTTCCCTCCTGGTGTTGGAGAAGGTATTCTGTAGACAGCCATCAAGAAACCACTGTCCTTCAGCCCGTGGCTAGGAGCCGGCACTGGGGACACCCATCTCTGTATCCCAGCACTGAGGGATGCCCAAGGTGCAGACACTGACATGGATTATTTCATTGAATTCTCACATCAGCCCTAGGAGGCAGGCACTGCCTCACTCTATGAAACGGAAAACTGGGTTAAGATTTGTCGAAGGCCATACAGACACCAAATGACAAAGCCACGACTTGAACCAGGGGGTTCAAGTCTGTGTTCCTAACCACTGTATTTTTTTTTAACATCTTTATTGGAGTATAATTGCTTTACAGTGTTGTGTTCGTTGCTGCTGTATAACAAAGTGAATCAGCTATATGTATACATATATCCCCATATCCCCTCCCTCTTAAGCCTCCCTCCCACCCTCCCTATCCCACCCCACTAGGTGGTCACAAAACACTGAGCTAATATCCCTGTGCTATGCAGCTGCTTCCCACTCCCTATCAGTTTTACATTTGGTAGTGTATATATGTCAATGCCACTCTCTCACTTCGTCCCAGCAACCCCTTCCCCCTCCCCGTGTCCTCAAGTCCATCCTCTACAACTGCATCTTTATTCCTGTCCCGCCCCTTGGTTCTTCAGAACGATTTTTTCCTTTCTTTTCTTTTTTTTAGATTCCATATACATGTGTTAGCATACGGTATTTGTTTTTCTCTTTCTGACTTGCTTCACTCTGTATGACAGACTCTAGGTCCATCCACCTCACTACAAATAATTCAATTTTGTTTCTTTTTATGGCTGAGCAATATTCCATTATATATATGAGCTGCATCTTCTTTATCCATTCATCTGTTGATGGACACTTACTTAGGTTGCTTCCATGTCCTGGCTATTGTAAATAGTGCTACAATGAACACTGGGGTACACGTCTCTTTTTGAATTACGGTTTTCTCACAGTATGTGCCCAGTAGTGGGATTGCTGAGTCATATGGTAATTCTATTTTTGTTTTTTAAGGAACCTCCATACTGTTCTCAATAGTGGCTTTATCAATTTACATTCCCACCAACAGTGCAGGAAGGTTCTCTTTTCTCCGCACCCTCTCCAGCATTTACTGTTTGTAGATTTTTTGATGATGGCCATCCTGACTGGTGTGAAGGGATACCTCACTGTGGTTTTGATTTGCATTTCTCTAATGATTAGTGATGTTGAGCATCCTTTCATGTGTTTGTTGGCAATCTGTATATCTTCTCCAGAGAAATGTCTATTTAGGTCTTCCACGCATTTTTGGATTGCGTTGTTTGTTTTTTTGATATTGAACTGCATGAGCTGCTTGTATATTTTGGAGATTAATCCTTTGTCAGTTGCTTCGTTCTTTTCTCCCATTCTGAGGGTTATCTTTTCGTCTTGTTTATGGTTTCCTTTGCTGTGCAAAAGCTTTAAGTTTCATTAGGTCCCGTCTGTTTATTTTTGTTTTTATTTCCACTTCTCTAGGAGGTGGGTCAAAAAGGATCTTGCTGTGATTTATGTCATAGAGTGTTCTGCCTAAGTTTTCCTCTAAGAGTTTTTTAGTGTCTAGCCTTACATTTAGGTCTTTTATCCACTTTGAGTTTATTTTTGTGTATGGTGTTAGGAAGTGTTCTAATTTCATTGTTTTACATGTAGCTGTCCAGTTTTCCCAGCGCCACTTTTTTTTTTTTTTTTTTTTTTTTTGTGGTACACAGGCCTCTCACTGATGTGGCCTCTCCGGTTGCGGAGCACAGGCTCCGGACGCGCAGGCCTAGCGGCCATGGCTCACGGGCCTATCCGCTCCGCGGCATGTGGGATCTTCCCGTACCAGGGCACGAACCCATGTCCCTTGTATCGGCAGGCAGACTCTCAACCACTGCGCCACCAGGGAAGCCCCCAGCGCCACTTACTGAAGAGGGTTCTTTTCTCCATTGTATGTTCTTCCCCCTTTATCAAAGATAAGGTGACCATATGTGCGTGGGTTTATCTCTGGGCTTTCTATCCTGTTCCATTGATCTGTATTTCTGTTTTTGTGCCAATACCAAAATGTCTTGATTACTGTAGCTTTGTAGTATAGTCTGAAGTCAGGGAGCCTGATTCCTCCAGCTCTGTTTTCCTTTCTCAAGATTGCTTTGACTTTCAGGGTCTTTTGTGTTTCCATACAAATTGTGAAATTTTTCATTCTAGTTCTGTGAAAAATGCCAGTGGTAGTTTGATAGGGATTGCACTGAATCTGTAGATTGCTTTGGGTAGTATAGTCATTTTCACAGTGTTGATTCTTCCAATCCAAGAACATGGTATATCTCTCCATCTGTTTGTATCATCTTTAATTTCTTTCATCAGTGTCTTATAGTTTTCTGCATACAGGTCTTTTGTCTCCTTAGGTAGGTTTATTCCTAGGTATTTTATTCTTTTTGCTGCAATGGTAAATGGGCATGTTTCCTTAATTTCTCTTTCAGATTTTTCATCATTAGTGTATAGGAATGCAAGAGATTTCTGTGCCTTAATTTTGTATCCTGCTACTTTACCAAATTCATTGATTAGCTCTAGTAGTTTTCTGGTAGCATTGTTAGGATCCTCTATGTATAGTATCATGTCATCTGTAAACAATGACAGTTTTACTTCTTCTTTTCTGATTTGGATTCCTTTTATTTCTTTTTCTTCTCTGATAGCTGTGTCTAAAACTTCCAAAACTATGTTGAAGAATACTGGTGAGAGTGGACAACCTTGTCTTGTTCCTGATCTTAGAGGAAATGGTTTCAGTGTTTCACCATTGAGCACGATGTTGGCTGTGGGTCTGTCATATATGGCCTTTATTATGTTGAGGTAGGTTCCCTCTATGCTCACTTTCTGGAGCGTTTTTATCATAAATGGGTGTTGAATTTTGTCAAAAGCTTTTTCTGCCATCTATTGAGATGATCACGTGGTTTTTCTCCTTCAATTTGTTAATATGGTGTATCACATTGATTTGCGTATACTGAAGAATCCTTGCATTCCTGGGATAAACCCCACTTGATCGTGGTGTATGATCCTTTTAATGTGCTGTTGGATTCTGTTTGCGAGTATTTTCTTGAGGACTTCTGCATCTACGTTCATCAGTGATACTGGCCTATAGCTTTCTTTTTTTGTGACATCTTTGTCTGGTTTTGGTATCAGGGTGATGGTGACCTCGTAGAAAGATTTGGAAGTGTTCCTCCCTCTGCTATATTTTGGAAGAGTTTGAGAAGGATAGGTGTTAGCTCTTCTCTAAATGTTTCATAGAATTCACCCGTGAAGCCATCTGGTCCTGGGCTTTTGATTGTTAGAAGATCTTTAATCACAGTTTCAATTTAAGTGCTTGTGATTGGTCTGTTCATATCTTCTATTTTTACCTGGTTCAGCCTTGGAAGGTTGTACTTTTCTAAGAATTTGTCCATTTCTTCCAGGTTGTCCATTTTATTGGCATAGAGTTGCTTGTAGTAGTCTCTCATGATCCTTTGTACTTCTGCAGTGCCAGTTGTTACTTCTTTTTTATTTCTATTTCTATTGATTTGAGTCTTCTCCCTTTTTTTCTTGATGAGTCTGGCTAGTGGTTTATCTATTTTGTTTATCTTCTCAAAGAACTGGTGTTTAGTTTTATTGATCTTTGCTACTGTTTCCTTCATTTCTTTTTCATTTATTTCATTTATTTCTCATCTGATCTTTATGATTTCTTTCCTTCTGCTAACTTTAACAACTGTAAATATTTATGCACCCAACTTAGGAGCACCTCAATACATAAGGCAAATGCTAACAGCCGTAAAAGGGGAAATTGACAGTAACACAACCATAGTAGGGGACTTTTAACACCCCACTTTCACCAATGGACAGATCATCCAAAATGAAAATAAATACGGAAACACAAGCTTTAAATGACACACTAGACCAGATGGACTTAATTGATATTTATAGGACATTCCACCCCAAAACAACAGAATACACTTTCTTCTCAAGTGCTCATGGACCATTCTCCAGGATAGATTATATCTTGGATCACAAATCAATCCTCGGTGAATTTATGAAAATTGCAATTGTATCAAGTATCTTTTCCAACCACAACACTATGAGACTAGATATCAACTACAGGAAAAAAAACTTTTAAAAAATGCAAATACATGGAGGTCAAACAATACGCTAACCAAGAGATTACTGATGAAATCAAAGAGGAAATCAAAAAATACCTAGAAACACATGACAATGAAAACAAGACGACCCAAAACCTATGGGATGCAGCAAAAGCAGTTCTAAGAGGAAAGTTTATAGCAATACAATCTTACCTCAAGAAATAAGAAAAATCTCAAATAAACAACCTAAACTTACATCTAAAGCAATTAGAGAAAGAAGAACTAACCACTGTATTATAATGTTCAAGGTAAAGCTCAGTACTGGTTGAATGTATGAATGAATGAATGAACAAATAGTTTCAAAAGCAGTTTCAGGGTTGTGGGGAGACAGTGTCTCTCTAAAGCCCTACAGGGATTGACCTCACCCACCCTGGATGCCCTGGTGATATTCTCAGACCCCTCCCAGGACAGCCATTCAGCCCCTGAACACTCATTCTGAACCCAGAATTGCCAACTTCTGTAGGCGTTTATGTGCTCATTACTGCTGTCGGTAATGACCAGAGCTACCACTGACTCAGAACCTCCTATTTGCAGGCAGTAAACTCATGGCTCTCACACAGAGGCTCCTCTCATCCACCCGCAGCCACCCAGGGAAGGCAGAATCACACCCATCTTAGGGACGGCACAACTGGAGTTCACAGCAGTTGTGATTAGCTTGTGATTAAGGTCACAGCACTTATGAGAGGGCAATTTTCAAAGTCTGAGGAGCTGGCTGAGCAGCTCAGACCTCTCCTCCACCCCACAAGACCCACCACTCACCTTGGGTAATCAGCAAGTCACAAAGATGAGTGCTGTTCTAACTCTTCAGCCAGCAAGCTCTGTATTAATCTAAAGCTAATCAGTATTTCCTATGCCAGTCGCTTCCTCTTCCACGGAAGAAGAATCCTAATTCTCCCCACCACTGCCCCCTTCCTCTCCTCAGCTGGCTGGATCAGTGGTGACCAGCATCTGCTCAGCATCAACTTCCTATCAGGTGTCCACTGGACACCAAATCTTGCTAATTCTTCTTTGAAAAATATCTCTTCTCAGGAAGACCAAGTGTTGGTGAGGATGTGAAGCAACCAGAACTCTCATATCCTGCTGCTGGTGGGAGCATAAATGGGTCCAATCACTCTGGAAGACGGTGGCAATATCTATTCAACCTGCATTTGCTCCTAGGTACATACATGCACCATTCTGGTACATATTTTCCAGAATGTTCTCAGTACTACTATGCATAACAGTCCTGTATTAGTTTCCTACTACTATTATAACGAATAACCACAAACTTAGTGACCTAAAACAACACAAATTTGTCATCTTATAGTTCTGGAGGTCAGAAATGGGTCAGCAGGACTGCATTTCTTCTGGAGGCTCTAGGGGAGAATCCATTACCTTGCCTTTTCCAGCTCCTAGAGGTCACCTGTATTCCTCGGCTCATGGCCCCTTTCCTCCTTTTCAGAACCAGCAACATAGCACCTTCAAATCTCCCTCTTCTCTCACCTCTGCTTCCATCGTCATATCTCATCCTCTGACCAGACCCTCCTGTATCCCTCTTACAAGGATCCTTGTAACTACACTGGGCCCACCCAGAGAATTCAAGATCATCTCCCCATGTCAAGACCCTTAACTTAATCACATCTACAAAGTCCCTTTGCAACATAAAGTGACATAGTCACAAGTGTTACCAGTGAATGGCACCTGTGACCAGGGATGAGGTCATGAATATCTTTCGAGGGGCCAGTATTTGGCTTACCTCCAGCTCCAAACCAGAAGTGACCCAAATGCCCATCAACAGTAGAATGAATGAAATAAAAGGTGGTAATTCACAGCGTATGAGAACATATGATCCACAGCGCTACATGCAACAAGGATGACTCTCACAAGACAACAATGAACCAATGACATCAAACACAAGAGCGCTTGCTGTATGAGTTTGTCTGTAGGAAAGGCAGAACCAGGTAAAGTTTGTCTATTCAACAGTTTCCCCCAAGTCTACCAGAGTTTCCATAATCCTCTCAAAAAGAAGGTTGCCGCTTGTTTGTTTTCTATAAATCAATACAGACATGCTACATTTCCCAACTTTGCATCCCACAATTGGTGGTCAACAGTTATGAAAATTCAATAAATGCGTTTATAACTATAGAAGAAGGAGGGAGAGAGGAAAAGAAGGAGGGGGAGAAAGAGGAGAAAAAGCAGCAGCAACAGTGTCTCTGCCTCTCTCATCCATTTCCACTCCACAGGCATGTGTCATTTCACCTCTGGATGAAGCAGGTCCCAGGTGACTTCCTCACCACCCCCAATCCTGACAAGAGCTGTTCACCAGACAGACCTGGAATGTTCCCCTGACCCCCGCTGCATGGTCCTTCCTCTGCCTCTCCTTCACTCCTTTTACCCACCTGACATACCCATGGACACGCCCACCTGGCACACCACCATTGCCCCCCAGGAATCCCCCCCAAACTCCTGTAGGACTTGCAATACAAGCCACACCATTTGCACTTAATTGCTACTGTCACATATTAATTGCTAATAGTAACAAGTGCCTTAATCTAGTCTCCCCAAACAGACTGCAAACTCTCAAGAACAGAAATCAGGTCTTTCCCATTCAATTTTCCGCCTCCTAGTTCTGACTGCATGTGAACGCCTAATGCTAATTCATAATAACTACTAATGATATAACACCTAACATGCATCAGGTTCAGTATTTCTCAAGCATTACCTCATTTCCTCTTCTCCTACTCAATGAAGTGGATGCTATCATGATCTCCCTTTTGAATAGAAGGAAATTGAGGCACAGTTAATTGATGACTAATTAACTTGCCCAAGGTCCCAAAAATCATCACTAGAGGATGGGATTTGAACCCATGCAATCTAATTCCAGAGCCCACTCTGCTTCCATAATGCCCCACCTGAGTTGGGTTAGGCATATAGTTGGTGCTTAATAAATACTTGACAAAAAAAAGATATACTAAGGGAAAAAAAAACCTTCACAGCATGCAAATAACAAATTAAGACTCTTCACCAAATATTCTTTTCAGCCTCAGATCTCAGAAGGGAACACACCCCCTGGAGAGATTTGTAGAAGCCTGCCTGTTCCTGGCTCTGAATCATGCTTGGCTCTTGGGGGCTTTATAAACATTTATCAGTAAACAACAGTCAGGGTTTGTTCTCCAGGCTTTTATCAAAACAGGGAGAGAGCTGGATACATTTTTTCTTTTTCTGTCCGCCAAAGTCAGAGTTGAAGGCCGACTGGACAAGTGGGGCTGTGACCACAACGCCCCAAGCCACCCGCCCCAGATGACCTCACCTCTATAGTGGCCAAAAAATGTGGCCCAGAGGCCTTGACTAAAAACAAGGCCACTGCCCCTGAGGGCTGCCGTGGCCAGAGATAAACTGAACCGGAGACAATGACACGGGCAGCCCTGCCGCGCGGGGACATCACGCCGTGGCCCACAGTGCCGGCAGCCAGCTTGAGCCCATGCAGTGCCTTCCCTTGAGGCCGGCCCCTTGGTCAGATACCAAACAGTGCTCTGGCCACTGGCGTGGACACAGCGGTGCACCCTCATCCCCCCACAGACTGGCTCGAAGCGTCTGCGTGGGTGCGGATGAGAGTCTGGGCCTGGGCCGCAGACTACTCAGGAGACAGCGCTCTCAAACGGCTGCCTCTAAGGAGGGATGTGGGACTGGCCGGAGGTTACGGAGGGCTTCAGTTACAGCTGTACCACTAGCGGTTTTGCAAGAACAAAAAAGGGTTGACATATTTGGGGGTTACTAAAACTATCTCAAAGTTTAAAAAAAACACTGATCATTACAGCACAGTGTGGTGAAGCAGTAACGGAGAGATGTACAGTTACAAGGGGGCAGCACCTGCGGCGGCCCGAGAGAACCGGGGATGGGATCTGGCCTCAGTGGGCTCTGTGCCTCTGGGCAAAATGAGACAATCTACAATGAGTGCTTAGCCAAGGAGATGTACTCAGTTAGTGGTCGTTGTTATCTATTTTTATTTGTATTTTTACTCCATCCTTCCTGGAAGCCAGGCATTGTGAGGTCTGGGCGTGGCACTGCAGTTGGACGCAAGAAGTTAGAAATGAGGTCTCCACAGCCACCCTCAAAGAGACACTTGGTAAACTCAACCACTCTCGTCCCCACAGGCTTTCCCAGGCCCCCCAGTGACTCCCTGGCGCTCCTGCCGTGCTCCCCCCTCACCCAAATCCCACCAATATGTGCTTGTGTCTCCCCGACTGCACCAGGTGCAGTGGCACCCCAACTGGGAGCACACTGAGAGGTACAATGCTTGCAGACCAGAAGAAAACATTCAGTCAACTGTCCACTGTCATGAAAGATGACACAAACGTACTGCAGAATCAGGGCACCTCGGAGGCCACTGCATGCAGCTGAAGAAATAAAGTGGCCCTCATGGGAGTTGGCCACCCCAGGATCACAGAAAAACGAGGCTTCAAGCGGCAAAATCCCCCAGTACCAACCTGAGCCCTTAAGTCACTCTCTTAAAGGAAGATGTATGCTGGGGACACAAGGACTCGAGTGTTACATTTCTAGACACAATGTCAAGATGCCCTGATGATGAAATGGATGCAACAGGCTAATGCCATTATCACAAGCACTCCAACAAGGATTCTGGACTCCCCTCTTGCCAGGTAGCCTCCAGCTTCAGCGGTTGGCTCTCCACATGGCTCAACTGCAGGGAGAGGCCAAGGTGAGTATGCCCCAGGAGTGGGAACAGCTCCAGCTCTCACTGAATATGTAAAGGCTGCATGGCTTCCATCACATGCTCCTTTGGGGAGATGGGGACAGGAGGTTAGGTCAGTCCTCAGGTCCCCGTTGCAAGTCTCAGTCTTCCCAGTGGAAGATCAGATCCCAGATCCCAGAATGAGGGTTTGGTGGGGATACCACCAATGGTCAAGTCCTGCCCAGCTCCTACCCCCTGTCTTTAGGCCAAAGTGTGTTCCGATTTCAACCAGGGCATCTCCTGTCGTATACGATCCATATGCCGGGTTCTTGGGTAAGTTCCCATCCTATAAAATAGTTCCAATGCAACAAAAAAGTTTGAAAAACCTTGCTTTTTACAAAACCACTTCCTCCTACCTGCCTCTCTCTAACTCTCTGCAACGATGTATCTGGTGGACACTTTGTTTTTGTTGGTGGGCAGAGAGCATGTTCATCCATTCACAGAGGATCCAAAGGTAGGAGGAAGTGAGACACAGTGGTGAGAGCAGCCTGGGGTCTACTGTCTGTGCTGCCCACTATAAGACGGACACTGCCCAAGCACAGTCCATCCAAGTGAGGGCATGCAGGCTACACAGGGATCTGGGAACCATGTCATCGCTGCCACCACTGTCATCACTGCCCTCCTCACCACCACAGGCAACGGTGACGGCAGCCTTCCTATGTGCCAGGCACGCTGCAGAGGGCTTCAAATGTCTGATCCCATGTGACACTCTCAGCAATGCTGTAAGGTAGGGACTCGTACCTTCTTCTTGAAGATGAGGAAACTGAGGCAAGGAGGGGTTTAAGTGACTTTCCTAGGCCCACAGAGCTAGTGAGTGGAAGAATCAGGGCATAAGCATAAACACAGGTATGCCTGTCTCCACCCCACCCCCTCAACAGAAGTACAAAAGGAAGATGACAGTCATGTAAAATGGCCCTAGAAAAGGCCCTGTGCCAATGTTGTCAGCTGGGAATAAAACTGGATCCCTCGGGCAGGGAAAGATTTTCTGACCTGATCCTTCACCAACCAGGACATTCATTAAAGTGAACTCTGTAAAACTGACATACATCACACTCACAAACTCAGCTCAAGGACAGCAGTCCGGTTTGCCTCACCATCATTCATTACTTGCAAAGACAAATGCTTACATACAGCATGCTTCATGCCCAAAGAGTGCTTCAAAAAAGCCCAACTATAAATAATGGTTCATGAAACTGTATGTAGCTAGCCAACTGAAGACAATATAAAATTCACTGGAATCAAGACATATCAAGGACCTACTCTATACCTGCATTAAGTCACACAAGAACCCCACGGGATGCGCACTGTTATCCACAGTTTACATAGAAGGAAACAAACTCCAGCTTAAGCAGCTTGGCGAAGCTCCAGCAGCTACAAGTGGACCACGGGGACTGAACAGTGGGATCTGTCTTACTCCTAGATCCAGGCCTCCAAACTTCTCATATCCCATATACTCTGGCACCTGAGTAAATATGCAGCCCGATTCCCCTAGAAAACTCTCTAGCTAAATCTTAGCTCCATCTCTGTGCTCTGAACCCAAGTATCAGCGGAGAAAGTCCCTACCAAGGGGAGGACCAATCACGGTCCCTGACACCGGAGAGCAAATTCTAAAGTTAGCGGGAAAATCCTGCAGAGCCCAGAATTCCCCTGGAAAGCCCCTTAGGAAGGTGTGTCCTAGAGTGGGGTGCCCCATCCCTTGAGAAGCCCAGCTCTGAGTAGGTGTCTGTGTATTTAGCCACACTCCAGGTAAAGTCAGTGGTCGGGACAGAGGGAACACACAGACCTGTAACCCTCAGACTCACACACAGGGCTCCTGAAAGTAACTGGGGCATGCAGGATGTGCGGCCAGCTCTCACCACCCCCAATCTCCCCCGACCCCTACAGAATATACACTCACTTAAGTGGAAGAGCGGGATTCAACGTTTTTTTCTGTCTTCTAAGAGCTTCTAGTTCAGTTAACATAAGTCAAAATTAAGAAGGATGTGATTCCATGATACCATAATTCCCCAATAGCATGATGTACCATAAACTGCTAACAGATCTATACTGTAAATGATTAAAACATTCACAGTACAGATAACTGGTTGAGGCCTTGAGTTCTGAAGTTAAGACTATGAGGACTCTAATTTGACCTCTGCCACTTGGCAGCTGCAAGAGCTCGGAAAGGGCTGCTCTGTGCCTTTGTTTCCCCAACTATAAAACAGGGTGGCAGTGGTGTCAGTTCCATGGGGCTTTTGTGGGGATTCGATGAAACAGTGCCAGTGAAGAGCCTGGCACAGTGCTCCACGAAGGTTGATGTCCTCTCCCCTTTACAAGAAACAGAAAGACGAAAAAGCAGAGGGCCTCGGGGAGAGGTTAACAACTTGTTGGAGGTCCCACAGTGAATGAGTCCAGAGTCCACACTGTAGTTAGCACTGTGGGTCTCGAGGGGCAAGGTGTGAGAGAGGGGGTCTCTGCTGGAATGGAGCAAGCCCAGGGCAGCTGGATTAAAGGGCCTGGGAGGCAGAACCCGAAGCTTCAGGAACTGGGATGCTGAGCAAACAGGAGGATGAAAAGAAGAAGAAAAAAGCACTTCCAGAGAATATAAAAAAACCTGGTGAGGAACCATTCCAGATCCTCCCAGAAGGCAAGACTGTGCAGCCCACCTGGCCCCTCCTCTGATCCCCAGGTCAGAGGCTGAGACCTGGGTCTGCTTTGAAAGATCTCCTCCAGGATTCCAAATCCCTGCCCTCCTCTCTGACAGGCATACACCTGCAAAGCACACAAGAAATGACAATGAGGTGCGAGCAAACTTCACTGGGCCAGCCAAGTCATGTGTCCAGTGCTGGCCTGGCTCTGACAGCTGCTGAACCTTCAGCCACTGCTTGGACACAGAATTAACCAGGGAGGTGCTTCTGACACTGCAATGGGACCTCTATCACTCGGCAGGCTTGCACAGGTCAAGAGCAAGACCACACCTTCTATAAAACCCATCTGGAAGTTTGCATGTGGCAGGGAAACAGGAGTGAAGGAGGACCCTTCTGCTTGGTTATAATCATTCCTCTGTGTCCAGGGAGGCTTGGACAAGAGAAAGGGGCAGATGCTTCCGGATGCAAAGCCTGGCACTCGAGCCCTGTGCTCTGCTGGGGTGAGAGCAGCTGTTCCCCATCACCCCCTCCCAAGGGCTGGCAGGGAGAATGAGACCACAAACCAAAGCAAACTGGGGGCACAGGCCCCCAAGTCATTGGGGCATCAGCTGTGATAAAGACACTTGCCCTTGTGCAATTTGGGGTAGCTGCACTCAAGTTCAAAACAGCCAGGTGTTTTAATTCCTGCTGATTGCAGGAGGGGAGCAGCCACTGCCACTACCCAGAAACCACACCTGGTGACCTGGCACCAAGGAAAGCTACCTCGCTTAGCAGGGAGGGACATGCCAGAGCCTGTGGCTGAGGCCAAGGGCCTTGTGTTTCCCTGACAGAGTCACAGGATGTCAGAGCCAGGAGGACGCACAGTGCTCAGAGCCCACAGGTGTCCTGATGGAGCAGGACACAGAATCATCCATGCACAGAACCGTACTCGGCCCCAGCTCGAGCCTTCTGAATCAGAATCGCCAAGGCTGGGACTGGGAATCTGACTTTAAGGACACACCACCCCACCACAAGCCCCCAGGACAACTATGAGGCATGCAGCCCAGCACTGGGCTGCTCTGGAAACTGGATCAGTCCTGCCTGCTGGGTTTATCTATGGGAAACGAGACCATACAGCTGTTGATGGTTCATTCATTCCAGGAGCCACCCAGGGGACTGGCTCTGAGAAGACACAGTTCCTGCCCTATAGGGAGCAGCTGGGTTCATCCGGGGAACTTCTCAGAAATGCAGATGTCCAAGCTCCACTGCCTGTGATTCAGGTTCTGGAGGACTCAGAATCCAGCAAGATATGAAAGCAAGTTCTGACAAGAAGAGGAATCTGGAAACCGATGGCTAGGCAGGCAATTCCGACAGAGAAGCCAGGTCTGGGGAGGCTGAGGGTAGCTTCATGGCATGAGGGATGGAAAGATTTGTACCTACCCAGCACCTGCTGTGCGCCAGCCCTGTGACTACTGTTAACAACATTCATATTCACCACAACCCTACAGGAGGGCTGGCCTAATTACCATCTTACAGGTGACAACAGTGAGGCTTGGGGTGCAGTGAAATGCCCTGCCTGAGGTCCTGAGGCCAACAAGAGCCAGGGCTGGGATGTGAACTCTGGCAGCTGGAGCACTAGCTCTTTTCAGTGTCATCCCCTCCTCCTCCTGAGTACCCCCTCTATCCACCCACACTGAGAGGTGTCCTTGACTTTTCTCTCTTGTCACCCCTTACGTACAATCAATGACAAGGCTTGACCCCCTTCTCTCCAACTCAACTGCTAACACCACTGCAAAGCTTCCATTATAGCCCGTGGCACTTAAAATATGAGCCTAGTCAGCCAGGTCACTCCCTGGCTTAATGCTCTGCAAGGGTTTTTCACAGGCCTGAAGATACAAATCTTCCTCCCAAGTTTGCCTCGGGCCTTCCCACAGAGCATCCCCTCTGCTCCCTCGGGCTCTCTACCTTCTCTCAGCTCAGAGCCTTCAACAGGACCCCCAGCTCTCCCCAGAAGGCAAGGCCACAGAGAAGGACTGTCCAGCCCAGGACTGAGCCTGGGGGCGCACAGTAGGGGTGTGTGTGCTGGGGTGGGGAAGGGTGAGGTGGGGTGTGGTGGTTGACTGACTGTGGGACTCTGAAGCTGGTCCGAGGCTCAAGTGTGGTGGTGTGGTGACAGAAACGCCAGGAAGTCAAAGCCTGAGCAGACAGGCCAGAGCTAGACTGGGAAGGGAAGGCTGCGAACACCACAAAAAGAAGCTAGGATGTAAGCCTGGGGGCCATGGGCAGCTGCAGAGGCTCTTGGAAGCAGGGGGATAATAGGACCAAATTCACATTCACACTCTATTGGTGGAATGAATTGTCATTTTCTCTCATCTCTTTGAAAGGCAATCTGCTAAGAGCTATAAACATTTAAAATCTGCCTGCCCACTGACCCAGCAATTCCAAGTCTATCAAGGATACTCACTGCAGGGTCCTTTCATATTAACGAAAAAGAGAAATTGGCCAAACTGGCCAACTGGAGAATAAACCACAGCTGACAACTCTTCCCAACCCTCGGAGCTGGACATGTTTCAGAATTCATAACGTTTGCATTTTAGAAAGGTAATATGAAGTATGTACAGTATGTTATGTAAAACCCCAGGAGGGTCAGGTGCAGCACCCACAGTCAAGTACATAAACATTTCTGCAGGTGAACATATGACTATTTCTGCTACACACTATAAAGAGCCTCCTATTAACGCAAGTCAGGTTTGGTCACCAAATAAGTTTACATCAAACTTTTTAAAACATGCAGTTTCTTGATTCCATAACTGTGGATAAGGGACTGAGGGCCTGTGGTCAGATGATGGCACAATAAAAATAGAAAGTGATCGAATATTCCCTGAGCCCTGACATGGGCAGGTAAGCTCCAGGTGCTTCCCACCCACTGGCACTCCGGGTCCACCGTGGGCCCTTATGCCCTTTACTATTCCAGCATGTCTAAACGCTCTTCACTGTCACCACCAGCACCACCGCTAACATCCATGGAGCACTGACTGTGTACCAGGCACTGTCCTTAGTGCTTGACACTAATTACCTCACTAAATCCACACAACAACCCAATGGTGGTACTCTTACTCTTCTCATGTTCTCCAGATTCATCTCTAACTTATCCTCTATCATTCAACAAAGAGACTGAAGCGCGGAGGGACAGAGCGACTTGCTCAAGGGCACCAGCCAATGCACTGTCCTCGGTGGTGCGTGAGCACAGGCTGCCACGTGTCCCTGGTACCAAGTCATGCCTGGAAACCCAGGCATTCTGGCTCCAGAGCCTAGTATACTCTTAACCCCTGCACTTTCCTCATCTTCTCCTGGCAAAGTGGCTTAAAACTTTTACAGAATATGGAAGACCACAAGGACATAAATAGATAAAAGTCAAACCATGCTGGCCTTCAGATCCACAACCAGAGTGCTTTTTCTGTCTCAAGCAGAGAGGCCTGGAAATGAAGCATGTCCTTCTCCTGTGGGAAAGACACCAGCAAGGGCACTCAAGCACAGAGCCAGGGATCCTCTGGAGCACAAACCCCGGCCCAGGGAACCTCATGCCAGTCAGCTTGGATATCTGCCCAGCAGACCCACTGGGCTGCCCTGGGCAACCTACAGGGCAGGCTTTAATCTGTTGTTGAGGATCAGCACAGGGTGTGGGTGCTGAGTGATGTGCTACGAGACAGAGGCAGCTTCTACCTCCCCACTGGATCCCCCCAACCTACCCAGTAACACCAACCACCACCACCATGTAACTAACCCTCACCTTCGGGTAAAGCTAGCCAACAGGCAGGTTCCCTCCCCTTCCAGGTTGGGACATTACAGGGAGTCCGAGGAGAGCACCAGATAGATGCACCTCTCCTTTCAACAGCACCACAGTTAGCAAAGGCCACCCTCCCTCCCAAGTGCTGACCCTCTCTACAAAGTAAGGAGCATGCCAGGGACTGGTGGTAGCCATTGCTCATGTGCTGCAGGATGTGAGGTCGAGATGGGTAAGGATGAGAAGGAACACATGGGAGCACCATGGCAGTGAAAACTCCTGCTTCTCACCTCCTCTCACATCCTCGCCTCCCCTCCAGCCTGCCCTGGCCTCGGACACTGTTTCAGCTCCCCAACCTCCTTCCAACAGCTCAAGAAAAAGACTACCATATATTTTTTTCCCCAATGTACACATAACAAAATAGTTTGCAACATACATTAAACTACACAAATCTTATGTGTACCAGTCCATAATGTTTTCAGATATTTAAATCCCCATGCAATCACCAAACAAATCAAATTACAAAACATTTCTAGCTCCCTAGGTTTCCTCATGTCCCTCCCAGTTAATGTTTTATCCAAAGGCTCTTTTTCATTGCTGAGGGTACTCCATTGTGTGGATATACCACAATTTGCTTATTCACATGGCTGCTGATGGGCCCTTGGGTTGTTTCCATCTTTTGGTAATTATGAATAAAGTTGCTAGGGTCCTCCATGTACAAGTCCTTGGGCACTCATAGGCACTCATTTCTCTTGGGTATATACCTAGGAGTGGAATTGCTGCCCCATAGGTAGGCATATGCTTAGTTTAGGCAGACAGTGCCAAAACAATTTTCCAAAGTGGTTGTACCAATTCATATGCCCACTAGCAGTGTATGAGAGTTCCAGTTGCTCCATGTCTTTACAAACACTTTTGCGTCAGTCTTTTTTATTTTAGCCATTCTGGGTGGATATATAGTGGTATCTTACTGTGGTTAAAATTTTCTGGGGACATCCCTGATGGTCCAATGGTAAAGAATCCACCTTCCAATACAGGGGACGCATGTTTGATCCCTGGTCAGGGAACTAAGATCCCATGTGCCGCGGGGCAACGAATCCCACACACCACAACTACTGAGCTTGCGCGTCTCAACTAGAGAGCCCACGTGCTCTGGAGACCACGTGCCACAACTAGAGAAGAGAAAACCCACATGCCAAAACTAGAGAGAAGACCGTGCACTGCAATGAAGAGCCTGCACGCTGCAACAAAAGATCCCACATGCTTCAACAAAGATCCCACGTGCCACGCTAAGATCCAACACAGCCATAAAAATAAAATAAATAAAATATGAAAACAGTTTTTTTTCTGATGACTACTGAGGTTAAGTACCTTTCTACATATTTATTGGTCATTTGGAATCCTCTTTGGTGACATACTTGCTCAAGTCTTTTGTCTTTTTAAAATTGGGTTTATTATTGGTTTCTAGAAGTTCTTCATGTATTCTGGATATGAATCCTTTGATGGACATATGTATTTCAAGTATTTTCTCTCAGACTGTAGCTTGCTTTTTCACTCTCTTAATGGTGTCTTTTGATATAAAGAGTTCTTAATTTTACTTTTTCTAATTTACTCTTTTTTAAACTTTTTTGTACTTGAATGAACTATTCTTTAAACTCTATAGTACTTTACAATTTTCACACACATTATTTCATATAATCCCATAATAACCCTTTTTTAAATCCCCTATCCCTATCTTGCCCCTCCCCTTTCCCTCTTCCAAATGGTAACCACTAGTTTGTTCTTTATATCTGTGAGTCTGCTACTTTTTATTTTATTTACTAGTTTGTTGTAATTTTTAGATTCCACATACAAGTGATATCATACAGTATTTATCTTTCTCTGTCTGACTTATTTCACTTAGCATAATGCTCTCCACGTACATCCATGTTCACATTATTGTTGACAAGAGTTCTTAATTTTAATGAAATCCAATTTATAAACTTTTTCTTTATGGCAGTGCTTTTTGTGTCCTGTTTAAGAAATCTGTGCCTCCTCTAATTTGATACAGATATTCTTCTTTATTACCTTCCAGAAGCTCCATTGACTTGCCTTCTACATTTAGATCCTTAACACATCTCGAGTTATTTTTATATATGGTATGAAGTAGGGGTGATTGGGATGTACTTTGAAGGTAACATTCTGTCAGCTGTGACCACAAACCAGACACACAAGAAGGACCCCCCTTCTTCTGTCACTCCCAGCGGAAGATGCAACTTCCCAGACACCCCTGTCCTTTACCTGGATCCTGCAGAAGCATCTAACTCCGCCTCACCTCCTGCAGCCCAACAGAATTCAGACGTACATGTCCTTATTGTTTGAGAGAATTTCTGGACACAAACCATGTACAAAGTACTCTCACCTCACATGAAGCTTCCACAACTTCCCAAAAGTCCATTCTGACAATTGTACATAGGTCAAAATCCTTTTAAAATGCAAAATGGTTAAGTAGGAATATGCACAGGGACAATGTAAGATAGCACCTGGCTGTCAGATCAACTGAGTGCCCACTGTCTGCATCTACGGGCTGGGTGTTAGGGAGGCCTCAGAATATGACCAGACATAGCCCCTGCTGTCACCATGCTCACAGCCTGTGGAAGAGACTAAGAAAAAATGGGGGAAGAGAAAGTAAACAGGGAGAAGTGCTAAGAGAAGGCCTCCCTTGCAACATTTGAGCCAAGACCTATATATGGAAAGGAGCTGGCCCTGAAAAGAGCAGGGGTAAGACCGTTCTAGACAGGAGGAATGGCGTATACAAAGACTGAGAAACAACAGGGATGGGATGTGGCTAGAAGGCATAGCAGGGAGTGGTAGGGTATGTAGCAGAAGGTAAGAAAAAGTTTGGATTTTTTTCCCTAAGCAGAATTGGAATCCAATGGAGGTTATGCTCTGCTTCAGTTACCTTCTTGAACATGTTGAACATGCACCACAAAAGCTCTCTAAGAGGATGAAGGGCATTCAGTTAGCTGGTCTACTCTGAAATCCTGTCACCTCATGGTTCAGGCAGGCAAAGAACCATAGCCTCTCACCCTTGACTGTGCTTGCACACAAGTGCACGATTGAGTGCACGCCTGTACACACACACACACAAACACCTACCCTCTTCATTCCACCTCAAGCTGAGGTCTTAGTTCCTCCTCCAATCCTGGGTGGAATGGGGTCTACACTGTAGACTTTTGCATCTCAGCTTGTGATTTCTCAGCACTTACCACAGCTGTAATTTTACTTATATATTAAGCAAATAGTCACATGAATGTGTTTCCTGAATGAGTCTGTCTGTTGACTCCAGAAGGTCAGAATCTGAGCCTGTCTTGACCACCAAGCCCTCCCCAGCACCTAGCACATGACCTGGCCCAAGGTTTAAGTGCTCAATATTATATATATATTAAGTTTTTTTGAATGTAAAAGTTCAAACACATACAAAAGTAGACAGAGTGTGTCCACCATATGACTTCAATGGTCAACTTGTTCCTAATCTTTTTTTCTTCTATACACCTCCCAGTGAAGTAAACCCCAGCCATCACATCACTCAATATGCACTTGTTGAATGAATGCATGAAAGAATGCCTCTTACTGTAATGGACAAAAAAAACAGGCGCTTAATTTTACTCTTACTTATTTTTCTGTTGATACTAGAAAGATAGGAAAAAGTTGAGGATGGGCCACTTAAATGAGTCAGTTTGCCACCAGGTTAACTCATAAAATTTCAGGAGATGAGATTTAAACTATTGGCTAAGATGAATTTCCTTTCCCCCCGTATTGATCGGGCTTTAACTTTTTTGGTCCTGTCCTTATCATTGCCCCATTCATTAAGAACTGACCGTAAGCAGGGAAAGGTTACATATTTCCTACAATCTCTAATACAAAACTTGAAAGAGCAAGTTTCTTTCCATAAAACAAGACATGTGGCCTTTTACACACAGAAAAATAACGTCTTAGAAACGAGTATTACAGCTTGCTCCTTTCAGGGGCAAACTAAACACCTATCTTATTTATTGTAACATTTATAGTAATTTGTTCCAAATGAGTCTGGTCCTTTTGCAATGCCATCAGTTTTATAAACACTGGACAGAACTGTCATGACTGTGATATTCCCAGTGCCCTGCACAGTGAGTGGCACTCAGTACTCAGTGGGTTTGTTTAATGTCATCCACTCTTCAGGATCCCAAAGGTACCAATAAAAATGACCTGAGGGCTTCCGTGGTGGCGCAGTGGTTGAGAGTCCGCCTGCCGATGCAGGGGACACGGGTTCGTGCCCCGGTCCGGGAAGATCCCACATGCCGTGGAGCGGCTGGGCCCGTGAGCCATGGCCGCTGAGCCTGCGCGTCCAGAGCCTGTGCTCCGCAGCGGGAGAGGCCACAACAGTGAGGCCCGCGTACCACAAAAAAAAAAAAAAAAAGACCTGAAATGCTAAAATGCAACCATATTTAACGACTTTTTTGTTGTAAAATATACTTATTATCTGTATTTTCCAACTTTTTTCACAAGCACAAAGAAAAAATGTTAAAGTTGTCTTTAAACCTATGACTTAGAGATAGGTCACATTTTGGAGTCTAATCTTCCACGAGTGTGTGTGTGTGTTTATGTGTCAGCATGGTTACAAGTCCAGCCTCCTGAATCTCTGCCATTTGCAGCCTGTGTGGCCTCAGGCAAGTTGCTTCACCCCTATAAGCCCATTTTCTCTTCTATGAGACTGATAAGACTAGCTGATAGGCTGAGACTAAGGCTTGAAGGAGACTGAATGTGCAGAGCCCTGAGCACACTAAGTGCTCAATCAATGTAGCTGCTATTATTGTGTTTCCAAAAAGGAGCTGCAAAAGAACTCTGGACAACTTTTAGGCTCTGCTGGGGAGCCTTCCCAATGGCCTGCACAGAAGTGGGTATACCTGCCTCCACCCCAACAAGGGGAAGCTGATCAGGGAATCGGAGGGGGCGGGCGCCTGGAAGAAGCTCACAGGGACCGTGGCCTCTGAGTCACAGCCAAGTTCCTCCCTGCCACGTCCCTTTGTTTGCTGGGGAGTGAACTGTGACTCACATGGGCTCCAGTCCTGGGCTGGGCCCATCTGACCCAGGGACTGGACTGACCTGCCCACAGTCACTAAGAACACCCATTTGGACACTCTCCTTGTCTATCATTTTTCACCTTTAGAGGGATTCTGTGGGCTCCTGGGTAGTCTACCCCACTGCCACCACCACCACTTCTTTTTGGGTCTGTGCCTGTTCGTTTGGGTTTTTTTCTTCACTGTGTTTTGTTCCACTTCAATTTAACTTCAACCTGTAAAGAAAAAGTCCAGGAGACCCACCATAGGGTTCACACCCATTCACACCCTCTAGCTCCCCTTACACCATTTTTCTGTGTGTGGAAAAATATGCACAACATGAAACTTACCATTTTTAAGTGTACAACTCAGTGACACTAAGTACATTCACAATGCTGTAAAACTATCACCACTACCCTTCTCAAAACTTTTTCATCATCCTGAACAGAAGCTCCATACTCATTAAACAATAACTCCCCTTCCTCCCCTCCCTCTGGCCCCTGGTAACCTCTATTCTACTTTCTGTCTATATGAATTTGCCTATTCTAGGTACCTAATATAAGTGGAATCATACAATATTTGTCCTTTTGTGTCTAATGTATTTCACTTAGCATAACATTTTCAAGGTACATCCATGTTGTGGCATGTGTCAGAATGTCCTTCCTTTCTATGGCTGAGTAACATGCCATTGCAGGTATGTACCATATTTTGTCTATCCATCCATCTGCCAATGGACACTTGGGTTGTTTCCACTTTTTAGCTATTGTGAATAACACCGGTATGAATATGGGTGTGCAAGTATCTGTTTGAGTCCCTGCTTTCAATTCTTTTGGGTATACACACAGGAGTGGAATTGCTAGATCATACGGTAGTTCTACGTTTAACTCCTCTTGCCCTTATAAGAGTTGGGCATCATAACCCAGCAGCTGCCACAGCTAATGCTCAGTGAGCATTCTCTCACTCTGTTACACATCATTCTAAAGACTTTTTGTGTGTTAACTCGTTTAGTCCTTAAAACAATTTCCTGAGGTGGGGTGTGATTATTTCCATTCCCATTTTACAGACAAAGAAACTGAGGTTACCCCTACCAGATGGCAGTGCCAGCACCTGAATCCAGGCAGATGATGGTTTCACACTGTCTCTCCAGTTGTGACCCAAAAAAATCGAGCTGCTCTGCCGACATGCATTTTCTGCCCTGAACAATGCCTTACTTAGGTCTGTAACATCTTCCCTTGCTCTGGACTAAAGAACTAAAAAAAGGGAATGGGGGGGATAGGAGGAGGTAGGGGGTGCTCCACTGGGTTGGATTAGTCTAGACTCACTCCTTGCAGTGAGAGATCCAACTCCATCTAGATCAGTGAAAAGGGGAATTTGTTGGAAGGATACTGGAACAGCTCAGTCCAGTGACTGGATCCACAGATAATGTGCCCAGCCCCCTCCTCATCCTGTCACCACTCTATACTCTGAGGCCCCTTCCTTACTGCTCTGATGCCTCTGAGTACCTTCTCTGACACTTTGGAGCAAGGGTGACCTGAGGGAAGCCCATGGCCTGTCCTGGCTGGGGCTACAGGCAGCCCTGAACCAATCACCATAGCCAGGTGGCTGGGGAACCACGATGGGCCCAGCCTGGGCCCCAGTCCCCACCCAGGCTCAGGAGAAAGAGGACTCCTTCAGAGGAGAGGGAGGGAGGCAGGGCAAATGCCCAACAGACACTGTGGTGTAATCTCCAATAGCAACAGATTGGAAGCTGTCCAATAGTACTAAACAAAACAACAAGGTTAAATAAAATTGCTACATCCACACAGTGAAACATTATGTTGCTGTTTAGCAAGTAATCATGAAGATTATGTAGCAACTTAAAAAAAAAAATCTTACGGAGGAATGAATGTCTGGTGGGAAAAAATGGGACACACACACATATACTTACATTGTAACAATTCACATGTAAGAAAAAAATACGGCAAGAATTGTATCATAATGAAAGAATCATAAATGGCTTTTAATCTCTATTTTCCAAACTTTCATTTATTGCTTCCAATAATGGAACCAATTTACTGAGTGTCTGCTTGGTGCCAGGTGAAGTGCTGGAAATATGGCAGGGAATAAAATAGAAGAAAAACCCCGGCCCTCACAGAATTTACATTCTAGTGGGGGAGGCAGAAAACGGGTAAGATGAATCAGCGAAATATACCCTATACTGGATTGTGATCGGAGTAAAGAGAAAAACTAAGTCTAGAAAGGCAGAGGGGAGTGCTGGGGGTAGTAGTGACAGTTTAGATACGATGGCCAGAGAAGGTGATATCTGAGTAAAGGTGAAGGAAGTAAGGGACCAAGTTATGCCGAAGTCAGGAGAAAAATATTCCAGGAAGGGGGAAGAGTGAGGTGTCCAAGTAGAGGAGAGAATTGAGGCTGATGTGGCTGGAGTGGGTTGGACAGGGGAAGAGCAAACCAAAAGAGGAGTCAAGAGAGGAAATTTGGCCAGATCGTGGGGGTCTTGTAGGCTAAGGACTTTAGCTTTTGCTGTAACCTTTTGCGGGTTTTGAGCAAAATGGGTGGTGATCTGCCCACCACTTTAGAAGGATCCCTCCAGCTTCGAATTGAGAACAAGCTGGAAGGAGGTAAGGGCAGAAGCTGGGAGACCAGCAAAGAGATCACCACAGTCATTCAGGTGAGAGGGGAAAGGGGCTTGGGCAAGGGTGGTAGCAACAAGGGTGGTAAGCAGTGGCCACATTCTAGGTATTGACAGTACACACAGTGGGATTCTCTGATGAGTGTGGGGATGAGAGATATGAGTCAAAAACCACACCCCACGCTTTGGGTCTGAGTAATCAGAAGGATGGAGTTGCCCTTAACTGAGATGTGGGAAGAGGACCAGTGTCCTGGAAGCCCGATAAAGAAAGAACTTCAAGAAAGAGAAAATGACCAACTATCTCAAACACTGCTGGTAGCCAAGCAGGATGGGGCCGCAGATGGGCCACCGGAATAGGGAACATGGCAGTCACTGCAGACTGGGCAAGAGATATTCATAAGGAATAATGGGCTCAAAAGAGAATTGGGATAAAAGCGGCATTATTCATAAGAGCCCAAAGTGGAAGCAACCCAAGTGCCCCTGCAACAGAAGAATGCATAATAAAAATGGGATCTATACATACACTGGAATAATATTCAGCCTTACAAAAGGAAGGAAATTCTGACACATGCTACAACATGGATGTACACTGAAGACACTATACTAAATGAAGTAAGCCAGTCGCCAAAAATGACAAATACTGTCTTGCAAATACATACAATACAAATACTGATTCTATTTATATGAGGCATCTAGAGTAGTGAATTCACAGAGACGGAAAACAGAATGGTGGTTGCCACGGTCTGGGGAGAAGGAGAAATGGAGAACTGTCATTTAATGGATATAGTTTCAATTCTGCAAGATGAAGAAGTTCAGGAGATTGTTGCACGACAATGTGAATATACTTAACACTACTGAATTGGACGCTTCAAAATGGTTAGGATGGTAAGCTTTATGTTATATGTAGTTTATCACAATTTTTTTTTAAGTGAGAGAGCATAGGGGGCAAAGAATTGGAATCAGTAGGTCCAGACAATTCTTTCAAAAAGTTCTGCTCTAAACTGAAAAGAAATGGGGGTGTAACTGGAGGAAGAAGTGGGGTGGGTTTTTTTTCTTAAGTTGGGAAAAATAACAGCATGTTTGTGTGTTGATGGGACAGATCCAGTGGACAGTGTTCTTGAATGTTTAAATTACTTTCAAAATAAAAAGCTATACTTTGGGGTGATGAAAATATTGTGGAACTGGATAGCTGTAATGGCTGCAGACCCTTGTGAATATACTAAAAGCTACTACGACACTGTATACTTTAAAAGGGTTGATTTTATGCTATGTGAATAATATCTCAATTAAAAATGATAAAAAATTTTTTAAATGATAAAATTAAAACTATAATAAATTTAATGTCTGGGTACCATGTTCACACATACAGCCTGAATTCCCACCCAGACAGCCCCAAATACCAACAGTTCCTGTGGCCAGTGACCCAGAGGTCACCACAGCTGTGTGGTAGCTTGTGGCCCAGGAGAGGGGAGCAAAGTCTCTCAAGTTTAGGCTGAGACACAAATGTCACATTAGCATATACAGCAATTCAGATAAATCTACTGAACGAGCACTCAGTAGCTGCAAATAAATGGCCCTGTTTACTTAGGGCCATGAATTCTCAGGCCTCTGATCTAAAAGTGAAATGTAAGAAAAATCCATTCAACTCAAAGCAAGAAAATCTGAGCTGCCCCCACCCCCAACTCATCTGCCAACCCATGCTGTCCCTCTGTAATTGCACAGGAGCCAGGGATGGCCTTATTTTGCAATTAGTCATGCAAGAGGGAGTTCTTTCTGAAATGTTCTCCCATTTTAACAGTACCACACTCCTGCTTCCCACTGCCTTATTCATTTCTTCTGAACAACTTCAAACAGTATCTTATCCCCTGTGATAATTTTAAACGTCAACTCAGCTAGACTCTAAGGCCCAGATATTTGGTCAAACATTATGTAAGATGTTTCTGTGAAGGTACAGGAATTTTTTTTAGATGAAATTAACATTTAAATCATAGACTTTGAGTAAAACAATTTGCTCTTCATAATGTGGGTGGGCCTCATCCGATCAGTCGAAGGCCTTAACAGAACAAAGACTGACCTCCACTAGCAGGAAGGAATTCTGCCAGTAGGTGGCCCTGGGAGTCAAGCTGCAACTCTTCCCTGAGTCTCCAGCTTGCCAGCCTACTCTGCAGATTTTTAACTTGCCAAGCCTCTACAATCACATACAAGAATCACCAATTATTCAAAATTAATGTCCCTCTCTCTCCTTCTCTTGCTCTCACTCTTGCCCACGCTCCCTCTGTATGTGTGAGATATATATATGTGTATGTGTGTGTGTGTGTGTGTGTGTGTGTGTGTGTGTTTTATATGTACTATGTTTAACTCATTAGGATATTAAGTTATACCCTATTCCTTTGAACTTCTAACAGTACCCAGTTTCTGGGTTCAAGCCCAGCTCCACTACTCATTCACAGCGTGACCCTGGGCAAGCTACCTCTCTGTGCCTCAGTTTCCCCATACATAAAACGGGGATAATAATATCACCTCCATGAGTTTGCTGTGATAATTAAATGAGATAGTACATATAAAACACATAGTAGAGGGCGTAGTGGTTGAGAGTCCGCCTGCCAATGCAGGGGACATGGGTTCGTGTCCCGGTCCAGGAAGATCCCACATGCCGCGGAGCGGCTGGGCCCGTGAGCCATGGCCGCTGAGCCTGTGCGTCCGGAGCCTGTGCTCCGCAACAGGAGAGGCCACAACAGGGAGAGGCCAGCGTACCGCAAAAAAAAAAAAAAAAAAAAAAACCACACACATAGTAGGTGCTTCCCTGGTGGTGCAGTGGTTAAGAATCCGCCTGCCAATGCAGGGGACATGGGTTCGAGCCCTGGTCGGGGAAGATCCCACATGCCGCGGAGCAACGAAGCCCGTGCACCACAACTACTGAGCCCGAGACCCTAGAGCCCGTGCTCCGCAACAAGAGAAGCCACCGCAATGAGAAGCCCACACATTGCAATGAAGAGTAGCCCCCGCTCACCGCAACTAGAGGAAGCCAGAGCACAGCAACAAAGACCCAATGCAGCCAAAAATAAAATAAATTTATAATAAATAAATAAATAAGTAAAACACATAGTAAATTGTCTAGCACAGTGTTTTTCAAATAGTAGGTTTTTGACCCACTACTGAAATAAATTTAGTGGGTCTCACAACCATAATTTTTTTAAAAAGCATAAATTCATTAATGCTGAAAAGAATTATCAGAGGACACTAGACATACATAGGACACTACACATACATATATAAGTAGTGTCTCACCAAACTTCTTTTAGATATGTGTGCACGCACACACACACACAACAGGTTACTGTCTAGATTTATTTTTTACAATGGGTCACATCAAAAACAAGTGTGAAAAGCCAGACTCCACCATATAATAAGTACTCAATAAAATTTGGTAGCATCATCATTATTATCTCACTCTAAAAGGCAATACAACATCTTTACTAGTATAATAAAAGAGAGCTGCTAATATTGGTATCAATTCTACACCTTGTTTCCTGCAGTGCTGTTTAAGAGTCACTCCAGCTCCCTAAGTTAACTCTCTCTCCTCGAAGGACTCAGGCGGTCATTTAAATATTTTCTGACTCACAATGCTGGCCAAGGATTAGCAAGCCCCTGCCCAGCCCAGAACACATGAAATATGAGCAATTTGTTAAGAAAACCACTTGACTCTGCAAGACTGCACAGGGCTTTTGTAAAATTAAAGCCAAGCTGGAGAGAAACAGTTTTTCCACCCCCCTGGGAGATGTGTCATAGAGAGAGGTTACGCAAGGTCAGCTAGGCTGCACCTCCTGAGACTGGAACCTCACTCAGCTCTATAACACGCTTCCTTGTTTTGGGGTTGGGTTTTATCACTGCGTTTTTCCCCTAACTTCCCAGGTGCACATGCATGCACACACACCCCTCACTGAAGAATGGGAATGAAACCCCTATGGACTATTCTAACAGCCTAGGTAAAGGGAATCTGTTAAACCTAAGGAGTTTAGGTTTTGAAGATCTCAAAATAATTCTATTGCATATAAGTATTTCCCCCTCCAGAAATGAACTAAAAACTCAGCCCAAACTTTTTTTGAAACAACGGAGGTAATTCCATCCCCCGCAACACACACATATACACACACACATGCCTTAGCACTGTTTTATTTAAAATGGACCTCCTCATCCCAGCTGAGAGTAAGCTGAGGTGTGAGTGGATGTGCAGTTTCCAATGGAGTTCCCAGGGTGTTCCTTAAATTCAGAAAACCAGATGCCTATTGATGCACATGTAGGTGCTTTGCTTTTTATTTCTTCTTCCATGAGAATACAATCTTGGACTTGTGCCAAAGCATTACATCTAGAACACATAAGTGCATGTAGGGGTGTAAACTAATCTTTTAATGTGTGATAGTATTCCTTTCTTATTTTTATTCCATTCTTCAAACTATGATGGGGGGGGGACAAAAATTGCTTTAGCATCAAAACTCTCCCCTTAAATGAAATCCTACCTCTTTGCCCAATAGATCAAACAAATTAAAATGCAGCCTCACTCCAATGCCCTCCACCACACCCTGGTACCTCCAGGGCTGTGGGGGTCCCTAGTTCTCACTACACTTCTCAAGGCATGGAGGCAGGGGAATATGGGAGGATCTCCAGGAATCTCCATCATGCCCTCAGAGTAAAGGGAAGCCAGGTCTGCCATATGCTCAGTCAGTGCCAGATGCACTTGCATTCCACAAATTCAGGCATTAAATATTGTATCCAAGGTCTTCAGCCTTAGATTAAACACTACACTATATTGTGTCACTATCTTCAACAAGGAAAAGAGATGCTGATGTTCCTGGATTTTTGTCTGTACAGCTTGAAGGATGGGCCTCTGAGTGTCTCTTCAGCAAACGATGACTGGGGGAGCTGAGTGAGTGATGCACCCAGTAAAAGTATTTCAGGACTGGACTTAATATCATTGAGATGGCAAAACCTCCCACTGACCTACAGACTCAATACAACCCCTGTCAAATTCTTTGCTGCCTTTTTTGCAGAAATTGACAAGTTGATCCTAAAATTCATATGGGGACCCAAAATAGCCAAAACAATCATGGAAAAGGACAAAGTGGAAAGATTCGTATTTCTCGATTTCAAAACTTACTACAAGGGTACAGTAATCAAGATAGTACCAACAACGGTACTAGCACAAGGACAGACATACAGATCAATGGAATAGAAATGAGAATGCAGAAATAAACACATTTATGGCCTACTGATTTTTGACAAGGATGTCAAGACAATTCAATGGGAAGAATAGTCTTTTCAACAAACTGTGCAGGGTCAACAGGCTATCCGCATGCAAAAGAATGAAGCTGTACCCGTCTACCTCACACCACACCTAAAAATAATGTATCAAAGACCTAAATGTAAGAGCTAAAACTATAAAATTCTTAGAAGAAAACTTAGGCATACATCTTTATGATCTTGGATTAGGCAAAGGTTTCTTAGATATGATACCAAAAGCACAAGCAATACAAGAAAAATAGATAAACTGGCTTCATCAAAATTAAAACCTTGGGCTTCAAAGGATACCATCCAGAAAGTGAAAAGACAACCCACAGAATGGGAGAAAATGTTGAAAATTCATGTATCTGATATGGGACTGAATCTAGAATATATAAAGAACCCTTACAACTCAATAGTAAAAACACAACCCAATTTTTTAAATAGGCAAAAGATCTGAATAGACATTTCTCCAAAGAAGATATACAAATGGCTGATAAGCATATTAAAAGATATTCAATCAACACAATATTGAAGGAGAACAAAGTTGGAGGACTGAGGCTACCCGACATCAAGATTTACTATAAAGCTACAGTGATCAAAACAGTGCAGTACTGGCAAAAGAATAAACAAATAAATCAATGGAACAGAATAGAGAGCCCAGAAATATAGACCCTCATAAACACAGTCAACTGATCTCTGACAAAGGAGCAAAGGCAATGCAATGGAACAAAGACCATCTTTTCAACAAATGGTGTTGAAACAACAGCACATCCACATACAAAAAAAGAAAAAAAAATCTAAACATAGACCTTACATCCTTCACAAAAATTAACTCAAAATGAATCACAGACCTAAATGTAAAATGCAAAAGTCTAAAACACCCAGAAGATAACACAGCAGAAAACCTAGAATACCTTGTAATGGTGATGCCTTTTTAGATCCAACACCAAAAACACAATCCATGAAAGAAATAATCGATAACCTGGACTTCACAAAATTAAAAATTTCTGCTTTGCAATAGATAATACCAAGAGAAATAGAAGATAAGTCACAGAGTGGGAGAAAGCATTTGTGAAAGACACATGTGATAAAGGACTGTTACACAAAATATACAAAGAACTCCTAAAACTCAACAAGAAACAAACAACCTGAATCAAAAACGGCCCAGAGACCTTAACAGACACCTCACCAAAGAAGATATACACATGGCAAGTAAGCATATGAAAAGATGCTCCATATCATCATATGACAACAGGGAAACACAAATTAAAACAACAATGAGGATACCACTAAACACCTATGACAATGGCCAAAATACAAAACACTGACAACACCAAATGCTGACAAGCATGTGGAGCAACAGGCACTCTCATACACTGCTGGTAGGAATGGAAAATGGTACAGCCACTTTGGAAGACAGTTTGGTGGTTTCTTAAAAAACTAAGCACTCTCTTACCATATGATCCAACAATCACACTCCCTGGTATTTACCCAAAAGAGCTGAAAACTTATGTCCACACAAAACTTCTGCAGGGCAGAAGCTGAGACACGGATGTAGACAACAAACGTATGGACACCAAGGGGGGGTGGGGATGGTGGTGGGATGAATTGGGAGATTGAGATTGACATGTATACACTGATGTGTATAAAATTGATGACTAATAAGAACCTGCTGTATAAAAAACAAAACTAAACTAATACTAAACTTTCTTTGGGTTATTTGTACGGAAATATGTTAATATAAATGTTTCAGACATTACATGAAATTCCTAAAAATCTTATATGTTCTGGTATAATGTTATAAGTCATAATTCTAGTTATTACTTTAAAATGTATATCTCAAAAAAAAAAACCTGCACATAGATGTTTATAGCAGCTTTATTCATAATTTTCAAAACTTGGAAGCAACCAAGATGTCCTTCAGTAGGTGAATGGAAAAATAAACTGTGATATACCCAGACAATGGAATATCATTCAGTGCTAAAAAATGTTTTATCAAGCCATGAAAAGACATGGGGAACCTTAACTGCATATTACTAAGCGAAAGAAACCAAAATGAGAAGGCTACACACTGTCTGATTCTAACTACATGACATTCTGGAAAAGGCAAAACTGTGGAGACAGGAAAAAGATCAGTGGTTATGGTGGAGGGTGGAGGAAGGTATGTACAGGTAGAGCACAGAGGATTTTTAGGGTAGTGAAATACTCTGTATGATATTATAATGAAGGATATATGTCGTTGTACATTTATCCAAACCCACTGAGAGTAGAATACCAAGAGTGAGCCATTAGGTAAACTATAGAATTTAGATGATTATGATGTGCCAATGCCGGTTCATCCTCGGTGACAGATGTACCATTTTGGTGAGTGCTGTTGATAATGGTGGAGGCTATGCATGTGTGTGAGCAGGGAGTATAGGAGAAATCTCTGTACCTTCCTCTCAGTTTTATTATAAACCCAAACTGCTCTAAAAAATAAAGTTAAAAAAAGATATTTAACACCACTAACCATTAGGGAAATGAAAACCAAAACCACAATGAGATACCATTTCAAACGCACTAGAATGGCAATAAGCAAAAAGATGGACAGTGACAAGTGCTGCTGAAGATGTGGAGTAATTGGAACCCTCATATACCACTGGTGGGATTGCAGAATGGTACAGCCACTACGGAAAAAATTCCTCAAAATGTTAAACATTGAGTTACCATCCGACCTGCAATTCCACTGCTGGGTATGTACCCAAGAGAAATGAAAACCTATTTCCATACAAATTTGTACACTCTTCCCTGGGGAAGGGGAGAGCCAGGGCAGGTAAAAAGAAGACAGCATATGGACAGAGAAAGTGCTCTTGTACATATGGCTAAATGGAGAAAAAAAAAAAAAGGCTGGAGAAGAATAGATAAAAAATGAGCAATTATGTTGGTTTTTAAAGATATACACAGGTACACACATCTGTACGTAAGAATGTAAGAGAAATACACAGCCAGCTGATCATAAATGTTCTTTCTGGATGCAAGCCTGGGATGAGGGAGGTGGAATTTCATTTTTTACTCTACAACTTCTGATTTGTTTGCATTTCTGTGTATTAAGAAATAATCAGTTTCCTATGCAAAAGAGCATTTCTTTTTCTAGCCAAAAGGGAAGGAAAGAGGGAAGAGGCCACTGGAGTGGGCAGTGCAGGAATCTGTGAAAGTGGACAAAAGCGAGAGCATTCCAAGTAGTGGGAACAGCAGGAGCAAAGATATGAAAGTGGAAAAGCTTCTGGGGTATTTGGGGGATGTCAGTTCAGCTCTGTTACAGGAGGCAGAGGGTGACTTGGGATGTGGTGTGGTAAAGATGAGTAGGAACGGTGAGTTGAAGCAGCCAAGTTCCAAGGTGTCATATGCCCCTCAGCGACGGAGGGCTATGGGGACATGGGATGGCCACTGTAGGCTGGGGGCTGGGGAGACTGCTGGGAGAGGATAGGGGGCTGTGGTTGGGCAAGAGATCTCGGCAGTGGTTCAATCTGGCCTCTGTCTCACCATAAACTGACCCCCAACTCCATTATCCAGATTTGGCTCCTAATAAGATCATCTCCAAAAAGAATAACACCCACGCCAGTGAAACCTCCAAATCTGAATGAAGAACTTCCAATGTGTCTGAGCACACCTCTCCTGTTAGGAGCACAAAGCAGTGATGGAGTGACCTGGGTCAATCCTTAGTCACCAGATGACAACCCTGGACAGCCCCTCCCGCATGCAGGCTGTGACGGGGGTAAGCACTTTGCAAATATCTTCTCATTTCATCCTCAGAGCAGAACTGTGAGGCACAGGCAAGCACCACCCCCCTTTACAGATGAGCAAACGGGCTTGGAGAGGTTAGGCATCTTGTCCAAGGTCACTCCACTGAAAATGCTCGAGTGGAGACTGGAACACAGGACCCCAAATGCCATCTCTACAATTTCTATTTGCCTCAAAGCCGGTCAGTGTGCTGCTCCAGCTTCCAGGAAATATTACTGAGCTCAGAACTGGAGATGAATTCAGGGCTTGGGGTTCTATTGGCAGGAACAGCAAATCCAGATCCATAAATTTACCATATGCTGGCTGGAAGTGGAGGTGAGGTGTTGGGACAAGGAACCAAGTTGAACTGTTAAATAACTAGCTTGGTCTTTAGCTGGCTGAGCCAGGCAAGACACCAAGCTGCCTCCTTTATCCTCCAACTCTGGCCACGGGCCCCAGCCTCTCTTTCTGGAGCATTCTGGTTTTGACTTGGGCCCCATGTCTAGTTCTGCCCTGATTTTGGAAAACTTTTCCACCTTGGAAAAGTTAGGAGACACCTGGGAAATGAAGGCAATGACCTCCTCCAGCCTTGTTGTTCCACGGCCACCAGAAACCCTGGGGCATCCACCTAACATTGCAACAAACCCTCACTGAGCCAGGGACTGAGCATTTGGCCAGGAGCAGCCTTTGCCTCCCAGAGCTGACATTCCACAGGGATGTGCACAAAAGAGAGACCTATCTAAGATATATAAAACACCCATCTTGGGACTTCCCTGGTGGCACAGTACTTAAGAATCTGCCTGCCAATGCAGGGGACACAGGTTCGATCCCTGGTCCGGGAAGATCCCACATGCCGCAGAGCAACTAAGCCCGTGTGCCGCAACTACTGAGCCTGCGCTCTAGAGCCCACGAGCCACAACTACTGAGCCTGTGAGCCACAACTACTGAAGCCCATGAGCCTAGAGCCCATGCTCCACAACAAGAGAAGCCACCACAATGAGAAGCCTGTACACCGCAATGAAGAGTATCCCCCGCTCACCGCAACTAGAGAAGGCCCGCGTGCAGCAACGAAGACCCAACGTAGCCAAAAATAAATTAATTAATTAAAAATAAATAAAACACCCATCTTTCTTTAAATCACTGAATAAATCTTCAGAGAAGATCCTCCTCACCTTCATCTCTCCCAATACACCTGACAAGAGGCCCAAGAAAACAAACAGTTGACAAGTTATTCATCACTCCACACAACAATTGGGTGTGAAAAATGAGTTCCGAAAAATGGGTTCACTAAGAGGGTCCGTGACACAGGACAGTTGCAGAGATAATATGAAGATCTTGGTGCTGAGCTCAGCAGCCCAAGGCACAGCCATTCAGATCAACTGTCATTTACTGAAGGCTCTGCTATGTCAGTTCCTTTTCCACAGTATATTCCAACACACACACACACACACACACACACACACACACACACACACACACACTGCTATAACCAATGAGAATCTTGCATCAAGCCCCCTAGGCTCACGCTCAGTTGTCAAGGCAGCAATTTCAGGAACATCATCACTCCAGGTCCCGCCCTCTAGAAAGGAAGGCACGAGCATCCCGGTCAGCCAGGAGAGCACACAGTGCTGAGCTCTTACTCCAGTCACCTGCTAGGATTTGGGGAGAAGGTGGGGGAGCTTCTGCCCACACGGCTCGCTTCCCCTCTCCCTTCGCCAGGGAGACAGACCATGTCCAGGGCTCAAGAGCTGACTGGCCACACCAGGGGGCTTGACCACAACCTTGGGTTTTATATGCATAGAATGGTCTTCCCCAAGACACCCACATGGCTGCTCCCTCTTTCAACTGGGTTTCTGCTCAAATGCTGCTTCCTCAGAGAGACCTTCCCTAACCTAAACCAACCCTGCCTCCATCCCAGCCACTCTGGATCCCTTTCCCCAGCTTCATCTCCTTCATCACACTGATCACACTCCCTGACATTATATTATAGGTCTAGTTGTCTGCTGTCCATCTCCATCACTGGGATGTGAACTCCTCAAGGGAGGAACGCTGCTGGTTTCCTTGACTGCTGTGTGGCCAGGCCAGAGCCCTCCCTCCAGAAGTGGTTCTTGAGCTGAGCTAAGTGGCTAAGGCACATGAAAAAAGCAAAGCTTGCCACCAAACCTCTCCACAGTGGACCCGGCTCCACTCCCCACAATGGTGACCTCCCACGCAGAAACTGACTCAATAAGTTAGAATCATATATGAAAACATTTCGTTTTCACTCAAGTTTCAACTTGTATATGTGAGGTGATATGAATCAGGCAATATTTATACAAACCATGAAGATAATGGGTCCAAGGATGAATAATTTTTTTTTTTTTTTTGGCCGCGCCTTGTGGCATGTGGGATCCTAGTTTTGACTGCTGGGGAAGTCCACCAAGGATTTTTTAAAAAACATATCTAGGAAAAAAAAAAAAAAAAAATATATATATATATATAGGGCCACAATTAATAAACCAATTAAGGAATGAATTGAAAAAATCCAGGGAAAGAACAAAAGAGTGAAAGAAACAGAGCTCCACACCCCATTGTCACCCATCCCTGCTGCCCAATGAGTTACAGGAGCCTGAACAATACAGATCTTGGCCTCGAAAGTTTCTAAGCTACTGCAGTTTTCTTTGGTGCCTCTTTGCCTCAGGCCCCCTCAGATGACATACGACTCAGTAGCACACTGAGTTTTGGTCAGGGGCTCAGGAACCTTGGTGATGGCAGAGAAGTAAAGGCAGCTTTCTGGGATGGATGGTGATGGATGAAAGGATCAGGATGCAACACAGACCAGAAAAACTGGAGCAGTAGCATGCAGAAGCCTGGAGGCCACATCTCATCCTCATAAGAGGGGGTACAGGGACTATATCTGGTTCTCTGCACACCACATCTTTCCTCCACAAGAATGGGCTCTCTCTGGAAGCAACGAGTTCCCTCTCACTGGAGGATTCAAGCCCAGGTTAAGCAATAACTAGGAAGAGGTGTTGTGGAGGTGGTTTAAACTGCAGGTTAAACTATGTGACCTCAAAGGTCACTGTAGCCTGGCGCTGCTGACTAATGGCCAGTTCCTTTGCATTTCACTACTCTTAAACCTCTCCAGACTCGCCTTGCTTCTCTCAGCAGATACTCATTCGTTCCGTCACTCAGGGACATCTACTGAGCACCTACTGTTGCTAGGGGCCAGAGCTCAGCAGTGACCAGGGCAACACATCTACCCTCTTGGATTCTACATTCTTCTGGGTGAAGACAATAAACCCATAAACAGATACATGAGTAAGACCATTTCAGGTAAGCACCATGAGTAAAATACAATGGGGGAATGTGACAGAAACTGCGGGGCTGCTTTGGACTGAGTGGTCAGGGGAACCTTCTCTACAGAGGAGACATCTGAGCTATAGGGCAAGAAAGTGCCAGACATGAGAAGAAGTGGTGGAACAGTGTGCACAGCAGAAGGAAGAGCACGTGCAAAGGCCCTGAGAAGTCTCCTGACACACTGAGTTCAAATTCTCATGAACCGCATCCCATCCTAAAGGTCCCACCATAGGCCAACAGTTCCTAACCCCACCGCCTGCCTTCTTTCCCCAAATGACTTCTTTATCAGATTTTCTCAAGTCAAGGCAGACCTGAATTTTCCACTGGAAGGTGTGCCCTGAGCAAGGGCACAAAGGAACATGTGTGCACCTCCACCTACAGGGGCAGAGGTTAATGTTGACATCTCGACTCCATATAAACTTGGGCCTGCCCTGTATAGGGAGCAAGAACTTGCATCTTCCCACCAGTGGTTCAGGGCCCACACTTGTGGGGTGCGGACCTTTTGCAGAATATGATGAAAAGAGAACCCTCTGGAAAAATGTACACCTGTGCTCCAAGCATCTCGCGTATATTTCAGAAGAGCCGCAGGTTCAGAATGCCTGTCTGTGGTTACCACTGCCAGAAGAAAAAAATAAACTGGTGTGGCCCAGAGACACTCCACTGATGGAAGGGACAATCTGTTAGAGGTGAATAAATGGAAGGGAGGAGACAAGATCAGGCCCTCGTACCCCTAAATAAACTCCCACATTCTCAGAGATTAGAGGATGTCAGCCTATCAGGGGGACCAAGGCCTGAAGGAATTCTGGTGAAACCTTATCCACTCCACCCCAGCGAGGGAAACATCCAATAACACCCCAGAGCCTCCAGAGAAGGTCCAAGACCCCATTTTCCAGGAGTGTCCTTGACAAAGGTCATCTCTAATCTCACATTCTGAGATACATTTTGCACAAGGCTGGTTAACCATAAGAAGTGTTACTACAAAGTCCAAGTATTTCTAGGCTGAAGGGGACACGGAGGCTACTGTGTAAATAATTCAGGTCATTAGCAGGGGAAGTGCCAAAAGCCTGCCCACCTACCTCACTGGGGAGCCCCATCCTCACTGGGATGCCCCATTAGACGTCAACCAAAATAATAACAAGAAGAAGAGCTAATCAAGGTAGAATTTACCTTGTACGGGGCACTACATTAAAACTTTAATCTTACACAACCCTTTAAGGTTTGTACTATTATCATCTCCACTTTACAGGTGGGGAAATTGAGATACGGACAGGTGAAGTAACTTGCCCAAGACTACACAGCTAAGACGCAGACATAGCAAAACTCCTCTTCCACACCCCAGGATAGAAAGTGGTAACACCTGGGTAGTGTTTCTGCTCGTTCATCCACGACAGCTAACGACTACTGTTTGGCAGTTCTCGCACCCTCCCCCAGCGCTGGAAGCAAGCCTGCTTCAGGCATTAAATGGAGCAAGAGCCCTCGAGGAACAAGCCGCTCTGTTTCAGAAACGTTCAAGCCCACGATGAGGCCGCTGATAGTGCAAGCGCGGCTCTTCCCCGTGGCAAAGCCCCAGGGAACCTGACCAGGTAGGAACTACCACATTCAGAAAACTCACCTGTCTCTGACTACGAGGGACCGAAGTTCACCTTAACTCTTTGGTGTCCGCCTCCCCCGCCTCTATCTCGGGATCCTCTGGCCGCGCAGTTTTAAAGACGCAGCCGCGAGCACTACGGCTCGGGTGGGCCAGAAACCGCGGCCACCGCCCCGCGCGCCCAAAGCCGGGTTCCCAGCCGTGAAATGACCGCAGCCCTCCGAGCCCCAACCAGCAGCGCCCGAAAGGAAGCCACCCCGAGGAAAAGCGGCTGCGCCCCAAGACAGGTGGCACCTCGGGAACTTTCGCCCAAGAGTTACAAGAGGACCTAAGTCAGGGTCTCCGGCGCGAGCGGCAGCCGCTCCAGGCTGGTGGTGGCACCGCCTACCTAAGCCGCGCTCAGGGTGCCCGGAGCCAGAGAGCGCACATCGCCCGCTGCGGGCACAGGGATAGAGCGGGGACGACTTGGAGGTGGGGGTGGGGTCCCGCTCCGGCACGGTGGGTGAAGGTAGAGAGGAGCCAGCCGGGGAAAGTGTCCCGCTCCGAAGGTCTACCAGAGCAGCGGGGCTCCAGGCCAGCCGCCCACACTCACCTCGGCGCCCAGCACGGGCTCGACCGGCGAGTCCGCAGGAGCGAACCACAGCTACGATGATGGCAGCGGAGGCTACGGGGGCGGTTCCCCGGGGCGGGGCGGGGCGGGGCGAGGCCGGGGGCGGAGAGGCCGAACCGGCCACGTGGGCGGGAGGCGGGCCGGGGACCCCAGCGGGAGCCCCAGCCCGGTGGCGGGGTACCCGGACGCAGTCAGGCTAGGCCGCTGCTCAGCACTCCCTTCCCCGTGTCCTGCCGGCGTCCCGCGGAAGGCTAGGAAGGGAGGGGAGATCTGGCCCCCGGGACAGCCCCCAACGCCTAGTTCGGAGAGAATTTACCGGGTCGGGGAAAGGGTGCACAGCCCAACCTCCCGCTCCCGCTTCCCCCGGGGTGGCTCGCGGGACCGGTATCCGAGCGGGAGAGGACCGTGGCGACCCCCCAGGGGCTGCCCTGGCGGGCAAGCCGGAGCCTGCGCTAGGAGCCCCAGCCCCGCCTACCAGGCTGACCTTGGGCGTGTCGGGTCCTGCCCAAGCCTCACTTTCCTCTACTGTGGGGGTGAGATTGAGGACGAATCCTCGCGCGCCCAGCAGGTTCTCAGGAAACGCCAGCTTGTGGGCAGACGCTGAGCTTGAAAAGATAGCAGCCAGCTGTGGCCTGGGTCTTCCGTGCTGAAATAAATATGGCAGTCTAAATACTAAAAGTATTTTCTGTATTCATTCATTCTTTCATTCAACAGATAACTCCTACAGTCCTCAGAACCCCATAAAATCAAGAATAAAAAATGCCCTGCACACTAGTTACGGGCTTTTATGAAAGTATAAACCGTCATCATAAAAATAAAAAATTCATCAACTGTTTTCACGTGCCAGGTGTGCATTTTAGGTGCTTGATCTACTTTAACGTTCACAACAGCCTTGTGAGGTGTAGGGGTTGTAGGGGCCCACTTCTCAGGAACTGAAGCTTAGAAATGTGAAAGTGAAGCCAGACCCCGGATAAGAGGAGAGAGCATCAGCTCAAGGGCTAAGGCTCTCGGTAGGCGTACCCTCCAGTAAGTGAATGGACCAGGCTCTGAGTGGACCTCCTCAACTCTCTCCATGGGGTGAGCTCTAACCCCCACCCCCTCACTCCACCTCACAGGAAGAGGCGGGATGTCGAGGGCTTCCTGTGAGGGACGTGTCCTGGCAGCAGCCGCTGGCATGTAAGTCTCCCAGCCCAGGCCCCTGTGACCAGCATGAGTTGTTCAGACCTTGCTCTGGTGCAGGTGAGACTTTCTTCCTTGAAACCCCTGTCTCTCCTTGCAGGCACTCATAGTGCTGGGTGGCCTCTTCCTAGCCCACAGCCCACCTTTGGGGCCGGATCCAACAGCTGCAACTTCATTCCACTACACCTTGATCCCAAACCCAGTGCCTCATGATCCATCCCTTTCCTGTTCAAGGATCACACACCCTCCCCAGTACTCCCACTTCCAAGGGCAAAACCTATATCCAGATCTCCCAAACCCTTTTGTTATTCTCCCTTCTCCACACCACGGAAGATCCCTTACTACAGCCAGCCACGTTTATTAAATAATAATAAAGGGCTTCCACTCCCTCAGCAACCCAGAGCTCGGCAGGCACTTCCAACCCACAAGTCGACACCTGCTATTCTACCCAGGCAACCTTGTCAGAGATAAAAGTTATATTTCCATTAGACTCCATTTAATGATTTGAGCGTCTGCTACATGCCACACGATATGCCAGACTGTGGAGAACAGCAGTGACTCTGTACAAGATAGACATAGTCCCTGACCCCACGGAGCTCACAGCTGATGTGGGTACAGTCAGACCCATCACTGGGCAGCTTAGGGAGCAGCATGTGGTCAGAGACACACGAAGGAAGTGCTGGCCCTGATTCGAGCATAGAGAGGCTTCCTGTGGGATCTGGGTTGGAGAGAACAGGGGACATGGAAGCCCAGAGGTGGGAGAGCACAGGGCACCCTTCTGGAAGTCCATGGAGAGGGGCAGGTGGCGGGGAGAACAAGGCTGGAGGGGCCTTGGTGGCCAAGATGAGACACTAAACCTTTACCATTGAAAGTTTCAGGCAGAGCTGATGGGTTTGCACCAGCCGCTGAGTGAGGAATGGATGTAGTGGGTGAAAGTCTGCTGGACACAGCAAAGGCAACATGCATTTTTATTATTACTAGGGGCAAACTCCTCTATTTCCTCTGTTTTACAATTCAGGGTTTCTGGAAATTAGAACAGATCTGCAAGGATATGTGGACTAGAAACAAATCAATGTAATCCCACAAGGGTTTATATGCAGTGTACCATCCCCCCACCCCACTCATGCAAGGGGGAGGGTGGGGAGGACTTGGTTCTTGGGCTCAAGTTAGGAGACTGTTGGAGGAAGAGATGATACATCTAAAGGGAGTCCTTTGGTGGGGAATGTAGAGGAAATAGGCATGAAATGTGGGTCACTATCCATGGAGTTTGGAAACTGGTGGAGAGGCCAGAAGACACTGATGACCAGCCACCTTTTCTCCTTGAAACAGTTCATGAGTGCCCATTCTTGAATTCAGATCCATCTCCCCTAACTCTGCAAGAGAGGGTAGAATAGGACCAGAGCTGTCACCTCACTGAGTCATCAATTGGGAAAGCTGAGGTGTCTACCGGGGTCCCCACATGGATGAGGGAGTGATGAGCTATAACTGATGACAAGCAGGAAAGCCATGGTGAGGGGCTGGGACAAGGCACCAGGCAGCACAGTTGGGGAAAGCAATCTCTTGAGAAGGCACGACCAAGGGCAAGGACAACAGCAATGGGCCATCGAGTGCCCACTGGGTACCTTTAACACTCGTTGTTGTGTAAGGTCATACATTTAAACCCCTCTGATGACATAATACCACTCATATAACAATGCTGAGAGAAGTATAAAGAATAAGATAAAACCCAACCACAATCACACCACCCAGCCTTTCCCTTGTCATAAAATATTCTTCTACAGCATGATTGTTAAGAGCCGCCTGGTCTGTTGTATGAATGTGCTGTTGGTCTGTGGTATGAATGTGCCTCTTCTTATCATCAGTCCCAAATGGTACTTGGTTTGTTCCTCATTCCTCAGTATCAGAAATAATGCTTGGTGGTAAAAAATCTATGCACAATTAACTTTGATGCACATTTCTGGTTATTTCCTAAAGAAAAAAATGCTAAAAGTGGAATTACCAGAAGGGACATTAAACTCTTCTGCCCGTAGCAATGTACAGATGCCACCCCTCTCCTTTTTTTTTTTTTTTTTCTTTTGCTTTTGAAAGGTGTGGAGCATCCATTTGATGAAGCAACACTATCTATAGCCTTCTTCCCCAGGGGATGGTGACACCTGTGAAAGGATTAAGGTGTTGATCTCATTTTTCAGACCTAAGCAATGCTCTGCTAGCAGCTAATAAAAGACTTCTTTGAAAGCAAGTCCTTTCTGCTCTCATAATCTGGGTTAGAAGAAAACCTGAGAGGCAAGGCTGAGAGTATAAAGGCTCCATCTGCTTTATCCTCACAACCACCCCATAAGGCAGGTGCATTTTTACCCCCATTTGACAGATGAGGAAACTGAGGACTGGGGAGATGAGGTGACTTGCCCCAGTGACTGATCAGTGGTAGGGCTGGGGTCCCAAGCTGGTTAAAGAAGTAGAATCCAAGTCCAACCTAGGTGGAAGGCTTAGGCAAGGGGCACAGCTTGCCCTCAAGGAGCAGTCATACTAGTTGAGCAAGAGGGTCTGGCACATAATCACAGGAGCTGTTCCAGAAGGCATGTGCCAGGACCTGGACTAGGGTGGACAGTGGTCAAGGAAGATTTGACTGCAAAGGAGGGCTGGAGACCTAGAGAAGGAGAAGAAACAGGCAGAAGAAATAGCCTGGGGAAAATGACCCATGGCAGGACTACAGGAGTAAGGAATTTCAAATTCTGCTATGGCTATAGAGAAGAAAGACACACACAGAGAAAAGAGGTTGGCAAGGGGCTAGGTAATAACTTTGCGGTTTACCTCCAGGGCTATTGGCAGTTTCAAGCAGGGAGTGACAGCTGATCAAGTAGCCATCTCCTGTGAGGGTCACAGCCCATTGCCCTGCAGAACTGAGTACTCCAGGAGACAGGAGCTCCACTCCCATCACCTAGCCAATCTACTACCTAGACCAGGGCTGAGGGAGACATTTAGGGGATCACACTTTATAACTGTAAACTCTTAACCCTGCCCCAGGTGACCACATCCCCAAAGGCAGGGGTGCTCACTGTGTACTGGGCTCTGTGCCCAGAACTCTACTTGGATTCACATTCAAGCCTCACATCAACCTGATTAGGTACTGAGATTACTTACTTCCCAGATGTGGAAACCAAGTCCTAATCAGGTCAAGTGACCCACGCAAGGTCACGCAGAAAGTAGCCAACTGAGATCTAATTAATCTCAGCTAACTGAGATTAAAGCCCTGCTTTAATCACGATTTAAAAAATCTTGCCAATAATAATGCACGTTTATACACACGTGTGCAGGATTTTCAAGTACATCAAACTTCAGGTACACTAACCAAAGGCACGACCTGCTTGTATTTGCATTCTGTCACCAGGCATGCTTTGGCCTCTCTTTGCTCTGAGTTCTCCCTGGCCTGGCCTTGCCTGGCCTGGTGGGAAACGTCTATGGTTTGTCTGGAAGCTGACATCTGCCCACTCCCTGGAATGTTTCTGACCAGCAAGAGCAGGAAAGACCAGGAAGAGCCATCCTCATCCTGGAGGACCATTACTTTATCTCTGCCCCCCTCCAGCTTCTAAAACTTGGAAAATTCCCCTGAGCACGAATTGATAGTCAGTTAGAGAAACAATCCCTGCTTTTGTTCACATCCAGAGCAGGGCGTGGTCATCTGGCACAGGGACCTTGAAGCAGGAAGTTCAGAAAAATGTCTGTCTCTATAGGGGCTGAAAGATGACTAGGGAAAATAGAGCCTGGTAAATGGGACATTAGCAGATCTGAGTACACAGTCAACTGTCACAGGCTATGTACAGTCAACTGTCACAGGCTCTGTACAGTCAACTATTAAGACGCCCAGGGTTCCTGCCTTTAATTTTGCTAGGAGGCCCTCCCCCTCCCCAAGCCCCATCCCTTCCTCCCAAAACAGTCAGATGCAGACCCACCCTCTTCTCTTAGGGGAAAGAGATGATTTAACTTCGCACTTGACAAAATCCCTGGGCTGAAGCTCCCATCAACAGGGAATTGTCTCCCACCCATATCCATATGGCCCCCAAATAGTCCAAGACCTGCTCTTCCACAAAATGAATAATAGCCACTATTTACCATGTGTCTAGCACTTGCCAAGCATGGCCATGGGTGCTTTATAGACCCCCCAGCTCATTTAAGCTTCCCAATAACCCAATGAGGTGGGTATTAGTCCCATCTTACAGATGAAAAAACTGAGACTCAGAGCAATTAGGTGATTTGCCCACAGTTCCATACTTATAAAGAGGTGGAGTCAAGACGGCAAGGATCATGTATATCTTACTCATTACTGTGTCCCCAGTACACTCTTTAGGCTCTCAAATACAGTAAATATTGTCAAAGATTTTATCACCTATAAATGTGAAAGATGGTGTAAAACCCCTCCAGAAAGGAGGCCAGGGAGCCAAGCCCACTGATCTTGCATTATTTTTCCTTAATCTCAAAGACGAGATTTAAATTTTATATCATTGCAAAAGGCCTTACCCCATGTTTGTATCCCTCCCTCCCTCCATTGCATCCTCTATCTATCCTATTCTTGGACCACTTCTGATTCTGTTCCTGTCCTGTAGACAGAAAGGACAGGGTATGCTGGGGGTAGGGGTAGAAAACAAATATTTATTAAGGACTCACTATGCCTAAGACAGTGAAGATATAATTTATGTCTCCCTCCTCATCCACCTCCTTAGCTTATTGCCTGTAGTCTCTTATTCAACTAAACCAAAATTAAAAATGTTTTCTAACTAAAGCCTGCAAGGGGAAGCTGGTCTTTGCTACCCCTAGAGTTTGCATTTCTAAAACAAAGTGAATAAAACCAGTGGTGAGGTCCCAGAAATGTTGGCAATTTTAAGAACCCTAAACAGCTGTAAAAATGGACTCTGCTTTCTAATACCATGGTAAAAAGTAGGGCTTCTTGTGCTATCCATAGAGGATTATTTTTCCCCACTAACAGAAAAGAGGAATTCACTTACTGCAGTATCTAATGAGATTCTTCCAATGGAGTCCTTTTAGATCCATCTGCTTAACCTCTAAACCAGATTTACTCTCAACATTTGGATTGAGGAGGAAACCAATTCACTGTAACTTGCTACTCAAGGTTCGTTCTTCTCCTTATACATTATGTTGAGAAATGGTACAGCCCATTGATTAGGAGTAAAGCATGATTCAATCAGACGTATGAATCCCAGTGCTGCTGACTTCTTCTCTGTGCCCTCGGCAAAGCTACCCAATTTTGGGCCTCAGAATCTCAAAAACGAGACCCCAAAGTTGATGTACACCAAGAATTTAACTTACAGAGCATTGGGTGCACAGGAGATGAGAGAACTTCTGTCAGAAGAATGAACAGGCACCTTCTTCTTTCTGAATGACAGGAAATTTGTGGCTCCCAAATTTCAGTGTCCATCAACTTCTTTTCAAATTTCTGCAAAGAAAGTCCATTGTTCTAAGAGTCAAATGTCTCCTTGAGGTAAGTATCCCTGTCCCTGCTCCAGACGCCATGGAGACAACAGGCACCTGCCCAATGGAGGGGGAGGTAAAGGGTCAAGGGCAGCAGGTTCACTTTCTCTAAAGTACAAGACAGACCAGCCACCCTGGCCTCCTCACCCTGCATAATCTCTCTCCTTCTCAGAAGGAGAGCCCACAGAAAATTGTGCTAGGAATCCCAGCTATTCAGGAAATAGGAAACATGATCTAGAAAAATGAGCCACCACAATCTTAAAACATTTTATTTGATTCAGAAATTCTACAGTACAAAAACATTTTACAAATGTCAGCTGTGGTCTACTATTTACAGAGTTATGTACAAATCAAATAAGATGATAACATTTTCAATGTAAAAATATAGCATACTGCTACAGTCTGCCAGTCAGTGCTCACTACTCCACCAAACCTCACAAAATAGAAACTTAAAGATGAAACAAAGACAATGGCAATAACCACTGTTCCACAGGCTTTCCCCCCAGAACATAGTAGCAGGGAGCTTCTGCAGTGAAAAACAAAACAAAACAAACCAACAGTGAAAACAGAAGTTACCTACTCTCTAAATGAATACATTTGGTTTTTACAAAAGTTTTTGCTCTCTCCAAACTCACTACATTTTTTTCTTAAGACAGAAAAAAGACGCTTGTTAAAAATAACATACGATTACACATTAGCATCATCCAATTGTAACTTTTCGTCTAATGACTGGAGCAGCCAACTTTGTCTATGTCACATACAAACAGAAGATAGCTTCTTTGAATCTTCTCAACTGAAATTGTCTTTGATAAATCATCACATATGCAGTCATAATGGTTTGCTTTTGTCAGACTTCTGCTTGTGCAAACCACAGTGCTTAGTCAGTTCAGAGCTATGGCTCCAGCCCTTTAGAAATGGAAAAGCTCTTTGAGGAGTCTGTGGTCCTCACTGAATTTTGGAGAGGAGCTGAAGAGCAGGAGGGAAGACAACTGACCAAAATTCCCAAGAGGTCCTCACTCAACCTCTTAGCAAATTAGCCCTTAGCAACTGCTATTTCACCTGTGGCTAAACTGAAGTCTGCACCAGTTAATACTACTGTGAGTCGTGAATTAAAAGTAATGCCTAGAGATACATAAAAATAGAATCCAAAAGTGGAAGTGAGGGGTGGTTGCCACTCAGAAGGTAAGAGCTGGTCTTGAAGAGTATCTTGAAGAAGCTCAGGAATGACATCAGACACATCAGGAATAAGCACCAAGTGTTTAAACACAAGAGGGGAAAAAAACCCATATATGATAGAAGACTATTGCCAAAAAAAAAAATTGTGGTAATCAACTCACAAAATGAATTCAGGTGATATACCATTTTTTAAAAGTGCCTTTGTATTTTTAAGTAGTAAGAGAAGCAGGGTACATAAGAATGTCTCTGTTAATCCCCTTCCTGAGCTTGGCCTTCACAAGGCACCAATGTGAATAAGGCACCACCTTCTATTTGGGCAACTAAACTGAGTGTGAAGCTGAGAAACAAAAGAGCAGTGAAAATTATTAAGCCCTTGGAAAACAAGAGCTGTGAGGAATGAGTAGGGGTGGGATTATTTATCACTGAAATAAAAACACCAGAGTGATGACTTCACTGTGGTTTTCAAATACACGGAAGGTGACCAGCTGTTCTTTTCCCACTACATGCTGAACAAAGAAAGGCTGGTTTGAATTTCTATAAGGAAGATGTACAAAGAACTATCTGATCAGCAGGGTAGGTTACAGACTCTCCTTCACTGAAAATCCAGAATCCCATCCACAGCCACATGTCTGAAATAATTCATGCACAGCCTGTCTGACACCAGGGGGGTACATGCCAGATAATTCAAACTTTCTCTCACCCACAAAGCTCTGAAATCGGAATCAAAGCTATTGGCTTACAATCAGACTTCCTTTTATTTTCACCCTGACCCTGGAAAGGAGGTGATATAGTAAGGATGACCCAACACCCATAAGGACTCCTAACTGATATCTCCGTATACAGTTGCACACCTCCAAAACAGATCAATTCACAGATCATTTAAAACAGAAGACAAAGCATACCTGGCTCTAGTGGACACTCAGGATTCCTTGCCCTACCTTCACAATGCCTGCTTTCCTTATTAGGTCTTGGCTTAAGCTCAGAATTACACATCATCTATAACAGTGATTAAGCCAAGAGCTAAAACTATAAATAAGGTCCTTCAGGTTGTGGAGTTTAAGTGAAATTGCTCCAAGTGTCATATTTTTTAAATTGGGAGAACACAAATCTGATTTTGAAATAGACAACTGGCTTGTCTTTTTCTTAAGACATCATGAAGTGTGAAGAAGCAATCAAAAGATTTCAAATATATTCACAATCATATCAAATTTCTTTAGGGGAGCAATGGGTAAAAAAAGCAATCTAGCTCCCAGCTGCATTCAGTAAGAGCATTTTCTGGTGGCACCAGACATCTGTAATTACCATGGATGCCTTTCTTTTCCAATCTTATAAGTAGGGAGGGCAAACTGAGAGCTACTGGGCCAAATCAGGTCCACCCATCTGTCCCGTTGGGCCTGAATTAGATTTAAAATTTTGTTTTTAATTTAGTTGTCAATACGAAAAAAAGAATCAGAATCTTTCATGTAAACGTCCAGATTCTCAGGTTCTCTTGAAAAACGGAACAATCAGGAAACACTGCATGGTCACAACTGACTGGACTGGCTGCTCCCTGTAGGTGGGACAGAGGGTATCCATTTGCCACAGTCCCCACTATGCCCTACTGTCTCTCTGACACCGAGAGAGCATGTCACTGCCATTTATCATCACCCCTTATTTATCATTACATTTGCTATAGTGGGGCCCCCTGAAGGAACAGCATCTGTTAAATAAGCGCAGCACTCTTTACCAACAATATAAAAAGAAGAGGCTAATAATCTTCTCATTGGCATTGTCCACCTCCCTCCAATAAAGACCCAAAGAGCCAAATTAGTGTTGAGGTGGTTGGGGACTGCAGGGTTTTCTCTCTTTAGGGAGGAAAGTGTGACATTTCTTCTCCGGGAATAAAATAGCCTTTTCCTTCCTTTGTCTCTTTTAAAGGAAAAGACACTCAACTCTGAAAAAAGGAAAAGTTCTGAAAATCACATAACCCCGCAACTTTGGGGGGACAGTTTTCCTGTTTATTTGTGCTTAAATGAGGTAACCTGAGACTAGGGTTTTCTTTTTAAATGACGCTAGTAGCTATAAAGTAGCACGACTAAACTTTGACAAACGTACATGAACTTAAATTACTATATATTGATTCCAACGATGTCATCATTGCCTAGGACATTTTTTGAACTTCTGATCTGGGACTGTCCTCAGTTATTAATAATATGTCAACCAAAAACTCTGTCTGATGACTTATTGCCCCATCTCATTTTGGACTCAAAATACTATTACCTGGCTGGGTCACCCGCCTAAGTACCTGGGCCTGGACCTGAATGACTTCTCATTCTCTCCGGAGATCGATATGCCTCAAAGGCCCAGGGCTCAGCCCTCTAGAGGACTCCTGCCCCAGTATGACTGGGCTGAGCCCATCCAGGTAGTCCCTGTTGCTTGTAGCTGACCTGAGAGAAGAAGACACCTTTTCCTGGGCTTTCACCTCCCTGGTCACTCTCTTAGCAAAGCTGACTGTGTCAAATGCTAATGCGTCAGATGCGTCAGATGTGTAGGGCATTGGTGAGTTAAGATAAACAACTAGCTCCCTAACTTCAACTACCTGCACTGGTCTCCTGTACAGAGGACACCATCAGAGCCACAGAGCCTTTTACTCTCAGGATGAAGGCCTTTCGCTGAGATCATCCCTATATTCTAGTTCTTGTTCCCCCAATGTCTAAAAGCCTGTGACTTGGCAGAACCTTTATCTGAATTCTGTCCTATCATTTTCACTGTCCACTCCATTTGTGAGTCAAAAATGCAGCTCTGCTTAAAATAAATGTTTTATTCCCGGCATGAGATGGGAGGGTTAAAAAAAAAAAAGTGAAACGAATATGGCAAAACCAGGAAGTTGAACTTCTCAACTATTCAGAGTTGGGCATTCATACTGTCGTTTCAATACTTGGTAAAATAGTTTGATTCTGCTGAACATCACAATCATTCGTATTTCAAAATAAGTACCCAAACCCTAAATCCAAACTAAAGCATCACCTCATTTTTGGACTACCACAATTTTCCCTTCTATTTTCATAATAAGTGAGCTTATTTAGCAAGCTCGCTGCCCACCCTCATGGAGCCCAGTTGATGTTTCCTCTCCAGTCCTTCACACTGTCCCTGGGGCCACTTTCTCAGAGATGCCTCCTTTCATGTGCAAAGCTGAGTATCTATCCTAAGGCAGCACCTAATGGTTCCTTTGGGGCATGCACCATTTCTTGGCTTCAATAAGAAATCACTGTGAAAATGTTCCAAAGTGAATTTTCGTACATTAATAGGACTGACCAATCTCCTTCACAGAACATATGCCAACAATAGAATGGCAGGACAGTCACGTGTGGGCAGGAGCTCTGTGCTCATCTCAGATTCCACGGTGACAACATGGAACATCTCTTCTCCAACAAGATGCCTGGTTTTATGGGGGAGACAGTTCTGCAGCCCACTTGACTCTCCCTCAGAGCAGCTGCAGGAAACTTGATGCCAGAGAACAGACAAGCATGTTCTTCTCCCAAGAAGCTGCCAGCTGCCTTTACAGAGCAGGGAGTGTGGCATTTGCATCAAAGATAAACACAAACCTCTTCTTTCCATCAGGGGGGCGAACCTTCCCTTCCCCACCTGCTGGGCATGAGCCTGGAAGAAAAAGTCCTACCCTCCCTACTTCCCACCTGGCCTTGGGATGTTTCTCAGTGTCCCCGCTTAACACTGGTCCTATTTGGTGAAGCAGTGAAAACCAGGGTCCCTGGTAGGGGTGCTGAGAAAACAGGGTGCCAAAATCCAGCAGCATCTATGAAAAAGGTGGAAAAAGACACTCACTCCCGCTCAAGGTCACGAGGAGGAGGAGGGAACAAGTATTTTCCCTTTGGAAACAAAAATTCTGTACAGAAGTCATTCATAAAAACAGAACATTTACTTCTCCTTTTTAAAGCAAATTCTTTCCTCTTAAGTTCTCAGTACCTATTTTTGGCAGAATGGAGCACAAGAGATATCTTTCATTGGGTAAGTACAACAAAAACAAAGTGAAACCTGATTCACAGGCTGGGCTGGGGGGGCGGGGGGGGGCAGGGGGCGGGGGGGGGGAGTACTTTAAGATTCAAGAATTTAATGATTTCAGGTCCCATGTCTTCCAAAGATGATACTCAAAGAGCACACTCATCTTTGTAACAATCCCTTCTTTTTCACCTTCTTAAAAAGAGGTTTGGGGCTTCCCTGGTGGCACAGTGGTTGAGAGTCCGCCTGCCGATGCAGGGGACACGGGTTCGTGCCCTGGTCTGGGAAGATCCCACATGCCGCGGAGCGGCTGGGCCCGTGAGCTATGGCCGCTGAGCCTGTGCGTCCGGAGCCTGTGCTCCACAACGGGAGAGGCCACAACAGTGAGAGGTCCACGTACCACAAAAAAAAAAAAAAAAAAAAAAAGGAAAAAAAAAAAGAGGTTTGTCATTAGTCAAAACAAGTTCAGCAGATTAAGTGACTACCACCTCCACCTACTGCCGTATGTCAGTGGATTCTGATCCCTAACATTCCGGACACAGCTTTAGACCAGAGGCCAACCAAAGCAAAAATTACAACTTCCAGTAATACAGCCCAGTTGGGTATCAGTCTCTTAAAAATAAACTTCCAGGCACCAACATCTGAGATTCAGCACAGTAAATATAACCACGGGAAACCTCGCAGGGAGATCTGGCCCCTCCCTGATGCCTATTCAGATCAAGATGTGGCCCTGGTGCCTTCTGCACATTGACCAACCCATCTCAGAAAGAATGGTCTACATGGTCAGCCTGGCCCTGCGGCTCCTTCCTCAGCCAGATATGCCACCTGCTAATACATAAAAACTCATTTTTATGAAAGGTGATTGAATATTCAGTCACCTTCTTGACCTTTGACTCAGAGCTTTTTTAACACCCACGGCATTGTAAATGGTACCATAAATTCCACGTCAAAAATGGAAAAGAACATCATCTGTAACAACATGGATTCCAGAGAGACTGGCACTTGATTTCCATGGCTGTAGTGGCATCAAAAGTGCTTTTTCCACAAAGCATTTCAAATCAAAGTAGCCAGTAGTGAATAGGCAAAGTTTGCACAGATAAATTAAGTCTGAACAATCAGTATGGGTATTTTCCTGTTTCTCTTTACATGTTTCCTCCCTACCTCTCAGAACTGGCTCTAATTCAGTCTGACCCAACATGGCAAGCTGCTGTCACACATAATGGACATGCCTTTCAGAGCTCCACATGGTTTCAGAAAACTGGAGACTGCCAATATACCTGGTAGAGAAGAGAGGCAAGGACAGCAAGTACTGGCCAGGATTTCATTCTGAATATCCTTGTAAGAGACCTCAGCTCCAAGTGGGCCACACACCCAGAGAGACGAGCTGGGGAACCAGAGAGAGGCGGCAGCTAAAGTGGCAATGCTTAGACCCTTCGTTTTGTTACAAAGGAGCGACCGTGTGGAGTTCACCAGTGTAGCTGCAGCAACCAGGTTCTGCTTTGCATGCCCCAGAGGCGAGGAGCTTGGAAGGAAGGGCCGGAGGGTCCTCCTCACCTAAGAAAAGAAGAGAGGGCAGAACCACACGTCATTGCACTTCAGTGGGCTGGACACTCAGGCCAGAACGAAGCTGGATCTGGGTTTGAACCACTCACTCTGTACAAGTGAGGCAGGCATCCCTGTCAGCTCAAGACTGCGCATTCTCCTCCTGCTAACAGGTTCTAGTTCCCTTAGCTGAGGATCCAGGGTTTGCATGCATGACTCCAACTAGTCATAGGCACAGTGAGAGTAGCTCCAGACAGCATCCTGCAAGGGTTCCCTGGGGAAGCAGGCCCTCCTACCTGGAGCCTGCGCTGAGCTAGAATGGAGAGAATACTGTGCCCTGTGAACTCCAGGTTCAATACATGTGGCTTTAAAGACTTGGGAAGGTGGGCGGTGGTGAACATCACAAGTCCCAACAAAGATACAGGTCCACAGACCCTCATCTGACACCCTTGGGGACCAATGTGTTTGGTTTGGTTTGGTTTTACAGTATTTTTTTTAAGTCTTTATTGAATTTGTTACAATATTGCTTCTGTTTTATGTTTTGGTTTTCTTGGCCACGAGGCATGTGGGATCTTAGCTCCCTGACGAGAGATCTAACCAGCACCCCCTGCATTGGAAGGTGAAGTCTTAACCACTAGACCACCAGGGAAGTCCCGGGCCCAGTGTGTTTCGGCATTCAGATGTTTTCACAGTTTAGAAAGGCGACATAATGAACATACTGTATATTACATAAGATGGTACCAGGCAGCTCACCATAATTTATCAACAGTATTTCTGCAGCTCACACATGTGAACGTTCCCATTACCTGGGATTAGTAGAGACTATGCACGGAGTTTTGTTACTTCCCATCGGGCTGCCGAATAAATTTGCACCGAAATTAGAAAAAAGTTTTCCTGGATTTTGGACTCATGGGGCAAGGTCGTGGCCCGCATCAGGAACCCGACCCACCGACCCTCCGGGCTCCGCGCGCCTTACCCAGGCCTGAAGAGGACGACATGCTCTCCGTCAGCGAAGACGTCTCCGTCTGGTCCGTGGAGAGCCCTTCCATCAGGGGCAGGGACAATTCGGACGAAGGCACGGACGAGTCGTAGATGCCCGAGTCCCGTGGCATGTCCGAAGGGCCGGCAGCTTTCACCGCGTGCGGCAGGGGCCGCAGGACCGCGCTGGCGCCTGGAACGGGCCCAGCCTCCGCGTCTTCGTCCGGAGCGAACTGCGGGCCCTCAGAGTGCGGGTCGGCCGGCGCCCCGGAGCCAGCGGCCTCGGCCTTGAGACAGAAGTCGCTCTCCGGCCCTGGCTTGCACAGGACTTCGTTTAAAACCAAGCCTGAGTCAAACTTCTTCAGAACCGGTTCCCGGTAGCGGAGTGGGGGGAGATGGAAGGGAACAAACTGCTTCTCAAACCAGTCAGGCTCCTCGTCGATAAACTGGTGCATGTTGCAAATGGCGACGTATAGGGAGCGGCCCGATTTGCTCCGGAAGTAGTTCCTCCTGCTAATGCGTCCGGGGTGCAGCCCCGGCTCCTGGGGGCTGAGGTCCTGGGAATGCAGGTGGGAGCAGAGCTGGGGAAGGTGGTCCATGAGTTTGTACTTGGTGCTCAGGTCCAGGACACCGGGAACGTCTCCCTCGCAGGAATAATCGAAGTAGACGGCAATGAACTTGCTGAGCGCCGTGGATGAGCTCTGCTTGGCTTGGCGGAGCTTCTCAGCAATGGTAGACACCGCCACCAGGAAGAGCTCCCCTTTCCCCGAGCCTCGGGCACCTCCTTTGTGCTTGTAGTTCTTCTTGTCTACGAAGTATTTCATGCCTTTGGAACACACCACGATGATGAACTGGGACTCGTGGATCTTCTGGATGACCCATTCTCTCTGCCCTTCTCTGCAGAGGCTGAAGTCTTCCCACAAGTCCAGAGCGACCTGGAAAGTGAGCAGAGAACCTCACTCACCTATACAACTTAGAGAGTCGAGTGACAAGAATGGGAATGTTACAAGAAGGGCACATCATCTGCCCCAAATCATTACTAGCACTGCTATATGCAGGCTTCGGGTTGCCCAGTTCCAAGGAACAGCTAACATTCCAAGGGCGACCGTCACACACAGGCCCTCTGTATCATGCTCTCATTTTAGCATAATGTGGGATCGTTACCCCTCCCACCTTACAAGTGAAGAGACAGAAGCACAGAGTGTCTAGCAACCCACCAAAGTTACATATCACATGTGGGGCCTTCAACTGACTTAAAGTGTGATAGGCAGCATGGAATACAGAGGCAGTGGGGGTGGGTCTATCCGATGAGTGAGGCTGCCTGGATCAGGGCAGATCCTGGAGAGACAACTGGAAGGTGGTGATAGATGGGTGTGGGTGAGGGATCTCAAAGTGGGCTGGGTTCAGGTCTGGATGCCAGAGTCACCCGCCCAGGCTGACTCAATGACAGAGTGTGACTGACAAAGAGGACCTCCTTGGCCTCTCACACAGCCCTGGGGTCAGCCTGCTGTTTACCAGGTGATCAGTGCATGGAGAGGAAGATGATGAGCTGCCATAACATGGCCATTCTGGTTCACTCACTTGGAGTGACCGGCTCTACCACTTCTCAGCAGTCTACAGGGCCACATCCCTACGAGGCCCCTACGAGGCCTTTAACCCCAAGGGGAGGTCTCATAGGGAGTCTGGGGTGGGGCACTGACAAAGAAAAGAACACAAGGTATGCGTGGCCCCTCAGAGGGCTTCACCTTCTCAGACCATCTTCATCTGACTCTGCTGAAAATGTCTCGGCAATTATATCAGCCTCTTTCCTTCCGTAGTTCAGAAATTAACTCTCAGTGCCTATGCCTAAACATGGCAGCCACAGTCCCTTATGTGGAAGGGGGCTCTGAAATGACTTTGCCTTCCTCTTTTGCTCTAAAGTGTTACCAAGGGAAGAAAGCCCCCAACATCCCTCCAGTTGCTGAAAATAATACTGAATTGTCTTACATTTTCCTTAATTCTCACTAACATTACGCATTCTGAAAGCTAACTGGGAATATATACCAAGCACTTTAAAAATGTTCCTATCTGACCCAGCAATTCCATTTCCAGGTATCCACCACTGGAATGGGGCAAAATTGAAATAATGAGATGTTTAACAGTTTGAAAAAACTCAAATTTGGTGAATCATTAATATGGATCAAGAGTCTGTTTAAAACTGCTGTTTACAGAGAACTGCTAAGAGTGTAAAAAGTTACTGAGTGAAGAGACAGAAAAAAATAATTCTAATCCATCCAAAATGCAAAACTATATGTACGAGTTCATCTATGCAGAAAAAGACTGGAAGGAAATACAGCAGTTTTAACTGTGGTTCCTCTATTCTCCAGGTTAAGATTACCATCCATTTTGAAATTTGTCATCCTTTTCTAGTTTCCAAATTTTCTATTACACTCATAACTGGAAGGCTTCCCCCCGGCCCCCGAGGCTAGTCACTTACAAAGTAGAGCAGAAGGGTTGTCAGTATCTGAAGACTGTGTGCCATCTGCGGGTCCGCACCAGTTTTTCAGTACACAGGCTGATCTGCCAACGTCTAGACCTTCATATATTAGGAAACCCGGCCAGCCTTGTAAACATGCTTAACTGACACTAGGGGACAGCCTCACCATGTGGAGAGAGTCTAAGAAACCCACCAGTCCTCAGTTTCAAAGCACAAATAACTTCCAATTACACAATTATTGTACAATTCTTGCATTTGTAAGAAACAGTGTGCCTTCCATGAGAGCTTCAAACTTCACTCTAAAATGAACACTATGACATTATAGAAAAGCTACATATTAACAGCTTAACTCAAGAGAACAGGCAAGAAACCAGAGGAGACCATTTGAGTACTTAACATGTTATTGTTTTCCCTTATTAGCCAAGCTCCCCCACCAAAACTGTCTAAACTCGCCTCTTTACTTGTCATTCTCTCTTTGACCCTCCAGTGCTCTCCGGGATGTCCTGAGTGACCTCCTCCCACCGGCCCCATTGCACGCTCCCAGGGCAGCTGCCATTTCCTCCACCATCCTGTCCCCCATTCCCCTGAGGTCTTTTTAATGCTTAAAACACTTCCTGCCAGGTGGGTGCCACTCAAGGCTTTTGAGCAGGAGTATGTCAGGGTTAGAACTAAGTGTCAACAAACATTTAGTGCTGGTGATGGGTAGGCCAGGCTGAAAGAAGAGTGCAAGGCTGACCCTAGTTTGGAAGCTAGGCATTTAAAAAGACTTTAGATTCCTCACCTCACAGCCACAGAAGTCCTGGAGGAAGTAGGCAAAACACTGGACGACGTTCATGTGATTCTGGCCATCTTTACTGGAATAGCAGAGGAAGACCTTGGGCCGTGGCCGGAGCCTCTCCCTGGGAAGTGCCGTGATGTACGTGGAGGACTCAGAACTCTCTTCATCTAAATGTGAATATATATTTTCTAAAGTGGAAAAGAAGATAGGGTTGGCGCCCACGAGCAAAGCTCTGTCCTGTTCCCTACGACTCGGGACCTAATGCTGTCTTCAAGAAACAACAGTCTCCATGTCACCTAGAGCACCCCCAGCTCCCTAATTCCACCAGCCCCTTGGGTCACCTCTGGGAATAGGACAGCTAGTTTCTGCAGTGGAGCCAAAAATGGACAAAATTTGTTCTTCACCTGAAACTGACCTCGGACAAGCCCAGAGCACTGCAGCACCACCCCACCCTCTTGCAACTGAGTGCACCTACTAGATCACTAAGCATCAGCAGAGGTGACCTTCTTTAAAACAAAAAAACTTTCATTGAAGGGTTTTTTTTTGGTACAAATTACAAAAGTAAAGTCCATAAATCTTAAGAGTACATCTCAATAACTTTTATCTAAGAATACACCTGTGTAACCGCCACTCAGATTAAGATATATTTCTAAGTTCCCCAGAAGCTGCTCTCCCGACGTCAGACTTTTATTAAGTGATAAAGCCCTACCTCTTCCCTTACTCACACCTTTAGTCTTCCTTTATGCTCTTGAATTTACCATCCTGAGTTTGAGAAGAGAAGTATGCCTGTCCTTTTAGTGGCTCCTGAGGTTAAAAGTCAAATTTTTTAATTCTGGGAACTATAGCAGCCAGGGAACTCACTCCAGGAGCTGTGTGGCTTCCCAGCCACCTGCCTGGAGGGACCAAGTGCTCCCGGTCTCCCTCTGTTGGCCCTAGACCTGCCAATATGGGAAGAACACACCACACAAAGATATACCTTGCTGCTTCTTGCGGCACATCACCGTGAACAGCGTCGCAAATGCCGATATGACAACCAGCGGCACAGTGATGGCAACAGCTCTGATGGGCCCAGCCCATTGGGAATACACTGGGAAATTTCAAAGGGAAGGCTTTTAGACTTAAGCAGTATAACAGGTTCAAAGAGAAACAATTTTTTTTCATTTTTAAACATAAGCCACATAACAGGTTCTAAGACTCCTTGACCACTTTTCTCTAGTACCGATTTGGTGATTATAAAAGTATTCATTTTAAAAGACTGTAGAAGACAATTCAGTAGTTAGAGTCTGCTGAGACAATAAATACCTTTGAGTGAGAATTTGCCTAGGGAAATCTCCCCTCCCACCACTTTTCTTCTGAGGACAATTGACTATTTATTTGGTCCCAGCAACACACACAACACCCTGGCTTTGATCTTCTGGGCATCAACATTAGGGTAGAAGGAAAGTCAGATTTGATGGAACATCATTTAAGAGTGAGGAGCTCAAGGGTTTTCTTTTTGTAAACCATGAAGTACAGAAAGTATCGAATACCTTGGTCCACTCTGTAGTCCAGAGGCAGCATTTCCAACAAACAAACAAAATCTTACCTGGTTTTAAGGCATAATGCATCACTTTTCTTGTCATATTAGTGTCATCCACCAGCTGCAAAACAGAGGATGCTGTATTACTTTTTTTAAGTGATAGCATCTCAACAGATTTTTTCATGCTTCCATCTGTGGGCAGTGGGGCGAGGGAGAGGAGAGCTGCTGCAGCCTGTGATCATTTTCAAGCTGAGATTAGATATTAATAGTCAGATTCATCTCTATATAAACCAACCAATACTAATATATATAGGATGGATAAACAACAAGGTCCTACTATATAGCACAGGAAACTACATTCAATATCCTGTGATAAACCGTAATGAAAAAGAATATGAAAAAGAATATAGGGACTTCCCTGGTGGTCCAGTGGTTAAGACTCCATCTTCCAAGGCAGGGGATGACGGTTCAATCCCTGGGCGGGGAACTAAGATCCCACATGCCGCAGGGCAACTAAGCCCACAACTACTGAGCCTGCACACCTCAACTAGAGTGCCCGCGTGCCGCAACTACAGGGCCCACGCGCGTTGGAGCCTGCGCTCTGGAGCCCATGAGAGACGCTCACATGCCACAATGAAAGATCCCACGTGCCGCAACTAAGACCCAACTCAGCCAATAAGTAAGTAAGTAAATAAATAAATAAGTAAATAAGAATATATAGGGAATTCCCTGGCGGTCCAGTGTTTGGGGCTCCATGCTTCCACTGCAGGGGGCGTGGGTTCAATCCCTGGTCAGGGAACTAAGATCCCACACGCCATGCAGCATAGCCAAAAAAATATTTTTAATTAAAAAAAAAGAATATATATAACTGAGTCACTTTGCTGTACAACAAAAATTAACACAATATTGTAAATCAACTATACTTCAATAAAATTTAAAAAGAATAAAAATAATAGGGCTTTCTTGAGTTGTACGTACCTCAATTATATAATCCCCAGGAGATACATTTTGAAGGAGGCAGCTGGTTGTCTCTGTATTTTGCTCCTGCAAAGAAACAAATAACACTTTAAAACTTTCTTCTTAGATAAAGGTCATTGGGACCCCTCTCTTCTGTCCTAGAACTGAAGGAGCCTTGCCACCAGTTTCAGTCATGTTTTCAGAAGATGTCAGTTGGAACAGAAAGCAACTGTGCTTATCTGCCAGGGTATCTGAACTTCATTTTGATAAAAGGCCCAGGAGAGCCTGGGACCCCTGTCATATTCTATGCTTGGCTGGTGGTGCCCTGAGCAGCAATTTTTTATTTAAAGACAAAGAAACCAATTAGGATACATTTTACTTAATAAAAGGATGGGGAAAGAAACTACACTTCCATGTTTGTGCATATTTTATTTGCTATAATTTTAACTTGAGCTGAAGGTAAGTGACAGAGGTGAGAGCCAGCAGGAAAACAGAACTCGACACACAGGAGCACATCTACTTCTGCCACTATGACCAAAAACCTCTCTTGGTGCTCTCATGGGGTAATCTAGCAGTCTTGTGAACTTCCACGAAACATTTCACACACACATACCCCCGCGACCACCTCTAGTTTAAGAACTTGGTTTACTGAATTTCTACTTCACCTTGGCCTCTGTGTAAAATCACTAGCCACTGACATGCTAGTGCCTTGGCTCCTAGATGTGTTTTTTTTTTCACTTACTAGCTGTGAAGCCTTCAGCAGTAGTCCAGGTGACCTCCCTGGGCCACAGGTTCCCCAGCTCTAAAGTGGGGATAACAGCAGCCTTTGTTCCATTGAGCTGTAAGGATTCAATGACCACAAAGCTTGGTAACTGGCACACAGTGAGCACCTGATTCATGCTTAAAATATGGAAGAACAGGGACTTCCCTGATGGTGCAGCAGATAAGACTCCACGCTCCCAGTGCAGGGGGCCCAGGTTCGATCCCTAGTCAGGGAACTAGATCCTGCATGCTAAAACTAAGAGCTGGCACAGCCATATAAATAAATATTAAAAATTAAAATATAGAATAGACCACAACTACTTCATTGTTTCAGTTCCTTGGTAATACTTTATCTGCTACATCTCCACTGGGACAGCTACGGTAGAGATAACTAGGGGGTGAGGGATGGCTCAGGACGGCCCTGAGACGCACCCAGTGATAACATTCTGGAGTGTCCACCAACTGCTCAGAATCCACAAAGCCTAATGTTCACATTGAACCGTCCAAGTTCCAGGGCCCCAGGGGTCATTTTAAAACACAGAGTATTCCTTTATGCACACCTAGCAGCTCACCTGTTTACAGGTCTTTCGCTTGAAGGGTCCTTCATGCTTGAGCTTATAATGAAGATAGAAGAAACGGAAGCCAAAGGCATGGGGTGCGTGGTCGAAGGACACCTGCATGTCTGAACCGTGCTGGGTGATGTTGAGGTTCCGAGGCTTCCAGACTGGGAGGAGGAAGGACCAGAGTTAGCACCCCGAGGCTGCCCTGACACCACTAGAGACGTGACAGACAAGGACAGCTATACTTACAGGGTTTACAGGCCAGGTTGTCCGGCTGCAATAGCAGGTCACAGGCTGTTAAGAAAGATGCATATTTTTAGTTTTAGCACAGTTTGACATTTTCCTCATCCAACAATTCAATACAATATAAATATATGGCACTGGGTATTGCTGGAAAGAATGTAAAATGCCTCAACTGCATCAACTCAACAATGATTTTCAGTATAGCCCAGTTGTATCTTATGAAAATTTGAATTGTGCAATATAAAAGTATTAATGCAGTTCACTTTATGTCACATAAATGGAAACAATATTAAAGTCAGCCAGATTTTAAAAGCTTCTTAAAGGCCACAGCCAAAGGCAGCGAGACCTATGTTCATGCTTCTGCCCCATGGGGGCTCTCTTTTAACTGTAGACAGAAATAATGCCAGCCTCTGCCCCACTGTAGACTGTTTAGGCACAAGAGAACTTTAGAGTGATGCTGATAATTTATCTTGAGGTTATTTTAACCTTAGCTAGCACTCTAACTTTTGATGGAATCTTTTTGATGGAATCTAAAAATGACATCCAGGCATCTATTAAGTAGTAGCAACAGTACTGAAAACCAGGCAGCAAAGGCAGTAGCTTTGAAATAGGATTTAAATGCGATAAAAACACAAGAGAGGCGCTTTATGCCATGTTGCTAACCCAGGGAGAACCCTCTGGAAAATGATCTTACAATGCCAAGAAAATCAAAGGCAGCATCAAGGTCACAATGCACTGAAATGGTGATAAATGCACCACCTGCCTCACCCCAAAATAGACATTGATTCCAATGAGGAAAATTAAATCTTAAAGTAGGCGAGTTTTGATTTAAGCAAGCTTTCCATAAACACATTCTTTGAATCCTCTATCTGGTTGTTATGTGTAAGGCATTGAAAGATGCTGTAAAACGGACATGGTCTCTGCCCTATGGAATCTTATTTTAATTAAGAAAATGAAATCAACTGTTATGAAATGACTTTGCTGCATAGAAAACAACCACAGTTTAAAAAAAAAGAAAAGGAAAGAAGGAAACAACCAGAGTAAGAATTCTACAAAGGGAAGCACGGATGTAGGCTGGCGTTGAGAACAAAAACATCACAGAGGGATGAGGACGGCAAGCAGGCCACATAGGAGGGGATGTCAGATTGGACAACCATCCAAGGCCTGGAAAGACGGACCAGGAAGGCAAGAGGGAAACACTGGGGCCCAAAATGCCTGGGCACCAAATTCATCAGCAATTCAGGCTGATGAAAGACACACCACACTGTGTGCAGAACAGATGGAAAGGGAGAGCCCGACAGAGAAGGGAATCCAGCATGGTTGGCTTGAGAGTGTGTACTCCAGAGTCAGGCTCCTTGGGGTTCAAATCCCAGCTCCCAACAGGCCCTTTAACCTCTCTATGTGTGATTCCACATCTAATAAGTGGGGATGGTAAGATTAAGTTCTTTGGAGGGTTGTTATGGAGGTAAACTGCATTAATATTTGGAAAATATTTAGAACAGAGCATTAATATTTGGAAAGCATTTATTTAACATAGATGTTAAATAAATAAACTTTCTAGAACGAGGTAACCTCAGGGATACTGCTTAATTTTCTTAATCTAATCCTGAAAATGACAGGCAATCACTCACAGAGGCCACCCTCCTGATGACAGGTACACGATAGAATCATTTCATGCTCTACCCTTTACCTTGAAATCAACTTATATTTTGTATTCCGTTTTTTTTTTTAATCAAAGTATTTTAATACATGGCTGCCTTACAGCACCTTCAAAAAAATCAACCACCATGTCTACTCCAGAACAAGCCAGGAATGGGTGTCTCTGGTTAGATGCACACTGCCTGGGCCAAATCTTAATTCTAAAAGTTGCTTTTCTGAATGCTTTTTCTCTTCCCCATGCTAGTTTCATACTAGTATTTCATGTGCTCTTGAACACATCTTGTCGAAAAGTCATTAAAAGCAGAAGAAATGTCTCCCCACAGGAAACAGGCAGGGAAGACCATACTCACTGCGGGTTCTGAAGAAGAAAGGGTGATAATTGCTTTCATTTTTAACGGAAGGAAAAGGGACAATCTTTACAAAGTAATCTGTTTCAAATTTCATATTCAGGAAAGGTTGAGATTCCACTCCCTAAAAGGGAACAAAAATACATGTGATGTCACAGAGAAATCACCCACCCTTCCAACCTACATGCGAGAGCTCCGGTCTGCCCTGACGGTCACGCAGACACAGTTCTAGGGCTGGGGGACGTGTTGCGGGGGGAAGGAGGAAGTCCAGAAAGTTTCCTTTCTGGACCAAGTTTAGGTTTGGACCCCTAACTGAAAAGGAAGATGGGCACCGCTGTCTGTTCTTTGGCAATGAAGCTGTGGCACAAAGCTGGTGGGGAGGAGCCTACATCCACTCCTGAGGGCTCAAAGCCACCTTCCAGGACGGCTACTCCAGCCTGTAACCTGAGAGGTGTGTTTGTTTACCACCAAGAGGTGCTGGAGGGTTTCTGGGAGTGCAGAGCAGGATCGCCCACCTTGGCAGGTGGGGTGGACCCCACAGTCCCTTCTCCTCCAGTTTCACAGGCTTTCAATGGACCATTCAGCCCCCAGAACAATGGTGTGTCTTCAGGAGCACATTCCCCACGTGTGACTTACAGCTCGTTTGAAGCTACTGTTGAGCTGCTTCGGGTCCTTTAGAATCAGTTGTTGGCACTGTCTTCCCTCTGACTTCAGCTCCTCCAGTATTACCCGAAATCCTTTTAGGAATTCGATGCCTAAGCAAAGCAGAATGCTTTTATTAAAAGTGGACCTAATTACTTCTGAACGCACTTTCCTTCCTCCAAGATTACCGTCCTCTCCACCTACACAACAGAGTTAAAGGAATTCTAACTCTAGCCGGAATATCTGAGTTTACAGAAAGGAAAAATAAATACCCTGCATTCCTCTGGTTACAGGCCAGGTGATTTGCTCTTTCCCACCATTACTAATTAATAAATCTCTCATCCAGCCAGCCAGTGCACAAACGCCCATTGCCTCTATAGGGTTCATATATTTAGACTCAAGTCACAATTGATCATAAAAGTCTGCAGTGGAATATATAATTTCTAGGTCATTAAACAAGGTGTATTCAGCTGATGATCATTCCCAATGCTGACCAGGGACTCCCCCCAAACCATGTTTCAAATACTTTCCGTTTTAGTCCCATATTTGCTTGCATGTTTCACTGAGCAACGGAGAAAATTCCCAACAAAGTGTGTGTCTGCACACAAGGGGTTCCTAGGCTTGAGATTAAATAGCTTAGGAGAATGCCTATGTGAGTTACAAAGCGGTTCTTGCTCTAATCATGCCTGAAAGGCCGACACCCAAGAGCTGCCCAGTGTGTGCTCTTCATACAGCCCTCAGAGGCCCCGAGACGCCCACAGCGCCGCTGAAAGGCACCGGCCCAGCCTCCCGCCACCTGAGCTTCCCCTGCTGCACGTCCAACTAGCTGCTTTCAAAAGGATTAAGCTCTGATGGCCACGAGAGCCGGTACTGGGGCTTCGTATCCCATGGAGACTGGAGTGGTCCAACTGCAGCTGGAGCTCCCCGAAGCCGGCCTCAATTGGTGAGATATCGATTTCGCATTCTTTCCGAACACTAGACAAGGAGACATTTTCAACCCTTCCCCTCCCAGGGCAAGAATAATTACACAGGATGCAATTAACCAGGTGGGAAAATTATCAATGGCAAAGGCCAGGGAAATCTTTTTCTCTTTCGAATAGGTTCTCCAATCCTGTAATTATTTAATGAAGAGCACATATTTTATGGTGGGAAAGGCAAAGGAGCTACAATTAGAGCTTCACCATTTAGGGGGTCAGAGGACAGAGTGTGCAAGTATGGACCCTGCCATGTTGTATTATTTCAAGTACAAAGCTTCCTGCGGGGCTGAGTGCTGGCTGATCCATAGTCCGAGATTCACACATGCTGACAAGATCTAAGGTTTTTGACCAGCAACTATTTAGTAGCTCTCACAGGAACTTGTCTTTTGAGATCCCCCCTTTCCCCCAAAGATTTTTAAACAAATCCTTATTATTTATACTAAGATTTAATTCATTCAATGTCCCCAGAACTGTTTAACAAAAGCCAGGTGATTAATATGATTATAAGACTGTACATCTCACAATTACATAAAAACTCATCCGCTGGGGTGGGAGTGGATGATTCTAGTTCTTATCTTTAAAAGACCTGCAAGTATGGGAGTGGAAGTAGAGGCAGTAAATGTAAATCTTATATCATAGTAACCCCTGTATCACAATACTGTTAACATCTTGTAGTTATATAATGTTTAGCAATTTTATAAGGCAGTTTCCCATAAAGGAACTTACCTACTCCTCATCATTTAACTCATAAAATCCTCACAACCACAGGAGGAAGGTATTATTGTCCCCACTTCATAGATGAGGAAACCGAGGTATACAGACACTAAATGACTTGCCCAGGGTCACAGAGGGATCAAATGGCAGAGATGGGATCAAACCCAGAGTGCTCTTAACCCATATGCTTTTCTGTCTCCCAAGGAGTCTCCTTGTTAGAACCTCATAGAAACTGATAGAACCTGTCCAGCCATTCCCACCCACAAACCATCATGCAGAAAAAGCACATCTTTCTGCCTTCACTGTTCCACATCTCCGTTTTCCTCACATCTCTTACTTTCATTCTAAAGAGGGAGCCTGCAATGTGTCAGGCCAACCCCTTAACCGTTTAGCTTTATGTTGGAATGACTACTTCTCTCTTATCCACAGAGGATATTTTTCTTTTTAAATGTTAAGGTAATGTTCTTTTTGGAAAACCCATTGGGTTCAGATCCAGCAGTATTTACATGGATTAGTGAGTCAGGCCCACAGGTCTGATCCATCCTCCCTGTCTCTGTACTGAATCTGGTTCCTCTGAGATTTATCTCATTCAGATTAAGAAATTCATTTTACTTTTCCCTTCATCAGATTTTTTTTTTTTTTTTTTTTTTTTTTGCGATACGCAGGCCTCTCACTGCTGTGGGCTCTCCACTTGCGGAGCACAGGCTCCGGACGTGCAGGCTCAGCGGCCATGGCTCACGGGCCCAGCCACTCCGCAGCATGTGGGATCCTCCTGGACCGGGGCACGAACCCGTGTCCCCTGCATCGGCAGGTGGACGCCTAACCACTGCACCACCAGGGAAGCCCCAGATTTTTTTTTTTTAATTCTAAGATTCGGTGGCAATGTCCAAGGAGCAGACCTGAGGACCAGGTTCTGATGATGATAAAAACAGCCACTGTTTTTTAAGAGCTCTCTTTAGAAATGTACCATGTGTGTCTCTAATTCTTTTTCTTTTTTCTTTCTTTTTTTTTTTACTCTTAACAGGTTTATTGAGGCATAGTTGGCATACAATTAACTTCATATTAGAGAACAATTTCATACACTTTGACATATATATACACCCATGAAACTGTCATCACAATCAAGATAATGAACTTATCTATCATCTCCCAAGTCTTCCTCATGCCTCTACAGAGTCCCTCCCACCCCTGTTTCCAGGCAATCACCAACCTGCTTTTTGCCACTAAAGCTTTGTTTGTATTTTATTGAATGTGTCATCACTCAGCATGCACTTTTTTGTCTCGCTGATTTCACTCAGAAAAATTACTTTGAAATTCATCCATGTTGTTAGGTATATCACTATTCCATTCCTTTTCCTTGCTGGGTAGTGTTCCACTGTATGAATGTACCAGTTTGTGTATCGGTTCATGTGCTGATGGACATTCACGTTGTTTCCAGTTTTGGACAATTAAAAACAAAGCTGCTATGAACGTTTGTGTACAAGTCTTTGTATGGACATATGCTTTCCTTTCTCCTGGATAAATAGTAGTCAAATGGCTGGATCATGTGGTAATGCATGTTTAACTGTTTAGGAAAATACAAAAACGTTTTCCAAAGTGGTTGTGCCATTTTACATTTCCACCCTCAATATTTGTTTTTGTTTTGTTTTTTTAACTTTTATTGGATTATAGTTGATTTACAATGTTGTGTTAGTTTCTGCTGTAGAGCAAAGTGAATCAGTTATACATATATCCACTCTTTGTCTCTAAGTCTTACAACAAACCAAGAGGCAGTCATGTACACTTTACAGATGGGAAAGCTGGGGCTCAGCCAGATTTAAATGCTTCTTTTCAAAGGTAGATTCTGGGTTCAAACCCAGGCCCATTTGAACAAATGGGCCCTCCCCAGGTTCCATACTCAACCACTGCATCCTCTCCTGTGTGTCATCAATTCATTAAAGAGGACAAGCAGATGGAGCTCTAACCTGGATCTGGCCAGATAATGTGGGTTTGCTCTTTTCTGTTGATTTGTTTTAGTTTGCTTTCTTTTCAGCCCACACAATTTAAATAAAAATTCAATTCATTGCCAACATTTAAAAATTGTTGATTTCATGGTTTCTCATGAAAACTGGAGTTTTCCTGAAAACACACACAATGTGCCAATGCTGGGCCCACACATCTCCTTGTGGCCACAGAGATCACTGATGCTGGATACTGAAGCCATTATATCCTTGGATAGGTCACCTGTCCCCCCAACACCTGCTGAGACACATAGGCCAAGGCCTCAGGGCCATTTATCACTCTCACACTATTATTTTACAAACCCACATCTCTCTCAGTAACAGCCAAGGGAACAAAAGACAAGTCATAGGCACAACATGAAGCTGCATGCATGTGCAGCAAGTGTATACAACCAAGTAGCAAGTGTGTCTGTGCCGAGGCACACCTAAGCTATGCTCATGTCAAGACCCACCTGGCCCCGGAGGCCACCATGCTTGGGACCCCTGCACTGGGCACCGGTCACCATGGTGGACTCCATTTTGACCACTTACCGAGGGCTCCTGGGGACCAAAGAATGGTGACTGCCACTTGATCGTGGCAAGCATACTGACTGATGGTGATGTTCTGGGCATCGGCGATCACGTGCTTCCCCACTGGATTCAAGTAAGTGGTGCAGTCTAGAGAGTTGGGAGAATGAGAACAGTTATATATATATATATTTTAACATCTTTATTGGGGTGTAATTGCTTTACAATGGTGTGTTAGTTTCTGCTTTATAACAAAGTGAATCAGTTATACATATACATATGTTCCCATATCTCTTCCCTCTTGCGTCTCCCTCCCTCCCACCCTCCCTATCCCACCCCTCCAGGCGGTCACAAAGCACCGAGCTGATGCGGTTGCTTCCCACTAGCTATCTACCTTATGTTTGATAGTGTATGTATGTCCGTGCCTCTCTCTCGCTTTGTCACAGCTCACCCTTCCCCCTCCCCATATCCTCAAGTCCGTTCTCCAGTAGGTCTGTGTCTTTATTCCTGTCTTACCCTTAGGTTCTTCATGACATTTTTTTTCCTTAAATTCCATATATATGTGTTAGCATACGGTATGTGTCTTTCTCTTTCTGACTTACTTCACTCTGTATGACAGACTCTAGGTCTATCCACCTCATTACAAATAGCTCAATTTCGTTTCTTTTTATGGCTGAGTAATATTCCATTGTATATATGTGCCACATCTTCTTTATCCATTCATCCGATGATGGGCACTTAGGTTGTCTCCATCTCCGGGCTATCGTAAATAGAGCTGCAACGAACATTTTGGTACATGACTCTTTTTGAATTATGGTTTTCTCAGGGTATATGCCCAGTAGTGGGATTGCTGGGTCATATGGTAGGAGAACAGTTATATTTAAGCATTTATTTATTCTCTCCATGTTCATCTTCTCAAATTATGCAGGGCATGTTCGGAGTTAGCCAAATCTATTCTGTCTAAAGACGTGTGCCTAGGGACTTCCCTGGTGGCGCAGTGGTTAAGAATCCGCCTGCCAATGCGGGGGACACGCGTTCGATCTCTGGTCCAGGAAGATCCCACAGGACACGGAGCACCTAAGCCCGTGCGCCACAACTACTGAGTCCACGTGCCACAACTACTGAAGCCCGCGTGCCTAAAGCCCTTGCTCCGCAACAAGAGAAGCCACCGCAAGGAGAAGCCTGTGCACCACATCAAAGAGCAGCCCCCGTTCGCCGCAGCTAGAGAAAGCCCGCGCGCAGCAATGAAGACTCAACACAGCCAAAGATTAATTAATTAATTAATTTAAACTATATATATATGCCTGAAATTATTTTTAAAAAAGACATGTGCCTTAAAGCCCACAGATGACATCAAAGGTTGGCTGTTTGGAAAACTTTAAGATGCTGCAGTGGGGTTTATTTATAACACCACCCCCTCCCCTTGAGTTAAATTCTGGGACAGTGGTAGGAGGATTATGTAAAGTCTGGAGTTTGTGTGTGTATCAGGCATTCACTTTTTACTACTATGACATTTTACCTAAATCAATAATAATTTACATCAGTTCAATCAGTTTTTAGCATTAAAGAGTGATCTGAAGCAAAACAATGGCTAAGTAATATGGGGTTTGTTCATTTTCAGAAGAAACCTCGAGGGCGAGGGCGAGGGCAAGGTGACTGGGAAAAAGGAACTCATAGGAGGATGTGAATTCGTAGGGTAGTGATTCACAGCCAGACTGTTAAAGAATCCAATTAGGACCTGCCAAAGGGACTAACTGATTTCATGATAAGCAAAAGCACCTTCAATGTTAACTAGTGTGTCAAAGGTAAAACCTTTGTTCCCAAACACCACCTCATCAAAGACACCCACAACACCCCCCAAATCCAAACAGTCCCACGTAAAGACGAAAACCACCGATTCTTTGATTTTGTCTGAGGACATGACTCACTGCCACCTGCCAATGCAGCAGCTGTGCCACCTGGTATTGCTAAGTACACTTTCAAAGTCTAAAAAGGATCCTAAAAAGCTGCCAGAAGCTTCCAGCCAGACCCAGTGGGGGGACCTCCCAGGATGGCTGCAGGCTGTTCCAGCCACTTGTGCATGGAGAATCACAGACACTAACTTGTCATTCTTACGCTGCTTTATCTTGCTTTCTTTTCAGTAATTAAACTTGAAAACTTTCTTTAGTATATGATGCAAAAGGCCTTCCATCGGATTCCAAAACTACTCATTACCCCTCTGAAGTCAGGGTGTTTTGGGGGTGAAGCATTCAGAGGCATTTTCTAAGAAGCCTAGTGAGTCTGCTGCATGCCTGTCCCCCTGCTCGCCATAAACTATACCACACATTTCCCATTTTTATGACTAAAAATATTCACTAGATATTTGAAAATCACAACAGAATATTTAAAAAATGGAGAAGTCATCCATAACCTTCCACCACACAGAAGTAACGGCTAACATCTAACGGATATGCTTGCAAGCCTTTTGACATGCACACAATATCCCTTCTTTTTAAATTTCTTATTAGAGGACAACACACATGCGCTAAAATGCACCCGCCTCCTCTCTGAAACTCCACCCTTCACTCGGCTTTGTGTCCTGCTTTTCTGCCTAACTCCTACAGAAGGCATACTCCCTTCCCTAAACTCCATCTTCTTCAAAAACAGCCACCTCGACATTTCAGTATTTCTTCTTTTGAAAAGATGTTAATAATTAATAAAACCAAATTCTACTTCTGATGACAATTCACTCTCAAAGTGTTCAACATGTGTTCACTGGGTACAGAAGAGAACTTTAGAATAGGAAAAAAATGTTGAAACATCTGTTTTAATACCCACATTGAACAAACAAGGAAACTGCAGCTAGAGTGATCGGCTGGGTGGCTTGCAATGCCACCAGTGACCAGCCCAGAAAGCCACCTCAGATAGCTCACGCAGGGCTCTTGCTATTCTATCCCCAGCACAAAGCATATGACTAAAAAATAAGTTCTGAATCAGAACTATTCAGCCTGCAAAAATCCTAGCTGAGACCAGCTTCCCAGTATAAAAAAAGACAAGATCCCCCCATACGAGTAAAGTACAAACATTTTCATTTACTGAGGTCTATAATGAAAGAAACCTTTGACTCAAACAGCTTTAGGAAAAGATGCACGAACTAGAGTAAATCATGATTTTTTTCCCTTTGTTCATTCCTAATGCCAAAATCAGCACTCTCTGGGTTTCTGTAAATACAATTATACAAATATAAAGTCTACAAATTAAGACAACGTATTACAGCCTACTCAGGCATTACCCCACTCAGAGCATGACGAAGAAACAAGAAATGCAACGTGAAAGGAGGCAAGGGGATCTGTAAAAACTGATTTTGACGTAAAGGCAAGACATTTTCTTTCTTTGTAACGTTAAATGGCAAAGGAATAGAAAAGTAAGATATTTGTAGTTTAATACTTTTGTTGAAAACTTGGTGATTGGTTCTTAGCTATTTCAAACAAACTAGTAACCAGTCAACAGAGCAATAACAGGAACTTCCTTGTGGGAGAAAGAAATTATCTTTTTCAATGGAAAACAATGACTAAGTTTTTTGCACAGCCTGGATCCAATTATTAGCAACTCTAACGTTTTGGATTCCGAGTACAAAAAAATTATGCCCAAATGACATTTGGCCAATATGCAACCTAGCTTCAGATGTCTCAGGAGTCGAGTTGTGAATTAAATTCTAACTAAATGCTGAAGACTTACAAAGAAAATAATGACCAAGGGACAGGCATTGGCACGTGGGCCAAATATCTAGTCCCATGAAGAAAACAATAAGGTACTTTTAAGTTTTATAGGTAAGGATCCTCTTTCACAAAACCCCATATTAAATTAGAGATGCAAATACTTGTTTGCAGCTGACCGGAAAATTTTGAACTCTTGAATGTAATACAAGATCTACCAGGACCAAGAACATATATTAGAAATTAACTTTCTAACCTAAAGAAAGATCCCTTACACATGTCTTTACTTAGCTGAATTAAGTCTCATGGACTTGCAAGTCTTTCATTAGCATCATAGCATTTACCCAGAACATGTACACATCATGAACGTGAAATGTCTGAGTTTCCCATGTAAGTTCTCATCAGTTAACTTAAAGTACCCACGTCAGCAACTGCGGGCATGAACTTGACATCCATATTTGCATCTTAAAATTGTTAGATTGCATACATGACCTCAAAAACCCTGCTTTAGCAGTGATTATTCCAGAGGCCTCAGTGTGACCTATAGCCCTTACTCATAACTCTCCAAGAGATGAATCAAATGTCAAGTCACTAAATATGAATCAAGCTCCTTCTTGTCAACATTTTTACTTATAATTTATGGCTCATAAGGCTAAAATGCTCATAATTCTATATAATTACCTCCTAGGGCACAAAAGCAGATGCTAAGGCGGGCTCTACATGCTTAATCAGAAAAAGCACGCCCACCTGCCCTCAGAAAACAATTCATCCAGAAAAAGTCACACTTCCTTGAGAGAAAGGGCCAAAAACGTACTTGGATTCTAATTCCAGTTGGAATGACTTCTAATATTAATAGATATCAATTACTGAGTGCACACGGAAGGCTAGCTCCTGAGATGAGCAGTTATAAACATTACCTCATTTAAGTGTCAAAATGACGCTGAGGAAGAAGTTAATCTTTATTTCACATGACGAGAAAACTGAGGCTTGCCAAAGTGGAGTCACCTGCCATAGTTCACTACTGATAGGTGGGGAACAAGGTGAGAACCCAGGTCTAAGTCAAAGATGGCCAGCTGGAGACCCCTTTACCCTATCCACACTAACCACTACACGAGAACAACTATGACTACTCTTTCCTTCATGATCATTAGCCATAATATGATTTATTTCTACCCTAGCAGAAACTAACCGAGCCCCCTTTGACCTTACAGAAGGAGAATCAGAGCTCGTATCTGGCTTTAATGTAGAGTATGCAGCAGGCCCTTTCGCCCTATTCTTCCTAGCAGAATACGCTAATATTATCATAATAAATATGTTTACAACTATCCTATTTCTAGGAGCATTCCATGACCCTTACACACCAGAACTACACACAACAAACCTAATCGTCAAAACTCTACTATTAACAATATCCTTCCTATGAATCAGACCCCTGTGCCAATCTGAGACCGATTCACTCAGCCCACTCTGTGTTCGTGAAAATTTTTAAATAAATGCTGATATTTTTTTTAAATGTTAAATGTCCATACTGAAAAAAAATGCAAATTTCCCACTCTTCTTGGAAATCACATGCGGCTGTGCTCAGGGGACATCCCTCAAGACCACACCGATCTGGAATGGAGGAGCCAGTGCTCCTCTAAGACCAGACGCAGGTGACCCGGTTTACCACAGTCCCTACCACTCCTGCACCTGGTACCTGCGCTCCCTGTTCCCCTGCTGGGTCCTACAGGCATCTGCGTTTTTCTTAAGGATATGGCTATGTTCTGAGGAAATCAGGGGAGATCTCCACACAGCTTCTCTCAACACTTTAGAGGACAACTGACCCGTTCGAGCTCCGAAATACTTGGGGTTGCTTAACTGAGACTGAGGTGCTTTAGCTCTGTGGACAAACCTGAGCAGGTTCAGAAAGTCCCTCAACTCCAGGACCTGCAGTGTCCCTGACTAAAGCACAACTGTGGAAGCTTTAGATCACTGAAAGGGCTCCATTCTTCGGCGGTCAAGCCGTTCACTTACTGTCATATCTGAAGGTGATGTTATGCAGCCCGCTGTTTCTGCTGGCCGGCCCCACTCCCTGTGGGAAAACAGGAGAACGTGAGAAGGAGTGAAGCCAATTTGCTTTTCCATCACAAATTCCCCACGGAGTCAAAACACGCACATGATCGCAGAGACCCAGAGTCACGCCAGTCACCAAGCAACATCCACGCTCTCCGTGTCCCCCTCCGTCCCCCTACCCAGCTCCCTCTAGCCCAGGAGATTCTTAACTGCCAGGCCACAGGGCTCAGGAGTACTCACATCCCCTGAAACAATAGCAGCAGAGGCTGCTCTGCATTTGGGGGTTAAATAATAATTCATTAACAGTAAAACTGGGAGAGAGTGACCGTGAGCTGCCAGCTGGAACCCTTCCAGTTGGATCCACTTTGAGCACTGATTGGTTATAAAATTTGCCTACCAGACACTCTCGTCCAAAAGCCCTATTAAGCCATAACAGAGAGGCAATTCCTCAAGCCTAAGGAAACAGGTTTTTCATTCCAAGACCAGGAATGAGTGTGGGAATAAGCTGTTACTTTTAATGAGAAAAGTCTTCACTGCCTCCATACCTGTGCTTAGAGCATAGAAGGTGGATCATAGAAGAAGACTTTGAAAGGTCTAACTCTAACTCTTCGGGGTGTGGCTTTTAGCCATCTGTACTCTTAATAGCAGGGGTAACAACTCTGCCAGACCTCCCATTTTAATTACAGCATCCATAGAGGGAGCCCCGGAATCCTCCTGTTGGCCGCACCTTGTCCTGACCCACCACTTATCCATCATGGGAAAGACCAGCTAAAGATCTCCCGACACTGGTTTGACTGTTTCTGTGATAATCTGCAAATGTGCCATTCAGCATTAATTGCAGAATTCTCCCCCAAAATGTTAATTCTTAAATGCTAAATGATGGGAAAATATTCTAACCACACAGCTAAAGTTTCCACCCAACAAGGGGGATGTTAGGGAAAACCATATGCTGGCAGTCTGGTATTTAATGGGCAATTGTTACACTAAGACACAATGTGCAGAACACTTCTGATGGAGCCCAGGGTCTCAGGTCACAACCCCAGCACATCCATATGCTACCAGCGTGTTCACGCTGCTTATCCTGAAGCCAGGCATACCCGCTGAAACTGTATCCCTGGGCTCAGATAAACATAGACCTTGGGAAAGCACAGCTGTGCAGAAGAGGATGGACACACATCATTCTAATTAAAGTGAGGAATAAGCAGTAACAGAAAATCTAAATCAACATGGGGCACTAGCCCCATGGTCTACTGGGGTTCCGTTCCCCTTCTTCCTGATTCACCTTCCTTCTCCAGCTGTCCTCCTTCCACCCTCCCTTCCACACATACACAAGGTTCCAGAATTCCTCACCTGAACGGAAACACTTTGTAAAGTGTTATTACCTTATTAAAACCCTAAATGCCTCCATAACTGCTTAGGGACAGGGCCACAGTCTGTGTGACTGGAGGATACCCAACTTACAGATAGCCATGACCAGAGCAACACGACCAGCTGGGGACCAGGAAAGAGACGATGCAAAACCCGCACAATCCCTCAGTAATGCCCAAGGGGTGTGCCCCAAGCCACACTCTTCTCCTCCCATACAAACCCCCAGGATATAAATTCACTCACCATCTATTATGAGCCAGACATTATCCTAGGTACAGTGGTGAACACAACAGCCACTATCCCTGCCCTCAGGAGCGAAGTGGCTCATTCTTTCAAAGAACAGTAACTGGGTATGTGGATCACATGCAGGGCATACAGACAAATCTCAAATCACACCCTGAACCTCCAAGAACTCTCAGTGTAGATGGCATACAAGGTCTCTGCAGCTAGGGTGAAAGGGCCAGCCATAAATAAGCATACAGTGTATGAAATGCCACATGCAGCGCCTCAGTAAGGATGAACCCAGGGTAAGAACACCATGTACTAGAAGCTGAAGAGAGGGAAGGATAACTGGGCTAGAATGGAGAGGACAGGGGAGTCTCAGAGGAGGGAAACAAAAATGTAATCCAGGGGCCAAGGTAAGTACCTTAATCCTTCATCCTCTAGCTGGGACCAAGGGCAAACCACTTCACTCCACTGGGTGTGAATCTCCTCAACTGTTTTTATTAAAAGACAATTTGCATGACTTTCCTCTGAGAAGGGAGTTTGAGGAGGACCATGTGAAGCCATGCAGAGGAAGCACTTTTCAAAAAGGAGATGCACTCCATTTAATAGCATGCTCCAAGGCGTGTAGGACTCTGGTGACCAATCACCTCGCTTGTAGGACTTTGTCAGCTTTTCATTTTGCTCTTGTTCGCCCTGTATTTCTACTGCAACACGTTTTTAACAGATATTCATTGGGCACTTGCCATGAATGCATTGTGGAAAGGAGCCCGAGACAGCGAGATGTGCTATATCCTGTATACAAGAACCTAAATCACTCCAAATAAGGTCTCTGTGATGTCTGTGGAGCTGCTCAGAAGCGGGCCCAGTGAGCTGACCTCAAAGGACAGTGAGGCTTGCCTATGGCATCCATTCACTACTGACTGAGCATTCCACCTTCATCCAAGCCCCAAAGAGCACTCAGCCATGAACCAGACCCGGGTCCTGATCTCAAGGAGCTCTGGTCACCAAGGTGATCTCCTAATGCACAAATCTGTCCTCATTCGTCTGCTCCAAGCCCACCACTGGCTCCCTGTACCTCCTAGACCATTCCTGACGTGGCCCCTGCCTACCTTCTCAATCACTCTCCTTCCTACCTTCCACCCCCGTCTGGGCCTGCATGACTGCTCAGCACATGTTCTGGAGACCTTCATATTCCCAGAATGCCCTTCCCATCACCCGGGGCCTGCTCCTCCGAGGGCTTCTCACCTTAGCCTAGCCTCTCTCATCCTCTGCTCCTGACACATTAGTCTGCCTGCACACTCACGTGATGGGAGCACAGGGATCCACCTCCACGATTTGACTGGCATGGCACCTCTGTGAATGTGGATGCAAAATGGTAATACTAATTCCACAGAAAATCAGAGACCAAAAGACCCTGTGACCATCCAAGGCTGATCTTGGAGCTTGGAAGCAAGAGGCACCATTGCAGGCACCAGCTCCTGTGTGTACTGTAAAGACTTTTTGCTCTTGGAAGTCGTCAAGTGCACAGCTTCTCAGCACATGCCTCAGACAGATGCTCCACGAGGCTGTCCTCAGCTCACACCTAAATAATGCTTCAGCTGCTCCAGAGCCCTCAGAAACCACCTGAGAAACAGTATGTCCAGGCTGGCTCACAGAACACTGGTTTTCTTTACACTTGGTGGTAGACAGAATAACAACCACCCCCCGCAACATGTCCACATCATAATCCCCAGAACCCATGAATATGTTACTTTACATAACAAAGGGGCTATGAGATTAAGTTTCAGGATCTTGAGATGGGGAGAGTATTCTGAATTATCCAGGTGGGCCTAATACAATCACAAGGCTCCTTAGAAGAGGGAGAGAGGAAGGTCAGAGTCAGAGAAGGAGATGTGACAATGGAAACAGAAGGCAGAGAGACAGAGACAATAATTTAAAGGTGCTATGCTACGGGTTTTGAAGATGGAGGAGCAACGCGGCCGGCCTCTAGATGCGGGAAAGGGCAAGGAATGGATTCTCCCCCAGAGCCTCCAGATGGAGCCAGACCTGCCAACACCTTGATTTTAACCCCATAAGATTCATTTTGGAATTCTAATGTCAAGAACTGTAAGATAATAAATTTGTGGTGTTTTAAGCCACTAAGTTGGTGGTAATTTTTTATTACAGCAGCAATTGAAAGCAAATTACTTACATAACTTCAGTTGCCACATGGGATGAACATCTCTCACACACACACGTGTGCACGCGTGTGGTTTATACAGTCGTTCTCCCCTCCCAGACCGAGGGCAGACTGATCACTTGCCACTGTGCTCTTCCACCCCACTCCCCGCTTCAGGCATACAAGGAACACTGAACCATGACAGCTGCTGCTTGAGATTTTGCCGTCCTAGATAGAGGTTTCTGTGGGCTACTCTGGGGCTTATCTGGAGTAAAAGAGTGGTTAACAGAATGGGCTTTGGAGTTGCCAAAGGTGTGTTCAAATCGTCCACTTTCCAGCTGTGTGACCTTAGGCAAACTTCTCAACCTTTCTGAGCCTCATTCACCAGAGCTATAAAGTGTTTGAATCAAGCTTCCTGGAAAGGATTGGTGTGGGGACCATGTGAGATGATTGACATATATCAAGTGTCTGCACATTTCCTGGCACATATTGAAACGGTTATTTCATAGGCAGTAATGGTTATGCTATGATTCCTTCCCTAATAAACATGGTGAGAGTTGTGCTACAAGGGGACACGTGAGATAGGCAGGGTGACGCTCACAGGAAGTGGCATCTCCAGGTATGATCTGTCTCCAGCATCCAGACCTTGGGGGTACTGGGGGAGAAGAGGCAGCCGTGCAGGTCAGGACAAGGTGGCAGAAGGCACCAACCACCAGACTAAGGACTGTGTTCTGCTATTGGTCTTGGTGGGAACTGGGCAACCCAGGGACTCCATCTCTGCAAAGCACTCAGGTTGAACCAGATGGGGAGAAACTTAAGGCAAAGTGACCATGGCATTCCCCACAGTCCAGGGCCTAGCACATAGTCAGCCCTCGATAAATATCAGTTTTCTGTCAGAATGAATACATGCATAATTGAGCCGGGTAATATATCCAGAGAACCCAGGAGGGCCTAGCTTGATGTGACAAGGTGACTTATGGGCTTACAATCAGGTCCCACCATAAGGGAACACAGAGAAGGCAACTCACAAAGCTGGTCAACAGCTTCAGAAGCTGTTTCTTCAGGAAACAATTCCAAGCTCTTACCTACTACACCGGATTTGATATTTAATGAGCTGACAATTAACAATACTTGCAAAAAAAAAAGGAATACTTGCTTATTGCCTGTTACTTACAAAAATGCCAGTGCTGTAGCCTCAGGGTGTCACATTCTTGGTTAATTAACCACCCCCATTTGGTGCACTAAGGGCAGCTCTTAATTTGTTCCAATGCCAGCTAAGAAGCAAGCCCCAGGTGCCTGGAGCTCAGCTGTGAACTCTCTATGGTAAGCAAGGAAGGAAGCAGCAAATGGGGACAGAAGAGAGAAAACATCTTTTACTCTGGAAAGGGGAAGGGGAGGATAACCCCTAAGTGCTCTAAAGAAATAAAATTCAAAAGGCAAAAACCCACACCATGCTCCACCCATATGGCAAAAAAGCAAAGGCCTGGACACAAAGACCGCCACAGAGCGGGAATCCCACACAGAGCTGCCAACATCACCATGAGGGGCGTCAGATGGCCAATTTCCTGAGGGACCCTGGGGGATTCCGGGCCATTTGAAGATACCAACTTGCCAGAGCAACATTTTCAATCCAGCTCCAAAACAGCTTAACTGCCATTTAGGAAAAATGCATTTTAAAAAGGACTGTGCTAATTATAGTGCCCCCTTTCCATGGAAGGTAAGCCAAACAGTAAGGCCTACACAAGACTGCTTTCAAATCAATTAAGGAACTTTCAGAAAGCTAGTAAAGTTTTAGTGAATTGAGATTGGGTGAGAATTTAAATAAGACCATTTGTCAGAAAGAACTGAAAGGATGGTTTGTTTTTAAAGGCACACCGACCAAGTAACTACTTCAAACTGTGGGCAACTCAAACATCCTCTTTTCCATAACATTGCCTCCATCTTCGAGTTTCCAGTGTGTTAATGAGACTAAAAAGCAGACAGTTCTGTGAGGCTTGAAATGCACAAGGGGACTGATGTTTTTGCCTATGACCAGTGGACATTATGAGGGCTAGAGACAGGACATGGGGTCCATTTACTTCGTGCAGGTTCAGATGGTTTCAGAAATGAAGGCAGATCCCACTTACTTCAGTTCAAACCTTTAGCTAAAAAAAAAAAAAAAAAAAAATCAGCAAAGGCAGAGAAGCCCCAGGTGAGGCAAGCCGAGGAGAATGCCGGCAGACCCAAAACACAAGGAAAATAAATCACAAAGCCAGCTTGGGCCAGATCTATCTACTCAAGATATTCACTCCACATTCCCGGGAAGTGTTCTCTCTCACTCTCCATCTAGAAGCAACCAACTTCAGACATGCAGGGTGCCAGCCAGCTGTCTGCTTTGGGGAGGTGAGGTCTTGGATGTCTAGTGGGGAACACACAAGCTCTTGAGGAGTGCCAGTGGGTTCCCACCAGCAATTACCACTACGGCCCAAAAAGACCTGGAGATCTTAAGTTAATTAGAGAGATTTGCTAGAGGAGGTAGGAATTCACTACTCCAAAGCATCGCCTGTGCACCAGACCAAAGCCATAATCATGATTCATCTCTGACTTGCTGCGAATCATCACACACATGTTCCTAATTTCACGCTCTCCCAAGGAAAGCTGAAGGGACAATTGTTTCTGACCTCTAACATGGAGCTGACCTATGCCAAGTTACCATGTGTCCTGCTTATCAAACTGAAAGCTCTAGTTTTCATCTAAGCATCTTTTCACTATTCCACCCTCCTCCACAGTGCACCCCCCCCCAAGGAAATCCTTTCACTAAAGACAAAGATGTGGTAGGACATTTATATGAGTTGTTTCTCAGACAGTAATTTTTCTTTTCTTTTTTTAAAAATTGAGATACCATTGACATACAACACTGTGTAAGTTTAAAGTGTACAACGTGTTGATTTGATACATTTATGTGCTGCAATATGATAGCAACTTTTCTACCTGGCGGTGGCCTAAATGGAATTTAATACATTTTAATATATCCTTCCCTGCTGCAGATTTTATAAGTTTCTTATTGCCTTGCCACTGGAACATGCATATGCAGTTAAAGCCCAGACATCAACACACACACACACACACACACACACACACACGCACACGCCAACTTTTTTCCTGTGTTTAAAAACAAAACAAAGCTCTGTAGCCACCTTGGTTTTCACAAAGCAGAAGCCCAAGTACTTTTTCCAACGAGTCTGTTAAGGATCTGGGCTGTGTGTTCTCTCATGGCTGATACTCGCAAACAGACAGGATTTTTCCAATCCTCAAAATGTTAAAAGCAAGCTATAAAACATGCCTCTGGACGGAGAGCCAGACCTTTCCCCTCTGCTACACACACCACGCCCATCCACACAAATGAGAACCTCATGTTAAAGAACTGGCATCTTTAAGGTAACAGTCAACCCACCTGCAGTTTCAAAAGCACACACAGACACAGATCAACTGGTCTTCTGTAAATACCGGATATGAAGAGGAAGCAAACAACCAACCACCCGAGAACAGACCCAGCAAATCAGCTACCGGCTCCCTCTCACGTAGCAGTGAAAGGTAGTTACGAAGACTTTGCTCCAGAAGCCCGAGAAAGTATCTTCCTGCGAGGGCAAAATAGTGATTAGACAGCAGAGGAAAACTTAGAGCTATAAACATGGTTGTTATGCCTAAACTCAGAGGAAATGTTTGGATCAAAACAAAACTACTAATAAAAAGCCTTAGGACCACACAGACATTGTGCGCTGAATTGTGCTGACTTCAAATACTGCTTCCGAGGCCCCGGGATGGAGTCTCCAAATACTGTATCACATCTGGAATTCTGCTTTTACAGCATAAATGCCTGCAGAAATGGGGGATTGTGATGTTCCCATGGGGACCTAGCCTCCACCAGCTAGGCAGGTCCCCAGCATGCCCCACACATGTGCTTCCTTCAAGGTGGATTTCACATCTCTGGAAATTATGGAAGGCTGCCCTTTCAGGTTTTAATGCTAATCGAAACATCACAGGCTGCACTATAAAGCAAGGCGACCCCTTCTGTCAGCCTATTATTTCTGTCCACACGGTGGTCTTGGACAGAAAAACCTCCTTAAAATAACAGAGAGAAGCAGCAAGTCAACATTAGACCCCTTTTCATAAGTTACTTAAACTCTCCTGTCTCTGGCTGCAAAAATCCAAGTCAGTCAACCTGTGCTCAGGGCCACCCCCCATCGCTTGCCTCCAGGAGGGATCAAGCTCAGGCTCCCAGGCTGCTTTGCCCATTGCCGGAAATGAGCCATTAATGCCATCCCAGCAGTGCTCCTGCCAAGGCAGGATGTCTTCACTTTTAATTGTTGATGACCCCTTTGCTGTTAAGGGGAAAGGGTTTCTAGAACCCCTAGAAGAATCCTGTGAGAAACATTCCTCACCCAATTTCCCACAGAAACATTTCTTATACAATTTTGGGGCATTCCCAGAGCTCCCAGAGGCCACTGAGTGCTTTCCAGGCCCCAGGTCCAAAGCCACGTTTAGACACAAAGATTCCAGAGACGCCACATAGAAATGAGGGGCTGCATCTTGGCTTCCCCCCTTCCCTGGGATGCAACCCCTCCAACCAGCCCCTCCAGGTGTGGGTTCAGATATACACACACAGAACACAACCCGCTTTGAGTGCTGGTAGGTGCCTCCCATCACTCCTGATCCTGCCATAGTCCTACCTCCCTAGGACCCCAACTGGCTCAAAACAGTGGTAAAGACCCTCATCCCTCTTTTCCCTAGGAGCATTCTTCCATCAGTTCTGACTAGAATGTTCCAAGCCAAAACTCCACTGACCCTTCTGATACGTATCTGCCTCTTTGCAAGGTCTGGCCTTTCTCAGATTTCCTGGGGGAAAGGAGGGGAATCAGCTCACCCAGAGGTAAAGCAACAGTCACCAAGCCCCACGGGCAGATTGAGGGGACTCAGGCCTTCTGGTCCTCAGCCCTGTGACCTCCCGATCCAACACTTCCACCTAGTCTGTTAGGTAACACATCCCAAAATGTCCCCGAGATGCAGTTGCAGAGAGAGAGAGAGAGAGAGAGAGAGAGAGAGAGAGAGAGAGAGAGAGAGAGAGAGAGAGAGAGAGTGTGTGTGTGTGTGTGTGTGTGTGTGTGTGTGTGCGCGCGCGCCCAGCCACACAGGGTGAAAAAATAAAGGCACCAGGAAGGCAGCAGCGTGGCTCCAGGTGTTAACACTTAGCGCATCCTGCCCAACCCCACCAGCTTGAGGCCGGCCGCCCGGGAGCCGGACACAGCAATTAGGCCCTTCCCGGGCTGGGCGCCTTTGTCCCCTTGCTACCATCATTAGTGTCTGACTTCCTGTGCACAACGGGGGTGGGGGTGGGGGGCAATCACCGGCTGACCGGGCAGGACATTAGACTTCCTTTGTCGAAGACCCTCAAATGTTAACCAGCAAGTGAACAAGCTTCTCCTCTGCCCCACCCCCCACTCCCAGCCACTCCTCCAGCCCACCAAACACCCCGGGGCAAGTCTCAACAGTCTTGGTTCCCCCCACTTGGAGGAATGTGAGTTCCTTGGGAGCAGTATCAAGTCTCCACGTCGATTTCCCAGAGCCGTTCCCCTACAAGCATGTCACTGGCATTTGCTGAGTACCTGATGGTTACCGGGGCCGTGTTACTTGTCCTGCGTTAACGAGGGTGAAAACGAACAACGATGACGGTGCTCGGACAACGTGAGACCCAGGCTGTTCGACGCTCAGCTCAGTCCCCCCTAAGCACAGGTGCCCCATTCAAGTGTGCTCATGGGCTAAAGTGCAAGATGGTCTCAAGATGCAAGGATGTGCTGAAGGTTTGAGTAATATCACTGATCAGATCTGAAAATGGGGGAGTGTGAGTTGTTATATAGCTGCAACCCACATCCCTAAAAACCTCTCATTTACCCCTCATCCCTCCCAACAGAGGGCCCCAGCTTTTTCTGTGGGGACACAGATGTCCTTGAGGATTTGGTGAGAGCTGTGGCACACATGTACGCATGCAAATTCTTCAGGAGGTTTCAGCATTCCTGAAATCCACCCAGGCTCTCACCTGCCTGCCTTATTGATAGCATGACAGCTTAACACCAGGCCTACAGAAGAAGTGGTTTAGTGACCCAAGGGAAACTGGCAATTAAAAAACAAAATTCAAATAGGGCACGAGGTGGTTGGAAGTCAGATCTCAGTTTTAAATAAAACTCCGAATTAATGTCTCAACTGTTATCCTTTGTGGGCAGTATTTATTACAACTCATGTTGGGGCTCATGAACTTCAGAAAGTAGGAGCATAAAAGGCAACCATTTCCGCTGTTAAACACAGGAGCCCATTAAGAGCTTCTATCACTTTTCGGATCACAGGTGACAACAGTCACATCTGCAATCAAGTCAGTTTTACTGAATTTTGTTTTAAAAAAATAAACTGCAGTGTGCTTTATTCTTTTTTTCCTCCCTTTGCTGAATGGGAAGGAACATAATCGTGGTGTCCAGAAGATGGAGAAAACAGCTGAGTTTCCCACTTCTGCTCAACTGCTTCTTCCTGTCTGTCGTGTCTGTTGTCAGCACACAAAATTAGGTCACGTTTGGGATACATTCTTAAATATTTGCCCAAAAACCACTATGGAGGATAATCTGAAACTCCAGTTTTCCAGGGACTTCCCTGGTGGCACAGTGGTTAAGAATCCACCTGCCAGTGCAGTGGACACGGGTTCGATCAGGAAGATCCCACATGCCATGGAGCAGCGAAGCCCGTGCGCCACAACTACTGAAGCCCACGTGCCTAGAGACCGTGCTCCGCAACAAGAGAAGCCACTGCAATGAGAAGCCCACACACCACAAGGATGAGCAGCCCCTGCTCACCGCAATGATAGAAAGCCCACACGCAGCAGTGAAGACCCAATGCAGCCAAAAATAAATTAATTAATTTAAAAAAATTTTTTTAAGTTTTTAAAAAAATAAAACTCCAGTTTTCCAAAATGAAGAATTATCTACGACTTTGACTTCTGCTCCAGACATACCAAAACTCATTCAAGCCTCAAAAATTAGATGTTGGTAACAGCAGAGACAGGACACTATCACTTCCATGATGCCAAGTCCCCCACAAGTTTATTTACATGAACCCAACAAGTTTCAAGGAGTAAATCATTTCACCTTCGGCTGTGATTTTTACCTCTTACCAAACCAATTTTTAAATAGTAGGTAATCGGAAGGTTATATTCCAATGCTAATGGTCCTTGCAACTTTAAGTCTCCCTACTTCTTGGATGGAAGCCAGCAGTCCGCCCTTAAACTATAAGCAATAAATCCAGAAGACTCTCTTTCCTAATTGCCCAATGATACCACATGGAATTCCCATTAAAGCACTCACATGCAAACACACACACAATGACATACCAATTAAATCATTGTATGATTTTAGGCCAGGAAATAATTGTGTTTGCCAAAAACTATTCAGCTTTGTTTTTATTTCCTTGAACAGCTAAAATGTCATTCTGGGAAGGAGGGCAAAGAATAAAGTAAAAATGAAGTATCAATGTCTTGGTGGATTTCAAGATAAATATTCCCTGTGGGTGAAGGAGAGAGTGCAGAGTTCCCAGGAATGAAGAGTTCCCTGTACTACCTCCCCAGGGACTCCTGGCATAGATTGGTAGAGAGGTAAATTAGCAAATTCATATGAGGCAGGCAGGGCAAATGGAACAGCAGGTAGGTGCACACTTCCTTTCTGATGAAGTGGCCCTGGTGGCGGATTCCTACTCCCCCAAGGGGTTGAGGCAAGCAAATGGCACACATAACCTTCCTCCTTGACCTCTCAACAGGAAGAAATCAATGCACCTTGTCCCTTCATTAGCCTTCCCATGGAGAAGTGTTTACAAAATCAAAGCAATATGGTAGAAATCAGTTAGAAGCCTGTAACATTTTATCATGAAGTTAGGGTGAAACAGAGACTTACCAGAAAAAATTAAAAGCAGTGATTAGGTATTTTTAAGAAAGGGAATTCCCTGGCAGTCCAGTGGTTAGGACTCTGCACTTGCACTGCAGGGGACACGGGTTCAATCCCTGGTCAGGGAACTAAGATCCTACAAGCCACAAGGCATGGCCAAATTAATTAATTAATTAAAAAGAGAGGTCCAAAGGTTCTGGCTAAAATGATTTCAAACTGAGCAGCTGGGTGGATGTGAGGCCAAGCTGTCAGGCTTTGTGGGACATGGAGCCACGTCAGTCATAGGAGCACTGAGGAAAAGTCCCACACAGGCACAGCTGGCTCAAGTACCAAGTCCTGTCTACCACTTCCCCAACTGTCCCTGAGGAGTGCAATATTCAGTGGTTCTCAAAATCAGAGAACTCTAACGGTGGGTTTTCAAGTTTCTAGGAAAATAGTGGGCTTTTCTTTGAAAGAGGCTTTATTACTTTTGTAAATATAACAAGTTCAAGGCAAAGGAAATTTAAGTACAGAGAAGAATATGAAAATCCTCTCTAGTCAACATTATTGTACTATATACTTCAAAATTGCCAAGAGACTAGATGTTCAATATTCTCACTCCAAAAAAAGAAATGATAATTATGGATGTGACAGAGGTATCAGTTAAAGCTACTGTAAATCATACTATAATATAAATGTATCAAGTCAACAGGCCGTGTACCATAAACTTATGCAGTGTTATAAGTCAATTATCAATATATCTCAATAAAACGAAAAGCACCCCCCAAACTCCTCCCCTCCCCATCACTTTGAAGACTCTTCCAAATGATCTCTGTTGCATGTATCACATGGACTCTGACTTGACATAAGTTAGATCCTAATACACAGACCATTGTTCTGATAAATCGCTACCAGCTAATGCAGTTTCTTTTGGGAGAGCCATGTGGGACCAATGGGATAAACAGCAAAAAGATCCTAATGAGGTAAAAATTAGGGCCATTGGGCCAAATTCTTTCTAAGGGTCCAGCCAGCTCTAATTAGCCATTATTAAAAAGTAGTAAAGCAGGCCCTCTCACCTGTTCTAAAGCCAGTTGTATATGTGGAAAAGGCAACGAGGCAGATGCATCAAGAAGGTGACACACACACATGTTCATATTTTGGTAGGTTGCCTGTTGGCCTTGGTTCCCTAAATGTTGCCCTATAAGGTAACCAAATTACTATGCTTTATCCTGTATGTTTAAAAGAAAATTACACAAATTTAAGGGACTTTATGATTAGATGGCTGGTCTCATGTGAATAACAGAACTGTGTAAATTAAAAGGAAGTGCTGGTGGCGCCTTCCCTGGTAGCGCAGTGGTTAAGAATCCACCTGCCAATGCAGGGGACATGGGTTTGAGCCCTGGTCCGGGAAGATTCCACACTCCGTGGAGCAACTAAGCCCATGCGCCACAACTACTGAGCTCGTGGGCCACAACTACTGAAGCCAGGGCACCTAGAGCCTGTGCTCTGCAACAAGAGAAACCACAACAATGAGAAGCCCACGCACCACAACGAAGAGTAGCCCCCGCATGCCACAACTAGAGAAAAGCCTGTGCGCAGCAACGAAGACCCAACACAGCCATAAATAAATAAATAAATTTATTTAAAAATAAAAAAAAGGAAATGCTGGCAAATCCAGGAAGCAGTTGACAACAGCTTCATCAGGCATGGTAGTCACATTACAGCCACGCGGAAACCTTGGAGCTTCAACTGTTCAGAGTCAGGGTGGCTGGGAGAACACCAGTGTGGGCAGATTCTACAGAGCAAGATGAGGAGATAAGATCATTCGCTATGTAATCTCCATTTTGTGATTAGAATCACAACACCCGTGTAGTGTGAAGGAAAAAGAATGATCTCTGCCTCAAAAACTTAGCTCAAGCCCCAGAATTTATCAGCAGAGATATGCTTTACACTGGGAAGGCCATTTTGAGTGATGGAGAATAAGGCTCCTCCAGGAGTTTACAATTTGTTTTGGAAAACAAGCTTAAGAAAAATATGAAATTAGAGTCAATAGTGTTATACCTTATGGAATGAATATGCTAAGTTATGCAATCGAGCTCCAAATCACAGGAGCCCAGAGAAAGGGAAGTGAACAGAGGAAGACTCACCAGAGACCAGAGAAGTGTCTTCACAGAGAAGGCAGGTCTCTGGCTGGACCCTAGGGCATGTCAAGCTTTGGGGTGGGTGGGGACGGGGAGATGACCCTCTTCAAGCAGATGCAGACACAGGAGCACGTGGCCGCACGGTAAACATTCAATAAATGGCCCTTAGTTCTCAGGGATGACGTCATTCAATAAATGGCCCTTAGTCCTCAGGGATGACGTGGAGCCTCCCTCACCAGCCAGAGCAAACACTGGCAAGCTGGAGTAACTGACCCCACACCCTCATCCCTTCCATGTTAAACACCCCAAATGAATGGGCGCTGTAGGGCTGGGGTGGACAAGTGGGCTGAGTTTTGCATGTGTTGCATCTTGGAGTTTGGCAAGACCTGAACAGAGTGATCCTTACAGAGGTGAGCACAGCCTGAGGCGGCAGGCAGGAGTGCAGGGGAGGGGTCTCCGATCCAGGCCAAGGTAGCAGTGGGCTAGGCTCGGGGTAGAGAGGAGCAAAGAAACAGGCAGTGAAACAGCAGCTTCCAAAGATGAACCAAAAGGATCAGAGAGTTAATCAAAGGGAGGAGTCAGATCCCAGGGCCTGCAGACCGGAGGTGCCACCGACAAAAGCGGAAGGATTAAAGCTGGGGGTCTCATTACACAGTCCTCTTATTTTCAAAATGGGCCACATTCCCTGCCCCCAATACAGATGGAAGGCATTTAAGAAGGAGGAAAGGGAGTCCTGAGCACCACCCACTTCCAATTTCCACCTATCTTCCCTCCGTGACCAAAAATGTCACTAACTTTTGGAATTAGTGCCACGGACGCCCAAGGTGGGAGTCTACATCTCCACCTCTCTAATCTTCCCCAGTCATTCTCACCCACCTTGACTTTCCTGTCTACACTTGGGGTAAACCAGTGCCATGCTCCCAGGCGGAGCTCACTAATAGTAAAGACAGAAAGAAGACGACTCAGAAATAAAGGCCCTTTGTTAGCTTTTTCCAACTCTCCATCAAAATTCCTAAAGATCAGATTCACTACAAACAATCTTTACAAATCTGACCTTGGCACAAATGGACAGATGCTATGTGATTCCTCTTACATAAGGTACCCAGCATGGTCAACCTCATGGAGACAGAATGTGAAATAAGCGGTTTGCCAGGGGCTGGGGGAGGGCGAAATGGGTTTAGAGTTTCAGTTTAGGAAGATAAAAGTTCTAGACATGGATGGTGGTGATGGCTGTAAAACAATGTGAATGGACTTAATGCCACCAAACTAAACACTTTAAAATGGTTAAAATGGAAAATTTTATGTAATGCATATTTTACCACAATTTTTTTAAAAGGGGAAAAAAAGGAAACAAGGATTTTGAGCAGGAAAGTAACAGTAATAAAATAGTGTTGTAGCCACGTCTGCAGGAAGAAATAGGAAGGTAGACAACTGGAGGCAGGAGAGGCGGCAACTACAGGTGTGAGGTGAGAAGGATGGCGGTGGTGGGGAGATGATGAAACAACGGGTCTGAGAGGCATTTTTAAGAAACTATGGCAGGACCTTGTGACAAATGTGATACAGAGGTGATGATGGAATTCAAAGGTAACTTGAAGGCTCCTCTTTTGGGAACCCGGAAGATTAGTGATTTTACAGCAATAAAGAGAACCTTGGGGAAGGACTCTTCTATTTTAAGAAAAAAACTTAGTGAGGGTGAGGTGACAACAGGGAAACTTCTACATAATACCATATTTTTTTTGGAAATACAGGATTAGAAGGCAGGAAGTCATGCATGAGGTCAAGCTACAGAACCTTAAGGACAGATGGGCTAATTAATAGGAGGTATAAAAAAGAACAAAGGGCCAAGAATTGGTCTTTGTGGGACCACCCACATTTAGAGCCTGTGAGGAAGAAAAGAGGATAGAAAAAGTGAGGCTGGCAAAGTAGAAGAGGAACCAGGAAAGACCATTAGGCAAAGGAGAATGAAACAGAGTTTAAAAAAAGAACGTCAAATAGGTTTCATGTAAAAGAATGTCAAGATGGATATTTTCAGCATGAAAACCACCTTTTTGATTATACAAATCCCTGAGCAAATAATAATACTGATGGCTCATTTAGAATAGCTCCTCCATATAAATAAATTCCCATGTCTTTTGCTGCTATTCAGACCCATCCCCTGGTTTCCTATAAAACTAGGAAGCATATTGGGCTTCCCTGGTGGCGTAGTGGTTAAGAATCCTGCCAATGCAGGGGACACAGGTTCGAGCCCTGGTCTGGGAAGATCCCACATGCCGCAGAGCAACTAAACCCATGCGCCACAACTACTGAGCCTGTGCTTTAGAGCCCGCAAGCCACAACTACTGAGCCTGCATGCCACAACTACTGAAGCCCGCATGCCTAGAGCCAGTGCTCCGCAACGAGAGAAGCCACCACAATGAGAAGCCCACACACCACAAGGAAGAGTAGCCCCCGCTCGCCGCAACTAAAGAAAGCCTGAGTGCAGCAACGAAGACCCAATGCAGCCAAAAATAAATAAATAAAGTAGGAAGCATATTATAAGTACTATCTAAAGGAAGTCTTTTCATATGTTTGAAAACTTAAAAACACGTGACATTAGCACTGGAAAAGGTGTTGAAAAGATTCTGGTTCACTGTCAGACTTTTGTGTACAGGATCAGAGCTTTACATCCTGCCAGGACAGCCATCCTATCTCCCATGTTATCAGGGAGAAGAGCACAGGGACCCTAAGTCATGACGCTCCCCAATTTCTGCTCAGCACTTTACAGTTTGAGCCACTGTTAAATTAGTAAAACCTTTCGGCAGTTTTTGAAACAACGCTATCTGAAAAATGTAGAGGCAACCAACACTCAGGTCTTTTTTTAACCAAATACTGCTAACCAACTGACCTAATAGCTAGGATTCAGAATACCGACAACTGCCCAGAATTCAACACGAAATTAAAAAGATCAAAAGATAAGCTAGAACTCAAAGTTATCAAATTAGATTTCAGTTCAGACAAACTCTTCTTGTCCAAAATTCCTGGAAATGGTAAATTTTTGCACAAAGGCACAAATACAAATATTAATTTTCAGACCATCCTGTTTTGGACATTATTCATCACTTGTGGCCATTTGACAGGCGCACATCCATATCACTGCCAGGCTAAGTGGATCAATTTTGGCTTTGTGGCTAACAACCTTTTCCCCAAAAGTAAGGGAATAAAAGCTGAAATGTCGTTATCTCTGAACTTTGATTCGTCTCTGAGAAGAGGCCTGCAGGAATATTACACCTCTTGAGTTTATTTCCAGACACCCAGAACAGTCTGGAGGAAGGCATATTCTAGGAAACAGTAACTACCACACTGGTTAAATGCTTATCACTAATGAACATTTATTGGGTAGTAACAGAGCTATGACCCTCATAACTTAACCATACTACACTCATGTCTTCCTGAAGGTACAGCTTCAATTCACAAGCATAATTTTTAAGGGCATAAGAAAGAACTTTCAAGCTCACCAACATAGCAAATACCTCTCTACCTCGTCTCTAAAAGTTTCACACTGTTTTGAAATTCTCCCCATACTTGAAGAACCCCATACCAACATCTTGTTGACTGATATTAAAGAAAGACTAGCCTCACTCTCTTAGCAACAATAACCTTCTAGAAGATTTGCCTAAGAAGAAAACAAACACTATCTGATAAAGGAAAGACAGATTCCATTGCAGACCTCTGGGTTCTCAGATCTGGAACATTATAATCTGATTGTACCTACATGGCATTCACCAAGAGGGCACTGCATGGTAGCGAGAGCAGAACAGAAGAACCAGAGCTATGAGCACCCCTGCCGCAACACTCTTACTGCCACAGAAAGCAGAAAAGGTAATTTAAAATGGGACACGTGGAGTCCTTACTCCTCCCTGCCCCACTCCCACCAAAAATAACCAATCATAAACTTTTAGCATCTCTCAAGGACTTCAAGAGAGACAAGAGGAGAATGTGTTGGCCTGGCTAAGGACCCTCACATCAGTGCAACTTCTTTCTTTACACATTTATTAAAATATGCAAGCACAGTACTTATAAACAAAGGAGTCATTTCAGTTTTTGCTTGGAAAGATGGGAGCCAATACATTCCTTCTGGGAATTCAGGGTAACGGCTTTACAAAAACAGTGTCCAGATGTGCTTAAAAATTCAGTCTGTTTCTTCTTTTGGGGCAGACTGGAGGGAGAAACAAAGGGTGGGAGAGTCATTTTATTAAAAATTGAAAAGGTTATTGGGCTTTTTTGGCTCGCACACTAACCTGCCCTCTGCTGACAAACCACACAGGAGCACCTGAGGCAGGACCATCGGGGCATCCCTCCTGTGAAGGCTGCAGGGAGGTAGCACCGGGCTGAGCACAGTGTGAACCTGGGGACCGTCTCTAACTTCCAGAATGTCCTGAATGGCAGACGGTTCCACCAGGTGGTGATAAAATTGGGGGGAGAGACTCTGAAAGCCAAAGATTCTCAAGTGAAAATCAAGCATTTTTGTATCAAAACCACCACCCTTGGGACAAACCTTCATTAAAAAAAAAAATTCTCAGACTTTCCTGGCAGTCCAGGGGCTAAGACTCCAGCCCACCACTGCAGGGGGCGTGGGTTCGATCCCTGGTCTGGGAACTAAGATCCCTGCATGCTTAGGGGCACCGCCAAGAAAAAATGAATTCTTTTAACTGAAATGTTTTGTCAACATCAAATGCCAGTTTTAGCCTGGAATCTTTGCTGAGATTTGAAGCTTCCTCAACCCAATGGTTTCATTCCCAGAGTCCTTTTTAAACCACAGAGAGATTTAAATAGGTAGTCTGTTATAAAGTGTTTCGTCGTTTTCAGAGGGGTTGTAGCTGCCTCTGGGTTCTAAGGGTAAATGAGTGTTTCAAGCACAGAAAAATTAAGGGAGACAGAGAGTGAGGCGTATATTATGAATAAAAAGATAATCCTAATAATAGTTTACATTATCACAAGCCAAAGTTTATGCGAGCAGCTAAGCTCCCTTTCAAAGTAGAGGGCAGCTGCTGGTAGGCGGAGGAAAATGGTATGTCAGAAATGTGACCAACCTTCAAGCTTAACTCTGCTGTCAGCCACCGCTTCCTTCCGCCACCTTACAACGCCCTGGGGGTGGTGGCGGGATCCTTTTGGAAGTGTGTTGTTTGCAAAGGCACGGAACTGTCTCAGTGCTAGACAGACTTCATCTCCACTGTTCCTGGACAATCCTGACAGGGCCAAGTCACCCCGGTCAGGTGACCCCACCAGAGAGGCGGCCCTGGGCGTGGGGCCCTCCCACTGCCTCCCAGGAGTCAGGGGAACATGTCCGGGATGAACAGTCTTAGTCCCCAGAGGCTGCCAGGAATCCTATGGGAAGTAGGTTGGGGCTCAGAGGCTGTGCTTACATGCAGATGTGCCAAGTCACTAAGATCCTCCAGGCATCACACACTCCCCAGAATGCTGACCCCACATAAACCCCTTTACCCAAAGCGCTAATATGCGTAAGCTGAGTATCTGTACTCAGTAGGATAACCCAGCCCTTATGCACAGAGCTCCCAGGATGTGCAGAATGCAGGGCTAGGACACGGGGAAGGGTCTAAGGGTGACTGGGATGGGGGCCCAGTGCCCAGGAAGTGACATTCAGGTGTAAGGGACACCCCTGTGCTACCTGAAGACTAGGTGAGGGGGCACCTTTGGGCAGCGGCCATCTTCACATTTCCAAATGAGAACAGTGGTACATCTCAAGCCACTTATTTGAAGCTAAACATTTCTATACTTACAGGGGGCGGGAGGCGCATCAGAACAGGAGAAACAGTCCCTGCGATTTATCTCCTTTTCAATTTCCATAGATAGAAATCCCATTTCAAGACGTTTTCACCCAGCCAAGAGCGTTCTGCAAAGGTTGAAGCTTCATCCAGCCCAGAGCAGAACAAAGGGGAAAAGCTCCCAGTAAGGAGCAGATCCCAAGGAGACCACCCCCTGCCTCCTATCCCACCCCACCTCCCAGCCTCACTGCATCAAAGCACATAAATGCGCTCAGTGAGGAACCAGTTGGTGGCACCGGGAGACCCTCAAAGGCGCTTGCAAGCATAAAGGAATGGCCGTCCAGGCCAGTGTCCTTCCGGCAGGGTACCACAAGCTATAGGCCACAGGATGGAACCACCAATTTCATGGGGTGTTGGTCAAGGTTCAGGGAAGGTGTTCACAACCAAGCTTTACTTGGGGTGAGGGTATTTAGAGGTACAAGCTGCACGTATCACGCACACCTCAGTCCTTTCTGCAGGGGATTAAGACACTGCTTGCTCTGTTACTGCTGCAGGTGGAGGTGCTGGTTTAAAACCACCCAGTGCCTTCCCAGGGCACCTGGCTAAGCTCAGAGCTTCTGGAGGGCATGATCCCTGGAGATAAGGCTCTTCATCAAGAAAGCTTTCTCCGTGCCCTCAAGCTGCAGGCCCTCTGGTCTCTGCATGGGTGACCTCTTCCCCAGCCTCTCACCATCACTTCCCCCTCTGGCCTGTGTCACAGACCCCTCTGGAGGTGACCAGCTTCCTGACAGCCTATCAAGCATTCTTGCCTCCTTGCCTGCCAGTCAGTGTCTTTAAGCAGAGGTTCCTTGTGTTGCCCTTATAAACTGGTAACTTCAGCCTAACGCAAAAAAAAAAAAAAAAAAGAAGAGCTTACTGAGCATTAAATGCTACTTCTTCCACTCTTCCTGAAATGTTCTTATCGTATCCAAGGAACAGTCACCCAGGACCCACTAAAGCAACACCACTTCAACCTGGGCAGGTGGCAATCACTCAGGATGACAGCACCTAGACGGAAACCCAGGGGACAGCAATCCCTGGGTGAGGGATGGGTGCGTATGTGTATCGCTATTTTAACCTGTTTAGCTTTTCTAATAAGAAGACAGCTAGGTATAAAATAAATAAGATACAAGGGTGTAATGTACAGCACAGGGAATATAACCAGTATTTTACAATAACTTTAAATGGAGTGTAATCTATAAAAATATCGAACCACTAGGTTGCAGACCTGAAACTAATATAACATTGTAAATCAACTATACTTCAATTCAAAAACAAGACAGCTTGGTGCAAATGGGGGTGAAAGGGAAACAAAAGTAATCTCTCAGCCCTGCAATTACCCACATGCAGATTTTCTGCCAAACCAATTATTTCTTATCTCTGGTCAGTTTTTATCTGCAGCTGCCTTTCTCCCGCCCCTGCCACCACCGTGCACATACCTGAATCCTCTCTTCCCCCTGACAGTCACTGACAGAGTGGTCCAGGCCTCCGGGACTGTCAACACCCTGATGTAATTCAGGGCTCATGGGGAGTCTGAGGCAGTGCCGTTGTTTATGGATTCAGTGATTGATTGGACCCTAAAAGCTCCTGGCCCAGAAGACTAAATAGGTTGAAAGCAATCATTAACGGTAGTGTAATGTTGAAAAAAAACAAGAGACGCAAGGGGGCCTTTGGCCATGTGGACAAGAGCACGGGAAATGTGAAGGATGGAGGCAGATGGACATACTAGGCACCTCTGGGTAAACACCAGTACAGGCAAATCACAATGACGGTGGAGCCGATGCGGCGGGCACACTTGGTAGAAATAAAGCAATCTGTGTACGAATATTTTTTTTTTTGGCCACACCATGCAGCTTGTAGGCTCTTAGTTCCCTGACCAGGGATCGGACCCGTACCCTCGGCAATCAAAGTATCTTAACCACTGGAACGCCAGGGAATTCCCAGTGTACAAATCTTTTTTAAAAAAAACCTATGCGGAGGACAGACACTTTACTTTTATTAGAGAAAGATCTGCAAAAATGGCCACAGGCTGGGTGTTTTTTCTCGAGACAGATCAAAAACAGGACACCCAGGTGCAAGAGGCAAGAGTCCAGATGGAAACAGACGGGACCGACTTAATAAGGAAGTGGAATGGGTAGGATAGAAAAATTATCCTCTGAGTTAAAACTTCAAGTTATCTCAATATAAACAATTCTTAAATTCTTAAGAATAATTCTAGTCTGACTGTCCCATTTTATAGGTAAAGAAACTGAGAGTCAGAGGGGTCACCTGCCCTGTCCACAGTCACACTCAGCTGGCCTGGGATGCCCTCATCTCACAGGTCACACTGATGTAAATGAGACCATCTAACAGAGTGGCTTCTAGCCCAAGATCAGGATTTGCAAAAGCTGCGGTAAAACAGGATTCATATATATTCTATTCACAGGAAATGTGTGATCAATCCAAAATCAACCTTGGAAAATCTATTTCTGAAGAAAGGTTCGCTAGCCAAATTACTGGTACAAATAGGATTGCCATGATAATGCTTAGATTCAACTATTTTCATAATATGCTATTAAGTGCAAAAGAGTCACTCAATCAATATTCTGATTTTAAAACCCTCATTTACTCACTTAAACGTCTTCCCTAATACTTTTACTGAGCAGCATTTCATCCACACCTCACATTAATACCACCAGACTTAAAAGCACTAAAACTTACTCAGAAGGTAAATCACCAGGTGGAAAGATTCGGTCCCTCTCTAATAAACCCAGAATGCAACAAGTATAAGGTACAACTCAAATAACAAAGTGTAAATAAAAATTATAAATGTCAATCTTTTTTAGGATGTGGAAAAATGAGCACACTTATTAACTGACAGCCGTCTGCCACCAATCATTATAAGTAGTTACTATGTGGACAGGCACAGAGCTAAATGTTTTAAAGACAGTAACTTATTTAAGTCTCAGAACAATGCTGGGAGATAAACTATTATTGGCTCATTTTACAGGTGAAGAAATTTGCCCAAGGTCACAATAAATGATAGCAAATGGTACAGCTGGGATTTGTGGACCAAATTTACCCTCTTCTCAAAACACAATTCTTTGTAGTAAATTGGCTCAGTCATTATACAAGGCAGGTTGGTAAACGTGTTGTAAGAGCTATAAAACCTTTGCCCCAGTAATTACACTTTGGGAAACACTATATGTGCCAAGGAAACAAACCAAAATGGCGAGGTGGGACAGGAAACCAATCTGCCTGAAGATTTTCATAGCAGCATTATAACAGCAATAACTTGGAAATAGCCCAAGTGCTTCATCTGTGGGGGAGAGGGGTAGTAAAACGGGCAGGGGCACACAACATGAAAATATCATATGACCACTAAGAGCAAGAAGTCTGTAAACTATGTAAAAACATGGAAATATCTTCGGAAAACAAATATAAATAAGAAAGATAATAATAACCATTAAAAATAGTGATTACAACTCTACATCAAAATGTTTCTATATTCAAGAATGGAAGAAACAGCATTTAATGCTCATTCAGTTTTCTTTCTTTTTTTTTTTGCATTAGGTTGAAGTTACCAAATTATAAAGGCAACACAAGGATACTCCGCTTAAAGATGCTATGATTCAGAATGTCCTTCTCTTCCTGATCTAAAGATGTGAAGTTTTCATATAAAAATAAAAGAATAGCTCTTCTAATTTTAAAGCCCCTTCTTTAAAAAAAATAAGTCCCCCCTCAGGCTTTCAAGTAAGCCCTACTCTAATATTAACAAAACCTACTAATTTATAAAAACCCATAGCTCATGAATTTTTTTTTGTTAGTCATTTAGCAAATTTATTTAAGGACAAATATGTTGACAAACTGGAACATTATTTCTGTCACCATTTGGTCTGCACTAATAAAAGGCCACACTTTCAGAATCTCACTCTTTCATAAATGCATTTGGAAAAGTAACGCTATTTAAGATGGCATAAGTCCATGGGGGTGGGGACGTAGGTTTAAGAGTGTCTGAACATATGCCCAGATGGAGGCCGTGTGCTCCATGCCTAAGTGGGAGGTTTGTGCCCAGTTGCCTTTTCATAACATCTCATTCCCCAAAGGGGAGCAGAATATGCCCACACAGGTTCTTCACCACACCCCGTCTAGGTTGGCAGGGGGACCCAGCAAACCCTCAGCCCAGCCACAAGCACCCCCTAACCCTGTCCACACATCGCTCCCCTGAACCCTCCAATGGCTTCCTGTATATCATGTCACCTTAGGGGAATAGAAGAACAATTAAAGAACATACTAACTAACTACTTTTAAGATGAATGAGGTTGGGAAGTTGGGGAAGGAAGTGGCCCACAGTTGGCACCCTCTGACTTCTGCGCTAGGGGAAGAAAAGCTGACTCCTCCACTTGGCAAGACTGTTCTCTGCCTGGACGCATCTCACACCACTCTTCTTTCCAAGGTTCCTTTTTCCTCTGTCCTTACCAACCCACGCTGCTGGCCCACGTGCCCATTTTGCTCTCTACTTGGGATGACTTACTATTGTCCCTCAAGCATAAAGGGCTCTTTATGCACCTGGCACAGAGCCAAAGCCCCCCCCCCCCAGTATGGCAATGCCTGCCTCTAAGGCAAACTGTCCAACAGGGCAGCCTCTAGCCATGTGTAGCTATTTAAACTTAACTTGAGTAAATTTAAAATTCAGTCCCACAATTGTGCTGGCCACATTTCAGCCACCATGGTTAATAGCTACTGAACCGGCCAGTGCAGGGAAGAACATGTCCATCGTCACAGAAAGTTTTACTGGAGGACCTCCTTACCTGCCTCTGCAATTCCAGGTGGCGTTCTCCCACAGCTGGACGACCCTTCCCACCTGACACCTTGGGGACAGCTCAGTTTCACGCAAGCAGCATTTTTTTTTACACGTAAATATGGACGCTTTTGGTGTACAGTTCCACGAGTTTATACATATATAAATGTATAATTAGATGTGTAAATGTGTACATCGCTGTAGCTACCGTCACAGCCAGCACACAGAACAGTTCCACCATCCCCCCAAAATTCCCTTGTACTGCCCCCTTTGTAGTCAAACCCTTCATCCACCCCCAAAACCCCGGCAACCACCCATCTGGCAGCTTTTTTAAAAACTCATATTCCTGGCCTTCCCCTGGAAATCCCACTTAAGCAGGTCTGGGGTGAATCCCGGAATTTCTCACCTCCACGCCCCCTCCCAAGAATGTTCCTCCGGTGATTCTGGAGTTCAGCCAAGTTTGGTAACCTCTGGGGTAAATGCCAAATCCTAGTTTTCTGCAAAGCGCTCGCTGGTATCTAGTCTTGCTTTCTTCCCACCCCCATGAGTTGCTTTGTTGCACATGGTAGGCACGGCTGGGTGCTGGGAAGGCAGGGCAAGTTCGCTGCTGGGGGCACAGGCAAGGTAAGAACTTTGTGGCTCTCGTAGTATCTGGCAGAGAGAGGCCTCTCTGAGGCACATGGCCTCCCATCCTAATCCCTTCCTGGCTCTTTGTGCCATGGAATCCTCATCTGGAAAAAAAGGAACCACATCAGAAATAATCGTCTACCTCCGAAGCTCAGTGGAAGTGATGATTTACATAACACGTTCAAAGGCACTGGGCAGCCAGGATGAAAGGTACCTTGTCCCGGATATATCACCACCACCCAGGGCTGCCTCTGAATGAAACGTTCCTCACCCTGTTTACTTGATGGCTGTGGGGGAATCAGGACTCAAGTTACAATAAAATTGCAGCCTTTAAAAAGAAAAAAAATCACAATGTTTTTTCCTCCTAAATTCGTGATCCCAAGGGCAGGGTACCAAATTCCATCTTTAAAGAGGAATTCGGAAGAGTCAGCATCATCTCAGAAAACCTCCTCTGCTCAGAAAGTAAATAATTACAAGGAGGGTCAACACTCGAGTCTAGCCATTCTCCCGCACTTGTTCCTGCTCTGCTGACGATTCCTGGAAAACACTTTGAAAAGTTTTAAGATGATCAAAGGAAAAGAATGGCCAACCCAAGAAATGCTATCATTTAACATCACATGTTTATTTAGCCCCACCAAGCCAAAGAGAGAAGATTGTTTGAAAGGGAGAGAATGCCTGCTTAATCAACTAAAAATGCATTCATTACTATGCTATTCACCGCGGCTTTCCTGAAATCAGACACTTTTGCCCCTAGACCGTAAGATTGAAGCGATTTGAAATGAAAATATTTCCTGTCCACTGCTTGCCAGTTTCTAGCCCCAGAGTGATATAACAGATGACATCCAGTACAATAAATGCTTTTATTAACCATAAATTTGAGACTGCTTTAGGGATTTGAAGTGTTGGGTTTCATGCTGAAAAAATGTAATGTTATCCACAGACCATCAGTGAGTAACAAAAACAGAGGCACAGGTTATGCTACTTTGATCAAATTATGGCCAAAACAAAAAAATCGTCTTTTGCATTTTAAATAGTAGTTGCTTTCAGGGCATATCTTCAAGGAGCACCACAATAGTTTAATCATATGTCTTAGAGAGTTTAATGGAAATTCATCCTGAGTGCAGATTTATTGAACCAGCAGCTTCTGTTAAACAGAAAGGAAACTGAAAAGTGTTACAAGGCTAAGTGAACTGAAAAATTCAAATACTAAAATGGAAGCCCAAAATCAGGTTTTCTCAACCTCAGCACTACTGACATTTTGGGCTATTACTGGGAAAGGCTGACGTGTGCATTTGAAGATGTTTAGCAGCATCCCTGGTCCCTACCCAGGAAATGCCAGTAGCAAACCACCTCCCAGTTGTGACAACCAAAAGTGTCTCCAGAGATTCCCCAATCACCCCCAATTGAGAACTATTGCTCTAAATCAAGTTCTAAGCCTGCTTAGCAAGTGCTGCCTGATTTCTCTTTTTCTAAAGAAAATGTCAGAGCCCAGGGAGTCTCACAGCCTCAGCTCCCTGCCCCAGGACTGCCCTCTACACAGAAATGTTTATCCCTGAGTGAGCTCTGAACTCAAAAGCACTCTACACTCCCTCTCCCACCAAAACTGACAGTAGAAGAGCCATGGAAACAAGAACCCTCTCCTCGAGCAGGGTAGACTAGACTAAGCAAAGGCAGCCCGCCGCCCTCTCCCAAGGCACACCCTGGCCCATCCTTGGTGCCCTGCGTGTACCCCAGCACAGCACCCCTACCAGCATCCCGATCGCTGCTTTTCTGGCCTTCTGCTGTCAGGCCACGGAGGCGACCGTGGATTCGGTGCCAGAAAATAAAATGAAAAGCGGGGTTGAACCTCTGCAGTCCATTCTCTGGACGCTGAATGTCCCGCTATTACATCTCGGCATGACATTTCACGGCCAGCAGGGGAGGAGGCCTGGTCCTGAAAGCTGAACAAACGACTGGTGCACAGGCCCTCCAGCGCCCTCCCCGGCTCCCTGCACTTATGAATAAAAGATGCAGGGCTTGTCTCTGTCGTCTCCCTGGTACCCTGGGAGAATAACAACTTGTCACTTTTTGACGTTTTAACTTACTTTGAAAAATAATCAATATTAACTTGCTGAGTCTTTGGGCTTTAAATCTGGGGTAGGGACAAATAAAAGAAAGAAAAGGCATGCCACGAGGTAGAAGACAGTAATTCAAGTTAAACGAATGAAACTCTGTTAAGGGTCTCTAATAAAATAATTTAGGCAATACACAATCATAGAAGGAGAAGACTGGAAATTGAGGACATGTTTTGAGTGAAGTGGCCTTTTCTGGAAATAAAGTTCATTGTTTTCTTAGCACAAAGGAAAGAAGTGGCTGAGTTTGGGTGTGAGGGAGCACTCAACCGTAAACCTGCCCCAGCCAAGGGGAGGTTATAATAGGAACTCATTCCTGGTCGGTCGCTGAGGGCGACATCTACAACTGTTTGCAAAAAGCCCTGGTGAACAGCAAAAGCCTTAAGCATTCTTGGGATCCAGCACTCCCAATTTTGAGAGCACAACTGATTTCAAATCGTCTTCAAGGAAATAAGTTAAATTACAGGATAGCACAAATGACACCCTGCAGTTTCTTTGGACGCTCAGTAAAGTAAAAGGAAAGCCCTACTGTAAAGCACTGTGTTTTTAAAAAAGACAAATAACACAAGACCAAACTGGGTTAAATGTACAATTTCAAGTAGAAAAAATGTATTTTGCTCTTTGCTAAAACTGCACCTATATTTGTTACCTATTGATATCTAAAATCCAACAGTGTCACACTCTCACCTTTAGAGGGACCTTGCCAAAATATTTAACTTGACCCTAATCATGAGGAAACAATCAGAAATCCAAGTTGTGTGACTGTCTATACCACAAGTGACCTTGACTCTTCAGATGTATATGTTATAAAGGATCAAAAAGAAGTGGAGGGACTCCTTTAGATTAAAGGAGACTAAAGAGACAGGAGGTGTCTATAAGCAGCGAGTGGCCCTTGTCTGAATCCTGGAAGGTGATTCAGAAAGAAATCATGAAGGATATTTAGGAGTACAGCTGAGGTACGTGAGGCAAAGCACTGGTGACTCTAGGCTAAGGGGAAATAGGTGCTCACCCCACTGTTCTTTCAACTTTTCTATAGGTTTGAAATTTTCAGAATCTAAAATATAGGGGAGAGAGTAAAGTAAAGCCCCAGGTAGAGCTGACTGGCTGCCTGCTGGTCTGGGTGGGGGCTGGGCAGCAACAGCTTCATCTTCCTGTTTCAGAAAATGTACACCCCAAAGTATAAAGTCTCAATACAGAATAGATTCAGGATTAAAATAAATTTTTTTTTAAAATTTATTTTTGGCTGCATTTGGTCTTTGTTGCTGCGTGTGGACTTTCTCTAGTTGCAGCGAGCGGGGGCTACTCTTCGTTGCAGCGCACAGGCTTCTCGTTGCGGTGACTTCTTTTGCTGTGGAGCCCAGGCTCCAGGCACGCGGGCTTCAGTAGTTGTGGCACTCAGGCTCAGCAGTTGTGGCTCGCGGGCTCTAGAGCGCAGGCTCAATAGTTGTGGCGCACGGGCTTAGTTGCTCCGCGGCATTTGGGATCTTCCCGGACCAGGGCTCGAACCCGTGTCCCCTGCATCGGCAGGCGGATTCTTAACCACTGCACCACCAGGGAAGTCCCTAAAATAAAATTTTAAAACCCATAGTAGTGTAACTTATTATTCACTTAACTGGGTAGTGGTTGAGGGGGTATGTACACATGGCAGACATTTAAGACATTTAAGTTTCTGCTTTTTAAAAAGGCATAGGTCCTTTTTTTTCCCCAAAAAGGCAATAGTTTATTTATGGCTGCGTTGGGTCTTCGTTGCTGTGCGTGGGTTTTCTCTAGTTGCAGGGCGCGGGCTTCTCACTGTGGTGGCTTATCTTGTTGCGGAGCACGGGCTCTAGGCACTGGGCTTCAGTAGGTGTGGCATGCAGGCTCCATAGTGCAGGCTCAGTAGTTGTGGCACACGGGCTTAGTTGCTCCACGGCATGCGTGATCTTCCCAGACCAGGGCTTGAACCCGTGTCTCCTGCACTGGCAGGCAGGTTCTTAACCATTGACCACCAGGTAACCTCTCAAGGAACAGGTCCTTTTAAAACCCCTTTATGCCTTTCCCTAAAACTCTTCTGCAATTTATCATTCTCTTTCTCCTCTTATCAGAATTCCTACTAATTTAAAAACTTTTTAGAATTGCTCTTTAAAACTCTCCTGCCTTCCACCCAAACTCTCCCCCATTATCTACCCCAATCTTTTTTTAATGAGATAAAAGCAATGATTACCCTAATCTCCAACTTGAAAACTGTGCACTTAAAGGGGAAAAAAAAAAAAAGTGTGACCCTTTAAGCAAAAGGAAGAAAGCTCAGTAGATGGGAAATGTGCTCAAGTGAAAAGATGTTGGGATAGAATTTCTGTGTCTCAAGCTTCAAAACCCAGGGAGGAGAACAATGAGGCAGCCTGCGTGTCCAGAGCAGCCCTGAGAGACCTGGTTGGCAGTCACCTTGGGCGCGCCAGACACTCGGAACCCACCACTCCAGCCCCCCACTGCAGCAGTCTTCAGGCAGCACAACCAGATGTTACATTTTCTCTGCTTAATTTTGGTAAAACTCCATGACCTCTTTCTCAAATTAAAAAGGCAATGCTATTTTTTTAAACCACAGGAGCTATCTTTAGTGAACCCTTCTAAGGATTTCATTAATTCATAGCCAGCCAACCAGGACTTTTCCCACAGTCTCCCACAAAAAAGCCCGGGAAGTCACTGATTGCTTGGCTGGATCTGAATATGAGCAGAGGTAAGATCAGAAATATCTAGTTCCTCCCACAGGGAGGCAAGGCATGAAAATCAAAGCTGGGCAAAACCTCATTACCACAGCTGGCCGGCAAACCCACAGCCCTGGAAAGGCGGCAAAGAGCATCTTTGATTCTGGATGGACCCTCGAGTGACTTCAGAAAATGAAAGGCATTCACAACCAGAGGGGACCGAAAGAAAATGAGACCTGTATCTCTGTTAAAAAGACCAAGCTGTCATACCACCTAAGGGCTGCTGCCAGGGAGTAAGAGTCATTTCATTCACTTTGTGTCGTAAAGTCCAAAACCAAGATGCTTAGTTAGCGCTTAGCAGTCATGTTTTACATTTTTTTCATCCACGGTGCAGTACAACCTGGACAGTCCAAACATCCCCTCTTCAAGCAACCAACACTTTGCCAACTGTGATTCCCATCCAGTACCAGCCCTAACCACTGCCTCTCTCATTCCCTGCGAATCTGTCCTACAGCCTAGCAGTTGGCCAGTATGAGGACACAGTGCCAATAAACTGTGGTGTGAATGAAGGCGAGCAGATTTTTATGCTACTCTCAGCACCTAATGCCACATGATGCACCAATGTTAACAAAACATGAGTAAAACCAACTATACTTCAATAAAAATAAAATTTTTTTAAAAATAGAACATAGGTAACTATAGAACTTCAGAGGAAACTGTCATTACAATTGCTCGCCTTACATGTCACCTCCTCAGAGAGGCCACCGAGCTCACCCGCTCTCATCACCCCATTTTAATTTCCTTCAGAGCACTTGGTCACACGTAGGGAGAAACGACTATGCACCGCCACCCATCTCCTGGTGCAGCAGGGAACGAAGCAGATCAAGGACCGGCCGCCAGGGAGCTGACAGTGCACTGAAGGAGATGCACGGACAGACAAGAAAACACTCCTGTGTGTTTCATGGTAAAAAAATTTTGTAGAGAAAACTCAAGTGAAGAAAAGAGGTGAGCGAGACAGCAGTGGTTGCTATTTTAAATAGAGCAGGTCTGGTAGTTTGTTATCCTATTTGTCTCCCTTACTACAATCTAAGCTCCAGAGACCAGGCCTCACACATAGAAAACGCCAAATACTCACTGAATGAAGGAATGGCTGCTGAGGGTCACTCCTATCAAGCCATTCATCTGCTGGAGAAACGTTCCAAGCCTCACCATCCCTGACAAGTACATGTAGGCAAAATTCAAGGCACCCCTTTATCTAGTCCCAGCCTCTGTCTTCAGCCTTCTTGTTTCCACTGCCTCCAATGAGCCGACCTCCTCCAGCTTTACCCACATTTTTCTGTTTTTTTCCTCTCTGTTTTTTTTTTTTTTTTTTGGCTGCGCCTTGCAGCTTGCAGGATCTCAGTTCCCCAGCCAGGGATGGAAACCGGGCCCCACAGTGGAAGTGCCGAGTCCTAACCACTGGACCGCCAGGGAATTCGCACCCACATCTTTCCTTCTGCCCAAACTGTCCCCACCTCCTGGCTCCACTCGCCAGAGGGCGCACTCAAAGTCCCCCCAGTGAGGCCAGTCTTCTTCAGCCATCTGATCCCTCCCTCTAAGCCTCCTCTGAACCGTCCAAATTAAGTGTCTTCTTCATAAGCAAATCAAGATTCCCCTTCTTCGCTGCATCACTGCAAAAGACTGAATGCATCCCACTAAATCTGGAGGCATGATGGGGCGAGTCTGACTTTACTAAATGCAGGCTTCCTGGCAAAGGTGAAATTCACACAGGGAGCCTAGGGGGCTTTGTGGAGAAGGCTCCCGGGGAAAGGCGGGCCTCCTCCAAAGCAGGGGAAACTGAGGCAAAGCAAGTAGCCAGAGTTACTGGGAACCAACTGAGACGTGGGCTAAAAAGCCAGAGTTCCAAAGGTGGGCGCCCAGCAGCACCTCAGACATCTGCTCCGCATCACCCTGCTTCTCACACTGGCCAGTGCATAAGATGCAATGTTCTGGGATGAGGGGCAGCAGGAACCGTGGTTCATGCTACTCTCTGAGGAGTGGACAAGGCAGAGCGAGGACGGGGAGTTGTCTTGCAGCCCCGCCTGGATAGGAAGCCCCTACAGACGGGGGCCTGGTCCTACTCCGCTTCGTGTTTTCCCAGAAAACGTAACTACAGTTTAACCACGGCCTGACATGGGAGCTGCTCTTGCCTCCTCACACCAAATAAGTCTTTGCGAACTTCAGATATCGAGCAGTCACAACAAATCCTAACCATGCGAGGGCCTGGGCCCCACCCAGAGCAAATGTGCCCCCTCCAGAGGATGGAGGCGATAAGCTGTCACTCAACAGGGACCATGCTCAGGCTGACTGCTCCTGCATTTGGTCTGGACTGCATTGCATTTTCCTCAGATAAAAGGGGAAGAAACCCTTTTCAGGAGAAGAGAAGCCAGAAATCACCTGGACAGAATAAAATCACAGAGAACCACATGGCGCATCTCAGGAAAATGTACCTCTTCTTTACAAGGAAACCCTCCCTCTATCCCCATCAGCCCTCCCACTGGCAAGTAAAACAGTCCAGCTTAGAACAGAAGTCTGGGGCCACAGCCAGCATTTTTTAAAGGGTTACCATTCATTGGGGGGAAAATCTACAAAACTGACAAAACAGAACACTTGGAAAAACTCCTAGTTTTTAAGGGAATAAAGGACTTTCAAAATCTAAAAACGTTATAGTTAAAGCCTAATCCCTTATGATTTCAAAAGGATTCATTTGAAGTATTCATTTAATGTGTGAAAGGTAAATATCCATCTGAACATTTTAATTAATGTTACCAATTTCCATTCTCTTTTCAAAGTCACTGCTTCAATTTTATAGGCATTTCTGATAAGTTCAAGCAAGCTCCCCTACAATGTAGTAATTTTAATGAAAAGCCTCATGGTTAATGCCTATTAGATGAGGTTTGGAATGAAGAAACATACAATAAAATTATCATTTGTTAAACTTCCCACAATACCTGCCATCTGTCCTGCCATTTCAACTTTTAATGTACCAGCCTTATGCAAATAAGACATTAGGTTTACTATAAAACAAATTCTTCTTAAAAGTGCATAGTAAAGGTAGTTTGCATTTACCCTATTAAATCACACAATTTACAGGCCAACTTCCGTTTTAGAAGAGAATTACATGTGTGTTCACATCACATCTTTATTTTGTCATCCATCCAGTGATTTGTTGAGGACAGCTGGTACCTATTAAGTCCCCCCTTTAAATGTTGTAGCCTTAATTAGCTATATCCACCTTCCCCCAACATTTCTAAACAAGGAACCAAAGAAAAGGAAAGCTGTTTTTATCATGGATGGTTTGAACAATGGAGTTGCAAATGTTAAAATAATAATCTTGGTCTTCCCTGGTGGTGCAGTGGTTAAGAATCCACCTTCCAGCGCTGGGGACTCGGGTTCGAGCCCTGGTCAGGGAAGATCCCACATGCCACGGAGCAACTAAGCCCCTGCGCCACAACTACTGAGCCTGCGCTCTAGAACCCACGAGCCACAACTACTGAAGCCTGCGTGCTTAGAGCTCCTCAACAAGAGAAGCCACCGCAACGAGAAGCCCGCGCACCCCAACGAAGAACAGCCCCCGCTCGCCACAACTAGAGAAAGCCCGCATGCAGCAATAAAGACCCAACGCAGCCAAAAATAAATAAAAATATAATAAATAAATTTTAAAAATATAATAGTCTTCATTAGAGACTAGCTATTCCATTTTTAGGCCCCTTCAGAAGAAACAGGGTACAGATGCAGTTTAAATGTCATGTCAGTCTTTGTTACTTAGGTAATTTTTCAATTGTTCAATTTTTAGTTTCATGCCTCACGTTAATAATTAAACCGTTCCCAGATACTGCTCAGGAAGGCATGAGGGACAGTCTTCCCAGATATATTCTTGGTATTATTTAAGCTATAAACGTTTTACTTGGGCTTCTGAACACGTGAGAACAAGCAGACAGAATCTGCAAGCAGAGAATAAGCCAAGTATGGTTTTCTATGAATAGACATCATGCTCTTCCCAGACACTGAAGAGTTCTCAACTCACACAATGAGAAATTCAGTTGATCAAATCGCTTTAACCTGCCATATGTAGATGAAAAGCACACTAATTTGGTTACAATTTAGGCTTCCCTTCTTAAAAAAAAAAAAAAAAGCATTCAGGGCTTTAAGTGTGAATGACATCAACAGGCTAAATTCTGAGCAAGATAAGGAGCCATGTCAACGAATCCCCAGTAGATTGGGTTTCCTCTTAGAGACCTGCTCCAGCTTTAATTTGCAGTAAGACTATCTGTTTCAATAGGATGTGATCACTCCTGGGCTTGTGTCTTTTCAATCAGCCGGTGGCCCTGCCGGGTTTAGAGTGGCAGAGAGGAAGTGGCCTGTGGTTAAACAGAGGAAATACCAAGGCATTTTAATAGAGCAAATAGTCTACTTCCCACAGGGAAGAGCTTCAAAGGCCTCAGGCCCTGGAGGAGACAATGTGTTACGGGGCCATCAGTCACCTAATCGTGTGTCAGGCCCATTCAGAACATCCTGGCAGCCAAGACAAACACTGCCCAGGAGGACACTGCCTCCCACCAGCCAGGCAAGTTGGGCTGCCTGGAGATGGGGCCTGTGGCACCAACACAGACAGGTCCCTTGGGCTTGCTGAGGGCAGAAGAACCTCAAAATCTGGGGGAGATGTGAAACGGAAATGGTCTTGGCTGCCGGAGTAGGGTGGCAGGAGAGAGGTCTGCTCCAGAGATGCTGTCCCCCACTCTAGCCTGTCAAGTTCTGGGGATACCTGAGCCCCTGCCTCAGCCCATTCTCTTACAAATTGAGGATGGGGGACCCAAGCTTCCAGAAGCCTAAAAACCCATCCATCGGGGCAGACACAAGAGGCAGCAAGGAATGAAAGGAACAATTAATTGTTGACTGGGTGGCCCCAGCAGCAGCAGACATCTGCCGGGGCACGGTATGTGAAAAGTTCAGGGACTGATGAGGGAAAGACAGTTTGAAAACTTTTTTAAAAGAAAAAAAAAAAAACATTTTAGGCCAAATGAAGCATGAAAAATACTCAAATTAAAATAAAGACTTAAAAAAGCATTAGCTGTTCTTGCCTTTGTAAGGAAGCCATCTGTAAAGTTTGAATGGCTGAGGATATGATTTGGATCCTACCCTACTCTTTGCTGAGACTGTTTTCCAGACAGGCCCAGCTGTTCTGGGGAGGAACCCAGTGGAAGTGTCGGGTCCGCTTCACCCCCAGCCTCCTCTTTAACCCCAAGCCAGAGACACCCACCCAAAACGACTGGCTGCCCAGGTCCTCCTTCAGCCAGCCTCACCCCTGCCATTTTCCAGAGCTCGGACAAAGTCTCCACTTTACATTCTAAAAGTCCAGTGAAGTAATTTCAAGTAAGCTGATTTTAAACGTTTAGAATGTGGCTTCCCGCCTCCTTCTTGTGACCACAGAAGCCCTGTCTCCTAAAGCAACGATTCTCACCGTTGAGAGCATCACAGGAACTTGTTAAAATGTCAGTTCCTGGGCCCCATCTCACTCCCATTCTGGCCCCATTGGCCTTGAATCTGCATTTTAACGAGCTCCCAAGGCAATCCCGATACTGGAAGCCCCTGGACTTCACTATGAGAAATCACGTTTGGAAGGAAATGGTGCCTCCGTCGGAACTTAGTTGCTGGTCTCATTCACCCAGCTGTATCCCCGAGTTAATAACTAGCACAATGCCCCAGGCACTGCAGGGGCTCCGGGTCCATTGGATGGATGGGGGAGGGGAGAGAAGGGAGGGCTGCTCAAGAAAGATGGACCCCAGCCAAAGGATTCCCAAATTAACATAGCAAAACAGGCTGGAAGAAAGCATCACACTTCTTATAAAAATGTTTCTCTGAAAATGTGTCAACCGGGGCTGACTCGTTTTTAACCAAGAATTCTGTAAAAGACACAAGAGCATGTGTAACATGGACAACACGGCCACAGGACAGGCAGACCAGATGCAGCCTTGAGAGCCACGAGCTGCAAGTGAATGAAAACACATCCAATTCAGAATTAAATAAACATGGCTGGGCCCGCAGCCAAGGAGAGTTCTTGGATTGGACTTTTATCAGGAACCTAAATTTTAATCAGCTGGAACTTCTTCTTTTCCAAGTACCACCCTATTCCTTCCTACCTTTAGAGATGAAGTATTTGCCTTAAATGGGAAACTTGCACTTCATTGTAAAGACGATGCCAGCATTCTGGCTTCCTGAATTCCTGAAGGAACAGACTTTGGTGGGGGAAGGGGGGGGAAGTGGAAATTGTGTTTCAGGGATAATAGACCAGGGAAGGTGTACCCCATCTAGGTAAGAAGGCAAGAAATGTTCCCTCCTCCTCCACTGCAGGAAAAGCCACTAAATAAAAACCTGTGGGAATAGATTCCTAATTTCTTGTTCCATAAATAGGCTTCTCAAACAACCAGCAAGGCAAGAGGAGGGGAAAAAACCTCAGTGCAAGTGACCAACATAAAGTTACCCATCACAAACAAAACCATTCCACTTCCAAGAAGCAAGCAGTTAAGACTCAGTGTAAATGAGGATGCTGGCCCCTCTGGAAGTTTTACAACTTGTTACTTCTTTGCGAAAACTGTATTTATTACTCAAAGAGCAACTTTACCTGGCAAGAGCCCTAAGAGACTTAAAAAAAAAAAAAAAAAAACTAGTTGAGGAAGTGAGCCCACAATTCATTTCTAAAACACTGCGCTGTGTTCAAGATGATATCGGCCCCTTAATTGCCCCGCTAATAATGGGGAGGTTGTGAAATCTAACCACTTAGACCAGGCTGGCTCCTCTGAGAGCAGCCCCGAAGGGAGGGTTACAGCTGCTGAGGGTTAGCTGGCTCCAGTCACCTTGCGAGTCCTGAGAAAATACACATTCCTGCAGGGGCAAGAGTTCCTGGAACAACCTCTCCCTGGAGAGCCAGGGGGTCAATCGCTCAGCTCCTCTCCAGCACCCAGATCCTGCCCCTCCTGAGGGCTCACTTCTCTATCCTGCTGTGTCTCCAGCTTCTCAGGTTCTGTGTGACGTAGACCCACAGGAAGCCCTCTCTTGCTTGCATCACACATCACCGACCCTTATTCTTATATGTTAACATAGCCCCAACTAGACTGTAAGCAACCTCAGTCAGCACTGAGACCAAGTACTATGGGCTGAACACCCACTAACTGGTAGGGGACTCGGACATGAATCAAATAGCCAAGTAACTGTACACCAGTACTTACTGGGCAGCCCTCTGACAGCGCAACTTCCGTAAAAACTTACCTAGGGAGGTAGGGGCAGAGGAGGCTTCCTGCAGGAAGTGATGCTGGAGCTGAGAGGGGAGGTTGAGATGTAAAGAGAAGGAACACAGGCGGGAGTAGCATGTACAAAAGCTCACTGCGGAGAAGACACTGGAGCTCACTGCTCTGATCGTGGCCCTTCCCCCACCTCCCCTTCTTAAAATCGATCACTTCATACAGGATTTAGCAGGAAGGCTGCAGGGTCTAACTGGGTTCAGCCAAGATTTACAGGGCTCCAGGCTCTGAGCTCACCAACATAAGGTTAAGCGTCTGGCTAAAGAAACTACTCTGAAGACACAGATGTGAACAAATACTGATGTAGTCTGGTGAGAACCAAAGGCAAGGACCTGCAGGAGAAGGCGAAGCAAGGGGAATGGCATTCAGAGGGCATCCTTGAGGAGGCATCACTTGAGCTGAGTCTTAGGCCAAGCAGGGGGTTCTCAGGGGAGGAAAAGCTATCCCAGGAGCAGGGAAAAAGCATGCCTCGGCAGCAAGAAGGGCACAGGAGTTAGGGAGCAGGGTGGGAGGGCCAGGGGCTGGAGTTGGAAAGGTGAGTATGTAAGGCAGGTGGACAAGCTGGGTCAGGGAAAGCTGGTGGCTCCATCAGATGCATCAAAAGACCAGTCCAGGAGGGAAGGAGCCACGTATCAGGTTGGGAAGAGCCTAGAATACAGGAGATGGCCCTGAGGCTTCCATGCTCATTCAAAAAGTAGGTGAAGATGACCCCAAGGAAAGGACTGTGAGGCCAAGGTAGGAGCTGTTGAGAAGGTCACCCCCAGCATGAATGTGAAGCCACTGGGATGAGGGCCCCCATTAATCCTGTGGGTGTGCAGGTTTAGGGGCAAACACATTCCCACAGAGAGCACAAAACCGCCAGCTTGGCTCCTCTGGGGCCCGGCTATACCCACAGCATTAAAACTTCACAAGGTCTTTGCACTGACACGTGAAGCCACCTGGGCAAGTGCAGAAAAACAGCAAATTGGGCTGATCCACCTAGGCCGGCTTATGAAAATGCAGAATAAAATATCTGTGATGCTGTTATTCAAAAGCCAACACACCAGTTTAGATCCAGAAAATTTAGGATTGGTAAGTCAACATGGGAAAGCCTTAAGGAAAACTTTTTGATCTAAAAACTGAGGAAAACTTGGTATCTATTGAAAAAAAAAAAACAAAACCAAGAATAGTGGTATTTTTACTAAAATGGGACAGTAAGAAAATGTGATGTTTTACTCAAATTGGAAGGTTATATTCACTATGGGGTTGGTGAGAGGGTGGGTTATAGCTGTCTATAGCATAGCTATTGGGTTTGAAGACATTTCAGCTACTTGGTTCATACCTCGTTTTCTGCACTGTGTTTCTCTGAATGCGGGGCAAGTGAGCTGGAGGCACCAGCCTGTGCCCCTAAAGGGATGTCAGGTTCTAGGCCTCAACTGCTTGAGGTCGTTCAGAGCACCCCACAAGAGGTGGGTGGACGTTGTTCTAAGAGAACTACCCCATACCCATCCCTCAGAGCAGTAGTGCTAGGGAAACTAGGAAATCCCACTTACTCCTGTTTTCCAGGTGAAGAAATTGAGGCTCATGGCTGCCCAGGAGAAAAGCCAAGGTCATGTTCCATGGCTGCCTGAGTGCAAACCGGTGTCCCCTCCACAAGGCTGAAGGCCGTGAGTGCCCTGACACCAGGCTGGTCCTGGCTTGGGTGGGAGGAGTGCTGGGCAGATGGACACAGTCTCCAGGTCCTCTGGCCGCCCAAGCCCAGGAGCCCTGATAGAAACTCGGGACGGCAGCGTCCCCGCGCACACCCCCCTCCCCATGTCCCATCGCCCAGATGGCATCGAAGAAGCGCTGGGTTAGGGGCAGAGGGCTCCAAGCACAGGACAAAGTCGGTGCATCCCTCCAGTCTCGTCTCGGGCATCTGCCCGAGGTGACAAGCTCATTCCTCCCTTTGGCCACGAAAAATATCCTCAACTCAAGCTGGATGGCGGTGGAGGTGGGGGGTCATCCGTGAGACCGTTCCAAGGGCTGGATACGGGAGCAAAATTTACCAGCAAGTCAGGAGTCTGAGGTGGGGGTGAAAGTGGGGTAAGACGGCCTGGCCCAGAAGGAACAAAGCGGCTCCTAAAGAGGAGGGGCGCACCCCTCTCCAGCACTCAGGGTCCCCTGCCTGGCAATCCCGGGCTTTTGCAGAGTTTTGGACCGGAGGTCCGAAAGAAGACCCCCACTCCCGCTCCAAAGCGCCCCGCATGCGAACAGCTCGGAGGATCCCAGCCCGGGGCCCTGTGTCCTGAGAGGGAGGAGGTCCCGGGCCTGGAACAAAGGGTGGGGCGCCCTACTCCTGCCCCACGCCGGGCGTCCCTCTCGCCCGCCCTCCTGGAGCCGGACCCCGGCCAGTGGCCGCGCCTCATTAGCAACACAAAGCCGGGGTCGAGCGGCCTCTTTCAACCCAGCCGAGGCAGGCAGACGAGCGACCAGGGAGGGACGCAGGAGGGCGGGAGCAGCGGGATCCCAGCCCCACCGCGCACTCTGCGGAGAGCAGGCAAGTCGACGCGGGCGCCACTGCCCGCGAGCACCTGTGCCCCCGCGCTTTGGGGGACAGCAAGAAACTCGCTGTCCTCTCCTTACCCTCCAGCCACAGGTGTCGGCGCCCCGCGTTCTGCTGGAGCCGCCTGCGGCCACTGCCAGCTGGGAGCCGTTGAGGCAGGCGTTGACTGTGAAGAAGACAGAGCAGAGCTGCAGCCACGGGGCCATGGCCGTGCGCTCACCCAGCCCGGCCCTACTCTGCTCCCCGGCCGCCTGCCGCTGGCCAGCCCGGAGTGGGCGGTGGCGCTGGCGGCAGCTGCAGAGCTGGCGGCACCACCGAGCATGCGCTGCGGACCCTCGGCCCGCCCCTTCCCTCCGGGGCCTGCCCCTAGCCTCGACCCTCGGGTTTTGGCCCCGCCCCCTAGGTCTGGCTCTTCCTCTTGGCCCCGCCCCGACCTCTAAGCCACGCCCGCACAGCCCATCTCCGAGTGACTTTGAGAAGCCGACAGCTGCAGTTTTTTCCCCTCACCTGAGAGGTCTTTTTTTTTTAAATCCAAGGATTTTTCCACGTAATGCCTGCTCCCTGCAAAACTCGGGAAAACAAACAAAAAAATGATAATGGTAGTTAAAATAATAATTTACAAGTGCCTACTATTTGCCAGTCCTCTTCTTGAATCCTCTCAAACACACCTGAAAGTGTCGGTAGTATTGTTATCCCAGTTTTCAGCGCAGAAAAGCTAGGGTAATGTGGTGGTTAGAGAAATCCTGGCTGGGACCTCGGACAAATGACTTGCTCTGTCCCCATTATTGTTCCCTCCCCCTGTAAACTGGAATAACAGAGAAAGTGTCTTAGTCTGGGGAGGATTCTACTGGTTAACACATAAAAAGCATTCAACAAGTGCTACAATCTACTGTTAACTGACTTGCATAAAGTCACACAGCTGGCACCTGCCAGATCTGAGATTCAAATCCAGGTTGGCAAAAACAATACTCTTAACCATTACACTTGTCAAACTTACTCTTGTGAAGTGGGTAGTACCTCTGTTTGGGAAAGGAAGCTGAGGCTGGGAGTGAAGTAGCCAAGATCATCCAACTTCGCCACAAGACCCTTCCCCCTTTGACTTGTCTCTGTGCTCTTGAATCCCACCTCTTCACCCTTCTCCATTGCCTTATCCCTCATCTATGCCACCACCTCCTCCACAACAGCTTTCAAAGGGCTTTTCTTGCTTGTACTTTTGTCCCAAATACAATGCATTTCTGCACCTTGGATCCAGAGTGATCTCCAAAAAGGTGTCAGACCACTGCCTTCTGATTAAAAATCTCCTGCAGTGGCTTTTATTCAATGGCCTTTAGAATAAAATCTGCAATGACCTCCTCCTCTCCCATGTTATCTCTTCCTACTCTGCCTTCACTACTTGGCTCCAGCTACACTGATCTCCCCGCTCAACCTCAACTTGGTTTTCTTGTCTCAGTCAACCTTGAAGACTCTCACCTTTGCCAGTCCAACAAGGCAGCCTCCTCTACACGACTCTCTCCTTCCAGGGCCTAGAATCCCCTCCCTCTCCTGTCTGCCTGGCCTACATGTGGTGATAGACAGCTCAGCTGCTACTAACACTGAGTTCCTGTATTTTCCATTGTGGCTCTGCACACCCTACCCATACCTTGTACTTAAACTCTCTGCAGAGGCAGAAGTGGCCCAAGCTTAGCAAGCTACCCTTGTGTAGACAGTAATGCTAGCAGAAGTCCTGGTGATTGGCTTTGGAACCAGGGAGCAGAGCCAGCTTCCCTTAAACTACAGAAGCTGGAAGTGGGAGACAGTGGTTGCCCAAACCCATCCTCCCTTTCTCGCTGCCAGAGAAAGGGAGGACGGGTTCCCCAAACAACAACTGGTGGTCCAGTGGGTAAGACTCTGCACTCCCAACGCAGGGGGCCCAGGGTTCGATCCCTGGTCTGGGAACTAGATCCCGCCCGCATGCCACAACTAAGAGCCCGCATGCCGCAACTAAAAGATCCCGCACTCCACAACAAAGATCCCACGTGCCACAGCTAAGACCCGGCGCAGCCAAAATAATAAATAAATAAATAAATATATATATATATATTTTTAAAACTCCACCAGAACATCCAGGTGCTGAGATTTCCTGTTCATGTGCACCACGGGACAGGAAATGTTTTATTTTTTCATCTCATCACCAGGATATTCAGGAATTCAGCCAAACCCAGCATCACTGCTTTGGTCATCTAGAAGAACCAGGATCCACAGAAGGCCGCCTGCAGGGTAACCTTCTCCGAATAGACCTCATGAGGTACGTTGCTCATGTGGGGAAGCTGTAGACTCTCTGCTCTGGTGCCTTCCAGACCTCTGCCCATCCTCCCTGACTCCCCTCTGGGTCATTCCCAACCCCCACAGCCGGGAGCTGGGGATGTCAGGGGTTTGGCCACGAATGTCAGGAGTGCCAGGGGCTGAAATGAGGCCAGGACCACATGGGTGTTGGTGAAGCACCCGGGAAACCAGGAGACTACCTGCTCCTTAGGCTCTTTAATCTCTATGACATTCCAGCCTAGACATGTGCCATAATTTATTAACCAATTCCCTGCTGAGGGACTTCTATTATAATCAGGGATTCAAAAATATCCTCACACATTTATCTTGATACACTTATTCAGCTGTTTTCTTAAGATACATTCCTAGAATCAGAACTGCTGGATTATGCACATTTAAAATTGGCAAATTGCTCAACATCTCATTGCAGTCTTAATGGGCTTCTCTGGTTGCTAATGAGGTGGACCATGCTCTCAGGTATTTAGAGGCCATGTGCACTTCTTCCTTTCTTCTGGAGTTGGACCCCAGAAAAAGGATCAGTATTTAGAGATTATGATAGAGGGAGAGCCTTAAGGAAGGTACTGGGGAGAGGAGAACGTTTCTTCTTGAGTTTCACTCACATCACCAATCACCATATGATTGAGTGACTGGGGAAGCAGAGCAAAGTCTCCTATATCCTTTCCAGTCTCCACACCCACCGACTTTTTTTTTTTTTTTTTTTTTTACCCACCGACTTTTGAGTTCCCTCCTGCCCACAGCTCGCTGCCCACTCGGGCAATTGACAGCCCCTGAAAATATGCTACAGAATTTAGAGAGCGCTCCAACTTTTCTAAAGGAGTACAGAGGACACAAGAAAGAAAATGTCTAAAACATGGTTAGAATGACATCCCTCAAGACCAAGGACTGAGAGGCCCTTCTGTTTGCCTTCTAGGGAGGCCACAAGCATGCATGTGGTAGGGGGGGTTTGGGTGGGAGAACCACATACATCAAAGGGAAAAATTTGGTCAGGAAATAGAGGCAATAAATTGGCATTTGGCAACATCCTCTCTATTCTGGTCTTCTTCATCAATTCTTTTCCTTTCATCCCCTCTTTTTATCGTGACCCTTCAGAATATTTGTGAGGCTGCAGGAAGTGAACCTCTGTACTAGAAACTGAGATAAAATGAGGAGGCCAGGCTTCCACAAGGCCTCCACGGTCTATCCTTCCTCTAGGCCACAGCAGAGCCCAGTTTTGTAGGTGCCCAGAGGATGAAGCCCTCCTCAAATACAACATGTAGTTTCACCCACCGTGGCTAGGGCTGTCTGTGGCCCAGTCACAATTTAAGCCACCCCTCATCTTCCCTATCTGGTTCACCTCTCTGCCACCAGTGCCCTGTACTCTGCCTGACACACATCAGTGGGCAAGAAACTGTTGCTGCCTCCATCCCTGGTTGGAATGAAGCTGGGGATTAAACAGATTAAATCACCTTAAGCCGTTGATGAAATGCAAATATATTTCCCCAATTTACCTAGAACCTAAGCAGATAAGAAAAAAATCCTTAACACGAGGATTGGATTTTGTTAGGAGTCAAATTATCCCCTGAAACATAAGAAAAGATAAAGTGATCATGGAAACATTTTGTATCCTGAATCATTTTCAGCTGAGAAGAACTAAAAACAATGAACGGTGGTGGTTAGAAGCCGTGGCCCAAAATTCTAATTTATTTTTGGTATTGCTATGTACACGTATTATGCACTAATCAAGACATTAAAGGTAAAGTGTGTCCTCCACCCCATCTCCCAGCAGGCTGAGCGTGAAAGTTTCCCTGGGCTTTGGGGAGAGCAGTACAGGGAGAACTGATACACTCCTGAGAGCCCAGCCGATGTCAGTTCGGCCCCGGGCAGTCTTGGCTCGAACCGGGTAGTTGTCATCATCTCCACTTCACAGATGGGGAAGCCAAGACTCAGCCAGGAGTTCCCAGACTCATCTGATCCCCCAAACTCTGCCTGGGGCGCGGCCCGCATCCTTCCGGAGCCGGCCTTGTCGCCGCCCAGACTGCCCAGAGGCCCAGGGCGGGGGCGGGCGTCAGACCCGGGGCGGCCGACCCAACCCCGCGCCCCGAAACCCCCGTACACGCACCCCAAAGTGTCGTGGCCATTACACGGAGTTCACACGTCCACTGCCACTTCCCGTTTCTTTTGAAGCGCGGGGAGCCCAGTCTCCACTGTAGCTGCCAGAGGGCGCGCGTGGTCCAGGTTGGAGACGCCCAAACAATCGCGGACTGCGCCGCCGCGAGGACACAACACTTTAGGGCACAGCCCAGATGCAGGAGCAAATGCTCGCTGTTAACCCAGAGCTGGTGCTAAGTTTGCGTGGAAGTAGAGTTCAGGAGGCGGTAAGAAAAGAATGTTAAATATGGGCTTTCAGTAACAGTGTAGCTCTGGGCAATTCAGTTAACCTCTCTGGATGTCACTTTTCTTAATGGCCACATAGGAATGACATGGATGCAGACCTCAGTGGGTTTTTGTAAATCTGAAGTAAGCAAATGGCTATGAGTTGTAAACCAGGACCTGATGGAGGCAGGCCCAGGGGCAGCTGGAATCCAGACAGTAGCCAGGGGAGATGGCCTCCTCTTGTCTCCTTCCGGAGCTCACACCCTGGTCTGGATATGCAATAGACTGGAAGGCTATGGACCATAACCTGTTTACCATTCATTCATTCAACAAGTGCTCATAGAGTCCCTGCACCATATCAGGCATTACACCAAAAGCTGGGGACCAGTGTGAACAACACGGACACTGTCCCCAACAAGACACTGTCCCAGTTGTCATAGAACCTACAAGCAAACATTCCATGGGGGACACTGGCATTACTCAAATAACCACATGACCAGGGGATAATTACAAGTAGATGGATTGTGTCTAAAGAAGTGATGCCTGGACTTCCCTGGTGGTCCAGTGGTTAAGAATCCGTGCTTCTACTGCAGGGGGCATGGGTTCGATCCCTGGTGGGGGAAGTTCCGCATGCCACACAGTGTGGCCAAAAAAAAAGAAGACCGAAAGATAAATAAAGAAAGAAAGAAGTGAGGCCTGAGCTGAGATTCCAAGTATAAGAGTTACCTGGGCAAAGGTGAGGGGAGCAGAGAGAGGAAGAGTATTCTGAGTAGAGGGAACAGCATAGGCAAAGGCCCTGGGGCAGCAGGGAAGGTGGCATCTTCAAGGAACAAAAGAGGCCAGTGTGGTTGGAGAGAAGAGAGGTGTGGAAAAATGACTGGCAGTGGTAGGCAGATGGAACTTTATGCCCTATTTTGAACCTAAGAGTACCCAGCAGCTTCTGAAGGGTTTAAAGACAATGGCAGGGCTGTATTTTGAAAAGGTCCTGGTACCCCAAGTGCTGAGCACAGGGTACTACCTGGCATGTAGTCAGCATTTGACACATACTTGTTGAATGAATGAATAACCAGGATCATTGCTGAAATTCTGGGATTTAATGTCTTGAATGCAAAAATAATTTAAAAGCCTGGAAAAACATCCAGCCCTACTAAAGCTCCAAATCATACAAATAAAATAAAATTCATAAAATTTTCTTGTGGTCTTTTAAGGTTATTTCTACTGTAAACTCTTTTATTATTTTTAATAAGACAATTTTGTAGAAAAATTTTAGATTTACAGAAAAATTGAGAAGATAGTACAGAGAGTTCCAATATATCCTGCCCCTAGTTTCCTTTATTATTAACAAATTACATTAGTATGGTACATTTGTAACTATTAATGAACCAATATTGATAAGTTATCATAAGTGAAAGTCCATACTTTATTCAGATTTCCTTAGTTTTTACCTCATGCCCCTCTTCTCTTCCAGCATCCCATCCAGGATACCACATAACATTTAGTTGCCATGTCTCTGGGTCCTCTTGACTGTGACAGTTTCTCACACTTCCTTGTATCTGATGATCTTGACAATTCTGAAGACCATTGGTTAGGTATTCAATATTTTGTAGAATGCCCCTCTACTGGGATATGCCTGATGTTTTTCTCATGATTAGAATGAATATTATTAATTTTTACCTTAATCGAAATTATACGTGTACAAAGTTTAAAAAGGCTTATTAGTACTAACAGATGTATAATGGAAAAGCAGTCCTCTGGACTGTCCCTTATCACTCACACTCCCCAGAGCACCCTCCTTCAACAGTTTTGGCTGTTTTCTGGCATTTGCTGCCATATTTCTAAGTCCTATGCTGATCTTGCCTTTCTTGACTGACCAGTTTGGACACTGGCTCCTAATTTCCTGCTCTTTATGACACACGCGGATTGTGCTCTCTTTAAATTCCCTTCCTCTAGTCCCCCACTGAGGTTTGTGCTGGATGTCTTCCCTCAGCCCTTCCAGACCCACTCTGACCTGTACGGACCACATCAATGGGCTCTCTTACTCTAGGGCTTCTGGGTGGGTTGGGACACTGCAGGGCATAGGCAGGCAGCTGGAGTGGGGAGGGAGAGTGAGCAGAGATGCCCATGCCCTCAGTTACTTCTATTAGGTTGCTGCATCCTCGGCTCCACTCTCAGCACCCTCTCCATTTAGTTCTCTTCTTTTTTTTTTTTAGTTCTCTTCTGTTTCTGATAACGGCTCCACCACTTTTGCCTTCTCAGGTGTGGTGGGGCAGGAATAATGGCTTTCTTTTCACTGCTCAAGCAATCTCTGAAATTCTCCTCAAATTACCCCATTTAAAAGCTGTTTCTTGGGCTTCCCTAGTGGTGCAGTGGTTGAGAGCCCGCCTGCCGATGCAGGGGGCACGGGTTCGTGCCCCGGTCCGGGAAGATCCCACATGCCGCGGAGCGGCTGGGCCCGTGAGCCATGGCCCCTGAGCCTGCGCGTCCAGAGCCTGTGCTCCGTAATGGGAGAGGCCACAACAGCGAGAGGCCCGCGTACTGCAAAAAAAAAAAAAAAAAAAAAGCTGTTTCTTGTTGGGATCCTGACTGATATATTACAATTTTAGTTAAGTCAATATTCAGTGTTTATATTATTATGACCATATGAAACATTATTCACCTTTAAGGCAAACAGTGTTTGACGATGGAATTTCCTTTCTTGATACAACTATTTTGGGGTTTTGTGTGTGTGTATGTGTGTGTGTGTACTTAGTATATACCTTTTTAAAAGACTTTTGCTTTGTGTTATGCCCTCCTTGTTAAATCTTCCCATACAACTTTCCACAAGGGCAGAGGCATCAGCTTTTCTCCCAGTTCCATTTTATTCCAGGAGCATCCCCCCCTGGAGTCCCCATGTTCCTGCCCCAGTCAGGCTTGGGTTTTCTCTAGGTCTGCTGCCCAGCTGTCATACCCTTCCTTCTCTCTTGTGCTGGAATCCTAGGTTATGTTTCTTTCTGGGTTTTCTCACTCATTTTGGTGGCACATATCTTTCATTAGCTTCTTGAGAAAAGGTGTGGAGGTAAATTTTGTGAGACCTCGCATGTCTAGAAAACATCTTCATTAAACATCGCGGTTGATTAATAATTTGATTGGGTATTGAATTTTGTGTTGAAAGTAATTTTCCACTGGACTGTTGAAGGCATTGCTCCTCTTTCTTTTAGATCCTGAGGTTGAGGTTTAGAAATCCGATCGCATTTTTTATTCCTGGTCCTTTGAAAGTCAGTCAGTCTCTCTGTCTGTCTCTCTCTCTCTTAGCTTTTAAGCCTCTCTCTTTATCCCTGTTATCATGAAGATTCACAGGGATGAGTCTCTTCATTCATTGTGCCCCTTGACTTCTGGGAAATTCTTCTGAGTATTTATTTTTAATTTTAATTTAATTTAATTTTTTTGGCTGAGCCACACAGCTTGCAGTATCTTAGTTCCCCGACCAGGGATTGAACCTGGGCTATGGCAGTGAAAGCACTCAGTCCTAACCACTGGGCCACCAGGGAATTCCCTTCTGAGTATTTCTTTGATATCTTCCTCCTTTCCTTTCCCTCTGTTTACTCTCTTTTTGGAAATCCTAAGTTGGTTGATAGGTATGCTAAGTTTATCCTCCAATTTTCTTTTCTTTTCTTTTTTAATTGGCTGGGCAGTGCGGCTTTCGGGATCTTAGTTCCCCAACCAGGGATCGAACCTGGGCCTCCAGCAGTGAAAGTGCCGAGTCCTAACCACTGGACTGCCAGGGAATTCCCTATCCTCCAATTTTCTTATTATCAACTATTTCCCATCTCCTAGTCACTTTGTTCCATGCTTTTGAACATTTCTTCAACTAGATCTTCAAACTCTAATGAATTTTTATTTCAATTATTATATTTTTTAATATCTTATAGCAGCTCTTTCTTATTTAGGTCCCTTTTTCAGAATACCCTGTTCTTGCTTAAAGAAAGTAATTTCTTCTCTCGTCTCGCTGAGGAATAGTTTTTTGAAGTTTTCTTCAGTTTCCTCCAAATGCCTTTTTAAAGTTTGTTTGAACTTTTCAAACACAATCAGCTTTTCCTGGCTCCTCTAAAATCATTCTTAAGGAAATGGACGTGCTATGTCAGCAGGTTAGGATTTAAACTGGGCCATCAGCATCCAAAAACAAAGATCCCAGACAGGTCACAGACGTCAAGAGAAAAGAGGCCCCATTGAGACACTCAAATGAAACATGGTCAATACACAACTGGGAGCAATCATGCCAACTCTTAGTCATTTTGGCGGGGGGGCGGGGGCTCTCACAGGTACGTTTGTTCATGCACGAGGGCAGTGGGACTGCTGCAAGTCAACACGATGTCCCACATTCCCTCAACACAGTCAGACCAATGTCTTGTGCAAGGAAAGCTGGTTAATGATTACCATGAGCAGGTGCAGGACTGGAAGCTTTCAAGGTTTTGCTTCTTTTATCAGCACTCCTGAATTTATAAATGATGAAGCCCATCAATCCTATTCCTACCCAAATCTTCTGGTAAACTTGGGTACAGTAGGGCTTCATGGGGATCCACACATTTTCAATAAGGCTTTGAAGCATCCTGGTGCAGGACCAAGCTCAGGCAGCCCCAACACACTCCAATGACTCTGAAGGGTCACTGAGCACACAGGCACTCTTACCCATTTTATTTCTCCAGTTATAGTACCTAGAATTTTTAGCTCTCCATTCACTTTCTTCCACCAGATTTGTTGGGGTTTTTTGTTTGTTTTCTCCAGTACCATCTTGAACCTAAATGATATGGCTTGTGACATATATGAATGCATAATCACAGTAACTGGCATTTACATAATCAACTGTTTATTTAGCAAGCATTTATTGAGTGCGTGCTGTATGCCAGGCACTGTGTAAGGCACTGGAAAAAAAACATGCTCAAGGCCTTGAGGTCCCTGCTCTCCAGGAACTTACTGTCCAGGGCAGTGGCTCAAGCTTAGCAGAGCCCACTAAAGCCTGGGGGCAGCCACTGCAGTTCCTTATCAGATTAAGGATCTGAGGTTCAGGGAGGCTCCCTGGTTGTCCCAGTGACATGCAGCTATTCGGAGACAATGCTGCATCATGAACCTAAATATTCCTCTCTCACATTTTGTTTCAAAACCTGGGGGTATAAAGAGAAGCTAGAGAAAATAAAATGCAAAAGAAGGGTTCAGAAGAGACAGGAAGCTGTGCTAGAGTTCTTCAGAGAAACAAAACGAAGAGGGTACACACACACACACACACACACACACACACACACGTATATATATATGGGGAGAGAGAGAGAGAGAGAGAGAGAGAGAGAGAGAGAGAGAGAGAGAGAGAGAGATTGATTGATATACTGCAGGAATTGGCTCACAAGGTTATGGAGGCCGGGAAGTCCCACATCCTGCCCTCTGCAAGCTGGAAAACCAGGAAAGCTGGTGATGTTATTGAGTCCAAATCTGAAGGCCAGAGAATCGAGGCTGTGTAAGTCCCAATCTGAATCTGAAAGCCTGGGAACCAGGAGAGCCCTTGCCCGAGCACAGAAGCTGTGACCTCAGCTCAGGCAGAGAGAGAATTCGTCCTCCCTTACCTTCCTGTTCTATCTGGACCCTGAACAGGTTGGCTGACGCCCATAAGCCCTGAGGAAGGCTATCTGCGGGTCTCAATTCACCAGTTCCAATGCTGATCTCTTCTGGAAACACCCTCACTGACACAACCAGCAATCTGGGCCTCCCTGTTAATCTCAGTGGAGGAAAATCTTCCCAGCTGAATAACTTGCACACCTAGAAGCAGTGGCAGCCACCCTGTGTGTCAGAGTCTTATCCGGTGTGCCCTCCATGGCATGGGAGGCCCAACCAGTGCCCCCTCAGTTGTGAAAAAACACAGAGCCCTAATTCTGGTCTCTCTCCCAACCTAAGGCCCTGGAGCAAGAAATTCTACAGCAAAAGTTCACTAGAGATGGAGCAAGGAAGTGACAGATTGCAAAAACAGCAACAGAGCAAGGTGTTGAGCCAAGTTCATGAGCAAGAGAAGTCAGCTTCACACCAGCAACAAAAACAAAAATGCACAGAGCTCCGGGAGGGCCCGCATGCACCCTCCTGACCAGGCCGCTTCCCCCTCCCATGTGAGCCGTCCTGAGGATGCAGGTGAGACAGCTGCTGGCACCCCTGCCCCGGCAGGTGGAATCTGCTTCAGGTTAGGATAGGCTGGCTCTGGGGGGAAGAGGAGTGTGGGGTAGAATGGTTCACCATCCCTTCTCTGGAGAGGTCAGATGATGATTTCCACAGGCCTTCTTTAGTGTATGTGTGTATATGTATATATATGGAAACTGAACATAATTTCTTTCTTTGTTGCTGGCTGCTGTTATGTAATGTCTCACGGTGTTTCCCTGGGACTCTCCAGGCGGTCTCATTTACTGCCTTAGTTGTGCTTCCCGCTTTGTTCATGACTTCTAAACTGCTTTCCGTAAAATTGAGCCATATATATATACACTGGCTACTCTCGACATAATTTGTACCTTTAAAAGTATGCGTATATTGTCGAAGGCCTATGTTGAGAATGGTGTGCAACGCCATAGACTGGATTACTTTTTAAAAACTGGCAACATTTCAAGCGCAATTAAAAAATTTTTTTTTATTATTTATTTATTTGGCTGCGCTGGGTCTTAGTTGCAGCATGCGGGATCTTTAGTTGCGGCATGCAGGATCTAGTTCCCTGACCAGGGATGGAACTCAGGGCCCCTGCATTGGGAGTGTGGAGTCTTACCCACTGGACCACCAGGGAAGGCCTTGTCCCTTCTCTTAAAAACTAAATTTTTAAATTTTAAAAATGTTTTAGATTTACATAAAAATTGAGAAGATAGTACAGACTTCCCATATACCTCACACCCAGTTTTCCCTTTTTTAACATCATATATTAGTATGATACATTTGCCACCATAAATGAACCAATATCGGTACATTATTATTAACTAAAGCTCATACTTTATTCAGATTTCTTTTGTTTTTATCTAATGTCACTTTTCTGTTCAAGGATCCCATCTAAACATCATATTACCTTACATCTAGTTTCATGTCCTCCTTAGACTCCTCTTGGCTGTGATAGTTTCTCAGACTTTCACCTCATTTTAATTTTATATACAAGTTGCCTAAGTTAACTTTACAGTTTAGTCTTTTCTTTTCTTTTTTTTGTGGGGGGGGGGCTGGAAATGCAGAGTCAACCACTGGACTACCAGGGAATTCCCCAGTTTAGTCTTTAAGTAACAAGAATATTCAATGGGACTGTGACTGAATTTAAAGAGTAATTAACATAGCCAGCAATGGATACAGTAACTGTTGGGACTGTGTGTGTCTTCATTTTGGGGAGAGCGTGAAGCCTTCTTCATTTCTTTTCTTATTTCTTTTTCTTTTTTCTTCTTTTTTGGCTGTGTGGTGCAGCATGTGGGAACTTAGTTCCCCAACCAGGGATGGAACCCCAGTGGAAGCACAGAATCTTAAACCACTGGACTGCCAGGGAAGTCCCGCTTCTTCATTTCTAAGATAAAAAGCTATATCTTGTTAGATGGAATTATAGAGAGGTTTTGTTGTATGAGAGTTCAAGTGTGTGTAAAAAGGAGCATATGAAAGGTGAGTAGACAAAGAAGTAGACTCTGCCATATATCAATTGACTGCCTCTCAAACCTAAAATTCATTCTTCATGACCTGACATGCAGGAATGGAGCTGGTTCAGTTATCTTCTTTTGTCAGCTGGAACCATGTTAAACTTTGCCAGTAGAGGGTGACAGAGAGATGCTGCAGGAGGAGAAGGAAGGCCTGGTCTGGTGTGTTCCTTCTGGCAGGCTCCACAGTGTGGGCTGCTTTTCCCATCACTCAGCTCCTGCAGCATAGATGGCTTTTCCAGTTCCTGCTGTGTAGACAGTACCAGATTCCCCAATACCAGATTCTAGCAGCTGGGCTCCTGCAGTGCATAGCAGCCAGAAGCTCCATGGCCCAGTAGTCTCCCCTGGCACCCCTTTTGGGCAGTTTCATAGCAGAGTGCCTCCAGGGAGACACCTCCCCATGAACAGTTTTCCTGGCACCATAATGGATGGATTTCTGGAAAGTTCTGACCACACAGCACCCACCATTCACTGAGACATAGCCGTGCCCTCTCCAACAGGTCTGGATCTCGGCTCTGGGAGGGAGGCTTTTCCTTGGGTTGTCTTTCTCAGCCCTAGGCAGTGGCTGCTCCTGTTACAGGCTCTTCCTGTATTCTTTAGAGTTCTTTCTACTTTTTAGTAGTCAATTCCTCATTTCTCCAGGCTCTTGTTATAGTTAATAATACTTTAAACTTTCCTTGTTCAAATTTCTGTGTGGTTTCTGCCTCCTAACTGGACCCAGACTAGTGTGCACATAAAATAGTTTCAGAATTGCTAACTCATTCCCTTGTGAGAGCCACAGAGAGAAACAAATTTAGTAACTAAGCTATGATCTTTCTGTATAGTCCCTTTCAACTTTAGTCTTATAGTAGCCAGTCAAAATATTGTTTTCCAGAGTTAATTATGTTAGGTCTTTTCTTCCCTACATCCTCCTGTGTGGTTACATTATTTATTTGTAATACATTTAGATTCCTTACTGCTGGTGTTCTGTTTGGGGTTCTCTTCTCATCCTGGTTGATTTGAATGATTTATTTATTCTGGGAGTATATGAACAATTACCCTGGTTCCATAAAAGTGTACAGGTATACTCTAAGAAGTGTTGAGTTTCCATCTACCTGTTCCCATTCCCTCCTTCTTTCCATCCCATTCCCATCCACACACCTTCTATAAGTATCCAGTCTTTAGATTCTGGTTTAACTTTGCTGGAATTATTTTGCCATTTGATAGATGGGGGCCTATAGATGAGTCTCAAGCCTTCCTAGAGGGCAAAGACTTAGTGTCATATTCCTCCTGTCCTTGCTTTGTTTGAAGGCTAAGGTAAGCCCATCCCAAAGCTCAATAAAAAGAAATATTTGCTGAAGCTGACCACTGAAAGTCACGTTGGAGGGCAAATTGGTCATTTCTATTAAAATGTATGAATTTCTACCACATTGCCATTCTACTTCCCAATATTTAACCTTGGGGGAAAAAATCACATTTGTGCACAGGTAGATGTGTTTTGTTTCTATAACATTATTTTTCATGGTAGAAAAACACACCAGAAACAACCGTAATATCTACCAATAGAGACTTGGCTAAAAACATACAATGGGGGCTTCCCTGATGGTGCAGTGGTTAAGAATCCGCCTGCCAGTGCAGGGGACACGGGTTCGAGCCCTGGTCCGGGAAGATCCCACATGCCGCAGAGCAACTAAGCCCGGGTGCCACAACTACTGAGCCTGCGCTCTACAGCCCATGAGCCACAACTACTGAGCCTGCACTCTAGAGCCCATGAGCCACAACTACTGAGCCCGCATGCCACAACTACTGAAGCCTGCGCACCTAGAGCCCATGCTCCGCAACAAGAGAAGCCACCGCAATGAGAAGCCCACGTGCCACAACGAAGAGTAGCCCCTGCTCGCTGCAACTAGAGAAAGCCTGTGCACAGCAACGAAGACCCAAAGCAGCCAAAAATAAATAAATAAAATAAATTAAAAAAAAACAAAAAAAACCCATACAATGGGGATAGTCAACCTGGCACAGTATACAATGCAATGAGTTTGTTTGTTTTAACAAGGTAGAGTTATAAGGAACTTAGAAAAAGCTCTAAGACATATTGCTGAGGGAGGGGAGGAGCTAATTATAAAAAGATAAATATGTTAGAATACCATTTATGAAAACCAACAAATAAATAAAACAATACCACATATTATATGTGGGTACATATATATGTGTAAAAATCCATAAGAAAAAGGTTTGGAAGCATGTATATCAAACTGAAAAAGTGATTTCATTTGGCAGGGGCTGGGGTGGAAGAGACAAGATTTGGGGACAGGATTTCAAAAGAAATTTTGATCTGTATTGTGTTCACTTTTTCAATATTAATGTGTTCGTGTGTTATTTGTATAATTAAAAACAAACAAATAAACAAAACACTGACTACATTAACTAAATCTCAAAACCCTTGAAAAGGGACTACAACCTGTTGGGGAAACAGGTGACACAGTCAGTCAATATCTGCCCTCCTACAGAAAATTCTGGAAAATGACAAGGAGCCCCTACCTCTCTCTCTCCCATAAAATGTAAATACTTTTCTAAAAGTTGCCTGCCACTAAGGCTTGCTGTCTGCTAATAAAAGCAAGTAATGTAAGTAATGCAATAACTTAGAACCCAGATGCACAGTGAACACCATATACACACCACCTGTATTCTACAGTTAACATTTGACTAGTCCTGCTCTATCACATTAGATCACTGAAATGTAAAACCCCACTTTACGTCGCTGCTTTGATTCTTTTCTTTGCTGAGCTGTAGGATGGATATTTGACCCAAGGAAAGCAACTAAGAGCCAAGGACAGAGTCCAGGTATTCCCAAGGCCTTTGCTTTCTATTTCAACCATTTGATGACTGAGGTGAGAAAGGAGACAACATTCCCACATCAAGGTTGTTAAATAACTAAAGATAAAGAGTGTATAAAATACCTTCAAGTTTGTATTTATTTTCCTCTGGGGAAAAATAAAACTAGAGTCTTAGCCTCATTACATTAAAGGAAAAATGATTAAGATGATAATGAGCTAGAAAGTTGACTAAGCCACTAATCAAAGACAGAGACACAGATACAATTAGCATTTTGGGCAAGTTGCTCTGAGGATTCTTGGCTAATCCTGAGACTTCCAGAGGCTTCGCATAGGGAGTCCCATCTCAGCCGGGACACAGAAAGGCACTTCCTGCCACTGTTCTCTGTTTTTTTTTTTGTGTAGCTTGAGTTAAGACCGTGCAAAATAAACAATGGAATTTTGCCCAGGCATCACATTCCCTTCTGGGAGGAAATTACTACACTGGTGTTTCAGCTCCTCTGTTTTGGAGTATATTTTCTGGTATTTTAATTTTTAAATCCCCTAGCCCTTCTCCTGCCTTTTAGGAAAATTACTTGTGTTTTCTAACTTTATAGACTCAAATCTATACCTTTTGAAAGTCTCTCTTTGACTTAGGAAGTTTGTACAAATAGCAAAGTAATCTGGCCGAGTGAGATTCAACATCCCCCATAGAATGCACATCATCTGTGCACCTGAAATTGTGATTTTTTTATACAGAGAGGAAAGCACGTTATAAAGCAGCATGTGTGGTATGATTCTACTTGTCCAAAGTGCATGTTACTCATGTGGAGAATGTCTGGAAGGAGAGGAGTATCACGGGGTGGTGGGATTACTAGCGATTAATTTCTTCTTTTTACTTTCCCGTATTGTTTACATTTTAAATATTGAGAATATATTATTTTCATAATAAAAAGGACATTTTCATTTTGAGGCAACAAAAATGGGGGGTAAGCAATAAAATAACTGGAATAGAAGAAAATGCAAGCAGGAACAATAGGATGCAACAGAACTGAGGTTCTCAAAATCCTTGCAGCCTCAATTGCTGTCCTGTTCCATATCCATCCCCTGTCAGACCATCATCCCTTCTGGCCTGCACCCCTCCTCCAGAAGCTTCCTGTCTGGTCCTCCTGTCTACCTGCCTTTTAATAATCCATTCTCTATAGAACACCCAGAGTCATTTTCTTAAAGTGAAAATCTGATCTGTAGTTCCCCCCAACTTAAAACCTGCAGAGGCCTCCAGTTGCACTAGATAAAAACCCAACCTCATCCTAACCTCAAGGCCCTGCCTGTTCTGGCCTTTGTCCCTTTTCCTTTGGCTCACTTTGCTGATAGTTCCTGGGGCACTCTTTCCTGCCTCAGGGCCTTTGCACTTGCTTGTCCCTAGCTGAGATAACTCTTCCCTAAGCTCCTCACATGGTCGACACTGCTCCTCAGAGTCTCCAGGAGTGGGGGCCAGGAATCTGCATTTTAAATATGTATTTTACATGATTCTCATGCACACTCATGTTTGAGAATCCCCATTCTAAAGCACTGGCTTTTGATGAGCATTCAAGGGGCAGGGAGTGCAAGAACAAACTTCTGACAGATACCTTGAGTACAGCGATGGCTCTCTCAGCCCCTTGCGAGGTCACATGGATCCTCTGGACCAAGATATTCCTCAAGAGAGACCTAGGTGTGTTGGCTCCCAGAAGGATGGGAATTTAGTACCCCATAGTACCTCCACCTAAAGCTATTATGGCCAGAATTTTAGCTAGGAAAATTCTGCAGTGGTGACTATTATTTATTCATCTATTAGTAAATTAAACATGAAGTATCTACAACAAATTCATTTAAGGTGGGTTTGGAGACTGAGCCAGGAAGAGTTCTGAAGCAAATACATTCAGACACCTGCCTTAGACGTTTACTACCTGAGAACTAGCTCACTCTGGAGCCCCCATGGAGGACAAAGCCTTGGAAGGTGCTGGAAAAATGGTACAAATGCGCTCTGACCTTACACTCAGGGCAAGCTCCTGTGCCAGGCATGGGATGTAGTGGTGGCAGGGGGACACCACAGGAAGATGTACCCAGGTCTGCCCAGCCCAGCCCACCCACGAGGGCTTGCGGCCCCTTGGAGGAGCTTACCTTGGTGCAAAGTTGTTAGGGTAGTTTTGTTTTTTATTGTTTTCAAGGAATTCACCTAGTCCTACCCAGTGGGCACAAAGAGAAGCCAGAACTTTACAAGCAGGCTGTGGCAGGAAAAGCAATGGAGTTGTTACTTTTTTGTTGGCCTCTCCTCTCTGTGCTCCCTTTTGGGAACCCCCTTCCTCACTCCCTGTGGTTCCAGGGGGCTGCTAGTCAAGGTGGTCCTGTCTCCCCCTGGACCTCCTTGCCAGACTCTGAGGGGCAGGCTCTCTTCCACTGGGCTTGCTAACCTGGCCCAAGATGAGCCTTGTGCTGTCCAGTTCCATCAGGCCCACCCAGCAGAGAATGCCTGGGCAGTGAAGAGAAAGAGAGAGTCCTAATAACATCATACAAGCCTCTAGATCCAGACAGACCTGAAGCTGGATCCACCCCTAGTCTTCCCACCATAGGTGCTAATAAATTCCCTTATTGTTTCAATTAGTTTGAGCTCAGTCTCTTCTCTTGCAACAGAAAGAGGCCTGACTCACGCACAGGCCTTTGTTTCTTTCATTATTGTTCCAAGTCTCCGAATAAAAAATGTGCTCTTGGAAGAAAATTGTCTTTGTTATGTAATAGTGAAGGCCAGTCTCGGAATGTAGATGGGCCATGTTACACTCCTACAGGGTGGGCGCTTCTATGAACACCAGGCCAGGCACAACCCTCCCATTCACAGCTCTCGGAAGCTGTTCTGTGGAGGAGTGTCACAGCTCTTAACGCCCAAACGCTCTGCCCTCATACACTGTGAATCTACACTGATGCCTCCGACTCTAACCTAACACCACAGAACCCATTCCAGCCTTCCTCCTTTCCATACTTATAACTTCCTTCCCAACAGTGAGAAACCCAGCTCCCACTGTCCTCAACATACTTACTTGCTTAAACCTATGATGCATAGAAAATTGTTTCAGAATTGCTAATCCATACAACTACAAAAAGCAAGTATACTAACTAGAGTTCAATATTTGTTTATAATTAGTTATCATTAGTCTGAGGGGATATAGTCAGAACACAGTGTGCAAAAGTTACCCTTTCCCCACTTCAGTATGTTTACGTTATTCATCTGAAATAACATTGTTTGTTGTTTCTGCTTACATTCAAATTTAAGGGACTCTGATCAACAATAAAAAATTGTTGATTTTAATTTTTGAGTATGTGAAACATGAATACAGTTCTAAGAGTCAAACCACACATAATGGTACACTCGGGCAAGTCTAACTCCTGCCCCCGTCCCTTCCACCCTGTTCTTACGCTCCCATCCCCTCCAGCCACCACTACTCTGAAGGTAACCAATCTCATTTCCTGGTTTATCCTTCCTGAGTTTCTCTTTTCAAAAATAAGTAGATACATCTGTGGTTTTTTATTTCTTCTTCTTTTCACACTATAGACACTCTTTAGCATTTTTCTTTGTTCACTTAATAATATGTATCCTGGACATCACTTCTTAACAGTCCATAGAGATAGTTGATCTTTTTTTAGAGCTGCATAATATTCCACTGTGTACATGTATTATGGTTTACTCAACCACTCTCCTATGTGCGGGCATTTAGGTTGCTTCCAATATCTTGCAATTACAAATAGTGCTTTAGTGAATAATCGTATGCATAAGGATTTTTGTGTTGTTGGAAATGTTTCTTGAGAGTAAATTCCTAGGAGTTGCATTGCTGAGTCAAATGTTAAACATATATATATTTTTCTTAGATGTTGTTCAATTTCCCTTTATATGAGTTCTAGTAATTTGCGTACCTTCCAGCAAAATATGAATGTGCCTATTTCCCATAGCCTTGCCAACAGAATGCTGTGTCAAATTTTAAATTTTTTGCTAATCTGACAAGGAAGAAATGTTATCTCAGTGCAGTTTTTAAAAAATTTTCTATTTAGTAAACAAACTTTGGTGTATAATCCCATGAGCTTTAACATATGTATAGACTGTTTAACCACAGTCAAGAGATAGAACATTGCCATGACTGCCCCAAATTCCCTTATGCTGCCCCTTTTTAGTCAAACGCTCTCCCCACCCACAAATTCTAGCTATCACTAATCTGTTCTCCATCCCTATAGTTGTGACTTGTCCTCATATCATAAATATGTCTTGTCATAAATAGAGTCACAGAGCACATAACCTTTTTTTTTTTTTTTGCACATAACCTTTTGAGACCTACTTTCACTCTGCATGATCTCTTTGAGATTCATCCATGTCATTCTGTGCACCAATAGTTTGTTTCTTTTTACTGCCCAGTAGCATCCTATTGTATGGATGCACCACAGTTTGCTTATCTATTTAATCATTGAAAGATCTGGATTGTTTTTGCTGATTATGAATAAAACTTCTATAAATATCCGTGTACAGTATTTTAGGTAAATACTTAGAAGTGGGATAGCTGAGTCATATGGTATAAATATATGTTTAACTTTACAAAAAACTGAAACCATAAAACTCCTAGAAGAAACATAGGTGGTAAGCTCCTTGACACTGGTCTTGATGATGATTTTTTGGATTTGACACCAAAAGCGAAAGCAACGAAAGCAAACATAAACAAGACAGAATACAAGTAAAAAGCTACTGCACGGCAAAGGAAACCGTCAACAAAATGAAAAGGCCACCTACTGAATGGGAGAAAATATTTGTAAATCATATATCTGATAAGGGGTTAATATTCAAAATATATCAAGAACTCATACAACTCAATAGCAAAAAAACAATGTGATTAAAAAATGGGCAGAGGAACTGAATAGACATTTTTCCAAAGAAGACATACAGATAACTGCAGGTACATGAAAAGGTGCTCAACATCACTAACCATCAGGGAAATGTAAATTAAAACCACTGTGACATACCACCTCACACCTGCGAGAATGACTACTATCAAAAAGACAAGCAGTGACAAGTGTTGGTGAAGATGTGGAAAAAAGGAAACTCTGGTGCACTGCTGGTGGGAATGTAAATTTGTACAGTCACTACGGAAAACAATATGGAGATTCCTCAAAAAAATTTAAATGTTTTCTTCTAGTACTTGTATGGTCTCATATTTAATATTTCGATCTCAAACCCATTTGTGTATGGTATGAGACATAAATTTCATTTAATTTCTTTCCAAATGGTTATCCAGTTTTCCCAGTACCATTTATTTAAAAGTTCATCTTCGCCCCCATGATTTTATTTACTAAATTTCTAAATGCATTTGGGTCTATACGTGAATTTTTTATTCTATCCCATAAATTTGTCTATTCATGTGCCAGTAGAATATTTTAAAAATTACAGTTTTAATACAATGTCTTTAGGTCCAGTTGGGCTGCTGTAGATTTCTCTTTTGGTGTTTCCCTTACTGTTGTTCATTTTTATTTTTCTATAGGAAATTTAACATTAACTTTCCAGCTCCATAAAGAACCTCATTGGTATTTCTGGTAATAGAGATAGGGATATTCTTGCCTCATTCCTGATATTTGTGGAAATGTCCTTAGTGCTTCCCAGTGAAATAAAATACATTATGTTAAGAAAGTACCCAGCAATTTCTACTTTCATAAGTGATTTTTTTTTAAACAAAAATAGATGTAAACTTTTGATAAAGACTTTTTTGGGGATCAATGGATATAAAAATTATATGATTTTTCTCCTAAGATCTATTAATATGGTATATTATATTATTCGATTTCCTAATGTTGAACCAATCTTGCATTCTTGGAATAAATCCTACTTGGCCATGGTGTATTTTTTTTTTTTTTTTTTTCGGTACGCGGGCCTCTCACTGCTGTGGCCTCTCCCGTTGCGGAGCACAGGCTCCGGATGCGCAGGCTCAGCGGCCATGGCTCATGGGCGCAGCCGCTCCGCGGCATGTGGAATCCTCCCGGACTGGGGCACGAACCCGTGTCTCCTGCATCGGCAGGCGGACTCTCAACCACTGAGCCACCAGGGAAGCCCTGTATTACTTTTTAACATGGTGTTGGATACTGTTTGCTAATATTTTATTTAGTATTTTTGCATCAGTATTCACAATTGATAATAGTTTTGTGATTTTCTTTTCTTTTTTTTTTTGATTATCTTTTCAAAATCAACTTCATTTGATTTAGGTACCAATGTTGTATTCGCAGCATAAAAATAACTTGGAAATTTTCTTTCATTTGCTATATTTTACAATAATCTATGTAGCATTGGGACTACCAGGTTTTGAAGGTTCAACAGAATTCCCCTGTGAAGCCATATGGTGTCGGTGATTTTCTTAGTGAAATGATGTTCTGTTTCTTCTACAGAAATTGGTGCATTTAAGATTTCTATCTCTAAAGGAATCAAATTTGGTAAACTCTGGGTTTTTTTAAAAGGAAATTCACCATTTTGTCCATGTTTTTAAATGTAATTGCTCAAAGGTCTACCAAATAAACTCTTATGATTTAAAAATTTTCTTCTGTTGGGGCTTCCTTGGTGGCCCAGTGCTTAAGAATCCGCCTACCAATGCAGGGGACACGGGTCCGAGCCCTGGTCCAGGAAGATCCAACATGCCGCATAGCAACTAAGCCCGGGTGCCACAACTACTGAGCCTGCACTCTAGAGCCCTGAGCCACCACTACTGAGCCCACGTGCCACAACTACTGAAGCCCACGTGCCTACAGCCTGTGCTCTGCCACTAGAGAAGCCACCACACTGAAAAGCCCGTGCACGGCAACGACGAAGAGTAGGTCCCGCTCACCACAACTAGAGAAAGCCCGCACGCAGCAACGAAGACCCAAAGCAGCCAGAAATAAATTAAATAAATAAATAAATTTATATAAAAATTTTTTTTCTTCTGTTTAAATTACTATTTCCCCATATCATTTCTTATTTTGGATATTTGCATTTTCTCCCTTTTTTCTTGATTAAGCTAGCGAGTGGCTTATCTATTTTGTTAACTTTTCCCACCCCAAAAGTCAGGACATTGACTTATTTAGATACGTTATTTTCCTCTTCTCTACTCACTAATTTCTGATTTTATCTTACCTTTATTATTTCCATCCTTGACTTCATTGTTGTTGTTTATTCTGAAATTCTTTTCTGACTCGAGATTGAAAAATAATTTACTAGCATTCTTTCATTTTTATTGATATATTGATTTTATTGATAGTCATCTTTCATTTTATTGATATATGTGGTTAGTGATATGAATTTTCCTATCATCACTGCATTATATATGTTTTCCATTGATTTTCCTTTTTTTCCCATATATTTTCATAATTCCATAATTATGGAATTCCAAATTCCAAAATTTCCATAATTTTCCATATATTTTCCATTCTTTATTTATTTATATTATATATATATATTATATATATTATATATATAATATATATTTATATATTACTTATTTTAAAATTTTTATTTATTTATTTTTCGCTGCATTGGGTCTTTGCTGCTGCACATGGGCTTTCTCTGGTTGCGGTGAGCAGGGGCTACTCTTCATTGCGGTGCACAGGCTTCTCATTGTGGTGGCTTCTCTTGTTGTGGAGCACAGGCTCTAGGGGTGCGGGCTTCAGTAGTTGTGGCACACGGGCTCAGTAGTTATGGCTCGCCGGCTGTAGAGCGCAGGCTCAGTAGCTGTGGCGCAGGGGCTTAGATGCTCCGTGGCATGAGGGATCTTCCTGGACCAGGGCTCGAATCCGTGTCTCCTGCATTGCCAGGCGGAATCTCAACCACTGTGCCACCAGGGAAGCCCTCCATTGATTCATATATATAGGTTCATTATCATAGATTAACATAGATATTCTTGTTTTTCTTTTGTCTTGTAGAATCCTAAGTTTCTCCCTCCTGTTCCTTTTCCCCATACAATCTCCTCTCCCCTCCTTTTTACCCTTTTCTCCCCCAAAGCACTGCCTTTCCAAAGGCTGTTCATGAGCACTTTTTAGTCCCTTCCCTGTAATCAGTTCTTTTATTTACCAAGACTCTTTTTCCTTTTCTTTTAAAATTTGAGATAATTTAAAAAGATGGACTTTCCCTTTTCTTTTTAAAATTGAGATAATTCACATATCATAAAATTCATTCTTTAAAAGTATACAATTCAGTGGTTTTTTAAAGTATATTCACAAGGTTATGCAATCATTAGCACATCTAATTTGAAAACACTTTCATCACTCCTCAAAAAACCCCATACCCGAGACTCTGGGAGGGCTCACACCAGGGAGTGCTTCCCAGAACTTCTGCTGCCAGTGTCCTTGTCCTCACGGTGAGACACAGCCACCCCCTGCCTCTTCAGGAGACCCTCCAACACTAGCAGGTTCTTGGTGCTGCAGCCACGAGTCAGTGCTGTGCCTCTAAGGTGGGAGAACCAACTTCAGGACACTGGTCCACAAGAGACCTCCCAGCTCCACATAATATCAAACGGCGAAAATCTCCCAAAGATCTCCATCTCAACACCAGCACCCAGCTTCACTCAACGATCAGCAAGCTACAGTGTGGACACCCTATGCCAAACAACTAGCAAGACAGGAACACAACCCCACCCATTGGCAGAGAGGCTGCCTAAAATCATAGTAAGTCCACAGCCACCCCAAAACACACCACCAGACGTGGACCTGCCCATCAGAAAGACAAGATCCAGCCTCATCCACCAGAACACAGGCACTAGTCCCCTCCACCAGGAAGTCCCCTCCACCACACAAGATCCAGCTTCATCCACCAGAACACAGGCACTAGTCCCCTCCACCACTGAACCAACTTTAGCCACTGAGGATAGACACCAAAAACAACGGGAATTACGAACCTGCAGCCTGCAAAAAGGAGACCCCAAACACAGTAAGATACGCAAAATGAGAAGACAGAAAAACACACAGCAGATGAAGGAGCAAGATAAAAACCCAAGAGACCGAACAAATGAAGCAGAAATAGGCAGTCTACCTGAAAAAGAATTCAGAATAATGATAGTAAAGATGATCCAAAATCTTGGAAATAGAATAGACAAAATGCAAGAAACATTTAACAAGGACCTAGAAGAACTAAAGATGAAACAAGCAATGATGAACAACACAATAAATGAAATTAAAAATACTCTAGATGGGATCAATAGCAGAATAACTGAGGCAGAAGAATGGATAAGTGACCTGGAAGATAAAATAGTGGAAATAACTACTGCAGAGCAGAATAAAGAAAAAAGAATGAAAAGAACTGAGGACAGTCTCAGAAACCTCTGTGACAACATTAAACGCAACAACATTCGAATTATAGGGGTTCCAGAAAAAGAAGAGAAAAAGAAAGGGACTGAGAAAATATTTGAAGAGATTATAGTTGAAAACTTCCCTAATATGGGAAAGGAAATAGTTAATCAAGTCCAGGAAGCACAGAGAGTCCCATACAGGATAAATCCAAGGAGAAACATGCCAAGACACATATTAATCAAACTGTCAAAAATTAGATACAAAGAAAACATATTAAAAGCAGCAAGGGAAAAATAACACAAAAGGGAATCCCCATAAGGTTAACCGCTGATCTTTCAGCAGAAACTCTGCAAGCCAGAAGGGACTGGCAGGACATATTTAAAGTGATGAAGGAGAAAAACCTCCAACCAAGATTACTCTACCCAGCAAGGATCTCATTCAGATTTGATGGAGAAATTAAAACCTTTACCGACAAGCAAAAGCTGAGAGAGTTCAGCACCACAAAACCAGCTTTACAACAACTGCTAAAGGAACTTCTCTAGGCAAGAAACACGAGAGAAGGAAAAGACCTACAATAACGAACCCAAAACAATTAAGAAAATGGGAATACGAACATACATATCGATAATTACCTTAAATGTAAATGGACTAAATGCTCCCACCAAAAGACACAGATTGGCTGAATGGATACAAAAACAAGACCCATATATATGCTGTCTACAAGAGACATACTTCAGACCGAGAGACACATACAGACTGAAAGTAAGGGGATGGAAAAAGATATTCCATGCAAATGGAAACCAAAAGAAAGCTGGAGTAGCAATTCTCATATCAGACAAAATAGACTTTAAAATAAAGACTATTAGAAGAGACAAAGAAGGACACTACATAATGATCAAGGGATCGATCCAAGAAGAAGATATAACAATTGTAAATATTTATGCACCCAACATAGGAGCACCTCAATACATAAGGCAAATACTAACAGCCATAAAAGGAGAAATCGACAGTAACACATTCATAGTAGGGGACTTTAACACCCCACTTTCACCAATGGACAGATCATCCAAAATGAAAATAAATAAGGAAACACAAGCTTTAAATGATACATTAAACAAGATGGACTTAATTGGTATTTATAGGACACTCCATCCAAAAACAACAGAATACACATTTTTCTCAAGTGCTCATGGAACATTTTCCAGGATAGATCATATCTTGGGTCACAAATCAAGTCTTGGTAAATTTAAGAAAATTGAAATTGTATCAAGTATCTTTTCCGACCACAACGCTATGAGACTAGATATCAATTACAGGAAAAGATCTGTAAAAAATACAAACACATGGAGGCTAAAAAATACACTACAATACAGTGATAACGAAGTGATCACTGAAGAAATCAAAGAGGAAATAAAAAAATACCTATAAACAAATGACAATGGAGACACGATGACCCAAAACCTATGGGATGTAGCAAAAGCAGTTCTAAGAGGGAAGTTTATAGCAATACAATCCTACCTTAAGAAACAGGAAACATCTCGAATAAGCAACCTAACCTTGAACCTAAAGCAATTAGAGAAAGAAGGACAAAAAACCCCCAAAGTTAGCAGAAGGAAAGAAATCATAAAAATCAGATCAGAAATAAATGAAAAAGAAATGAAGGAAACTATAGTAAAGATCAATAAAACTAAAAGCTGGTTCTTTGAGAAGATAAACAAAATTGATAAACCATTAGCCAGACTCATCAAGAAAAAAAGGGAGAAGACTCAAATCAATAGAATTAGAAATGAAAAAGGAGAAGTAACAACTGACACTGCAGAAATACAAAAGATCATGAGAGATTACTACAAGCAACTCTATGCCAATAAAATGGACAACCTAGAAGAAATGGACAAATTCTTAGAAATGCACAACTTGCCAAGACTGAATCAGGAAGAAATAAAAAATATGAACAGACCAATCACAAGCACTGAAATTGAAACTGTGATTAAAAATCTTCCAACAAACAAAAGCCCAGGACCAGATGACTTCACAGGCAAATTCTATCAAACATTTAGAGAAGAGCTAACACCCATCTTTCTCAAACTCTTCCAAAATATAGCAGAGGGAGGAACACTCCCAAACTCATTCTACGAGGCCACCATAACCTTGATACCAAAAGCAGAGAAGGATGTCACAAAGAAAGAAAACTACAGGCCCATATCACTGATGAACATAGATGCAAAAATTCTCAACAAAATACTAGCAAACAGAATCCAACAGCACATTAAAAGGATTATACACCATGATCAAGTGGGGTTTATTCCAGGAATGCAAGGATTCTTCAATATACGCAAATCAATCAACCTGATACACCATATTAACAAACTGAAGGAGAAAAACCATATGATCATCTCAGTAGATGCAGAGAAAGCTTTTGACAAAATTCAACACCCATTTATCATAAAAACACTGCAGAAAGCAGGCATAGAGGGAACTTTCCTCAACATAATAAAGGCCATATATGACAAACCCACAGCCAACATCATCCTCAATGGTGAAAAACTGAAAGCATTTCCACTAAGATCAGGGACAACACAAGGTTGCCCACTCTCACCACTATTATTCAACATAGTTTTGGAAGTCCTAGCCACAGCAATCAGAGAAGAAAAGAAAATAAAAGGAATCCAAATCGGAAAAGAAGAAGTAAAGCTGTCACTATTTGCAGATGACATGATACTATACGTAGAGAATCCTAAAGATGCTACCAGAAAACTACTAGAGCTAATCAATAAATTTGGTAAAGTAGCAGGATACAAAATTAATGCACAGAAATCTCTGGCATTCCTATACACTAATGATGAAAAATCTGAAAGAGAAATTAAGGAAACACTCTCATTTACCATTGCAACAAAAAGAATAAAATATCTAGAAATAAACCTAGCTAAGGAGACAAAAGACCTGTATGCAGAAAATTATAAACCATTGATGCAAGAAATTAAAGATGATACAAATAGATGGAGAGATATACCATGTTCTTGGATTGGAAGAATCAACATTGTGAAAATGACTCTACTACCCAAAGCAATCTACAGATTCCATGCAATCCCTATCAAACTACCACTGTCATTTTTCACAGAACTAGAACAAAAAATTTCACAATTTGTATGGAAACACAAAAGACCCCGAATAGCCAAAGCAATCCTGAGAACGAAAAACAGAGCTGGAGGAATCAGGCTCCCTGACTTCAGACTATATTACAAAGCTACAGTAATCAAGACAGTATGGTACTGGCACAAAAACAGAAAGATTGGTGAGTGGAACAGGATAGAAAGCCCAGAGATAAACCCACGCACATATGGACACCTTATCTTTGATAAAGGAGGCAGGAATGTACAGTGGAGAAAGTACAGCCTCTTCAATAAGTGGTGCTGGGAAAACTGGACAGGTACATGTAAAAATATGAGATTAGATCACTCCCTAACACCATACACAAAAATAAGCTCAAAATGGATTAAAGACCTAAATGTAAGGCCAGAAACTATCGAACTCTTAGAGGAAAACATAGGCAGAACACTCTATGACATAAATCACAGCAAGATTATTTTTGACCCACCTCCTAGAGAAATGGAAATAAAAACAAAAATAAACAAACCTAATGAAACTTCAAAGCTTTTGCACAGCAAAGGAAACCATAAACAAGACCAAAAGACAACCCTCAGAATGGGAGAAAATATTTGCAAGTGAAGCAATTGACAAAGGATTTATCTCCAAAATTTATAAGCAGCTCAGTAACAAAAAAAACAAACAACCCAATCCAAAAATGGGCAGAAGGGCTTCCCTGGTGGCACAGTGGTTCAGAATCTGCCTGCCGATGCAGGGGACACGGGTTAGTGCCCCGGTCTGGGAAGATCCCACATGCCGTGGAGCTACTAGGCCCATGAGCCATGGCCGCTGAGCCTGTGCGTCTGGAGCCTGTGCTCCGCAACGGGAGAGGCCACAACAGTGAGAGGCCCGCGTACCGCAAAAAATAAATAAATAAAAATAAAAACAAAAAATGGGCAGAAGACCTAAATAGACATTTCTCTAAAGAAGACATACAGACTGCCAACAAACACATGAAAGAATGCTCAACATCCTTAATCATTAGAGAAATGCAAATCAAAACTACAATGAGATATCATCTCACACCAGTCAGAATGGCCATCATCAAAAAATCTAGAAACAGGGCTTCCCTGGTGGCGCAGTGGTTGAGAGTCCGCCTGCCGATGCAGGGGACACAGGTTTGTGCCCTGGTCTGGGAAAATCCCACATGCCACGGAGCAGCTGGGCCCGTGAGTCATGGCCACTGAGCCTGTGTGTCTGGAGCCTGTGCTCCGCAACGGGAGAGGCCACAACAGTGAGAGGTCCGCGTACCACAAAAAAAAAAAAAAAAATCTAGAAACAATAAATGCTGGAGAGGGTGTGGAGAAAAGGGAACACTCTTGCACTGCTGGTGGGAATGTGAATTGGTACAGCCACTATGGAGAACAGTATGGAGGTTCCTTAAAAAACTACAAATAGAACTACCATATGACCCAGGAATCCCAGTACTGGGCATATACCCTGAGAAAACCATAATTTAAATAGAGTCATGTACCAAAATGTTCATTGCAGCTCTATTTACAATAGCCTGGAGATGGAAACAACCTAAGTGTCCATTATCGGATGAATGGATAAATGGCACATATATACAATGGAATATTACTCAGCCATAAAAAGAAATGAAATTGAGCTATTTGTAATGAGGTGGATGGAGTTAGAGTCTGTCATACAGAGTGAAATAAGTCAGAAAGAGAAAGACAAATATCATATGCTAACAGATATATATGGAATTTAAGAAAAAAAATGTCATGAAGAACCTAGGGCTAAGACAGGAATAAAGACACAGACCTACTAGAGAATGGACTTGAGAATATGGGGAGGGGGAAGGGTAAGCTGGGACAAAGCAAGAGAGTGGCATGGACATATATACACTACCAAACGTAAAATAGATAGCTAGTGGGAAGCAGCCGCATAGCACAGGGAGATCAGCTCGGTGCTTTGTGACCACCTGGAGGGGTGGGATAGGGAGGGTGCGAGGGAGGGAGAGGCAAGAGAGAAGAGATATGGGAACATATGTATATGTATAACTGATTCACTTTGTTATAAAGCAGAAACTAACACACCATTGTAAAGCAATTATACTCCAATAAAGATGTAAAAAAAAAAAAAAATCCATACCCATTAGCAGTCATTTCCCATCCCTGTTTCCAGCCCCTAGCAACTATTAACCTACTTTCTGTCTCCATGGTTTTGCTTATTCTGGACATTTCATATAAATGGAATCATACAATATGTGGCCTTTTGTATTTTACTTCTTTTATTTAGGATAATGTTTTCAAAGTTGTATAATGTATGAATACTTCATTCCTTTTTATGGCTGAATAATAGTCCATTGTATGACTATACCCCATTTTGTTTATCCATTTATCTGTTGATTGTCATTTGTGTGGACATGTGTTTTCAGTTTTCTTGAGTATATACCAGGGAGTAAAACTGATGAGTCATATGGTAATTCTACATTTAACTTTTTGAGGAACAGACAAATGATAACTAAAGTTGCTGCTCCATTTTACATTTCCACCAGCAATGTCTTAGGCTCTCATTTCTCTATATCCTTGCTACTACTTGTTATTATCTACCTTTTTAAAAAATTATATCTATCCTCATGGGTATGAAGTGGTATTTCATTGTGGTTTTGATTTGCATTTTCTAGACTTTCTCTTTCTGGTGGTGCTTTTAACCGAATCCCTTTCAGAGCCCCTACTCCTAATCCTTATCCTACAACACACAGACACATAAAGGAGTAAAAAGTAACCCCCGTGCCTGACCTTCCCCTTAATGCCCCCCATAGTAACCACTTGTTATAGTTTCAACAACTTATTATATATCTTTTCAGATCTTGTCCCTGCATTTAAACACACTCAGATTTATTTTAGGTTACTTTCATTTTTTTTACAGAAATAATGTTATAATATACATATTCGGTAACTTGCTTCTTTTTTTTCGATATTCTATTTTTTAAAAGTCTATTAGCATGGTTTTTGTAAGTGGAATACTGGCATCTTCTATATGAATGAGTAGATCTGGATTCCTTCTACGAATTTCTTATTGCTATTTTAGGGGAAAAGGACTTTAACCTAGTGATTTTGTTAAATCTAAATTGTAAGGTTTAATATTTATACACACAAGGATGTACCTATTCTCTAGCCAAAATACCACTTATATTTGGAGAATGTATTATTTCTAAGGGATTCTTGGAACTTAAGAGATGTTGATTACCTTAGCTATCAAACACTCATATTTCATACTGCCACCCCCCAAAAAAAAGAATGGAAGAAAATAAAATTTCAGTGTATTTTTCTAGGTATTGACATCTGACTGTGACTATGTCTGCTGGAAGGCTTAGTGTGGGGAGGCAACTCTGGAGTTGGACAGAACTTGCCCTGCCTGAATCCTGGCTAAGCCACTTGCTACCTGTGTGGCCCTGAAAGTTATTTAGTCTTTCGGTATCCCTCAGTTTGCTCGTCTGTAAAATGGGGATAATAAACCACAATAAAAATATCTGGGTTAGGTTTCCTTATTTTTGAAGTGGGTTGACTATATCTACCTTGCAGAGCTGTTATGAAAATTAAATGAGATAATTCATGTGAAATACCATACTGCTTAGTTTGTAGCGGGCACCTAATAAATGGTGGTATTAATTATTGTTTATATTATTAGTATCATCATCTTTCACCTTTATGACTTTGATGAGGAGGCTTGTTCTATTCATTCTATTCATTATGCAAATAGATATGATGGACTAAAAAAAAAGTAACAGAGATCTAAAAACCATAGAAATAATTTAATAAATGAGAAGAACACTAGGTGATCACAGGGATGGGAAGGTGTCAGATAAAGCAGTGGGAAAAATCATAAAGGAAAAGACTGATATTTGTCTAAAAAATTTAAATTTCTATCTGCAAAAAGGGCAAATGTTAAGAAGTTATGAGTTAAAACATGGTAATCAAATGTTTACTATATAACTAGCTGCTAAAAATCAACAAGAAAAGCTATCAGACTCTGTACTAGTACAGTAATGCTGTTTTTATAAGCCCTCAAACTTGGTGGTTGAAAACTCTCTCTCACAGGTCTGGGACTGGGGAGAATGTAGGCGGGTTGGCTGGGCTTGGTTGCAGACTGCAGGTTGGGTTCAGGTCTGCTTCACGACTCTCAATTTGGAGCCCAGCCTAAAGCCCAGCTGCTACTTTGGGTATGTTCCTCTCTTAGCAATAGCAAAAGGCAAGTAGGCGAGGGGAAAGATATACTGTCTCCTGAAGCCTCATCCTAGAACTGCGACAGTATCACTTCTCTCTACATTCCAATGGCTAAAGAAAATCACATGACCAAACCCAACATCAATGGGATGGGAAAATATACTGTGCTCTCAATAATGAGTGGTACTGGGAGGCCACGTGGCAAAGAATATGGATGAATAATTTTAAAATATGGAGGGCATGAAGAATTGTGAACAATGATTCAACATACCACAGACTGCTAGGAAAGATATAGGTGAAGTAGGATTGACCAAGTGAGAAAATACAAGATATCAGTTTACATACACAAAGTTAAACCTCAAAAAATCAAGTTAAAATAACGAGAAACCAATTTTAATCTATGAAATTAGCAAAAGTTAAAAAAAGTTATTCTACTCAATATTAGGATGAGGTAAAACAAGGAATAATTAAAAGATTTTCATTTTTGTAGTAATAGTGCAAAGAAGCAATGTCATCTTTAAAGGTACTTAAAAGCTTTGTTATTAATTTTCTGAATACAGTTTGAATTTTTGAGATAACTCATCAAAAAAGTAAAATTTTCCCTAAATTTCAATTTCCATGCTTATTATATCTAACACACACACACACACACACACACACACACACACAACCATTTTGGATCTCATTTAATTTTGCAGGAATTTTTTGCCTTGTTAAAATACTTCTAACATTTTTCTCTATTGTTCATCTCCTAGTAAGAATGATTTTCAAATGTTTTAAAGCTTTGGTACCCTCTTGGAAAGCTAGAGCACAGTGGGAAAACCACGCAGAAATCAAAGAATTGTAGATCATGAGAAAAATTTGTCAGCAGAGTTACTGTTATTACTCGTAGGATGATAATTACTTGCAAAATTATTTGCCGGGATTACTTTGCAAATTGCTAAGAAAAATTTTTCTCATGACAACATCGGAAGTAAAAGTGGGTAAGTAAAGTTCGCTGCCTGAGTGTGTAAGTTGTGGGCTAAATATGATCCAGTTCTTGCATATTTAGCAATCTTCAAACGTCCCAAAGCTTGCAGCACTTTTAATTCACTCTTCCTTCCTTTTCCCACATACTTAGTTTTCAAAACCTGCCAAAGTTCCCTTCTCTCTATAATCTCCCCTTTTCTTTCCATCTTCACCACCCCACCCTCATCCAGGCCCTCAACAACTTCAAAAGCACATACTGCAACTGCAGATAGGTTGATCCCCTCAATCCAGCCTTTTTCTTCTCCCTGCGTCCTGCTTCTATCTTCCTAAGCCATGCTGCAACACTAGTTCAATAGGCAAATGTGGCTATTTACCACCATATCAAATTTTACTTCCTTGGCCTTTTTCTGTATCTAACTCCAACAGGGAGGACTGGCTACAGAATTTTAGGGGTTCAGTGCAAAATGCAAATGTGGCACCTCTTGGTCAAAAACTTAAGAATTTCAAAATGGCAACAGCAGAGCATGAAACTAAATGCAGGGCCCTTCTGAGCACAGGGCCCTGTGTAACTGCGTGGGTTCCACGGCCATGAATTTGGCCCTGCCAATAGGCACCTGCCACCCTAAGGAAGCCACTGTTCATGCTGTCCAGGTTTTGAGTCTTCTCACATATTGTTCCCTCACCCTTCCACCAACACCCAGCTCCTTCCCACATTAAGCCTTAGCCTTTTCCCAGATGCATTCAAGTAGGGGCAACAAGTTGAGGAATGATCTTTACACATCTCTCTGATCCTTCCCCTCCTATAGTCTACAGTAGTCCTAACCATCTACACACGTTAATTTAGTCCCTAACTATATACTTCCCTGTGTTTTTTCTGTGTCATTCATTCATTCACTCATTCACCATCTATCGTGGGCCAACTACTTGCCTTGACTGTGCTGGGCACTGGGTATGCTAAGTTCTAAAACAGCAGAGACCTTGTTTGACTTGTTCACCACTCCTTCCCTAAAGCCTCACACAGTGACTGGCTCACAGCAGACACTGAATAAATATTTGTTAAATAACTGTTGAATAGGTTTTCTCTCCACCATATGGTGAGTTCCTGGAGACCAAAAACTGTTTTCATTTGCTCTATGACTATTGATTTGGAACCTAATATGTGCCATACATTGTTCCAGACATGAAAACACTGTTCTAGACCACTGCCTTTACTTCTATATTCCCTAGAACATTATCTCTAGCACATTATTATAACAAGAGCTAACATTTACTGAGTGTTTTATATGTGCCAGGCATTAGTCTAAGTCTTATCTATTAACTCACTTAATTCCCCCAAAGATTCTATGAAATAGGTCCCATTATTATCCCCATTTTATAGATGAGGAAACTGAGGCTTAAAGAGATTGAGTAACTGGCCCAAAGTCAAATAGCTGCTGGGGTTTGAACCCAGGTGACCAGACAATAGCCCGATTTTTGACTACAGGGCTAGGCTGCCTCCAATGAGTATGTTTTGATTGACTGACTTGACTGAACTAGAGAGATCAAGTGGTGGCGCAACACAAATCCATAAATAACAATCAAAGTGGTTGGGCCTCATAAAAACGACCAATTGTTATGCAATTTCCTGACCAACACTAGATACAATAGGTGCATAGTTTTTCAAGCTTACAATGTGGTAAATAGGACATAAACTATGGTATCATTTATTTCACTGAAATCACCCAGCCATAAAATGCTAAATAAAGGAGATAGCCCACTAGGCCACCCATGGAAGTCTGGAGGAAGAGAACAAACTCTAAGTTCCTACATGTTGGTGACTCTTTACTAGACTGAAGGTAAGCAATAAAGTTTTTAGGCTGAAAGTTCATTTGCTGGAGGCAGTAAAGCCTGTTGACACCAACAAGCTTACCAAGGCATTAGCAGGCAAAAAAGGAAAAGGGTGGAAACAAGAGAATAGGAGGGAGGAAAATGGAAAAGGTGAGTTTAATGGAATGTAGAGTGTGGGAGCCACCAAGAGCTGCCTTGGCTGCTCTGCTGCTGTGGTTGGTGCCCCAGCAGGAGACAGAACAGTCAAGATGAACATTAAATTTAGCCAAAGGCACATGGAGGGCCTTTTAGTCCTATGGGGCTCGGTGAAATGGAGATAGCAAGTCACTATTTGTCGTACTTTGATTTGGGTTCCACATCAAGTATCAATAAATGGACTAGCGTACAGCAAACGGACTAGAAGTAAGCACAAGGCCCAGGTTGATGGTGTGTGTTGGGTTTGGTAATGGGGGATTTATGCCACTCACATAAATGTGTGACAAGATGCAGGGGGTGAAAGCGGCTATTAACACTGATTAACTCAAAAGTTGACCACCAGCACACACAGGCATTGTTTCCACCAGCACTCGTTAGTGACGGGCTTTGTCTGGCTGGCTTCACAAGAGACAAATGCCATTACGGGAGACCAAATAACCTTATTTAGGCAGTCGACAGATAATAGAGACGCTCCAGGTATTAGCCTGACTGCATTAGTTTGATTTGTTACTACTGTTCACCTTGTCCTAGGCATTAATGGAGACAAAGGCTTGGAATTACTTGCAGCAGAGTTAAGCTGTGGATTAGAGAGAGCCTTCGTGTTTTGAGGGAAAGATAATTTTATCTGGGGTTTTCATTTCCATTTTCATCTTGCTTGATTTTTCCTCAAAGCTGAAGTCCAGTTTTTCCCTTGAATATCATCATATTCTCTCCAATTTACTAGCAATTTTAATTGTTAAAGAGAGTTACTGACCCATTATTTCCTTTAACAAGATCAGCCTTTTATCTTTTAGGTTTTTGGAAATGATTTTAGGGTAAATACACTAGTGATCTTGTATATTATCTTACTTCTTGAATATTCTTACATATTATGAACTCACTTCACAATATTTAATAATATTGTTATTAGTATCTGAAAATATAAAAGGATGTGCATATTACATTCATAGTTACTTCTTTAATATTACAAATTTTATATTTAATTTTTTCTGACTTCTAAATGTTACTTGTTCTAGTTATAGATGCATAATTTCTATTATTAATGATTTCAGTTATAAATACATAACTGGTTATAAACACTATTTCAATTATACACAAAATTGAATTTTAGAATCACATAAATCAGTTATATTAAGCTGTCACTGGAAAATAATGAGATAATGATATTCTAGAGTTACTACATTTCTTTCCTCACCAGGCTTTTTATAGATATGGTAAGTTTGTATAATTAAAAAATAGTTTAGGGGGCTTCCCTGGTGGCGCAGTGGTTGAGAGTCCGCCTGCCGATGCAGGGGACACGGGTTCGTGCCCCGGTCCAGGAAGATCCCACATGCCACGGAGCAGCTAGGCCTGTGAGCCATGGCCGCTGAGCCTGTGTGTCTGGAGCCTGTGCTCCGCAACGGGAGAGGCCACAACAGTGAGAGGCCCGTGTACCGCAAAAAAAAAAAAAAAAAAAAAAAAGTTTAGGGACTTCCTGGCAGTCCAGTGGTTAAGACTCCACACTTCTACTGCAAGGGGTACATGTTCGATCCCTGGTGGGGGAACTGAGATTCCGCATGCCGTGCAGTGTGGCCAAAAAAAAAAAAAAAGTTTAATTGCACTTCTAGTCGTTGATCAATGTTTGTGATGCTGTTTCATTTTTTTCTAAAGTCTATAATTTTATACAGAATCCTCATACTTCTCAGATTTGGGTTAGGTTTAATTTTAGATAAATTCTAGATAACCTATGATTACTCTTTGAAAAATCTCAATTTGTGAAAAGTACTAGTTCAAAAATACTTAAATATTAACATTGTGAAATAGTTAGTTATACACAGGACTTGCTAAGACAAGCAAACATTAAGATGGAGACAGAGCTATATCTCCGAAACTGCAAGATGTTAGAAAGATGCACAGAATGTCAAGTGTGATGACATTATAAAAAATAACAACAGCAAAAACAACAAACATATACACATGTGTGTATATACATGTATAGATATATATGTGCTTTTATACACAGAAAGATCTACAAAAATGTTTAATGATGGTTATCTGTGAAGGATGAGATTTGAGGGAGGTTTTACTCTACTTCTATAATGCTTGAATTGTTTACAGTATGTAAACATGACCTTTGGGATTAAAATAAATGGCTATTTGAAAAAGCTTACCCATCACATGATCCTTTCCCCTCAAACCCACTCCTGGTGACTTCTAGTCCTCCACCTTAATATGATTTCATAGGAACCTACGAAGAGCAAAGAAAGCTCTTGGTGGATAAATTGTGACTAATATATTTTATAAATAGTGCTTTGAATTTTATAATATTACTGAAAGCAGCTCTTTATGTTAGCAAAAGTGGCCCCACAGGGTGACAGCACAGACTTCTTGGAAAACATTTAATGCTTCTGCTCTTCCAGTTACTTCCCTGCTGCCCTTCTCTTCCTCCTCTCTCTCCATCTCAGCAATAGTGAAACAGGATAAGCACAGCTTACTGCTGACCAGCTGTTGGGACACAGAGCTCTCTACCCCAAATTGTTCTCAGTAAATGATTTTTTAAAAGCTCTAAAATCTGAGTCATGGTACTTTTCCTCAGCAATAAGATACAAACTCCTCTAGTCTTTTCCATGCAATTAAAAAATGAAAGAAAAAATATATAATGGGCAGAGACTCAATAATTCAACAAGAATTATTCTACTCTGGTCATTACCGGAAGAGAAAAGAAGGGCAGAGGAATAGGAAGGAAAAAAACGCAAGCAAGGGAGAATTCAATCCAAATGGGCAAACTTGAAATACAGCTTCCAGGAAACAAAGTCAGCGTTCTTCAGCTCATATCAAAAAGAACACCCACTTTGGCCTTCCGTTAATTAACTGGAAAATAAATACCCAGAATCTCCAGTGGCAGGACTCCCTTGTGACGCATCTTATCTTATTCCTGTCTTTAACTGGCAGGTACAGTGGCAAATGCAAAGAAAATACAGTTTTGGCCCAGAAAGTGCCCTGATTATTACCAGTGACAATGTCAGAACATATACAAAAGGCAGGAGATTTATCTTACCTCCTCAGTCAACATATTACTTGTAACAAAATATACAGGTGATTGGAAATCACTAAACTGGAAATAGATACAAGCCAGATGATCATTCTTACTTTGATGAATGCAAGTAAAGCACAACATTAAGTGGACTAGAAAAATATTTTAAAATTTGCATTTATTTGTAGCTCAGTTCTTTTGTGCAAATGCAATACTAATGGCATGAATAAGACAACTCATGATTTTACATCTCTACTTTGGCATAATAACTTTGCTTTAAAAAAAAACAACTTGAAACTGGAATGCTATACGGATTTGTTGTGTTGATATATAGTGAGAAATTCTCACTGCTTTCTGCCAGAAATCAAGAGGAACAAAAAGATTCACGAATAAATCACACTAATATGTTTAAGTATAATGTTTCAAAATGCAGTTGAAGGAAACTTATTGAAACAAATCACACCTTTGTGCCATTCTTCAGATATATTTGACTTGAATTATTTTGTAAATGGAATCCATTTGTGGAGTCAATTAGTCATGAGTTTACTGATTTTAGCAAACGAATTTATTAGATTAAAATTTGCTCACAAAAAATAGCTGGCTTTTTCTGAAAAAGTTTATTAAAATATATAGGAAAGGCCTTTATTGTAACTAAAAGTGCCCAAGTATAATAGACCATGTTATAATAGTAATTATTTACAATATATTTTCAGAAAAAAAAGACAATACTCAGATTAAACACAGAAAAGAAAACATCACATTTTTAACACTGATATCCCCATTGATTCTTTATATTCCACAATTGGAAGATAATTCCCCCATGTTTAGTTTTTCTATCTATTCCAGGAGATCTGTGTTGAAATTTTTTTTGGCCATGAGAAACTGTGATTCTCTATGGGATCTTTTCAGCTTTGCACGCCGATTTTGGAACCAGATCTAAAATTAAGGAAAAAGAAAACAGATCTGAGAAATGTTATTTTATTATTCTTAACATTTTAATTACCACAAGTAATAACTAAAATTAAAAAATTACCTGGATTCTGTCTTCCTCTAGGTTCAATTTTTG